>NC_068327.1:12024165-12666248 GCF_000147395.1 Oryza glaberrima | reverse complement strand
AAACTAAGCGGTAACTGGAAGACAGAACAATGGTATCTACAGATGCATCTATCTTCACCATGGTTACTTACATAATGGTGGCAGAGGCAGTAATAGATAGTTGTAGCATCAAGCCATCAAATATAAAGGTATGAACACATGGAATAATCATGTCGACACCATAGTATCATTTCTATGTTAAAGGTTGTAAACTCAAATCAATTATCATCTCATTTGTCTGAGGGGACTTATCATACTTTATTAACACTTTTGCAAATTATAATGTAGTAATGGACCTTCTTCATTTGCCAGTAATCAAGTTTAGCAAATATATCATGAATAGTAACAACTATGGTACAATTTTAATGATGCTTAGAAAAACAAACCTCACAAACAACTGTTTTTATGGATAAGTATTTTATTAGCGATTGTTGGTGCTTGATATATGCATAGATGTTGATGAAATATTCTCTGCAAGTTTATGATTAATCGTTCACAACATCATAATTAATCATCCATTCAGTACAATAATATTGTCCGGTTGTTCATGCAGATGCCAAAAATACTTGCAAACAATCATCAAATCAATTAAACTATTTTTGCAATTGCAAATCCAATATTTCAGAATCGCTAAAGCAAAAGGAAATAAATAAAATAGCTAACCACAACAATGGCAAAGGCTAAAATATCCAATCATCTATTCTCTGGTTAACTGTTAGGCATTCTACGTTACCATGATCCATAAAAATCTAAATGGCCAATGTCCAAAATTCCCATTTACTAGGACCAATAACATTTTCCTCCTATTGTCCGCTTGTTTATTTAGACAACATCCAAAATCGTTCCTGTATTGTTAATCCATATCCTTTGTCCATTTTAACATATCCCTAAACTCGTACAAAATACACAGCCATATCGATGAGTTAAGATAGCAGTTCTCTCTAACTGGTTTTCACTGTGTAGAGCAAAGAAAAAGCATTTTTCGACAACCAAACCTTATAATCAGGATGCCCTGGTCCAGCTTCCTCGCCCGTTCCCTGAGAGCATGTTGTCCATGGAACTTGTTGAGCCCACCCTAATTTGCTCCAAGAAAGAAGAAAAACACCCACATGCATCAGCAACCACAACGCATCAAAACCAAATGAAAACGCTATACGATTCACCGAGGAAGAGACGCGTACCTTCTTTGGGCTCCATTCCGGCGGGTAGTAGAAGTTATCCGCCCTTGCCGCGGCGAGCGACGACTGCAAGGAGAAACGTCATAAATCCGTCAATCAACCGAATCGCAGGGAAAGAAAACAAAGGATCGTGTCAGCAACCAGAGCCCCAAACTGGACTCGCCAGCAGAAGAAAAGCCCTGGAGGCGAGCCCCGCACGATTTGGGGATGGGGAGAGATCGAATCGACAGCGGCCTTTAGGGTTAGATCTCCCACGTACCATCTTGCCTCCTGGTAAGAGGAGGAGATCAGCGAGACTGCAACCGGTTGGTGGCGGCGCTGATGTGAAGGCCTCGAGGGGGTGGCCGCACCGATGGGGAAGCGTAGTCCGGCCGGCGGTGGAGACGGCCGACGAGGTCGGCGGCGAGAGAAAAGGGGACGGTGCGGATTCAGGTCGTTTTTATATTTTTCTCGTCTCTTGGAGTCTTGGGTAGGCTCGTCTGTGTATGTCAACTGGTCGACCCGGACCCCCGAACCGACTCGGTGGATCGGACAACTGGTCGGACCGACTCCGCTTGGTACGAGCTTTTGTCTTGGCTAAATCTAACTGGAGTGGCCTCTCCAGATTTCTAACGGGCGATCGATGAGATTCGCCCCCCTCCCCTTTCCCCTCTCTCTCCACTGGTTTTTTTTTTTTACACCACATTACTTTTTTATGTTAGTAAACTAGCAAAATGTCTGTGCGTTGCACCGGGTATTGAAGGGTGGCTGAAGTTTGATATTAACGATTTATCCAAAGCACACGAGATGATTATAAGCATCGACAATACGAACAATTATAAAAAGATTATGTTTGTTTTTATAATTAATTTACTTTATATTTGCACGATGTAGATGACGCTTCTTATGTGTGTGGGCCTGATGGTAATGGCGAGGATCGAGTGGTGAACAAATTAATGCGTCTCCTTTTGCATAGAAGGTGACACATGTAAATTTATGTGATTAATAGAAAAATTAATATTTTTTTAGTACTTTAACGAAAAATCAATGGAATTGACTTAAGGGAACATTCGAGTTCGTGACACAAGGAAATCATATTTTCTTATACTTCGATTTTCCATGTATTGTACTTGTGAGAGTTGATGGAACATTTGAAACATAAAAATTGATGTCATTATTTTTTTGCGAAAAGTCCGAATTACACCTCTAAACTATTGGGTGAGTACGAAGTACCCCTAAACCCAAAAACCATATATTTTTTACCCTCAACTATTAATACCGGAAATTACCCCCCCACCCCCTACTCAAGCCGAAGTGGTTTTGATCCTACGTGTCAGTCCAATCAGTAAATTTTTTTTAAAAAAAAATCAGCGGGCCCCACCTATTAGTCTCTCACCCTCTCTATCTCTTTCTCCTCCCCTCTCACTCTCTTTCCCTAATCCCCTCTCTTCTTATTCCTCCCCTCACCTCCATCTCTCTCGGCGGCCGATGGGGACGGGCCGACGACGAACTGCCGTGTCTGCCTAGTGCGATTCGAGGCGGATGCGGTGGTGAACCGCCCTCCCTGCAGCCACATATTGCATCACGCCTACCTCGAGACATGGCTCGACTAAGACCATGCCACTTGCCCCGCTCTGTCACTCTTGCCTCCTCACTGTCGCTGGCCACTGCCTTGGCCCTCCGCCGTGAGACGCACGCAGTCGCTAACGCGTCTTCTCCTTGGCATCTGACAAGAGAGAGGGGTCTGAGAGGCGAAATAGATAATGAGGAGCGAAATAGATAATGAGGAGAGAGATCTGAAAGGTGGGCCCTATCGACTTTTTAATAGAAGAATTGTTGACTGGACTGCCACGTAGGATCAAAATCGCTTACAAAGCTACCCGTGGTGGTTTTTTATCTGGTATTGATAGTTAAGGGTGAAAGATGTTTGGTTTTTAGGTCCAGAGGGGTAAGTCGTACTCACCCAAAAGTTCAGGGGTGTAATTCAAACTTTTTCTTTTTTTTCTTAGGTAGTATTGTGTTTTATTTGTAAATTTCATTTGAGGTGAAATGTCAATAAATATACTGGGAAAAAATGGAAGCCAAACAGACCGGAAGAAAAAAATACATAAAAAAAAAAGCTGAGCCGACGGGAAGTGGAAAAAAGGAAAGCAGAAGTCTCTCGTTTATTCCAATCTTCTCAGTCTCTCTATTCCCCACGCTTGTACTGGGAAAGGATAAGTTCCCCTTTTACTTTCTCTATCGACAGCTCTATCCCAGGAAGCCACAAAGCCAGCTAGCACCACCATGGTTTTGCCTCCCTCTCGAACAGCTCCACAGCGAGGTGATGGTTTCCTTTTCCATTCCTTTGATCTGGAGTGGATGGGCTGAGAACGCATATGTTTATTTTCTCTTTTTACTTTTCTTTTTCTAGGATTTCTGGTGCTTGGTGAACAGTGTGTCCCCTTGTTGGCGACGTTGGATCTGGAAGTGAGGGGTCAGAGGAGGAGCATGCTGCCCATCTCCACCGGATCTGGACTCCCCTCTCCGGTGACCTCTCTCCCCAGGCGGCAGCGTTCAGATCAGCCCCTCAGCAGACGTGAGGCGCGAGCCATCGGCGGAGGGCTCCATGGAGGCGGCGTCCTGGCCTCCTGGGGGTCGGCGGAGTGGCCTCGGCGACGGCGTATCTTGTGCCGCTGGCACTCACCTCTCCCTCGCCATCTTCCTCCGCCACCACTGCCCCTCCTCATCGGACGACGAGCTTGATGGTGGCGGCGCAAGAGCAAGCCAGGGTCAGTCGTTCCTTACACCCCTTGCCTTTGCCCCCCACTCTCGCCAGATGGCGAGCTAGATGGTGCCGGCGCCCCTGCTCTCCTTTCCTGGCCGGCCATGAGGTGGGGTGGCAGATTGGAAGAAGGGGGCGACAACCTCGACGACGGCTGCCCACATCAGCGGTGGAGCGGATCTAGAGTGGCCACGGTGAGTTCATCGTTGCAATCTTCTCTTCCTTGCTGACTGGCGCCCACAATCCCCCCGCCGTTCTATGCTCTCTTGAGCCCCTGAACCGCCAGAACCCTCTTCTTCCTTCTTGCTGGATCCAGTGGAAGGCGAGCGTGGGAGTAGGGGCACCACGTCCCCAACGTTGGCTCGTTGCCCTATGCTTCACGCGGCTTCGATCTGACCAATTGAGTCTTCCTCAATTGGTTGTTGTAGTAATCTAGTGGAATCCTTCTTGTATTTATCGAATCTGTAGTAATCGTTTTGGTTGTAGTAATCTCTTTCGTGTTGAACATGGTATCTCCCCTCTCTGTCTTTGTTCGATCGTGATGGCGCGAGCGATAGGCGATGGACTCAAATTTTGTGCAAACTACAGCCGTACTACTGCAACCAAATTTTTTTGTCTCTTACGATGTAATATCTGATCACATGGTTTCCTGCTTTGTTTTGGTTGCAATGTGCATGCCTGATTGGTCATCTGTTTAGGAACACTCAATTCTGACATGTACCAATGTAGCACCAAAAAAAATTCAAATTTTAGTTTGCTATATGCCATGATGCTTTTATTTGATTTGAAGAAACTTTTGTTTTGATATGTGATGGATATTTTTTCTTACTTGCATTTGTTTCCATGATGCAGGGACAGTATAGCAATATTGGAACCAAGGACTATACATCTAAATTATCAGTGTGCTGAGGTTCGTGATAGTGCTCTGCTGAAGAATGTGGAGATTATTGCAAAAAGACTCACTAATGCATCCGTGATTTAAGGTACTTCTGGTAGCATTGGAGTCTATAAAATTTCCCTACACATCTTTGATTTAAAATATTTTGCTTTATGCATGTGTATAGAATTGGATCCTTTCTCAACAATAATATAAGCTTATGAACATGAAATTCTGAAAAATCATCAAGATATATCTTTCTTAATCTAAAGAGTTATGATGATCAGGTCAATTTTTTTTTCAGAATTAAGTTCGGTTGCATGGCTGAATTGGAACCTATTGTACTTGCTATGCTCCGTTGTAATGCTTTGGAATTTTTAAGAGCTCCATACCGATATCTGCTGATCTGGATTGGTATAAGTGTTGGCTATGACATTGTTTTCAGGCAATTGGCAATGTCATGCTGCATTGCGAACCTTCTTCTTATTACCCTTTGATGGGTTGGAGGTATAGAATCGAGATGATTGCCAAAAATATTCAGGTAATTACTGCCAATAAATAAGAATAAAAGCAGAGCAGACATAAGGTAAAAAGAAAGCAGAAAGACATTCATCTAGTCGTGTTGTATTTACTTGCTAGCAGTGTGGTTTTTAGAGCATGATTAAAAATTGCAATAATTAAACGATGGTTCATCTGTCTGCACAGTTAATGTTTTTCTGCATAAAATTGTTCTTGCTGCAATTACCAATACTTTTTCTTTCTTCTAGTAATATATAAAGCCACTTAAAAAAGAGATTTTCATGTTTGGGTTTGCCACTCCTAGATTTTGTGGTGGTATGTCATGAAAATAGCCGCTGAACAACTAAAAAATATGCCTGTTGCTAACTTGCTAGTTTTATTCAATATTAATCTTATAAATCTAATGAAATTGAAATTGCATTCAGGGTTGAGTTCATTGATAACCTGGAATCGACATTGATTGGAGGTGGCTTGACATCCTAGAGGAAGAGCCTTGTGATCTATATTTTCTTGTGTGCTTCTATTATTTGTATTGCCTGTGATCATATTTGTGTATTTTGTCCTGCGAGAAAAATCTATAAAATCACGTTAGTGGGAGTGCTAGCTAAATATAGCGGAAAGAAAAGCGGGATAGAATCTGACTCGGGATAGAATCTAACTCCTGACTTGGGCTGGGCAAACAGAAGCAGAAAACGGTGTGGGCGAACCAACCTGACTCGTATGCGATATTGTTTTCTTGCGTGAACCTGGTAAACCTGGACTCTGGTTTTTCTATATTTTGTGTGTGCCCTGGACTTCTGTGTTTTTTGTGCGTGAACCTGGACTACTGTGTTTTTGTGGGTGAACCTGGTGAACATGGATTCCTGTGGTTTTTTTTCTTTTGTATATAAAAAACCGGGCCCACCAAAATCTATCAGAAACAACGGTGGAAAAACCGGGCCAAAAAAAAGTCGGACGCGGTGGGGGAAAACCGGGCCCACCAAAAAACAATCGGACAAAAAACCGGGCAAAAACCGCACGTAAAAAAACCGGAATCGGATAAAAAAACCGCGCGTGTGAAAAAAAATTGACGGACGAAAAAACCCTACCGGAAGGCTTACTTATTTTTTAATTAAAAAACCGGGCCCACTAAAAACAATCGGACAAAAAAACTGGGCAAAAACCGCACATAGAAAAACCGGAATCGGATAAAAAACCGTGCGTGAGAAAAATACCGCGTGTGAAAAAAAATTGACGGACGAGAAAACCCTACCGGAAGCCTTACTTTTTAGTTAGGTAGGTATATATAGATATAAATATAGATTTATTAATTAGGTATATAGATATAGATATGGATTTATGCACCTAAATTTTATACATCTCAAGTTTATATATCTAGTTTAGAGACCAAAAGTTTATCTCTACTATTATAAAAATCTACTATTATAAAAATTAAAGATGTTTTTATCGGTACTTTGATATGTCATCTGTGTATGAGTCGGTTTCTAAGTTCATTCGCTTTTGGAAATACATGAGTCATATAAGAAATCTCTTAAAAAAATACTTGCATGCTAACTTGAGATAATCGACTCCTAATTGCAGCTCATGCTTTTCTATGAAAATATATATCCAAGCGAATTCTTACGGTGAAAATATCTATCTCTACTATTATAAAAATTGAAGATGTTTTTGCTGGTATTTTGGTACGTTATCCGTATTTGAGTCGGTTTTAACCTCTACTGCTTGAAATCCGTAATTTTCAAAGGGGAAGAAAAAAAATCAGGGGAAAAAGAAAACGCATCGTAATAAAACGGGAAAGAAAAACAGCGAAAAAAAAAAGTCCGATCCGGACTAGAACGGAAAAAAAATGGCGAGAAAAAGATGAAAAAAAACTGACCGTAAAAAAAAAGTCACGCGAAAAAAGAAACCGCGGTCTAGAAAACGATGAAGAAAAAATCCCGTAAAAATTACCGGAGAAAAAAAATCTATCTACTATTATAAAAATTGAAGATGTTTTTACCAGAATTTTCTTACATCATTCATATTCATATTTGAATCGGTTTTATCTATATATTTACCTATTTTTCGTTCGTCCTGGTTGTTCTGTCCGATTGAGTTCCTATATATTGATCAATCTTTTTTATTTTCAACGTCAGCGTTGAGTAGTCCGCATTGGAGGCGAGCAAAGAGCCCATCTAGCTTCTAGTTTTTTTTAAGTACCTATACATGTTTCGAAAGATTTTTATGATCGTATCACATAGATTTTTAATCTTTAAATTAAAATCCGATAGATATAATAAAAGGCAAAAAGCAATTAAGAAACACCATAATGGACACTAAATTACCATATCCTCAAGAAAAAGACCAAATCCAATACAAAATTTAAAATTTACATGCGAAGATTAAAAAATTACAGTGTAACTTATAAAAGTTACAGTGTAAGTTTCATAAATTACACTGTAACTTACAAGAAAATGCAGTGTAAATTTGAGTGAGAAAATATAAGAAAAAATCTTTCGAGTGAGATATAGCAAAATCGTTTTTTTAGATTGTCTATACATCATTTGACAAAAAACCTCCCTAAAAATCTTGTAAATTCTAGACCACCCGATTAATTTAACATTCGTGCAATGAAACCAACCCTAAAAACCTCCTCATCCTCCTTTCTCCCGATAACGTGCCGCCGCTCCCTAGCGCGATCCGCAGTTTCGCACCGTGCCTCCGCCTCCGCTGCCGCCGCCGCCCCAGCATGCTGCCGCCCGGCCTCGCCGGCTGGCCGGAAGGCGTTAACTACGCCGGCGAGGCCCCCCCTCGGCCGACCTCCTCTCCCTCCCTCTCTCCCCTCTCCTCCCTCCTCTAGCCACTGGCGGAGAGATGCCCCCGCCGCCAATGCTGCCCACCGCCATCCTCCATCCCCGTGGCTCCGGCGCCGCCGCCGGCGCCTCGCTACCCACCGCAGGGCCGCCGCCTCCCATGGCCATCCTTCTAAGCCCGGCCACCTCCCCCTTCTTCCCCCCTCCCACCCCACCCCACCCCACCCCGGGACCTTAATTCGCCGGTGCCGGAGAAGAAGAGGAGGTCACCGGAGTTAGAGAAGAAGCACCTAGAGCACGAATTGCGAAGCACATCCGGTGATTCAAAATTTGCAAGATTTGGGTATGCATTTTCTGTCGACATATGCTTAGCAATTCCCTTTTTTTATCCTTTTTTCGCTGTTTTCTATCATGCTTTCCGTTTTTTTCTTTCTTTCGTTTTTTTCTGCTTTTTTTGCCAGATCAATCCGATCCATCTCACGCGCTTCCCGTCACCATTGGATTTTGTGAAAAACGAAAAGAGGAGATCGATGAAAAAGGAAAGAGAAGATCGAGTGAATCAATAGCCCTTCGTCAATTTTGAGAGATCAAGAAAGATTTGGCCGGATTTTAGGGGAGGATTGGCTCGGGCATATGGACACATCTATCGCCGAGACAAACCCTAGCGCCGCCACTCGATTCGAGACAAGCACTAGTGCCGCCACTCGATTTTGGGATAACGGAAAGAGGATTAGATCGAGTGATTCATAGCCCTCAACCAATTTTGGGAGATCAAGAAAGATTTGGCCGAATTTGATGGGACAATTTTAGGAGATCAAGAAAGATTTGGCCGGATTTTAGGGGAGGATTGGCTCAGACATACAGGTATATGACTGTCTTCTGAGGTTGAAGACGCCCCTCGATGTGTGAGCTAGCCTAAAGAGAGGCAGCTCGAGAGGAGACAGAGGTAGTGGACTGAGCGGGGCTAAAAAAATAAAAAATAATTTTTATTAACTTTTTTAATTATGATTATATAGCGGTCTTAATGGTTCAATTTATTGACCAGCTTCTAATAGTTGTTGTATCCCAAAAACGTTTTTCCCCGTTGCAACGCACGGGCATTTTTTTCTAGTAAATCAAAAGTTTATATATCCGATTCAAATTTGAATTTGAATTCAAATATTTTTTATATTTAGTATTTCTATACATCTAAAGTTTATACACCTAAAGTTTATAGACCTAAAGTTTATAAGTCAAAAGTTTATATACCTGTTTCAAATTTGAATTTGAATTATATCTGATTCAAATTTGAATTTGAATTCAAATATTTTCTATATATATTATTTCTATACATCTAAAGTTTATACACCAAGTTTAGAGACCTAAAGTTTATAAGTCAAAAGTTTATATACCCGATTCAAATTTGAATATGAATTATATCTGATTCAAATTTGAATTTAAATTCAAATATTTTCTATATATAGTATTTCTACATCTAAAGTTTATACACCTAAATTTTATAGACCCAAAGTTTATAAATCAAAAGTTTACATACCCGATTCAAATTTGAATTTGAATTCAAATTTTTTATATATAGTATTTCTATACATAAATTTTTCTAGCTTTTTGTTTTTTTTTAAAAAAATTTGTGATGTACTGTAGTAGAAAGAGAATAACAGGAGGAGGAAGGGGGAGAAGAGGGAGGAGTATAGGGGGAGGGGAGTGCGGGTGATCACCACGCATTAGCAGTTCCGTCTCCAATTAGTCTTAACACCAGAGATACCCATGTGCTAGTACTTTAGGAGTTTTGTTGCTATTAGTATATCCAATAGTGCATATCTTGTTTTCTTCTTATAGAATTTTCTCTTAAACTAGTTATCCAATTTACAATCTGATTACACCATTACGTTCATTACAATTAAATCTTTGCAACAAGATCTTACATGATTATATTATGATGAACAAATATTTATATTTATAAATTACTTTTATTATATACGTAAGTTACTTTTATCATATATATATATATATATATAAGTTAAGTTACTTTTAGATTTGACTAAATTATTTATATGCATTCATAATGCTCTAAATTGATTATTTTTATTATTGTTTTTAGTTAATTCTATATTTTGTGGACTTTATAAATCTTCTCTACACTTTACTTGCGAATTTACTCTACATAGTTTTTTATTTCAGCTCATAATATAATTATTTCTACTATAGATAGTTACTTCTATTGCATAACTAAGTTACTTCTATTACATATAATTACTTCTATTACAGAAAGTTACTTCTATTGCATAGCTAAGTTACTTCTAATGTATAGCTAAGTTACTTCTGCAATTTAAATACATTACTTATAAATTAATAAAATATTTGAATATATCCAATATGGATCTTGCATTGTCACATATTTTATGTAGAGTATAATGATGCAAATAGATCTTGAAAATAATACGTGATTTAAAATATATAAGTTATTAAAGAGCTGGTTTTTCGTCAACAAGAGCTTAAATCTAAAAGTAATTTATGTATATGATAAAAGTAATTTACAATATATATATATATATATATATATATATATATATATATATATATATATATATATATATATATATATATATATATATATTTATCAGAATATAATCATGTAAGATCTTATTGTAAAGATCTAATTACAACGAACACAACGGTATAATTGGATTATAAATCGGATAAGTAATTTAAGAGAAACTTCTCTAACAAAAAAAACATAGATATTAAGTATACTAGTAGCTTTTTTTTTAAAAGAAGGGTGTGTCTCTTTAGCACTATTCAGCTAACACTCTTCGTGTAGTTGTGTCCGTTTGTCTTGGTCCTCTTAAATTTAAATGGGCCGCAGCTCAGTCCGAGTTGTCATTTGTAGTGGGTATTTGCCTTCCTCAACTATTGCTAATCACCTCCCTCAACCGCAAAGTATAACATATCTCCCGATCTTCAAAAATAGATGGAAATTGACTTCTTAGGTAGTTTTACATATGGTTTTGTTTTATCAACTAATCCACATGACAAAGACATAATATTACTATTCGTCCACTAAATATGACACGATTGGACCTTTAGACATGCATTTCTGTATTAGTGAAATGTGAATCTCAAAACTTAACAGGGATGAACCACGTAATCAAGAAAACATGAACCGTTGAATTAGTGAGAAGACAAAACTAGGTGGAGAAACAAGAGCCATCAGATTAAAAGGTGAAAAAATTACACTCCTCCGGTCAATGGAGGGAATGGAGAGAAGTCCCCGAAGCATCTACACCGCAGATCTAAAAGGAAAAAAAGCTAATACCTCTGTCCCAAAATATAACAAATTACACTCCTCTGGTCAATGGAGGGAATGGAGAGAAGTCCCCGGAAGCATCTACACCGCAGGTCTGGGAGGGAAATAAGCTAATACCTCTGTCCCAAAATATAAGAAGTTATAGACTTGGACACGGTTATTAAGGAAATAGGTAATATTAAATAATAGGATGTTGTGATTGGTTGAGAAGTGGAGGTAGGTGAAAAAATTGAGTGGTGAAGAGTTGTGATTGGTTAGGAAGAGAATGTTTGTGAAGAAGTTGTTATATTTTGGGATGGAGGGAGTAGGGAAAAAAAGAAGAAGATGGCAGTCGTAGGTACTGCAACTCTACCAGCACTACCAGCTGCAAGTCGTCTCCTCAAATACTCCATACGAAAATATGTTGATGTAGAAGAACGAGCTTTCATACTACTCATCAATCAAAAAAGAAAACAACAATTGGATACCACTGTATATAATTTTGACTAACTCCTAACAAAGCAAATACAACAATTTTTAAAAATGCCGTAAACCCCCTAACTTCCGTATAACCTGAAAAATGGTCCATAAAATAATAGTGTTGTAATATTTCTAATTAAGTTCATATGCGTGTGCATAATTATACCTAAAAATTCTATTATAAATTAAAATTCGAAATTGTAAACTCTATATGTTGTACTCTCTCCTTTTTAATATATGACGCCGTTAATTTTTTAAGATATTTTTAACCATTCATCTTTTTCAAAATTTTTTAATTATGATTTATTTTATTATGACTTGATTTATCGTCAAATATTTTTTAAGCATGTCTTAAATATTTTTATATTTGCAAAAAAAAAAAATTAAACAAGACGAATGGTCAAACGTTTGTAGAAAATTAACGGCGTTTATATATTAAAAAACGAAGGTAGTAACACTTAACAAACAATGTGCAAGGAAAAAGAGCTATATTTATTTAGCTTTGGCTGCTGAGCGTGTGTCATTTTGTTTGTATAGGGCAGTTACAGTTGCACAAACTACAATTATATTGATGGTACATTCCTCATTTCACTAATATTATTCTTATATTTTTTTTATAAACGTAACATACAATAGGATGGTTAGAGTCGCACGAATGTGCGACTTCATAGACTAGTTTTCATTGAATTTGGCCTCCGCGGGCAATGGGGACAGGGGATGGAGGGTCATCCCCGCCCTTGTCAAACCTGATGGGTACTTGCTTTTCCTATTTGATTTCCCGTGGAGAACCAATTGAACCATCCATGTCTCCTAATGAGCGAAGTATCCGCGGGACAAGGGAATGGGGCCATTGCAATCTCACTATCGTCGCTCCATACCACAGATCAGGTGCTCCCCATCTTTCGACTCTCCTTCACCTCGCGGCCCCGATAGGCATGCACTAGGCCTAGGCCGGCTGAGTAAAGGTTGTTTTTAGTTTGGTTGAGATTATTCTAGATCCATTAGGTCATTCACAATACACATAGATGGCATTTTTGCCCCAACTTGCTACATAAGAGATTTCCCTCCAAGTATGCAACTGCCGCACCCCTGTGAAGACCCTCGGGCCCGCATGAGGAATAGGTGGCCTTGTCAAAGCTGATAGACAAAGGAAGCAGGAGAGTGAGGAGCTATGTAATGGCCAGAAATTTAGCCATTTTTAGACTATTTTGGATATTAAATCCCCATCTATGAATCAAACCAGGTAACACAAAATAACAAATTAATATGTAGACCCAAACATAAATAAATCATAAATATTTATGTAAGACAGTCCTCACATTGAAAAGAAAGTAGAAGCGAAAAGGTCGATCCTAGAGGGCTCTAGCTCCACTCCACATGCATGCTCAAGTGAGGTATAAGCCTTGGTCCTTTGACTCCGTCCTAACATTAAGGCACTTAATTTCTAAAAGAGGGAAACTATAGAAAGGTTGACTACAAACCACCGTACTCAACAGGCCACACCAATAATGCAATTGTGTGAGGGATTCAAATGGAGGTGTGTGGCTCTGTTGCATAAAGGCGGTTGTAAACCTCTGCAGTTTAAATAGTAAAATGGTTAGTTGATTAAGAGAATATTAATCTCCATTGAACAAAACTACATCATGAACTAGGCAAACCAACGATCTAAACTACACAACTTCATTATGTCAACTTAATTATAATTAAAGTGTGGGACTAATTATGGTGAAATTGGTTGGTCACCCCAACCGTGGGCATAGCAATTTAAACAGATTTACTCAAGTAGAGATGTACAACTGTACCTACAAGATATCCCCAACGTATGTTTTCATACGCCTTTGTATTGTCGATGTACCTTATAGCTAGGTTGTGACATTTCCCTTCGCATATTATTCTTGATTATTCTTGCAGCGGCTGTCAAGTGGTGGGCTAGAAACCTGCAATAGAGAATATATTTATATGTGTACATTTGTCAATGTTGGAGCATCACCAAGAGCATCTTAAAATTATATCCCCAAAATTTTGATTATGGGAACCCTAAACAGAATTTAAAGTGTTAAAATTTTCTTCACTCCAAGAGATTAGGTAAAATTGGCTTCCCAAAAACTAAAAGGTGAGCCCCTAATAAATTTCCAACAGAAATCTGTTTCCACCCCCCTCCCTCCCATGAGATAATGCTCACCCGTGTGACAGAGACCCTGACCACGCCGCCTCACCGTTGAGGGTTTGAGATTAACCCAAAAAAAGAACAATGTCAATATAAAAATCATGCTAGTTCTCTGATTCATTGACTGATTGGAGAAGATTGATCACTTCAGAAGATCCAGTATGGCTTTCCCAACTTCTGTTCATGCAAGCAACTGCCGTCAAGCTCACCTTGTAGCAATTGCAGCGTCGACGGCTTGGGATTCTTGAGGTGAACCACACAGATCTTGTGGTTGACTATGTGGCAGTCCAGCTAGTCTCTCATCGTGCTACCACGGATCATTATACACATGGTTTTTCCACACTGTCACCGCCACGTGCACTATGCGCCGCTCCATCGTTAGAGATGGCAACGGAAAATTCCCCGCATGGAAATACACCCACCTACCCACCCTCTCGAATTGTAACGGGAAAATCATTCACACCTCTAATCATATATGTAACTTCCATATTTTACATCAACATATTAGAATATATATACTAATCCACATGACAAAGGCATAATATTGTCATATATCCACTAAAGATGGAACGATAGAACCTTTAGACACACATTTTTATTGGATTTGGCCTCCACGGGGAATGGGGATGGGGGATGGAGCTGCCCTCGCCAAACCCAATGGGTACTTGCTTTTGCCAGTTTGATTCCCCATGGAGAACCAATTGCAACCATCCTCGTCCTCTAATGGGTGAATTCCCCCTCGGGGAAATGAGTAATGGCCCATCTTCCTCAAGAGTTGCCCTTTTGTTTGTACGGGTAGGTAGCTCCGTTTTCTCAATTACGTTGACATCACGGTCTAAGTCCGATCCCGAGGACTTGAGAGAATCCAGGTTGTGGAGAATGGATGGTTTGAGTGGATATAGTCCGAGGTTACTGACCAATCGATCTGAGTCATCGAGAATCGGGTCATTCGACATCTCGTCGTCCAACCTTGTATCGATGCACTGTTTGGAGAGAAAATTCAACTTTCAATCTCTCCGCCTAGGGAAGTAAAATAAAATAAAATGCGTGGCCGTGCCAGTGTACTAAGTACACTAAATAAAATAGACGAAGAAAAATGCATTTATTATAATTCTCAAAAGAATTACAAAAATACAAAATCCTTGGTCAAATGCGCTCCATGGCCTATAGACAAGGTGGATCTGAATTGGCGATTGTGTTCTCCTGATTCCTGAGGTCTCGGAAGACACCCGGTTAATTACTCTCGCGAGTTAAACTCGTGAGAAACCTCCGATTAAGCTGTGCTAGTCGTCGTCGTCGTCGATCTTCGCTTCACGTTCTCCCATGCATGACGGTGATGGTGGTATAGATGTGTGTGGACGTCGGCAATGGTCCATGGCCTCGTCAGTCCGTGCGCCGGTGTTGGTGACGCCGTCTCCATATAGACTCCGCCCGCCCTGCCATTCAGCCTCGTCGGAGGTAAAGATGGTACTTGTAGTGGGGACTAGCATGGCATTGGCTAGGGTGAGAATAAGATGACGGTGTCGGTAGTAGTGCCGAGCTCGAGTATGTTCGTGGTAGCCATGAAGGGTCATTAGCGAAAGCACGAATGACATCGGTGGTGGCGTCGAGCTTGAGAGTATATACGCCGACGGTGGTCACGAAGAAGTCATCAGTATGTGTACTGATATCGCTCGGAGCAATAGAGACACCGGTGGAGATTCCAAGCTTATGGTCACTGGCGGTTGGGGTAGCATCACCCATCTAGTCTCCACGGCACTGGTCGATCATCATCATGGTACAGAAGTTAGCCTTCTGATCGCTGCAGCACGCTCTTAGTATCAAGTGGCTGTAGGGGATGTTAGGGGCGTAGCGAAACCTGGGAGCGATGGATAACACTCCAGGTGTCGATGACCCTGCCTTATGTGTGCTGTGTTATAGGGGCAAAACCCAATTATGTTGGGAGTGCCTCTAATCATAGCGGGTATGAATTGGTTATGGAATCGTGCCATCACACGTCATGGGAAAGCGTCGTTGGACGTCTCTCCTTAGTTCGAGCTCGAGCATGTCAGCAGAGGCAGCCACAGGATGCCGGTAGCGGCTTTGTGCTCAGGCACATCACTGGCGGAAGCATGTTGAGGCCAGCGGTTCGCCAAGCTCAAGCACGTTGTCGACAACAACCTCCTAAAAATGATGGTCGGCGGCATATGGGTGAGGCCGGCAACGGGGCCAAGTTCAAGCACGTCGGTGACAACAGCCACGGGAAATCGTGATGGGTGTATGGATGAGATGAGGACGATGCTGGTGACAAAGATGAGTCGTAGACCATCTCCGGTGGCAGTCCAAGGGCGCCGACAGTAGCACGGGCATGCAAATGACACCACAATAGTTGTGATAAGGATGCCAACTGCAGCGACGAGCTTGAAGTCGTCACTGGCGGCTACATCGATAGTTAGTACCAGTGAGGAAACCTTCAGAGTTGCAAAGATGGCACTGACGAGTTGCAGTTATCATCGGCAACAGCGACAAACTTGTGATTGTCACCAGATGCAATCTTGGCAATGCCAGCCATAGCTTGAGCATAGGACGGCACCAGCGATCGAGGGAGAAAACACCGTAGTTGGTGTGAAGATGATGCTAGCAGCGAAGAGGGGCTTGGAGTCATCACCAGTAGAGGCGAAAGGGACGATCCTGCAGTCGTCCACACTCCTCGTTGGACACGAAGATGTGTTGGCAGCAACCAGCAGTGTGAACAAATATGAGAGGATGACTAGCTTCATTGATAGCGACGAATCAGAAGTCGTCGTCGATGGCAGTCGGGCGGTCGACGGCGTTGTACTTGTAAGGGTTTTGCCATCGAGCGGTCGAGGCCGGCGAGCGTGACACTGTAATCGTTGGCGTGAGGGTGACTCCAGCGTGACGAGTGAAAGTGTCGTGGACGGACGGCGCGGCATCCTCGGCCTGATGAAGAGAAGGAATCATAGCCGAACTTGACGAGGGTGTGCGGTCACCAAGCCATGGCGCTCCGGTGTTCTCCTCGGGCCGCTTGACGATGAGTGTGAAGAAGATAATTGCGCCAACGAGAGCGAATGGATGTTGGCGGCGTCACGGAGAAGAGGCCGCGACCGGCAAGGTGACGACGTCCAAGCATCTCGGTGACCTCGCAGTGCCCGGTAGAAGCGCCGCCGGTGGCTCGACCGTCAAACAGATGGCGTCGGTCTTGACGGAGACTCACGGATGATGTCAACGAATCGGTTGACCCGGCAACTCCGGCGATGGCAGTGCACCCGGCGTCTTCCCTGCTGATGAACACCATCCCGACGTGCATGCACTGAAGTAGAACAGAAGAACGCATAGAAAAAAAACAACCTAGTTACCCATAGCAGTGAACCGGAGCGGCGACGTCTTGCTCCTCTCCAACGATCGTCTCCTCCTCAGGGTCTTGCCGGACGCGGAGGTGTTGCAGCCAAGGTCGCCGGGCCGCCGAGTACACGTGTTCCCCGCCGGACACCGGCATGCTCCTGCCAAGATGGCGTGCATGATGGTTGCCGATGATCAGTAGACACTGATGATTGCTAATGAGTTGGTTGTGTCTCCTCTCTCTCCTTGTGCCTCTGTATTTCTCTTGTGTGTCTCTGTGTATGTCTCTCTACGGACTACTGCCAAGGTTGGGCATGGCGCAGCGCCTGGCGGCGGCGGCGTGGACTGCAGACCCTCGGCTCGTGCCTCTATCCTCTCTCTGCTGCCCCCAAATGATGAGTTTGCTTGGCCTTTTATAGCAGAGACAAGGCGGTGCTGCCTGTGAATGGCTAGCATATCATTAGCCTGATCAACCCAATTAATTACATGATTTGACCAGGCTCTTGTTCCATCCATGCACTCACATTTCCTTTGACAAAGATTATCACATTCCATTTTTGCTGTGACACGGAGGAATAAATTCCCACCATACATAAGAAATATTTCCATTCGTATGAGGCATTCCTATTTCATTTCAAATCAGCTTCCTGCATGGGAGTTAGATAGGCAAGTTTTGATTAATTGCTTCCCATTCACGAGAATATATATATTTTTTATGATCTTTCCGATCGGAAAAAAGGCTAGCCCAATAATCTCTTTCATTTTTTATTTCACTTGCAACATGCATGGAAAAATAAATACACCAATATGAAATATGGCAGTATGCTGTCGTAATCAACTGGAATTAACCACTAATTGCCATGTTTAACAGTCAAAGAATATATGCGTGCGCGAGTTCCTGGAAATACATAATAGATCGACGTGCATTTGTTCCTTTGCTTTAAGATCAGTGCTAGAATTGGGTTTCTGCACACACGTTTTTTTATCACTAAAAGAATGCACAAAATCTCGTCGAACATGCACATAGGTCGATCAGACAACGCTTTGGGGGGGGGGGGGGGGGGGGGGGGGGCGGTTGAGTTGGCTGGTGGAGGTGAAGTTATCGATTCGGCTTTCTTGAGGAAAGCCTTTCACTCCACCAGAGTTTGATAACTCGTCTTGTCGATGAGGGCAAAGTTTGTATGGGGACACATACTGAGTATATTGATGATTGGCAATATCATATTCAGCCTTCTCCTTTTGGAAAACAGTGCATCCAGCAAGAGAGTGAGCTCCAGTTTTGTTGATGTGGCACCGTTGCTTCCTGGTCTTACGAGCGGGTTTTGACGGATGTTTAGTTCTTGGCGGGAGCCGAAGGGAAGATTGAAGTAGCGAAGACTAGGAAAGTGATAGACCCGACTTGGAGAAAGTGAATGCCGGCTGGGTTGTATCTCCCAACCAGAGAGCGGTCATTGAAACCTTCATCGGACAATCTGCCTCTTGAAGCAATCTTGTTGAAGCAATCTTGTCGAAATCTTGAAGCACCAAGACCTCTATGTGATGCGCCACTATCGACGGGTTAGACCCGACAACTGTATTTTAGGAGTATGGGGTACGTTGATACTCATTCTATCTACTTTTGATAGTTATATTTCATATTGGCACACAGACCAAGGATAAGTAATTCTACTTATCATCCATTTAAACATGCTACTAGTTATTCCTCGTAAACAAGCAATTCATTAATATTTACATTTTTCAATGCCCATGTAGCCAATCATGTGTGGAAGAATGAAGAGTCACGCATTAAATCCGAGAAAGTCATTAAGATGATAAGTTGTTGGATTGAAATATGACTATCAAAAATAAATTTTTCAGATTTGGAAATATGACTATCAAAAGTAGATGGAGGGAGTACTAGGGTATACGCGAAGTTGTAGTAAGGAGATTAGAGACATGGATTTTCATACTGGTTCAGACCCCGAGGTGGGTAACAATCCTAATCCAGCTTATATGTATAGCTATGGGATGTATCGCGCTGATTACAAAAGGGAAAGCAAGCTAGCTAATCTAGCGTGCTAACTAATCTGTATCGAGACCAGTGACTTGGAGTCAGCGGCTAGGTGTAGACTTCCTCCTTATGTTTCTTCGATGTTGCTTGTGGGTATGGCTTATAATTTGAAGGCATCCCCTCCTAGGGGCGTTATATTTATATGGGCATGTGACCGCTTGTTCAAGTAAAACTAGTTCATGTGGGTATGGGGAGATAACACATCCTTCCTTACTGGGAAAGGAGTTTCCGTCTTTATTTGCAATATTCATATATCTAGGTATACCTTTGTGTGTGTGTGTAAATATAAATATACAATACTAAGTATCCAGTATTTTCGGTGGTTACTGTTGGGATACGCATAGGCTACGATAGCATAAATCAAAATTTTCTATCACGTAAACCATGAACCATGCAAGTATTTGATCATAGATCGTTACCACTCGACGCGCTGAGCAGCGGAATAAGACGCTGAGAAGTCGAAGGAATTCTCGCGAAGTAGCGCGTGTCGATGTAGAGGAAGTAGTCGATCGCACCGGCTCGACCTTCTCCTCCTCGTGCGTTCTCCTCGCCGTACTCCCACGCCGATCAGCACCGCAAACCAGCGGCGCCTCTATCGGTATCCACACGTACAGGGACGGAACGCCACACGCAGATGTGCTAGCACCCACGCGCGGCTAGGGTTTTGCTCGGGGAGGGAAGTGACGGCTAGGGTTTCTCACGTGATGCAATGCCTCCGCCGATCACACCCCTCACGAATATATAGGATCCATCACTCGGGCCTCCAAGGCCCGTAGGACTCCTATTCAGATCCCTATCCGAATTAAGCTCATATTGGATCTCTATCCAATCCCATTATTCCAGCCCATTAAGCGTGCGACCCTGTAGGTCCACATTATTAATTTGGTATCTCTATACAATGATCCATGAGACATGATCATCAATTAATACATGTGCTAATCATATAAACATATTTGTTCCACATATGATATTTGATCAGGGATCCTTTAGAAATAGTAACAAACAACATAAACAACATAAAGAGTCTCATGAAAGAATCACATATTCATTAACCAATAAGGAGTTATCTATTTCAAGAAACAATATCGGATAAATATATAAACATAGTATGTGATACAATCATCTCTATGATTGCCTCTAGGGCATATCACTAACAGTTACCTGATTCATAACATTGACAGAAGCCACATTGTTTTTTTTTAATTATAGAGATGAAGATAACGGCAGTTGTTGATATCTATAACTCACTGAATTCAGTGGATAACGTTTGGACGCTGTTTTCACTATTATGTTTTGCTTCACAGGTCATGGAAACAATAATAAAGCCTTGTTTGATTAGCAGACCAGTTCCATGACGTCGAATAACTTGTAAACTAGTATTATCTTGTTATAGATAATCCAAAGACATGTGATCATTTAATATTAAACATGAGGTCTTTAATTTTGAAAAAAAGTTTGCAGATGACTTATAAAAAGTTTGCAGATGACTTAAAAATAATATTAATTGTAGTGCAGCTGTATACCCTCCAAACAAAAAAAAAATCCAATTCTAGATTCACAAGTGCATGTACAAATTTATAGCGAGCATTGGGTTAGTTGTAGTAGTAGTTGTTGTTGTTGTTATTATTAATGTGCCCGTGCTAACGCTACGGTTATTTTTTTTTATGTAAATCAAGCAACCAAAATGTGAAATATGTTTTGTTAATGGAGTAGGATAGATTTAAGCTTCACAAAAATAAGACCTCTGCTAGGGATCATGCATGGGTTTTCAAGCTTCATGTAAAGTCATGAGCAGAGATCAAAATACAGTAGATCAGTATCCTTTCCATATATTTGGTCAACAATTAAGAGTCAAAATGGCATACAGGACCAAGAAGCCACAAAATTTATATCATTTGTATTTGTACATAGATAATTGAAGAAAAGCCATTCGAGAAGCCATAAAGATTTCCAACTTTTGTATTTCTAGAGAAGTAATTAAGAATAAAATCAGCCATTTGTGTACATCCCTTTTATATTTCTAGAGAAGTAATTAAGAATAAAATCAGCCATTTGTGTACATCCCAATTTATACAGGCCATTTTGATAATATATTATCTCTAAGAGGCCATGATGTTCCCTGACTTCCTGTTATTGTTATAAATAGAACAATCAAAATGAGCTAGCATGACATCTGTATTTTATTGTGATCCTGCTATTCTGCAATGACAGAAGACAATGGGCAACCCAAACTTTGGAAGGAATATGTGAAATCATTCCCTAAGTACTTAATTACATAACAAAATGATAATATGCCAACGAAGAAGAAAAGGATAAGATCTTGATACAAGCCTTTCAGGTTGAGGTGCCAGGTTAGGCTAGATTCCCTTTGATGATACATCTGCTGATGATCTTTATCCATGCAAAACAACATCCTTTTAAGATACAAATGTCAGTTTGCCAAGAATGTAATAAAACCAGCAAAATGAACCAGTGAATCAATTTAGAGCAGGTAAATAGTAGACTATAAGCCAACTATAAATATATTTTAAGGAGATAAAAAAGAAGAGAAAAGAGCAGTGGGCTATAGATTTGTAGCTAGCTGCAGCACGGACTCCAAGATATTACGTGTGTATGACAGGTGGGACCAGATTTTAGTGGTGTAGTGTATGTTTATAGGTAACTATTGTATGAATTGGTTATTAAATTGACTATAGATGATTTGGAGCAGTAGTTGGCTATACTATTAAACTCGATGTTGTTTCAAGTATTTCTTACTTGAGTGCATATTTTGCCTATCAATTTGTTTTTAGGTTCAAACAATACAATCTGATTGTTCATACTTACATGCATATTTCATCTTTTCTAATGTGCCCGCCACAACGCGCGGGGTTTCATCTAGTTGTATTAATGGGCATATCCCATATTGCTCAGAACAAGGGTGGATACAAGCCATAGTGCCGCCATGGAAATTACCATATAGATGGTTTTGGGTTTTAATCATAGCATGGTTTAATCATAGGTTGGGTTCAAAGGTTAAATAGCCACCCTGACATTCTTTCCAAATGTTGATTAAACAACATATTTTGTCCAAAAGCATATATTTCTTCTTGTGTTGCATGTCCTCTTTCCTAAGATGCAACCTCAGAATTCAGGCAATAATAGTTAACAGTTAACTGAACCCAGGTATACAAGCCTAGCCTTTAGCACACATTTAGCTTCCAACACTATGGTTCTTATATATGATTGGATAGGTCTTACTCAGCATTTAAGATATTGCACTCAACAAAAAAAAAAACGTTTCCTTCTAGTTCTTATCCCCATTTACTAAATCAGATTTCTCAAAAAATATTCTTGCTCTCAAGGACAAAGTAGACCTATAGGTTTGGTTTTTCAGTTTTTCTTGTCGGACAAAACAATGCCAATTGCGACGAACTGAGGATGCAAAGATGTTCACCTTCTAAGTAATGTTAACATGACACATACACCAGGATTGCACTATTATGTTAGATTAGCAGAAGATTTGTTCGAACCTGGAAAAGGCCATCCCATGAGGTTAGGTTGGCTGCCAAGTGCGAAATAACTGCTGGAGCCGGTTAGGTCAGCGCGCACAAATGTCTGGCCAGCTGCCTGCCTGCCACAGCACACATGATAGACAGTGGACATGGTGGCTCCCCATCTGGGGCGATGGTGGCACTCGCCCCCCCCCCCCCCCCCTGCATGAATGATCCAAATATATAAATATGTCTTAGCTAAAGGGTAGTGGCGGCCACCACATTATGTAATGGTATCATGTTTACATGTAACACACAAAAATTGATTCTACAATACAAATATTTAATGAACAAGGCCATGATACACTATCAAAGTTTCATTTAATGCAAATATCTTATTCCAAAACCAACAACATGACATCTAATCAGGAGAAAAGGAACACTGGAATAGGCATTTCCTGTCCCTAAAATCCAGCTTCACAAGTAGTATCACATACCAAACAGCAGTTCCAGGTGAGAACGGAGAGGGAAAAATATTTAGGATTTATAGGCGACCAAGCGAGAAGGTACTGGCACCCCACCTAAGAGGAGAGGTTGGCGACGGTGAAGATGGTGGCGGCGGTTAAATTGTTGATCAGCACGGGCTGCGCCTCAGTCGAGCCGAGGTACCACGTCACCACCTCGGCATTGACCCGAGCCGAGGTACCACGCGACCACCTCGGCATCAACCCCAACCCCGCCGCTCCTACTGCTCCCGATTGGCATGAAGGTGGCATCCAGGCGCGGCGCCGACCTCTTACAGATTCCAAACCTGCATTACAAAATCGAGTAAACATCAAACACACAACCATAGCCCCCCCTGATTCCACATACAGAAAGGAGAAATCCTAATAATACCTTTGAGTTGGAGGTTGGGGGTGCTTGGGTGTGAGGAAGGCGGATCGCGTGCTGTCAGCGAACAACACAACGGGAGACTCCCTCTTAAATGGAATCAGGAACTTCAGTCCATGGGAACCATTAGTGTGTCCAGCTTAATGGTTCACCAAAACAAGCTTTACTAAACCATCACGAAGGTGTAAAATAAATTATTCATACTCCATCTACCAAAAGCAATGGATGGCGGAAACATGAACGTTTAATCAGTTCATCCATCGTTGATGACTAAATCATGTACTTGAGAGCAACAAATTATTTTATGTAATAATCAGGACAAATTATTTGGTTAATAAAATCCTAAAATACAGTCTGTTCGACAAAAGAAAACAAGCAGACATGTATATAACACTTCCATTTTCTAGTAATCTTATTTTCCAAGGACATTTTCTGATAATCTTGAAAAATCTAAGGCTTGATAACATATTGCATATCCACAGATGATTTAACCTGCCATATTTCATTATCTTGGCCCTAGCTTATTTGTATTCCACAAATTTATAAAGTAGAAGCATATCTGTATATCTAACCTCATAGTTCGGAATATATACAAAGATAAATGCATTCTTCAGTCTTGGTGAGACAAAATGAACAGTTAAGAAGACAGTACATATGGTCAACATATAAAATCACTCACACTTTGTTGTGGCTTGGATTAATAATGTAATCTGAAATTATAGTGGAAGGTTCAAGAAAATTACAAGGACAACTGGCTTTGCATAGTATACCATAAAAGTGGCCAAAAGGAAAGCGAGAACTATTTCCCCAGTCATTAACTCATGATGGATCAGCAAGCAATATCACTGAAGTCTTATATCTTCCAACTCCTATTTTTCGGAGAAAAAAAATAGAGTGTGCAGGGAACTCATAGAGTTGATTTTGTAACATGCAAATGAGCAACATTCAGTCATCGTACATTTGTCATACAGTAAATAGAAAGAAATTAAGATTTACAGTTGAAGAAGATAACCTTGGACGAATCCTAATTCAATCAAACAAATCCAAGAATCATAATTCAGTCATAACGAAGCCAAGAACCCTAATTCCCCAGTGTACCTTGGATATGAGATTGTCGTCAGTGGAGGTGTGAGCAGCAGTTGACGGAGTAGTTGACCCCGACCGGCGCTCAACCTGCTTCCGGGCGGTAGGACGGTGGCGTCCAGGCATGGCGCCGATGCGGCTGTGGTGGAGGGAGGCACCAGCTGGTGGCGGCAGAGGGAACCTGCTCCCGTGCGGCAGGAAGATTAGGGTTTGGGCAGAAGGGCGTGGGAGAGGAGGCGTTGGCGCGTCGCAGGAGTGGGGAGGCAGGGAGCGAGGAGATGGAGGGGGCGCGGCTCTCCGCTGGGGCGTGGGTGCGGGACCGCGATGGGGTGGGATTGCACAGAGAAGATCGGGACCGTTTGATATGAATATGAGCCGTTAAGGTGTAAGAGTGTAAGGATGAGAGATGAGTAAAATGAGTTGGTGAATTATAGAGTAGATTACAGAGTGAGTACTCAGTTTCAGCTAAGAGATGGAATGTTCCACCCAATTTTCAACTGTCCCAACTACTACTACTTTCCAAGGTTTGCAATTTTGGTTGCCACCAAAATTTCGGTGGTTACCGAAAATTTAAAAAATTTATGATTTCTGGGTCCGTTGTCTGAAATTATTTTAATTTTTAACATATTCTGACTGAATTTGAACAAATTTTGACTAAATTTACAAATATTTGACAAAAAACCAAAAAATTTAAGGATATTTGTGCTTGCCAGTGGGGGCTGAAATTACCGAAATTTCAAACTATGCTACTTTCTCCGTTCCAGAATAAGTTAATCTAGTACTGAAGTGACATTCAATAGTATATTAAATTATTTTGAGACGAGGTATTACTGGTTAGGGGAGCATCTTTCACACGGGAACATGGACATGTCTTTTTGTTTTGGCTTTGTTAGAGCATCCCCAACAGATATGCCATCCGAATATCCATCGAGAAAATAGCGGCTAGGAGCCTAAGAGAAGAAAAACGCCCTACAGCAAATACTCCATCCCACCCTCCAAATTTAACGCATCATCTATCCGGGAGAGAAAAATGCCAAATTTGGCGTTCCTCTCCTCACGCCATCCCGCAACTGCTAGCACCTAGACCAAATTCGCGCCCCCATCCGGATCAATGCCTCATCCACCGCCGTCGTCGCAGGTCGGCCTTGCCCCATCCGAATCGACTCCTCGCAGAGACTGGGTGGTGGTGGCGGCGGCGGGCCATTGACGGGAGGACGAGGGAGATGGACTCGCCGGGAGGAGGGTGGAGAGAGAGAGGCATACTAGAAGGACAACGTCTCCGCTTGCATCTGTGTCCACTGGCCACCGCCGCCGCTTCCCCTTCCGCTTTCACACCCACCGGCTGCCTCCCGCCGTCGGCCACTTGCGCCCGCTGCTTGGGCGCTCCTCCTCCCCTCCACCCCTTGCGCCACCCGCACCGCTCCTCTGACTGTGCCACCACCCGTGCCGCTCCTCCGACCACGCCACCCCTCCAGCTAGCCGCTCCTCCGACTGTGCCACCCCTCTGATCGGCCCTCGTCCTCCCCGTCGTCTCGGCGGTAGAGAAGAGATAAAGGTGGGGGGATTTTTTTTAGAGTGGTGAAAGGTGAGTATAAATATGTGGTAGTTGTAAAATATTAGTAAAATATAGGATGTTGGTATATGGAGGATGCAATATGGATGATCTATTGGAGTGAAAAGTAAAATGGAGTAGGAATCTTTTTGGATGACTATCTAAATAGGAGTATGGAGGATGAACTTTAGATGAGCTGCTGGGATGCTCTTAGCAATGAGCATTTGATGTCTGACTCTATCAGAAAGAAATATTTCCATGACTAGGTTACCTGATCCTGATCATGGTGTAGCTCCCGACACTTATTACTGAGCGTTTCCGATCCTGACGAGCCTCCCCAGCATGATGTTGGTAAGGTGGTAGTTGTGTTTGGTTCGGGTATAAGGTGGGATGTGTCACATTCATTCATGTTTTTTTTTATGGGATGGACCTAGGTTATGTTTGATTCTATGAGTGGAACTGACCCAATTTTTTTTTTTCTTTGGTTTGAGGGATCTGTCCCTTGTTTGGTTGGAGGGATGAAGGTGAGTTGCCTAGATAGAGTTACCTTCTTACATTAGTTGGCGAGGCTACCTTTCATATAACATACACATTGCAAAAAAAGTATTTGGATATAAAGACCACACTATTTAAAAATAAATTACATTCATATGACTATATTTGGAAATAAAATGCAATTCATATCACATAGCCATCCCAAAAACCAAAGCAAAATACCGATAATTAGCATACATTAATCCTTATATCAATTCATACGTAGGAACTAGGAAGTGATGAAGCCACATATAATAATGATAATTAGCATACATTAATTATTGTAAATCATCTCATCAACAAATATACTTGCCCACATCACATAGTAATACTTGTTCACATTAGTAAATTGTCTACTATGAAAAAATTGATGGAAAAAAAAATGCAATGTGCTTGAACAGATGCTATTTACAGTAAGGGATATTCATCTCATGCAAACGGAATCGCACAAATTTGGCACTGAAAATAAAATAACAGAGATTCTGCACAGTGCTAGAGTTTCCTTACCTTAGCTATGGAGGATGACAAGAGGATGCGAGGAGCAGTAGCAGACAAGAGAGAGGAGGGCACTGTAATAGGTTCCTACAGCCGATTTTCGCCTCTTGCCGCCACTGACGCCGCCTTTCCTTCCTGCCGCCGGCGGTGGCTTTGAAGACGAGGGGGCAGCAAAAGGAAGGATGCGAGAAAGGAGGAGAGAGAAGGGAGGATGGCACAGGCGCCACGGGCCCTGCCGCACGACACCGGCATCACTAGCTCCTGCGCATGATGGCGCCGCCACCGCCCTCTTTTCTCTCGATCTGAATTAGAAAAACACGATACGGTGAGAAAACGCGATAGGGTTACCCTACTCCACGCGTGTGCAGCACACGTGATACGCGAGAGATGAGATGGGATGGATCAGTCCGCCACTTGTTCACTGGACAAAGCCAAC
The DNA here is from genome assembly GCF_000147395.1 of Oryza glaberrima. Taxonomy (NCBI): domain Eukaryota; kingdom Viridiplantae; phylum Streptophyta; class Magnoliopsida; order Poales; family Poaceae; genus Oryza; species Oryza glaberrima. Next base: position 12,638,377 of record NC_068327.1, on the reverse strand, counting down.
CCGGATATATGCATAATATTCTTTTTGACCCAGCCCCTATGAAGTCCTTTAACCAAATATATTTTAAAAGTATGAAGTCATGCAAGCAGTGTTCTCAGAGTGGTGACGTGCGGCGGCAGGGCTGTGCTAGGACAGAATGCCTTCCAAACAGCATTCTGATCTGATCTGGACATTCCGGGCAACTACGTCCACGCCTAACGATTTTCTGGATCAGTGTCCTACCTATTTTCATTGTTCTGAGCAGCTGAGGGGCATTTTTTTAATAAAGGTATTCATTTGACGTTTATTTTAAATAAGATAAAACTAATTATTATAAAATTAACAATTTAAAACAACTGCAAATTATAAAATATAGATTGATATAAAATAAAATAAATTACTACTCCATCCGTCCCATAATATAAGATATTATACTTTTTATATTTTTCATAACATGATCCCGAGACCATACCTTATCCCCCACCTATCCACTTTTATACTATTTTATTCCTTACCTACTCACTTTTGTACTAATCCATGTCATTAACTATCACATTTTGTGCTTTCATTTGTTCTTTGTTCTTTTGATGCTTAATTTTTTTTCAAATGATATAATCTAATATGGGACAGGGGGAGTAGAACACCGGTTTAAATATAGAGATGACAACCTACTGCTAAATCTCTATTTTCTTTGTGGTTGGTGAAAATCTATATAACTCAATACTACAAAAAGTGCCATTGGCGCATGTTGGGAAACCTTCATGTGTGCCGGATTTCCTAACGGGCACCCAGGAGGCAACACCTTTAAGGCTCTAGAAATTTAAAAAAAATCCGGTTCGATGCATCGACTCAAATCGAGCCGATACATCCAGTATCTCCTAATCACCCATGAGATCCCTATCCAAGAACACAATCATGAACAAAAATCACATAACAAAAACCATGAACACAAAAAAAAAAACATGAACACAAATCATGAACAGAAGTCCTCAACAAACATCACGAAGCAAAAACCATGGCCATCTACTGCTGCTACACGGTCTGAAAGGCGACGAAGAACTCGTTCGTGAAGGGCTCACCAGCCACCTTGAACTAGTGCAGCTCACCGAGCATGCTAGCGTACAGCTCCGACGCTTCGGCGTGGTGGTGGTAGCGGCGCTGGAGCACGAGGTGGAGGATGAGCTTGGAGTCATGGGCGCGGTGGAGGAACTTGTCGAGCGCGGTGATGAAGTTGAGGGTGTGGAGGGTGCCATCGAAGTAGTCCTCGATGAGGTCGAATAGGTCGGGGCTCTACAGCCGACGCTGCCCGATCCGCCGCTGACACTGGATCAGCCGCGGGAGCCCCCGCTGACGGTGTATCTGTCATGGGAATGCTGCCGATGTTGCCCCCCTCCCCCGTGCCTGCCACGGGAGCCCCCGCTAACACCTGATCCTCAACGGGAGTCGATTGCCGCCGACGCCGGATGCAGCTCCGCCCCACTGTCACCGTTGTCTCAACCGACAGAGAGGGGAGGAGAGGCTGAAGGGGTAGAGAGAGAGAGAGAGAGAGAGAGAGAGAGAGACGTGCTAGAGGTGGGGGGGGGGGGGCGAGTGGATAAGCTCCCTCTCGCCTCCCTTTGCACAAAAAAAATGGGGAGATCCTAGCAACTGGCTCCCATCTCGGTTTTTACGAGTGTTGTTCTTTTAAAAAAAATAACACCGGCATCTATAGTTGCTTAAAGGTGTCGATTTTATATGTTTTGAGCCTATGGAGGTGGAAAAAGGTTTATAGATATCGGTTTTAGCACTTCCGATACCTATAGTGCGGACCTCTAAGCTAAATACATCTTTATAGTAGTGACTTTTATATAGTTCTTGTCCTCTTCAAACTTTTGCAGGACAGTCCTAATGTCAAAATTAGTAGTACTACTACAGAACCCCTAAATGGTGCCGATTGGGAAACCCCCTTAGGTGCCGGTTTTCCCAACTAGCACCACGAAGGTGGCATTGATGAGTTCCATCATCGGTGCCGGTTGTAAACTGACACCTATAACAAATATAGGTGCCGGTAGTGGGGTTTCCAACTGGCACCTATGATGTTTCCACGAGCCAAAAAAAACTAGCTCGATCCATCGGCTCGATTGCATCGAGCAGCTCCCAATCACCCAAATCCCCCAAATACATCAACACATTTCATCCAACAACAACACAGAGTCATCCAACAACAACATTAAACAAACAACAAAATCAAAATCAAAGATCAACAACGCGTCAAATCCCCCAAATCCATCAACACATTTCATCTAACAACAACATAGAGGCATCCAACAACAACATTAAATAAACAACAACAAAATCAAAATCAGGGGGTACCTGGACGCCATGGCGAAGCGAGGGGAGTTGGGGGAGGAGGCGGAAGCCTGCGCGTTGCCCACTGTGCTCGGCCTCCTCCACCACCACCGCCGGATCTGGCTGCCCCGAGCGCCGATGGCCTTCCCATGCCGCTGGCCGCCGCCCGACAGCCGCCGAGGTCCGCCGCCTCCCCTCCGGCTAGATCTGGCAGAGGGGAGAGCGCGGTCACTGTCCTGCCGCCTTCGCCGGGCCGCCGCTCCGTCAGGTCACCGCCCTGCCGCCTCCATCGGCCAGACGCCCACTGGCTCCCCTCCCGCCGGATTTGGCGAAGGGGAGGGCGCGACCGCCGCTGCCGCCGGCCGCGAGAGAGAAGGGAGGGAGACAGAGAGAAGAGAGTGAGAGATGAGAGGAGACGAGAGAGTCGGGAGGAGACATCGAACCTTATCTCCTCTCGTGGTGAGGCCCGCCGGCTCGGCTCATCCGATTGCCGGCTCGGCTCGATTTATGTTTGTGTCGTTTTTTTATACGGTTTAGAAAACCGACACCTTTTCTAAGGTGTCGGTTCTTATTTAGAACCGGTATCTATAATTGTTTAAAGGTGTCGTCTTTTACGATTTTAATTTGCAGAAATGAGAAAAGACCTATTGGTGTTGGTTTTAGCACTTCCGACACCTATTTGATGTTTTGTAGTAGTGTAGAGAGTATACATCATCGCCCCAAGTTCTAAATTTTAATTCGAAGTCACAAATATACTCGTCAAAATCAGCATTCTGTGTATGACAATCGAACTAAAGCGGAAGATAGGGTTCTTGACAGCAAATCAACATCTCTCTTCACCTGAGAGGGAGAACTGGATGTCAGCGAGACAGCGACTCTCAGCGCCGATAGAGAGAAACATTTGGCGAGGAAAAAAATTAAAGATGACAGGGCAATTGGTTTGGTCCGACTCATTTCGATAATTCCATACATTTCCTCTCTGCAGGCCTGACATAGCGCGATAAACATCACACTTGTACTTTATCAAACTGCGTAAATTATTTGAGCGAATTGCAAGAGGAATGACTAAATTAAATTACATCCACCGTACAATATACAGGACAACAGCGCATTTATTTTAAAGCCATAAAAATTAAAATTCTAACATTCCCAATCTCGAAATATCTTTAAAGACAAATAATTTATATTTTAACTTTTGATTTAGGCATTTAATTTCGTATGGATTTATGTGTTCCTATCAATAACCTGCCCACATTCTTCAACATTCCTGCATATTTCAGGAAAGCGTCCGTCTCTTATAGCTGACAATTACTTTACCTTTGGGCCTCATGGAAAGCATGTCCTCAGTTTCGGGGAAAGGTGATTCTAATTTGAGCTCGAAATTGCTCACCAGGTGGCTCAAAATCACTTTTATCTGCTGGTAGGCGTAGCCCTCGCCCATGCATGCATGCTTCCCGGCGCCGAACGACAAGTAGGCAAGATCACGGGCGCCGGCAACGGCCTTGTCCTCCGCCCTCCCGGCGGCGAACCGGTCCGGGTCGAACACGTGAGGGTCCTTGTAGATGTTCGGGAGGAGGGTGTTGACCACCAGGGGGCTCGCCAGCAACCGCCCGGCAGGGACGCTGTACTCGCCGCCTTCCTTGTCGCGCACGGTGAAGCCCCGGCGCGCGCGCCGGAGGATCATCGGCGTGACCGGGTGGAGCCTCAACGCCTCCTTGATGCAGCGGTGCAGGACGTCCATCTGCAGCAGCATCCCGTAGTCGATGCCACCGCCGCCGCCGCCGCCATGGTGGCTGCGCTGCTGCTCCGCCGCCGCCACGAGCCGCTCCTGCTCCGCCCTGACGGCGCGCAGGTGCTCGGGGTGGGTGAGCAGGCGCAGTGCCGTCCAGACGGCGACCGTGGAGCTCGTGTGGTGGCCGGCGAAGAGCAGCGCCACTAGCAGCCCGGTGACCTCCGTGTCCGTCGTGGCACGGCCGTCCCCGTACGTCGAGTCTATCAGGTCCTGCAGCATGTCGTCCTCAACACGTCCAGACATCTTGCGCGTCTTGACGATCTGGGAGAATATCTCCCCGAGCTTCGCGCGTGCCTTGTCACGCCGGCGGTGCCCCGGCGTCGGGAGGTAAGGGAAGAACATGCTGATCAGGTGCATACCTCCCATGAGCTCGTGAAACAGTGAGGCAACCTCGTCGAACATGTTCTCCCGGACCTCCTTCCCGAGCAGGCACCGGCTCGCGATCAGCATCAGCACGTGATCCACCTCTTGCATCAGATCAACCACGCCACACTCTCCCCATTTCCCAAAATATTCCTATACAAACAAGATTAGTTTACGGAGATGATAACAGACATGATCTGAGCTTTGAATTTATAGGATCAGGTAATGGACAAAAAAAAAAAATGTACTTGCCTCGATCTCACAGACCATGGGAAGAACATGGCCCCTCAGTTTGGCAGGCCTCAGCATCTTGGCGAAGAAGCGATGCTGCTCGTTCCTTGTGTCCAAGTCGATGTCGTAGCCAACTTCTTTGCCAAAGATGGGCACGGTGACCTCGTACAAGCCATCGATAGCTATCTCCCACTCTGGCGCGTGGAAGAAGTGGTCGGAGCACTCCGGCCCGACGAGGAACGTCACCGCAAGCCCAAGTGACCTGAGCGTAAACACGCTGCCCAGCGCCCTGTGCTGCTCGCGGATCACGGCCTGCAGGCCCCTGCGCAGCACGGCTGGAATTATCCCAACCAGAGGAGCACCTTTCGCCTCCGGCGGAGGCCGCGGCTTGCTCGTCTTCTCTGCAGGGAGAGTTACTGATGATCTTACCACCTTCGCAGCTAGTGTAATGATGAAGACGAGGGCTATGGTGAGCCATGCGTTGGTGGAGAATATGTGATCCATGATCACAACCCAGCTGGAGCCTCTGCTTTAGTCTATACTACGCTCTAAGAAACAAAATTAACTACGGAGACGGATTTCATTCAATATAAATATATAGGGCCGTGGGGCGGAGAACATGTACTGATCCATGATCACAACCCGGCTGGAGCCTCTGCTGCCTCTGCTTTAGTCTATGCTACGCTACGGAATGAAATTAACTACAGAGAGACTTCATTCAATATATAGAGCCGTGGGACAGTAAGTTAGCTGTCCTACTAATCTTGACAAGAATGACTCCATGTGTTGTATATGGCTTATCATTCGATGTCGTCCCCTCTAAAGAGGCCAAACAATATTGTTAGGCGCATGTTAATATGTCTTTTAGGTAGGTTGCAAACCGTCTTGTGTCAAGCGCTCTACATCACTAGTCTCCTTGTCACATTTCACCTATTTTGGAAAGTTTGCCATAGCTGAATGGGTTACAATTCAAGCCACCTTCAGTAAAACAAGCCTATATATCTTTTGCATACGAACTATGTTTTGATGTTCTTGTACTTGACGGAAAATTAACTTCGAGCCGAACAAAAATAAAAATTTAAAAATATGGGTTACGATTCAAGCCACCTTCAGTAAAACAAGCCTATATATCTTTTGCATACGAACTATGTTTTGGATGTTCCTGTACTTGATGGAAAACTAACTTTGAGCCGAACAAAAATAAAAATTTAAGATATTTTTGCCAGTATATATTTTGGTACATCATCTGTATTTTAGTTGGTTTTTAAGTTCATTTACTTTTGGAAATACTAATCCGTTTGTTTGAGTCGGATTTTAAGTTTGTTTGCTTTTGGAAATACAAAAGAAGTCGTTAGAAATCTATCTATCTATTATATATTAAAAGTGCATTAAACTTCATAAAAACGCTCTCAAGCCGTCACGTGGCGCTTTACAAACGCTTTTAAGTCGCCACGTGGCACTCTAATAAATTAGAAAAAATCCTAGAAATTTTAAGAAAAAAGAAAAACATCCCTCCATTAGTTTTCACTTAAATCAGTGGATATATTATTTTTAACCATTATATCAATTTTAAATGAATATATACTCAATCCAACCTATGGGCCTATTAGATATATCTCACAGAATTTGTACCCTTCCCTTCCCTTGCCGTACATGCCACCGTACGTAAGTGGAGTAGGTACATATGTGACGTATTCCATATACCGTCCCCTTTTCTCCTATTTTCTAACAACTCATTACAAAATAGTTTAAATTTTAAATAGATAAATAATTATGATTCTCAATTTATATACAACGTTAAATTCATTTGTACTATTTTTATTTTTAATTAGACTAGAAAAAAATACTCGTGCGTTAAAACGGGTGAAGACTATTTTAATCTTATTATTGTTATATGGTTTAGTTAAGATGAAATTTATTATATGAAATCGCTTGGATATTTTTTTTTGGAAAATTATGAGCTACAATTAGGAGCACTTTCTATATTTCCAAAAATCGAATAAACTTAAAAACCGATTCAAACAAGGATATGCATGTATTTTCAAAAGCGAACAGAATTAAAAACCGACTCATACATGGATGACGTATCAAAGTACTGACAAAAATATCTTTAATTTTTATAACAGCAAAGATAAATACATCAAGATCGGTATTGCATATATTTTGCCAGGTAAAGAAAAAACTGAAATACGTTTGGACATAGACCCTAGCGTGGCAGTCATTAAACAATATAAAAAAATGATAATAATTATACCATCTTAAATCATTCTATATATAAATATGTATACTAAATAGGAGTATCATTTAGGACGCAAACCATCACCTGTCACAACTTAAAAATTAAGAAATATCCTTGAAATTCTAAGAGAAAGAAAAAACAAAACATCCTACCATCATTTCACACTTAAATGGCAGGCGTATTATTTTCAACCATTTGATATATCATTCTACTCTCATAAGCAGCTACATATCACATCTTAAAAATTAATAAAAATCACAGAAATTCTAAAAGCACGAAGCATCCGACCTCGATAAAATCATTATTTCAGCCATTAAATCTATATTTAAAGGCAAACTATATAAAAAACGAAGTAACATCCCATTCCCCCTCCCCCTCACCTAGATTAACAAAGCTCCATCTTTATATTCTGAAATTATAAATATATAGTTGATGAATAAAGATATCGTTGGAGTATATAAGCATATTAACAAAAATAGGGAGTTGGGAAATCGTCATTATTTAATTCAAGCTGCACGCATTAGATTTTTAACTTATGTGGTATGAAAACTATTCTACATGAACCAACATGAGTGCTAGAAAGGCCCATTAGGACACTTCCAAGGTTACACGTGGCCGTCGATGGAGACAACAATTAATAAAAATTCATACGGAAAGCATAATTTTGTAGCAGCGAGAGCATGTCTAATATCATATCACGAAAAGACAACCTTGCATGAGAAATAACATATAAACTATAACTTAAATGATTATCTCAACTCTCCTTTGTACTATGTTATTTGTAGGAGTAACTTTGTCTAATGTGTCAATATTGTCGATTGCAGTAACATCCTTAACTCCTAAGATTTATTCTTAACATCCTTAACATCCACAACCCAACTGGAGCCTCTGCTTTAGTCTATGCTAAGCTACAGAACAAAATTAACTACGGAGAGGGAATTCATTCAATATATAGAGTCGTGGGACAGTGAAGCAGGGGCGGGCCCACTATGTATTCATGGGTATTCAGATGTATACCCAAGATTTTTGGAAAAAAAATAGGTATATATACTATATAGTTCATATAGGTATTAAAAAAATAAAAAGAAAGCTTAAACTGCTTATATTGGGCCTTGTTTCCCTATTTCTTCTCTATTGGGCCTAAATTTTCCACTCCCCTCCCTCTTTCCTCTCAACCTGTGGTCTAATTGGGCCACATCTCAGCCCATTTGCAATTTTCCCCCAATTCCCACCTGCCTGGCGCCCTGGCCATCCAAACCTGCAAACCCTAGACCACAGTTGGGAGGAGGCGTGCGGCGGCGCGACGTGCGGCGGCCGGCGGGGGCTGCGTGCAGCGTGCGGCGGTCGGCGGCGGGAGCTGTGGAGGCGTGGAGCGCGGCCGCGGCGTGCAGCGGCGTGCGGCTCGGCCGCGGCGTGCAGCGGTGTGCGGGCGTGCGGCGGCGACGGCGACCGGTGAGGCGGTGAGCCGCCAAGGCCAAGGCGCCAAGCTCGTGACCGGCGGGCGCACCGTGACCGACGGGCGACGGCGTGCCGCGTGCGGCAGCTGGCGCGGGCGCGCGGCAGCCGCCAGACGGCAGGGGCCCAGGAGGCAGCCAGGCAGGAGGCTGCTCCTAGCCGTCAGCCGAGCAGGAGCAGGCGCTGCACAGCGGCAGCCTGCAGGTCGGCCGTCGGCGTCCGCCGTTCCGCGCCGAGGCCCGAGGCAGCCGGCGGCTGCGCGCTGCCGCTACGGCCGTGCGGCATCCTGCTCGTCGGCGACTGCCTGCCCTGCAAGGCTGCAAATTCCGGACAAGCACATTAGCACAGTGAGTGACTAATCTCCGGACAATGGGACAATCACAAAAATTCATTGATTTAGACATTTAGTATTTTAGTGTAGTTGCTTGCTTGCTTACTTGCTTGATTTAGACATTTAGTTTGTAGGATTGTAGTTGACTAGTTGCCTATTTGAGTATTTGAGTATATTGGACACTGGACAGTAGTTCATAGTTCATACCATATTAGCAAATTTGTTTAATTTTCAGAACTGAAACATGAAGAGGAAGAAGGGCCCTGCTGTTGATTTAAAGTCTTTTTTGGTGAAAGCTGCTGCAAAGAAGGCAAATCAAAGACAAACTCCGGGTGAGGGCAATTTGGATCCGGGTGAGGGCAATTTGAATCCGGTTGAGACTAATTTGACTCCAGTTGAGACTAATTTAAATCCTTCTTGCAATGAGAGTCAAATGCAATTGGTCATTTATGAAGGTCATCATCATGAGAATGAGAGTGGTAGTCCAGCAAGCAGTAGCACAATACCAATTGATCCAGAGATGGGTGAAATTCCAGGAGCAAATGATGAATCTCAATCTAGTGATGAAGACAACGATGGTGGCATGTATGACATAGAGCATGATCCTGGACTGAGGACTCCTATCTCAAAGTATGATGTCAATGACCAAGATTCAGTTAGAAGGTCTTACATTGCATTGGGGCCATGCCGACCAAAGATGAAGAACACTGATTTCCCGCAACATAGCTGTGGAGGTATGCGCCGCTTCCTACCAAAATGGTTTGATGAGTTCAAGTGGCTTGAGTATAGTGTGCATCGAGATGCCGCATATTGTTTTTTTTGCTATTTGTTCAAAGAAAGCATTCATGGTGGAGATGCTTTTGTCAATGGAGGGTTTAGAAGTTGGAATATGAAAGGTAGATTCCATAAGCATTGTGGTGCTGTTAATAGTGCTCATTGTGAAGCTGAAGAGAAATACAATTTGTTCATGAAACCTAAATCATCAATTCATGAGTCCTTTGCATCAAATAGTGCACAAGTTAAGGCCGACTATGAAGCTCGCTTGTTATGGTCGCTTAAGTGCATAAGATATTTATTGAGGCAGGGGTTGGCTTTTCGTGGTCACGATGAGTCAAGGAATTCAGAGAATAAAGGGAATTTCAGGGAACTTTTGCAATGGCTGGCAGGGAACTTTGAAGAGGTTAATAAGGTGGTTCTAGGAAATGCTCCTAGCAAATGTCAGATGATAGACCACAAGATTCAGAAACAACTCATTGGCTCATGTGCTCATGAAACAACTAAATTTATCATAGAGGAACTTGGTGATGAGTGTTTTGCAATCCTTGCTAATGAATCTAGTGATGCCTACCAACAAGAGCAATTGGCTCTTTGCTTGCGGTTTGTTAATAAAGCAGGACAACCGGTTGAGCGGTTTCTTGGCCTTGTCCATGTTGAAGATACCACATCCTTGACTCTTAAAGAAGCAATCAAGTCCTTGCTTATGGACTATCAGTTGCCATTGTCCAAGATACGTGGACAAGGATATGATGGTGCTAGTAACATGAAGGGTCATGTTAATGGGTTGAAGAAACTAATTATGGATGATTCTCCTTCTGCTTATTACGTTCACTGTTTTGCCCATCAGCTTCAACTAACCCTTGTAGCGGTTGCTAAGGAGAACACTGATTGTGCATGGTTTTTTGCGCAACTTGCATACTTGTTGAATGTCCTCGGGATGTCATGTAAAAAGATTTGCATGCTTCGCGTAGCTCAAGCTGAGTATATGATTGAGGCATTGAAATTGGGTGAAATTGAAACTGGCCAGGGTTTGAATCAAGAGATGGGCTTAGCAAGGCCAGGTGAGAATCATGTTTCATTTAACATGTTATATTAGGTACTCAATAATGTTATATTTTGTACTTACTACTTCTACTTGAACATATGGTGGCAGGTGATACACGATGGGGGTCTCACTACAGAACTGTAATGCATGTTATGTCTCTATATCCATCAATTAAGAAAGTTCTCTTCAGGATTGGCAAAGAGTGTACAGGGGCTGAGGCTATAGGAGCTCAAACTATGCTAGAAGTATTTCAATCTTTTGAGTTTGTTTTCTTGCTCCACTTGATGAATGATATGTTTGGATACACCACTGACTTTTGCCAAGCTTTGCAAAAGAGGGAGCAAGATGTCGTGAATGCGATGGATCTTCTTGCCTTTACAAAGGTAGAACTTGATGTTTTGAGAGAAGATGATGGATGGCGGGAATTCCTTGGGAAGGTTACTTCTTTTTGTGTGAAGCACAAAGTTAAAGTTGTTGACATGGATGGGAAGTATAAGCCTATACAAAGATCAAGGAAGTTTCATAAAGATGCCATTAATTACCATCGGTTTCATGCTGATATGTTTTTGGGTGTCATTGATAGGCAACTTCAAGAGCTGAATAACAGGTTTGATGAGGTAAACACAGAACTCCTTAGATGTATGGCATCATTCAATCCATCAAAAGAATTTTCAGCTTTTAATGTTGAGAGCTTAGTTAAGCTTGCTGGGTTTTATCCTCATGATTTTGATTTCGAAGAAATGAACCAGCTTCCTTTTCAACTCAACCGCTATATTAGTGATGTGACCAAAGATGAGAAATTCACTAATTTGAAAGGTCTAGCAGAACTATCTATGATGCTTGTCAAAACAGAGAGGGTTTGTCGGTATGAACTTGTTTATAGACTTCTCAAATTGGTTCTAGTTCTCCCTGTTGCAACTGCTGGTGTTGAGAGGGTCTTTTCTTCAATGAACTACATCAAAAACAAGTTGAGAAACAAGATGGGGCAAAAATATTTGAATGATTGTTTGGTTACATTCATTGAAAGAGAATTCTTTTTGCAAGCTAAGGACAAGGACATCATCGATTATTTCCAAAATATCAAGCGTCGAAAAGTTAATATCTAAATTGTAAGTTTTCTTCCTAACTTATTATTTTCTATCATTTTTGTATTCCATATTTTGACACTTTGATATGTTTGGTATTAGTATTTCTATAAGTTAAACAATTTCTAGTGATGATCAATTCTATCACTGTGTGAACTAATGATCAATTTTATGTTCTATACGCTCTAAATTATAATTATTAGTGTATCATAATATACAAGCCCATTTTTTGGCTTTTTGGTGTATGAACATTTTTTTACCCCTTCCCATTTCGAATACCCAAGTTTAAAAAGCTGGGACCGCCACTGTAGTGAAGTTAGCTGTCCTACGTACATACCAAACTAATCTTGACAAAAAAACTGCTTTTTTATTCTATGCTATGCCACGGAACGAAATTAACTACGGAGAGGAACAAAATTAACTACGGAAAGGGAATTCATTCAATATATAGAGTCATGGGACAACGAAGTTAGAGTCATGGGACAGCGAAGTTAGCTGTCCTACGTACATACCAAACTAATCTTGACAAAAAACTGCTTTTTTATTCTATGCTACGCCACGGAACGAAATTAACTACGGAGAGGGAATTCATTTAATATATAGAGTCGTGGGACGAAGTTAGCTGTCCTACGTACATACCAAACTAATCTTGACAAAAAACTGCTTTTTTAATCTATGCTACGCTACGGAACGAAATTAACTACTGAGAGGGACTTCATTCAATATATAGAGCCGTGGGACAGTGAAGTTAGCTGTCCTACATACAAAACTAATCTTGACAAAAATGACTCCATGTGTTGTGGTCTATGGCTTATCATTCGATGCCGTCCCCTCTAAAGAAGCCAAACATTCATCCTACCTAAAAAAACATTGTGGTCTATAGCTCCTAATTGTAGCTCATAATTTTCTAAAAAAAAATAATGAAGCAAATTCCCACAGTAAATTTCATCCTAGCTAAACCGTATAACAATAATAGGATTAAAATAGCATTTACCTGCTGCAACGCACATGCATTTTTCTAGTAAATAAAAAATTAGATGTTTTCAAGGTGCTTTGGCCCTTGCAAGTTTCGGCACCTATTTTTGTGAGAATGCCGGCGATTGGGCGCCCGATGCACGTGCGCATCCATCGGGTGCGCCGCGGCTTTCATCCCACCACGTGCGCGCCCGTTGCAACAAACTGGCCACATATCACGTTAATGCATTATTAGAATGGATCTGTTCTTTTTTGTTCCACCAACAATGTTTCAGCTAGTGTACTTGTGATGTTTCCGTATGTATGTATCAAATGTTGCAGTGGATTTTTGATACTATTTAATAATTTCATCTTGATGGATACGTGGTTTGTTGATGTACACGGGGTTTAAGTGTTGCAATGGCTTTAAATCGTTTGTTGCATACGTTGAAACAAATTGTTTATCTAGTGATCTCCGCGTTTCACTTTTTTTAAGAATTGAAACATTTCTCACTATTTGCTGAAATATTGTTTTTATATAGGGTGAAACAGCGCCCAATTTTTTCGAAACCTTTGTTTCATACGTTGTAGCAAAATGTTTCATGAGGTAATTTGGTTGTGTTTCAGCTTGAAACATTTTCAATCTATTTAGAGAAACATTTTTGATCTACTTGGTGAAACAGTGCCCGATTTTTGACAAAAAAAGAGTCGGGCGCCCGATTTTTAGACGCTTCCCTATTTTTGCTGTTGTGTCTTCATGTAGTTTGAGACATTGGTGCTTCCAAATTGAGTATTTCTTGTTTGGATATGTTGTTTTATCATATTTGTGATGTGAACGTACTTGCGAGGGGTGGCCCAATCTTCACGGCAGTAGGTTCAAGGCAAAAGGGTGCCGGCATAAACCGAACACAAGAGGGTAACTAGCTGTGAGCAGCAAGAGGATAACTAGCTTTATACCTGCTAAGGTCGCATGCGACCAAGTGGTGAGGGTGATAACAATCCGAAGCCTCCTGGACTCCGACCCATCACATCGAGCAATCACAAAACCATGATCTGGAATAACTAGCTTCATACCTGCCAAAGTTGGATTCGACCAAGTAGTGAGGGTGAGAACGATCCGAAGCTTCTTGGACTCCGACCCGTCAAACCGAGCAATCACAGAACCACAATCCGGGACTAATCCACGCAGTACGGTGCAGCCGAGCTAGAAGCTGTAGAGCACGAACTAGGGGGCACCAGAGGAGCCTTCTCACATGTCTAGAAGAACTCACAAGAACAAAGGGGTAAGACACTTATGCAGTCTTCAGCAATCTTTCATATATGAGGTTTTCAATTAAATAAAAGTTGTCAAATGGATGGAGTAGAGGGGTATTTATACTAGGAACATCCCTCCTAGTTGAGGTATGAACATAAGAAGCCACGTTATAGTGGTCAAGGCTAACATAAATGAGAATGCAAAGAGTTTTCTCGGGTTCGCGCACAACCCTTCAGTTCATGTGCAGTCTTCAGTAAAAATGGCATAACTTCTTATTGGAAAATGATATTGAGGTGGGGTTTGATGTGAGTTGTCCCTCTTTCCAACAATGTATGCCATGCACCCCGTATCTTGACTGGCTAGGTCGCACAAGCCTTGGAAGTTGAGCCTTTACAGCGCAAACCATCTTCTTGTTTGCGTAAACAGCTGCTGGTTGGGCATGGGCTGATTCCTCCTCGGCGTAACCCTTGTAGTCCTCAACTTAACCCATCCTTCTTATCGTAGTGATGATGTCCTTAGGCGTGCACCTTAGCAATACAAAGGTAGAGCATTTAGACAGTATAAAATTCTCACTAAAATTTGGGTTAAGTTGAGAAAATAGCGAGTTCACCTCTTGTTGTATTTTCCTTAGCATGGCTGCGCATAATTGTACCATGATATGCTTGATCGTTCTTACTGAGACGTAATCCATCAACTTGGTTTACGTCATCTTCATTTTCTTTATGTGATGTATGACGTACACCATCACCCTTGTTTACGCCAAGTGTAGCTGGGATGTCTTCATCAATTTGTAATTGAAAAAAAGCAAGATAAATAAAAGAGAAAAAGGAAGGAAAGAAATGAGGCAATGAAGTTCTAAAAAGTTAATAGGGGAGCAGTTTGGATTTAAGCCCAAGGAAAAACTGTTATGTATCGGCTACCATATCCTGAAGGAATAAGTTCATCTGAGGTCCCTTAACCTGCCAACGAATTCGATTTTCGTCTTACAACCGGAAAACCAGATAGAACGGGTCCCTCAACTGTCAATACCGGTGCAATATAGGTTCCATGGCGGTTTGGACGGCAGTTTTAGCTGACATGGTGCCTACGTGGCTAATTTGAGTCGCTCTTCACCTGACGTGGCATTGATGTGGCGCTTACGCGGAAATTCGATCCAGAAAAATAAAAAGCACCCATGGGACACACATGTCAGTTTCACACACACAATAATAAAAAATTGTGGGACACACATCGGCCCCACATGTCATCCTCAATCCCCTCCAATTCTTCCTCCTCTCTCCCCATCTCCCCTCTCTTCATCTCTCTCCCCTCTCCTCCCTCCTCTTGCCGGCGGAGATAAGGACGGCGTGGAGAGGTGTGGCCTCCTCCACTCCCCCATTGGGCCTACCGACGGGTGGTGGGGAGAAGGGCGGTGGCTTTTGGTATTTCTTACGGTCACAAATAAAATCCGCAAGTGCACGAAATTACCGATGTAGCACTTCACTCGGGAGTATTCCAAGGTATCGATTTTCCACGGGGAACGTGTGTGTTCAGCTCTTCTTCAAGTTCATCCAAGGACACAAGGGAAAGATTGGCAAAGGGTAGAGAGGATTTCCTAGTGAGGCTCCAGAAAGCTTAATTTAATCCTATCGCTACCAGAACACCCTCTACTCCTTACCCGGACAGGGAGGACCATGGTGATCTTGAGGGCTATCACTACCTCTACACCAACTTCTAACGAATTATGGGATACGCACCAATCACTGGTACTTAACAACCTAGACACCGCGTATATGTTGGTATTTGTTAACGACATTACTAGAAATATAATTCCCAGCAATGGCGCCGAAATACATGTGGTATATTATGGTTACAGATTTCATCCGCAATTGCACGGATATACCATTATAGTATTTCACTTGAGAGTATTCCAAGGGTATCGTATACTAATAATTTATACTCCCTCCGTTTCATAATGTAAGACTTTCTAGCATTGCCCACATACATATAGATGTTAATGAAACTAGACAGAAACGGAGGGAGTATATTACTTGTAATAATCAATGTCTAGGCAAGGGTTAAGATAATGAATAGGGTAGAGTGACACACGGCAAGAGAACTATATACTCTCATAATAAATCATCTAAGCTAAGCGGTAAGAAAATAGAAAGAATCTGTTCCTACACTTCTAATATACATACACATTATACATACATCCTAATTATACGATAGCTAATACCCTTTTTCCAATGCCCTCCTGGTGCTTTGAGAAGCCACCCCTGATTGCCGAGTTTCTTACGATAATCCGTCATGACCATCCAACCGGGGGTAAATACAGAGGAGTACCATCCCCAAGAAAGTAACTTAGGATTATATACACGCGCGGAGGAATACCTGTACTGAGTTGTCACCATTAGCGGCCCACCTCTATATATTCGCAGCATATAACCCTAAATAACGATATCCAGAAATCTAAACACCACGCTTAAATTACCAAATATTACTCTAATATCATCGTCATGACATAGAGCAGTCGTATACACGATCATTATACCCACACCATTGCATTTCCCAGATAAGCTAGCATCATAATCAATATACTTTGGATATATAATAAAGTTGGTATTCATATACTCGGAAAGTAATACATTACCAGAGTAGTATAAAGAAAAATATTCTAATAAAAGTACAAGTCTTACAAAAGAAAGCAGAGCTACTAGAGGCATAGCCGAATCCTTCCGAAGACTTCTCGGACTAAGACTCCTATTCTATTCCTATTCCACTAGCTTTAGAACACTACTAAACTAGAGAGAGAGCTTGATTCTTCTTGCTTGAAGTGTGTGTTGAAATGGAGGATGAGAGCTCCTTTTATAGCCTCCCAATGACGGTTGTGACGGTTGGAATGGTCAGAAATACCCTCCAACCGCCATTGGGAGCTAATCCACATCGTCTAGGCAAAACCCTCGATTGGATGGCGCTGAGGAGGGTTGGAACCAGGGTCCGGCCCAATCCAGCCCATTTTCGGCTGGTGGACCCCTTGACTTCCTCTTTCCACAGACTTGTGAATTTCGGGCTGTTTGGGTCATGTCAATTTAGTGTTCTCAGCCCAAGTGTCCGATTGATTGATCATCCATTTTGCTGTCGATTCTCCTCCATTTTGTGTTTATTCTCTGCAAGAGGTTAGAATCCTAGTGCTAGTGGAATATAACTTATTTTAACATAAATATGCATTGCAAGCATAACTAGTTCTCTCTTATTTTGGTTATATTGATGGTGAAACTGATCGATAACGACCGTCAACAAAACCCACCAAGCTTGAACCTTTGCTCGTCCCGAGTAAAGGACTCACAGAAAATCTAAACTTGGTTGTTGATCAGGAGTTGCTACTATGCTGTATATCTCAAATGTACAGATGCAGGGTATGTGTACTCTCTCTCAAGTTAAGTAAATTTGGCACGGTGGCTTACCCTTACACCTAATTCCCACGAGAGACTGCCTTTTCTTGTCTTGAGCAGTTGAGAGACAGAACAGCAATTAGAGCACTAATCACCCTATCTTTATTCAACTTTTATTTCGGAAGTTTTCAAATGATTTTGCAAAGAAATCTAAGTTCCTTAATTGATTCACTCGATCTCTCAAAGTGTATGAATGTGAATTCCTCACCAATTTTGCCTTTTTGACTCCTACTCTAAGGGTGATATGTGGAGCTTGGTAGGGATCAAATATGGCATACTTGCATTCTCATTTATTACTAAATCAAAAACTTGACTAAAATAGATGACTAGACATACTCAAGATCAAGATCGTGCAAAATGTATGTGATATGATGGAAATGGAATGTGGAATATAAAGAAAATGCTTCTCCTTTGTGCTTACTTTATTTTCCAAAATCCTTCTCTTATAAATATGGAGAGGGCATGGCAACACTTTTTTTCCATCATGCTCAATAGTTGAGGGAGCATATGTTTATTATTTTTTTTCATAACATGCCTTTCCCTCCTTTTTTTTCTTTTTTCAGAAAGGATTTTCTTTTCTAAGAGAAGAAAGCACATTTAAGCATGGTGAATTTATTTTGATGATGGTATAATGGATATCGAAATGGAATGGGTGGATGCTAGCTTCCAGTATAGAAGTTTAGCATGTGCATATTTGTGGGTGTATGATCTTGATCATAGAGCATGAAAAGTATCTACACAAGTCACAAAGATTTGACAAAGTTCAATGGAATTACACGCAACCAAAGTATATATGGTTTAATCAATATGAATATTTTTGGCTCTGGTAGGAATTTATATGAAATGAAGATCTTTATGAGTTTATCATTTTGGAAAATAAAACATCCGGAATTCAAGTCAAATTTAGAATAGGATCATAGCAACTCTTATTTACTATCTCAAATCTCACAACAACTTAGACTCAGATTAGCAAAGTGCAGCTCACTTCCCTCAGGTTCCCGGATAATTATTGGCTACTCTTATTCAATTTTTGAGAGAGTACTTAACCATGAACCCATATATGAGAGATATAAAACAGAGCAACTATTCATCATTTCAACAAAGAGAACTAAGTTGTCTTACCTAGCATAATAAAATCTAACCTATCTTTTCGGTATTTTCTTTTTTTTCAAGTATTTTTATGTTGTTTTCAGTTTATAAGATGCAATGAAAGATAAACGTGCATTTTGAAATAGAAATATGCAATGATATAAGTTACCTTAGTGGGGGGAGAGATGTCTCCCTCCAAGCTTGACTTTCTCTCAGGGTCCTTGATAAGGATTGAACCCCTGGAAGCGGAAGTACGCTTGAAGGTCATCATGCTGTTATTGCATCATGTTGTTGATGTTGGTGAACTGAGCATCAGCGTTCTGTTGCCATCCTTGCATTTGCACTATGTGTTCCTTGAGGCTGTGTTGGATTTCTCCCGTTTGCATATCGAGGGTATCCATCCTCCTCGTGATTTCACCCAAGTCCCAACGGGAGGAACTTGAATGCCACCAATCGGGGGACGGAGGCATACCGCTCGATCTGGGGGAATGAGTGTTCAAGTTCCCCCAGTGTATGTCATGAGGCGCTTGCCATCGGCTCTCACTGGCACTCTGCCAGGTCGAACCTCTGGTGCTGTGGCGTGGAGCTTGTGCCCATCTGAGTGCATCCCCAGTTGGCTCCCGGTTAGCCTCGTACATCTGCACGGGTGTCGAGGATGTTGAACCTTCACGCTCGTTTCTTGCCATATTGCGAGTGTCCCTGTATGATACACATGCACGAGATTTTTCTATGGTCTGCAGGGGAATGGTTAGCTCATGGCAGTTGTTATTGATGGCAGTTAAGTACCAAATTAACACCGTCAATACCTGCATAAGACCATAAATATAAAACATCTAACCTAGTGGTAGGGCTTATTTCTAACAATTTCCACGAATGTTGGTGTATATTCATATGCATGTGACAAACTACCAGAGTTGAGAGGGAATATACATGAAGGAGGAGAAGAATCAAACTCGTATCCAAACTTAAGGAGTTTTGGACCCAGAAACCCAATTAAACACCTCCAAATGGGCCAAACTTTAATACCAATGGATTGAGTGGCCCAAAATGAGTGTCCAGGCCGAAAACCGGAGCGAACGGAGCCGTCTCGGGTTCGAACCCTCACGGAGGCTGTTGGCCTAGGCCAAGTTCAGTTTGGTAGCAATCCGCTTCCCAATGACGGTTATGGCCGTTTTCACCGGTAGAAACCGTCATAAGTTTGGACACTTGGCAACAAAAAAGAGAAGATGCTCTTTGGATGCTTGGAGCATCTCCACACTCCCAAGGCAGTTCTCCACCTATAAATACCCCCTCTCAACCTCACTTGTAAGCATGAGCTGAATAACAAGAGGCTCTAGTGTACTTTATTGTATATTAGATTACGGAGAGAGTAAGGTAGAAGAAATCGGAGGAATTCCGGAGTTGTCGATAATCTCCTCTTACTTATGTATCTTGTTAATTACTCTGCTTTAATAGAAATATCATTCTGAGTAATTAAGATTTGCTTAGTGAGAATTACTTCTTGGTTAGATCCTAATCAGCGTACGGGATCATTGTTCACTATAGTCTATTAATTTATAGTGATTGCGTTAGTGTTTTATTGGCACTAGAGTAGTTATTAATTGCGTAAACGCGGTGTCTAGATATCCAGTGGTTGTTGCGTATCCCACAGTACGTTTGAGAGGGGTGTAGAGGTGGTGACAGCCCTCAAGTGCACTTAAGTCCTCCCTGTCTAGGTACGTAGTAGAGCGACATCTAGGAACAGCGGGTTGCCAGTGCCTGAAGTATTGCGTTAGGATTAAAATTAAGCTTTCCCAGGACACTGTTTCACACTAGGAAATCCTCTCTATCCTTGGCCCACTTTAGCTTTGTATCCTTGGGTGAACCTGATAAGGAAGTAACACCCGTTCCATGTGGAAATCGATACCTGAGAATACTCCCGGGTGAATGCTGCATCGGTATCTTCCATGCACTTGCGGATTCTATCTATGAAGTTAAGGAATACCAACAGTTGTACAAATGATATCCTGCATTAGGCAACAGGATTTCATTTGTACAACCTGGGAAAAAGAATATCAAAGACGCATCTACTCCATGCATAAGAATATGACCTTGCACTAAATAATTCTCATCAACATAGGGACGAGGAGTCGAAATATAAGCAATTTGATCATTAGAAATAACGCCAAGTCCGTTTGCTATAAGAGTAATTAGAGAAGTGCACTCAACAGGAGCAGTGAATCTTATACTCTCTAACCATTATCTTATCATACATTTAACAGGAGCATCTTTAATCTTTCTAGCCATATCAAACATGATAATCAATTCATCCTCTCTTATGGGCCTAAGATATAGGAAACAAAGTCATAGCTATCCAGTTGTGCATAAGCCTAAGTGTAGGATTATGGATGTCATTTGTTCTAGGTTTCTTGCAAATTAGAGCATCAGAAATGTCTTCCCAAAATCTGTTTTTCTTGAACCCAGAAATTCCTTTCCGAAGATCAATCTTACAGGCATCATGAAAACAAAGAAGTGTACTTAATCCTTTCAATGTAAGTTTATGTTCTTTATGGAAAAAGCGAAAGGAAATTCCATCTTCTATTTCTTTCAAAGTGCACAGAAATTGCAAAGCAAATGAGAGCCAGGCTCATCTACTACCACAAATCTCTGCCATCCAACAGCTTTCCAAATGGTATGAGAATCAACATCCATATCTATCTTTTTCAGCAGCTCCGGATCATATGCCCGAGTGTGAGCAAACATCCGGTCCTTCAGCATATAGTAGGCTTGTATCTCCCGATCATCGACAAGGTCGAGGTCGGCGTCGTTCAAGAGGCGTGGTGGAACATCAGCATCTCCATTGAGACGTCGGCGGATGAACGAGCACTGGACTCGTCATGGTGATTTCCTTTCTTGAACAAGCTGGGCAATCGTCTCTTCATTCTACACAAATGAGCAAGAAAGTGGACTAACTCGGCGGGGGTTAAGGTAGCAAGATTTCTACCCGCCGGTTAGCTTCACCAAGACAACTTGTGTTTGCAACTAAAATGTTGAATTTTAGGCAAACTTGCAAAGCTTGAATGAACTTTCAGAGCAAAGTTTGGAAGGGGAGTGAAAATGAGTTGAAATGGGGTGAACTCCCCTCTCCCGGCTGGTTGGCTTAAATAGGGCGCCCACAACGGTCATAACTGACCTGTAGGGCCCACTAGCCGTTGCCTCAAAGAAAGGAGGTAGCTGACGGTTGCCTGGCCAGTTCGTCCGAACTCGGGGTTCGGCCGAACCCCTAGTGAGCCCAATCGGCCCCACTTTTGGCCATTGGAATCCAACGGTCAATGTGGTCGTGGCACAGCAAATTTTCGTTAAAAATTTTATTTTATTTTGCTCTGGAAATTTCATTTGGAAGGAATACCTCAAAATTCAGATCTAAATGCAAATTTTGGAAATTCAAACATTCATACGTGATCATTGTTCACTATACTAATAATTTATATATTACTTGTAATAATCAAAGCTAAATGGAAAGAAAACAGAAAGAATCTATTCCTACACTTCTAATATACATACACATTATACACACATCCTAGCTATATGATTACTTAGTTAATACCCTCTTCCCAATGCCCTACTGGTGCTTCGAGAAGCCACCCTTGATTGTCGAGTTTCTTACGATAATTCGTCATGACCATCCAACCGGGGATAAATACGGAGGAGTACCCTCCACAGGAAAGTAACTAAGGACTATGTACACGTGCGGAGGAATACCCGTATTGAGCTGTCACCATCAGCGGCCCACCTCGACATATTCGCAGCATATAACCCCAAATAACGATATCCAGTAATCTAAACACCATGCTTAAATTACCAAATACTACTCTAATATCATCGTCATGACATAGAGCAATCGTATAAACGATCATTACACCCACACCATTGCATTTCCCAGATAAGCTAGCATGATAATCAATATAGTTTGGATGTATAATAAAGTTGGTATTCATATACTCGGAAAGTAATACAATACCAGAGTGGTATAAAGAAGAATAGTCTAATAAAAGTACAAGTTTTACAAAAGAGAGCAGAGCTAGTAGAGCCATACCTGAATCCTTTCGAAGACTTCTCGGACTAAGACTCCTATTTTATTCCTACTCCACTAGCTTGAGAACACTACTAAACTAGAGAGAGAGAGCTTGATTCTTCTTGCTTGAGGTGTGTGTTCAGGGAGTGAGGTGAAGGCCTTTTATAGCTGAGTTATGACGGTTACGATAGTTGGAAAGGTCGGTATTACCCTCCATCTGTCATAGGGAGTCCATCTGAGCCATCCAGCCAAAACCTAGATCGAACGGCGCCACGGCTGGTTCGGCCGAACCCTGGGCTGGGCCGGCCTAGCCCAATTTCGGCAGGTGGCCTCCTCTTTTGCTCCTTTTCGTAGACTTGTGAATTTTGGCTATTTTATTCGTGTCAAGTTGGTGTT
The DNA here is from genome assembly GCF_000147395.1 of Oryza glaberrima. Taxonomy (NCBI): domain Eukaryota; kingdom Viridiplantae; phylum Streptophyta; class Magnoliopsida; order Poales; family Poaceae; genus Oryza; species Oryza glaberrima. The sequence goes on along the minus strand of NC_068327.1, from coordinate 12,615,570 downwards.
CTCAACCCACTTGTCCACAATTCTGATTCTCGATAGTGTCTGACTGATTGATCTACCGTTTTGCTATCGATTCTTCTCCATTTTGTGTTTATTCTCTGCAAGATGTTAGAATCCTAGTGCAAGTGGAATATCACTTATTCTAATATAAATATGTATTGCAAGCATAACTAGTTCTCCTTTATTTTGGTAATATTTACGGGTCGAAACTGATTGATAACGACCGTCAACAAAACCCCCCAAGCTTGAACCTTTGCTCGTCCCGAGTGAACCTTTGCAAGGTATGTGTACTCTCTCTCAAATTAAACAAGTTTGACACGGCAGCTTACCCTTATCCCTGATTCCCACGAGACACTGCCTTTCCTTGTCTTGAGCGGTTGAGAGACAAACATCAATTAGAGCACTAGTCACCTAATCTTTATTCAACTTTCATTCCAGATGTTTTCAAATGAAATTTTCAAAAGAAATCCAAGTTCCTCAGATGATTCACTCGATCACTCAAAGTGTATGAATATAAATTCCTCACCAAATTTACCTTTTTGATTCCTACTCTAAAGTTTGATATGTGGAGCTCGGTAGGGATCAAACATGGCATACTTGTATTCACATTTATTACTGAGTCAAAAACTTGGACTAAAATAGATGACTAGACATACTCAAGATCAAGATCGTGCAAAGTGTGTGTGTGATATATGGTGGAAATGAAATGTGGAAAATAAAGAAAATGCTTCTCCTTTGTGCTCACTCTCTTCTCCAAAATACTTCTTTTATAAATAAGGAGAGGGCATGGCTATTCTCCTTTTTTTTTTCATCAACATGCTCAATATTTTGAGAGAGCATAAGTTTATTATTTTCATAACCATGCCTTTCCCTCCTTCTCTTTTGTTTTTTAGAAAGGATTTTCTTTTTAGGAGAAGAAAGCATATTTTTAATCATGGATAATTTATTTTGATGATGGTATGGTGGATATAAAGATGGAATGGATAAATGCTAGCTTCTAGTGTAGAAGTTTAGCATGTGCATAATATATTGATCATAGAGCATGAAAAGTATCTACACAAGTCACAAAGATTTGACAAAGTTTAATGGAATTACAAGCAACCAAAATGTATAGGGTTTAATCTGTATGAATATTTTTGGCTCTGGTAGGAATTTATATCCTCCCGCATCACCGTTGTGGTTTGCCGCTGTGTCGTTGCTCGGTACTTGATTTGCAAAGCCTTAGGCGCAGCCCTAAACTCGTACCAGCCTGTCGTTTGCCGTACGAGTCCCTGTCGTAAACCGTGTTTAGTTTCCCGTTGTCGTTCTGAGCCACCGGTTCCGTTCGCCGGTTCAGTAGACCGTTTGGATGGTCCCGTGGCACGATAAGTTGACTCGTTGAGTCACTAACTCGTGACGCTTGCTTATCGGAGGTTTATTTCCATTGATCTTTTTATCTTTGGGCAATAATATGTAATAATTGACAAAGGTTTCTTCGGTTATTAGTAATAATGCAGCTCATCTTGTAAAATTCATAACTGAATAATCCGAGCTCCCTTTTAATCCATTCAAATTGCAGTGAATCCATTAAAATGTATAGAATCCATTAAAATTGGTTTCTTTTACTGTTTCAGTAGCCTTATTGCTTGTATTTCTTGTGTGCTTTATTTGTCGTTTAGATTCCGTCAGTTCTAGTGATCCAGTTTATTTCGAAGTGGTTGCCGAGGTTTAGTCAGCTCAAGAGCAAGGCAAGTCATACATACATCATTGGTCATATTGAGCCTATTTTACAAAATCCCCTGCTTTCTATCAAATTTCATTGTTTTAGAATGTCATGTGGGATGGATGCCTATTATTCTCATCCTATGGATTATCTTATGCCATTGATAGCTTGGGTTATATTTGACTAGATGATTGGTTTAGGAATGTTTAGCCATGCTTAGACCAACTAGCTCACAATGGCATTCATTATAATTTAGTCCTTAATTATATTTTGATGTACCACCATGGTTATGGTTTGATTAAACTAAAATTTGCTTCAATGGTGGGTCGTGGGTACATGCATGATTTCTGGAACTCATGCCCATGACAATTAAGGACTGGTTTTCGGGAATCCCTGGAAGATATACTCGTACTCACCACAGGATAGATGGGCTCCAGGCTGAATCTAGAGTATAACTTAACCTAGCTGACATACCGTGGTAAGGGTAGATGAGATGGTGCAGTTTGGACCTAGCTTTGGTCTCTGCTGTAGCTGGATTTACCTAGGCACGAGAGGGGACTGCCCGACTTGGCATAAGGAGGGGGTGAAACCGGAGGTGGGTATGTTCGGTTAGGCACAATTATATGACGGATTTAAGCGTGGTGTTTAGATTTCTGGATATCATTATTTTGGGTTATATGCTGCGAATATGTCGAGGTGGGCCGCTGATGGTGACAGCTCAATACGGGTTAGCTTAGCTTAGATGATTTATTATGAGAGTATATAGTTCTCTTGTTGTGTGTCACTCTACCCTATTCATTATCTTAACCCTTGCTTAGACTTTGATTATTACAAGTAATATATAAATTATTAGTATAGTTTTCTCTATTATAATCTTCCCACGGGATTAAATAAATACGATACCCTTGGAATACTCTCGGGTGAAATGCTACAATGGTATATCCGTGCGCTTACGGATGAAATCTGTAACCATAATATACCACAAGTATTTCTAGTAATGTCGTTAAGAAATACCAGCATTCACCTTCCCCAAGAGGGAGAAGGGAAATAACCTGATCCTGACGGCATCTGGGCTGACACCTTTCACTGTATATGTGCTGCGGATCTCTTGGAACTGTTGCAAGTGTGCACTGGCATCTTTGTTTGGCTTGCCACAGAACGGGCTAGCCTGCGCCATGGTGATAAGGCTAGACTTTAGATCGAAGTCCGTGTCTCCTAAGTTGATTTGAGGCCCAACGGGCACATTCTCAGCTGAGGGGGCAGCGAACTCGCGAAGGGTCTTCTCGGCCATTGTCTTGAAGCTCGATGACGCTGGGATGGCTGGTTTCTTTCTCGGGAGAGTTTTTTGCGGAGGAACGACTCGCGGCTTGACGCTCCGGAAGAAAACTTCTGGATTTTCTTTGAAACTTTCCGACAAGTTGAAACTAGTCATACACTACTCTGTTTTCACAACAAAAGTGAAAACAACCAAGGTTAGCCTCCAAAGGACAGTGACTATACAGATGTAAATATAAAGTATTAGCTTATAGTAATCTCTTTTATAAATCTTCCTCGGCAACAGCGCCAGAAAATGCTTGTTGGTATTTCTTAATGTCATTCCTAGAAATATAATTCCCAGCAATGGCGCAGAAATACTTGTGGTATATTATGGTTATAGATTTCATCCGCAAGCGCACGGATATATCATTGTAGCATTTCACCCGAGAGTATTCCAAGGGTATCGTATTTATTTAATCTCGTGGGAAGATTATCATGTGGACTAGGGTTCCCGATCTTCCGAAAGGTTCTCATAATCGATGATTTGGCGGAGTCGCGACACAAATCGATCCGGTTTCTTGAACGAACACGCTCTTGAGCCCCGCAATCGCAGTACCATGTCTCCTCTGGTTATCACCCGTATCGAAACACGGATGACCTCACCGAGAAGGCTAATCCCTGTTTGCGAATCGAAGAACACAAACAAGAATAAGGAAGAATACAACTAAAATTGTAGATGAATGATTAAGCTCACAAGTTGGGGTCTTACAAACCGATCTAGCGGTAAAACTGTTCTTGACAGAATAATCTAAGCAAAACGCGAACCCTAAAGGTGACGGCGGGTACTGATATATAGAGTTTAGGGTCGTGCAACCAACCCTTGACGCAACCCTAATGGGTTCCAACACGACACGGCCCAAAGGCCCAAATACGGTGATGCAGCACCGAGACAGATTCTGGACGTCAACTTGTTCGGTCGATTCCGGTTGACTTGGAAAGAATTTTGTAACATACCCGAATTCTAGACCGTAAGGATTTCTTGTCAAAATAGTTGGAAGTTAACTTTTCCATTTTTGAAAGCCAAAAATTTACATTTTAACCTAGGTGTGGTCAATCTAACTTGAACCTGAATAAAATTTGAGGATAAATTAAAACCTTTTTCATCTCTAACCTAGGACATAGATGCAAACATAAGTGTAGACATTTGTACTATTTTATTATGCATTTTACAAGTTGTAGTGTGGTATATGTCAACAATTTCATATATTAGATTTTAGAGACTTATTTTGTACAAAGTGTATTACGTATTGTTTTGCTAATTGAATTGAATGGTTCTATTAGCCTAACAAAACTGAATTCAAAATATTTGGAGCTAATATGAATTTCCTGTGAATTTCTAAAGTTCAAGCATGTTTTATGTCATCTAGTTTATATATGAACTTTTAAAGCTATTTACTATGCTGTAAGGGCCCAGTTTTAGCTTACAACATTAAATATCATGATACTGTGAATCTATAAAAATTGGTTTCATCTCAAAATGTGTTATATTCAATTTTATATAGATTTTACAATTGTGAGTGTTTTTCAAATGAATAGAAAAGTCCTTACAGTCTTTTCTTTATTTTTCCAGATTTTAGGTACATGGGGTCCACTATTTTGTCAGAAAGGCCGCTGGAAAACCCTGAAATCAAGCCGCACTCCTCTAGCACGTGTTAATACACTTATTATCAAGTGTTCTCATTGTTTTTCTTATTTACAAATATAGGTTCTGGGCCCACATGTCATACTAAGTGCTTTTTCAGATTTAACCTTATAAGTTTTAAACTACTCCTAATAACAGTTCTTAGGCTTAATTAAGTGGGGTCCACCAGTCATAGGCTTGGGAAGGAGAGCAGCAGCAGAGGCGAGCTCACTGGCCGGCGCTACTTTTCGGCGATCCCGACGGCGAACGGCGCCTCCTCGGCCGACGCAACCAAAAGAAGAATTGTAGAGGAATTTCTTGCGAACCCGCCGAAGGTAGTTTCGTCGCCGGGGGTGGACGGAATCGACGCCGGCAGCAGTGCGAGCGGCGACGGTTTTGAGGCTGCCAAAGCAATTCAAGTTATTAGCTTCATTTGACCAAAACGATGCGTGCATGTGGTATCAAGGAGTGCTGGGAAGCTCACCGAAGCTTGAGTGGCGGCTTGGACAGGTCTGAATAGAGGCGAGTATGGAGAAGACAGCCCGGCGGAGAGGATGAACTCCGGGTAGATGTCGAGTTTGTCGACGGCTCGATCTACAAATCAAACTGGCATGCATGTGGTCACACGTTGTTAGCGAGGTCTTAGGGACGCTTCCTGTGCAAAAAGTCGCAGCGGGGGTGTCGAAACAAGATTTCGGCAATACTAAAAGTGGTGGCTATTAAGCTGGAAAAGTGGATGGGTTGAGACACTAGGATTTTTTATATAGGTTCAGGCCTTCTTAACACTAATAATATGCCCGTACTAACGCTACGGAGCTATAAAAATATTTCGATTCACGTCATTGAGCTCCCATTGAGCACAGGAGTAAGCGCCGATGGCAGGATGGATTACTCTCAATCAGTCCAATTGAGCTTTATTTCTATTCACATTATATATCAAATATATGTAAAGCAATATAAAAAAAATCATATTGTCAGATAAAATTAATTGAAAACCATCAACAATTATATGTAAGCAGAATAGTAGTAAGAGTTGGGAACAATTGTTTTAAGAAAATGACCATTATAAACTAAACTAAAGATGATGATTAACTGAAGCTAATTGACCAAGATGAAACATGCAAAATCAGAAGTAATTTTGCTGTTCTTTCTAAGGAATAAATTCGCTTTCATCAGTCCACCGCATCAACACCAATATTATTGCAGAAATGCACCTCATTTAGTGAATCAGAGGTCTCATAAACAACATTTGTACTAATTGAGTTTCAACAGAAAATGCCAAAATGTGAAGTTATACATGCAACAATGAACAATGTATCTTCACTGAGAACAATTGTTGAACCAGCAGTTTCTTGAAACGTCAATTGAAAATTTTCTCAATCTTCTCAACATATACAAAACAAGGCCAAGATGGCTAACAAATACAGAGTCGGTAACCTTGCCTACAACAATATGATACAAGCTTGAATTTGTAAAACTACACATAACAAATGACAACCTTATTGCCTAGTTTGTGTACAAGGTGGCCTGAACCAATATTTGGGCTCAAACTTTGATGAGGTGTTTTCACCTCTCTATTCTCTTAACCTAAAACTAAACTAATCTATCTAGTAACATACCCGTGCTAACGCTACGGTCGCATTTGATAATACAAATGTTGTATATCCACGTCACTGAAAAATGCTTTTCATTGTTTCCCTAATACAAAATGTTGTACCAAAAAAAACCAGAGTCCATTTACAAATAAAATGAATCGCTGAAAACATGAGCAATTTTACCAAACTTTAGCTAAGAATCATAATATAAAAACCAAGGTAATGCTGTTTTTCATCGAACTTTATTCTTTTTGTTTGAATATACAACTCAATAATAGATCAGCATCTTTTTACTATGAGGTGGTTTGGTCCTCCAAGCACCAAGAAATAAGTATTTATGTTATGAAGCAATCTGATATATAAAATGTCCTTCCTCCAACCATAGCACGTGCTCATGTTTTGTTCTTGCAGTCCATTTCAAGATCAGAGTAGAAATTACCTCTAGTTATCATAGCACCCCCCCCCCCCCCTAATTTCACCTTAATTTGTCTTCCACTTATTTGGAAGATATACCCTCAAGATCACCCAGCGATTTCTGAATCTGAAAGGGTGTGAAAAATAAACCTTTTAATCATTGAAAAGGCAAAAGTGTATGGAGCAAAATACACTATCTGTATAGAATTTTGGGCATAGTAAAGATTTAAGGGCTATTGTCGAAACAAGATTTCGGCTATACTAAAAGGGGTGGCTATCAAGCTAGAAAAGTAGATGGGTTTAGAGACAAGGAATTTTATACAGGTTCAGGCCTTCTTAATCAAGAAGTAATACCTTACTCCTGTCCGGGGATTGATCCACCGAGTGTATTATTGATTGTATGATCTGGGTGAAAATCGTGCCCCTAGAGGCACCCGGACCCCTCCTTATATAGGGGAAGGGGTCCGTATTACAAAATACAGTCTATATCCCTAACGGAATATGTAGTTACAGATAAAATACAATCGTAACCGACTAGGATCTCAGGTATTTCCTTGACATACAAGTTTGGAATTTAACCCGAGTCCCTCCAAAGATATTCTATCTACACATGGCACCCCATGCCCAGTCGGACTATACATGCCATGTAGGTATGGGGTATCCATAATCTCTATAGTAGCCCCTGAGACCTTTACAATCGACGAAATATCCTTCTCTCAGAGCGCAAAAATGATAATCCGAGTGCTTCAATTTCTTCTGCATTGATCTCCCGAGTACCAAAATCAAAGACTGTGAAGGGCTAAAAATAAATAATCAGGTGCATCGAATAGATGCACCTAATTAGGTGTAGCCCCCGACTATGTGAATAGCTAAAGGCTAAACATATAGTCGAATTGCAAATAATATCCATCCGAGTGGTTTTACAACCGAATTACCCAAAGTACCGTACAGCTAAGCATATGCAATGTTTAATAAAACATACAGCCGACTGCTTTAGCTTTAATATACCAAGAACGAAGATATAAAGAGGCCCGAGTAAAAAATACTCTAAAGGTCTATAAATCAACACATATGACAAGAATCTGAGTAAAAACTCTCAAAAGATCCATCAAGTGTGATATAAACATGATATCATGACAATTAATGAGTCGAAATAGCCTAGACTATGACTCACGCCATAAGCAAATCAAGCATATAGCATGCCGAGAGAATAACTGTTCAAAAACCAATCATCTCAACAAAACCCAAACAGCCTTTGCAGCCTAAAAAAGGCTTACAAAAGTAGTATAACACCTTTCTGTCGGGTACCTTTTTATTTGCATCGTTGTAATTCCAAGGAATTATCTAACTGCGTCAAAAAGGATTTTAACAGCATTGGGCCATGCTGTTGTGAGCAAAAATTGCCGAAGCAAAAATGCCTAAGTCCCTACGGATCACAACTTAGCCACGCTGATAACAGAATTGGGCTGAAGTATTGTATAGGCCCAGGCCCATTAGCACTTCCGATACCCTAGCGAAATAAACGCCGAAGTCAGAGCGTCGTTTCGTCTTCCCCGCCGAGACTCTCGCCACTTTCCCCATTTCCTGCTACAGTGCAAAACCACTCCAGCGGAACTAGGGTTCTCCAATTCGCTCAAATCCACCTTACAAAACTCCACAGAAATCATCTGCGCATCCACCGCATCGATCCCCCATCCATTCTCAGCCATTTCCAAAGCAAATCGCATCATTCAGATCGCATCCATGGCGGAAGAGAGAGAGAGAGAGCTTTGAGAGTCAGTGGGCGCCCTCCGATGTAACGGAGGAGAACCTGAAGGAGATGGTGGCGCACGGTGTTCTTCTAGCAAAGGAGATCATTGGGTGGCGTCCAGCATGCGGCAAAGCATTCCCAACCCCTGACAGACATGAGATCGTGGTATTTTCTCATTTCTTCTATGGCGGGTTTTCTCTTCCAACCTCAAGCTTCTTCTGGGGAATTTTGGATTTCTATGGGATCAGCCTGCATCACCTAAACCCCAATTCCATAGTCCACATCGCCAATTTCATCCATGCCTGCGAAGCTTTTCTGGGGATTAGGCCGCATTTTGCTCTATTCCGCCGCATCTTCTTCCTCAAGCCCCAGCCAAACAAGAGCAAACCATGTGTTGTTGGGGGGGGGGGGGGCTGGCTTCCAACTTAGGGGAACCTTGAGCCAAAAATATTTTTCCATGCCTTTCAAAACCTCAAACAAGGGCTGGCATGCAAATTGGTTCTATGTACAAAACCCTGAGCCAGCGCTTCCCGGGTACTCTTGTCTTCCTCCGGTATATCGTGATACTTGGAACTCACTTCCTATGGGAGAAGAAGCTGCCCAAGCGCTTGACTTGCTGGATAGGATGCTGAAACTTAAAGAACAGGGCCTGCAAGGGGAACAAATTACTCGGCACTTTATCAAGAGCCGGCTGGCCCCAATCAAAGAAAGATCTAGAACAGCCTTTGAGTTCGACGGCAAGCATGACCCCAACCGAGAGGACCCAGAGTCTCTTGAGTTCAGAATTATGCAGGAGAGAATGTACAAAATATTCTCGAATGCCTTCGTGGTTAGGTATTCACACTTATTGCCAGTCGTGCCATACAATGCCTTCAACCCTCCTCCATCGGTACGTATTATACAACTCAGCTCCTCCCAAAGCATGCTTTTATCTTCTGTAAGGTCAACTGAAAACTTGGAATATCATGCACAGGAATTTGCTTTGATGAAATCTGATCCTCCAATTGCTCAATGACGCTCACCTCGCCGGCAAACCAGCCAAGCCAGCGGAGGGCCGAAGATCCAATCGAACATCCAACCCAACACCTCGAAGCTGACTAACCAGCCAGATTCTCGTAAGAGGAAGTTGGTTTCAAGTGACGATGAGGGCAACGATGTGGAAAAGGCAAGCGACAAAAGGGCGACTGAGAAACAGCCAAGGCAAGCTAACCCGAAGAAGAAAACCTCCAGTCGTCCTATGCCGAAAATCAGGAAATCCTCCAGGTACAAATCATTTGTTCTTGTTCCTTGTATTGCTGCTCACTCACTATTGAAATAGCACTGATAGCATAACTCAAATTTGTAGGAAGCCATCTGACATAGATCCTTCTGGAAAAGACCCTAAGCCGACTGACACAGATATGGGTCCTTCAAAAGAAACCGGGCCGACTGCAGAAGATCACCCGAGTGACAATTAACCGGCAACCGACAATGTAGAACCCAGCAACGAGCCCCCGACTGGAAACCAATCGGCCGAAGCTGGAGTCGGTGCTGATCAAGAGCCCCCGACTGGAAACCAGTCGGGTACAGAACCAAATAAAGATATCCCAGAAGTAGAAGCTCAAGCTAACAGCCCTCCCAAGACAGACACCGGTGCTAGCCCTGGAACTAGTTCTCCTGTTATGGTGCAAGGACAGACTCGTCCTCGACCGGAAATTATCACAGTAAACATATCCTTCGAACCTGTTTTGATCCAACAAACTTTCTTCAATTACTTCACTCATTATTCATGACTATCTAAGGTCCGATGATTGGTGATGAAGAAGAGGTTCTCCGGATACAATCGGCTGAAAATTCTCGCCCACCCATTTTAGTCAAGTGGTGGGATGACGACATGCACCCACAGGGAATTGTAATAAATAAGCAAAAGGAAGACGAGGAAGTATGCCTGCTGAAAAAGACACTCGGCCAAGCTACTCGCCTCGTAAATGTGAGTCTTCTTGTACATAGCTTCAACCATCCTGTCAGCCGCTTTGCTCAAATACGGATAAATTTGCATTGCAGAGAATCCATCTCAGGAACGAGGCGAAGACTGCGACTCTTGAGAAATTAGTTCCCCATCTTGGAACCCTTAAGGCCACCAGAAACCAGCTGCACGAAGCTAAGGAGCTTGCTAGGAAGACTGAGCATGATCTGAGAGACCGGATCGCCGATCTCCAAGACTCCAACTTTGAACTGAACGGTTCATCAAAAGGTAAATACAATCTTTGTCTAACTTACTTATGCTGCCATCCATGTGATATCAACCAACAAGAAGCAATACAGTGCAAGCTGCCAAGATATCCGAGCTGGAAAAGCGGATCCAAGCTCTGGAGAAAGATAAGGCCGAATTGGCAAGACAAAGGGACTCGGCTCTGAAAGATGTCGAAGGTTCTGGTAACTAATCCTTCAAAAACCACTCTCATCTTCATGCCTAGTCATTGATGTAGACTTATTCGTGTAGACCGCAAGATCAAATCCCAAGCTCAATTCGACGTCCTAGTTAACAAAATCAAGAAGCTTGACGGAGCCAGAGATGAAGTCACCAATGCCGCTACACCACTCGTCCAAGCCATGTTCTTCAATAACAATGGTCCGAGTGCATTTGATGCTTCCGAAATCTTCGACAAGCTGAGAATTGCTCCGGATACATATTTTAAGAATATCAAGGAAGCTGGAAGTATGGGAGCGAGCTTGGCGTTGGCAATGACCAAGTCCTTGTACCCAAAGATTGACATTGACGCCGTTGATGGCTTTGCAGACGGGACAAGCGAAGAAGCCGCTCTCGACCTCATCAACGATGCGCAAAAAGCTGCCGATAAGATAGCCGTTGATGTACTTGAGAGATTCCAGGACAACAACCTCCGGCCGACTGGATCTAATAATTCTGATGATGAAAAGACTAATACTGATTGATGTTGTATTATAACAATGATGATGATGATGAATGGAGGCACAATTTGTACAATACTGATGAATTTATGCTGTGCTTGATATTTCAAACTTAGCTCCTGATTTCTTAAAAGCTTTTGTTAAACCTTATTAAGCCTAAAACCCGCAAAAGTTGTTAAAAACTTTCAGTCCTCATTGACTAAGCCAAAAAATCAAACAAGGCAATGATAAATCAAGTAAGCAAATTGAATTGATAAAAATCACACTCCATTATTATTATAGTAGCCCCCAACTGATAACTTCAAAAAAGAACTTGATGTTAGCAGTCAAAGAGGGAAATACAAAAGTAATGCCTAAGCATAAAAACGACGAAGATGTTCAATATTCCAAGAGTTATCGATATGGGCACCGTCTTCACGCTTGAGTCGGTAAGAACCTGGCCGAGTGACTTCGGAAATTATGAACGGTCCTTCCCACAAGGGAGATAACTTGTGCCGATCCCGTGTAGTCTGAATTTTTCTCAGAACCAGGTCGCCGACTAAAAAAGCTCGTGATCTAACATTATGATTGTGATAACGGCGCATCCCTTGCAAGTACCGAGCCGACTGAATTAAGGCTGCTTCACGGGCTTCTTCCAGTCGGTTGAGGTCATCTACTCGGTCTTCTCCATAGCGCTCCTCGCTAAAGTTACGAAATCGTAGAGATTCAAATTCCACCTCACTTGGCAACATTGCTTCCGCTCCATAGACCAGGAAAAACGGTGACTGGCCCGTAGCCCGACTGGGAGTGGTGCGTAGGGACCAAAGTACGGACGACAGCTGTTCTACCCACTTGCCGGCATATTGATGCAGTCGGTCGAAAACTCGCGCTTTTATTCCTTGAAGTACCATACCATTGGCACGTTCAACTTGTCCATTACTCATGGGGTGCGCTACGGAGGTGTAACAAATTTTGATGTCGAAGTCCTCACAGAAATCTTTAAATACTCCGTCTGTGAATTGAGTGCCGTTATCAGTGATGATCCGATTGGGTACCTCGAACCGGTGCACAATGTTGATGAAGAAATCTCTAGCTTTATCTGCCGTGATTGTAATGACCGGTTTAGCTTCGATCCACTTGGAGAATTTGTCAACGGCTACAAAAAGATGAGTATAACCACCGATAGCCTTTTTAAACGGGCCAACCATGTCGAGCCCCCAAACCGCGAACAGCCAAGACAACGGGATGGTTTGCAACTCCTGAGCCAGTAGATGAGTTTGTCGGGCAAAAAATTGACAACCCTCACATGTTCGCACAATTTTGTCGGCGTCGGACACAGCTGTGGGCCAAAAAAAACCCTGCCGATAAGCCTTGCCAACGATGGTTTGTGCAGCAGCGTGATTGCCACAGATGCCTAAATGTATGTCCTTTAGCAATTGTCTTCCCTCCTCCAAAGACACACAGCGTTGCAGGATTCCCGATGGACTTTTCTTGTACAGCTCGGTCTCATGAATGACAGAGTCTGCTGCGCCTAGAGATGATCTTGGGGTAGACCTCGGCCGAGTTCGGGATACCGAACGGGGCGGAGATCTGGCCTCTTCCCGACTGGTTTGAATCCGAGTCGAGGAGAGAAATCTTGCCGAAGTCATTGGTGATGAAGTCGAGGCTGCCGAATCGGAACGCCTGCCCGGGAGGGAAGACGAAGTCGTCGATGCCGGAAATGAAACCCATCGCACTAGTCGGCGAAGAACTTGACGCTACCCCTACCTGGCGCGCCAACTGTCGAAACAAGATTTCGGCAATACTAAAAGGGGGTGGCTATCAAGCTAGAAAAGTGGATGGGTTTAGAGACAAGGAATGTTATACAGGTTCAGGCCTTCTTAATCAAGAAGTAATACCCTACTCCTGTCCGGGGATTGATCCACCGAGGGTATTATTGATCGTATGATCTGGGTGAAAATCGTGCCCCTAGAGGCACCCGGACCTCTCCTTATATAGGGGAAGTGGTCCGTATTACAAAATACAGTCCATATCCCTAACGGAATATGTAGTTACAGATAAAATACAATCGTAACCGACTAGGATCTCAGGTATTTCCTTGACATACAAGTTTGGAATTTAACCCGAGTCCCTCTAAAGATATTCTATCTACACATGGCACCCCATGCCCAGTCGGACTATACATGCCATGTAGGTATGGGGTATCCATAATCTCCACAGCTATCTAAATTTTAAAACTCCCTCATAGTAAAAAGTGGCTAATCTGAATTTTGGACATAGTAAAGAATTAAGGGCTATCTGAATTAAGGGCATAGTAAAGAAGCAACTATATGCAATTTCGTAAAGAAAACATACTGAGCTTAGCATCTTTATGGAGACCTTTTAACGCATCAACTCTTGAAAGAGAAAAAAAAGACATTACTAGGAATGTTTAGTTCCAAAAATACCCTGCATTAAAAAAAAGTTCCATAAGCATCTGGCTGCAGATTCTTAACATGATTTAAACTGTGCAAAGGAGAATTGTATTAAAATTGGCAGCAACACAAATTAATACACCTCACTAATATACCAGTATCAAGTTACTTTAAATGCTCGCCGTGATACAATTCAGACTTTTTTAAACAGAAAAAACTGTGTGGAGTGCACAGTGCTTTCTCATTTTAATTTCAGATGTGAAATCTAAGAAAGACTATCACTCATTGTCAACCACAGTTCATTAATAACAGAAAATTGAGCACAGGACCAGTTAGAATCTGTAATCTTGTACCCAAATTAAAACAGTGCCAAATAGCTAAAGTAGCTCCAAGTGTCCCAATCAATTGAGACTGCAAAACTTTTAGTAAAATGAAGGTGCATAATAAACATAACTGCCTTTTCTGTCCTCTATAATTTATAACCAGAAAATATAGTGTAAGCCACCATCACACTTAGCTAAACGGTATAGGTGAACTTCACAGCAATTTCAACAGAAATGCCCATGTGAAACATTAATGGAGCTCAGCTGGTCATCAATAGAAATTTCAGACATTACACAGTAAAATATTTTAAGCACCTAAATCTGCGAAAATTAGGCAAACGTCCTTCTATTTCAGTTTTTTATCCTGAACTTTATTTCCGGAGAGTTAGACAATGAGGCAAACTTTCATTATTTTAACCTCATCCCGATGCAAATGAAGGTACAAAATCATTCATTTGTTGAATTGTAGACTGCAGTGCTCACTTTTCATCAATATTATGCAAAGAATATCTTACTAACAGAAATGCTATCGTGAACTATTCCAAAACATGCATAAAACAAACATGGCTATAAGCCACGTCCGTTACCAAGCAAAGAAGACAATATTAAGCAGAACATTTCATTTTACCTCTGATGTCTCATAGATCATCTTGTTGTGAGGCATCATCATATTTCTTGAGCACCTGGTGGCTGGTATACAGTGGCATCATCAATTTTGTCAAGAACTTGGAAAATATGGTAATGATAACACCATGCATGGTATAGCCCCTTAGGCATAACAAACGCCATTATCTGATCGAACTGGAAGATGTCGATCAAAAACCTTTTGGGACAGCAGTAGAATGCAATTCCATCATTGATCTACTCTATTTCTGTTGCTGAAAGTAAGCCAAATATGCCCAGGTCTACACAAACAAAAATTCACAATGTAAAGAACGACATGAATTTTATTCAAATGATGACCATTATTACAGATATCTTGACCGTACTCTTGTAGAGCTCCCAAAACAGATATCTTGAGTTGTGTACAGACCGGATAAAAAATGTGAAGTATAAATATATATGTACATATATGTTTTGGAAGTAACATGTGCATCTGAAAATATGAAGCGCTAATCATCTGGGCCAATTACTCCGTCAAGTCCTGGAACATATCGAATGTTAAAATTATCAAGCGAATATATTGAGTTACTGACTAATGAGTAAAGTCGTATGCAAAGCATCAAAATGCAGAGTATATGCTATACCTATATGCCACAGGAAGAGTAGACCATTGCTTGCACCCGTAGCAAGAGCTCAAGAAGCAGCAAGTATCACTGGCACCATCTCTGGATTGGAAGTAGCAAGGAACTAAACGGCAATCCTCTTGATTGGAAGTAGTTGGTGCCTATCAACAAAGATATGCAGACTTTAGGTGAATTTAATGTTATGACTTCCAAGAACAAAGTGTGCAGATAAATGAACTTAATAGTTTAAGCACTGATTATTGATCTGCAGTTGCCATTATTTCAGGGGAAAAAGGATCCACAGAACAAATTTAAGTGGATTTAAAACTTAAGCTCTCAGGCAAGTCAAAGTGACCCAGTCATAGAGGAGCAATAGTTATCATATACATGCACATGCACCAACAAACTTGAAACCAAAACGAAATCAAGAACAATGTGGATCCCACACAAAACACATAAAAAAACTGAAACTTCTATCCCTGGCACAGTATATATTCATTTTTATGCACTATTTTATCTTTATTTCAGTCACTTTTGAACAGATGCATAATAGCCATTGATAAGTTAATATTAGGACGATTCATAGATTCTGTTATCGTGATCCCGTATAATGCAGCTGATCCCTAATTATGAAGTGTCGTCACGTTGATCCAATGCAAAAAGAAAAAAAAAAGAAAAAGAATAGAACATAACGATCAGGTCTGATAAATGTATCACGGCGATGTCAGCCTACGATTTGCAAGGACTAAACAAAGAGACTAAACAAAATTACAAGGAGGGGTAGAAAGGTGCTCACCGAGGTGGAACTCGTGACTGCATTGCACAATCATCTGGAAGACCAATATGTAGAAAGGTATACTACTCTCTTCCATTTAATGTAAACCACTTTCTTCCATGAAGACCGGATATAAGCTAAGGTTCCGATGGCAATCCATGCAGAAACTAAAGGAAAAAAAGATAAATCAACAGATGTATTTTGTTTTGAAATAATGAGGCATTCATCAGCTGCAAAGATATTAAGAAATTAGCTCTAAAAATTGCACAATCATCAATAGGTTTCGTAGGGAATTACATGATGATGAAATAAAAACTCATTCAACTGCATGACTGTCTAGCCTGAACTGAATTTTCGCCTCAACTTTTTGTCCCCAGAAAAACCCTAAAGGCAAACCCCACAAAAAAAAACCTCCTAAAAGCCCGCACACCAGATGAACAAAAGCCTAATGTGGATCCCAATTCTGCACCAAATCAACCCAACAATGTAACAAAAAATAAGCCAAGGAGATGAAAGGCACAAGAGCCAAAACCTCACCGTTGGCAACGACGTGGAAGGCGGCGGCGGCGCGTGCAAGAGGAAGAGGGAGGCGTCGCGTCTGCGACCTGCGGGGTCGGGGGCGTGCGCGGAGAGAGGATGGGAGGGTGAGGGGGGATCCATGGCGGTTGGAGTGAGGGGCACCAGCGGCGTCGATCTGGAGACGGGATTTGACGGCGGCGCGATGGAGGGGCGTCGACGGCGTCACGCGCGATGGCGGGGCGGCGGAATCGATGGCAGCCGAGTCACGCGCGATGGCGGGGCGGCGGAATTCGATGGCGGTGGTGGCGACGAGGACTTCACGCGACGACGATGGAGGGGCGGCGCGGGAGAGGAGAGAAATCGTGTATGGGGAATTGGCGACGCGCGGGTGGGGCGACGTCGGGTGAGTGCGAGAGAGAGAGAGAGAGGAGAGAAGAGCGAGAGAGAGAGAGGCGGGTGGATGCGGCGTGATTTTGGGAGTGAGGGGGTGTGAGAAGGGGAGGCGGGAGAGACGTGGGGCAACAGGAGCGGTTGGATTCGATGATTTCTATCCGTTAGATTTGATGAATGAAGTATAAAGGATGTAAGAGGTAGTTGGTGAATTATAAGGTAGAAGAAATAATATCCTACTCCTATCCGGGGATTGATCCGCCGAGTGTATTATTGATTGTATGATCTGGGAGAAAATTGTGCCCCAAGAGGCACCCGGACCCCTCCTTATATAGGGGAAGGGGTCCGTATTACAAAGTACAGTCCATATCCCTAACGGAATAGGTAGTTACAGATATGATACAATCGTAATCGACTAGGATCCCGGGTATTTCCTTGACATACAAGTTTGGAATTTAACCCGGGTCCCTTTAAAGATATTCTACCTATACATGGCACTCCATACCCGGTCGGATATACATGTCGTGTAGGTATGGGGTATCCATAATCTCCACGGGGAGTCACCGGAATGGCCGGAATCGACGATGGAGCTCAGCGGCCGGATCCGGAGATGAAGAAGTTGACGACGATCTCCGTCCTTGGTGCGTCAATCTTGAAGGTCTTTGAGGGCTTTTGGCCGTGATGGCGAGCCGATGATGGTAGCGCAACGGTTTGGCTTGAGGTGGTCCCGTCCGTCCTACACGATGGGGCGCTCCCGGGCGTCGTCGGCACGGCGGCGTTCCCGGAGATTTGCTACACAAATTGAACCGCAGTTAAAAGGAATGGAAACGGCATGGAAGAGGGATGACGGAACGCGGAAAGGATGGAGACGACCATGGCTCCATGGCGATGGCAACGGCAGGAAAACTTGCTGGCGCCGATGGAGTCATGGAGATGCCTCCGTTCCCGGCGAATCAAGGATGGATTGTATTGGCTCTTCCGTGAAATGAGAAGAGGGCGTAAAGAAGGAAGACGGTGGTCGGCGACGAAATGGAGGAGAGGGCGGCTCAGCGGTGCTCCGACGCGGGGAGTCTGCGTGTCTCGCGCGTGCTACGCGCTGGGGTGTCGTGGGCGGGGGCGCGGGGCTGATCAGTGGGTCCCACATTGCCCTGTGACAGTGGTGAAGTTCCAACTTTGACCCCAAGTTTAATTACTTGCCCTTGTTATATTAATACAGTGGTCAACAGTAAATTTGTAGTATAACCCTTACTCTATGCTTTGGACCAAGTTTCACATAAAAATCATTTTGGTCAAATTTTGGGATAGTGCCAAAGGCTGTGTTCGGTGCTATGGATTCTCAACCACTCTCCCTCGTTTTTCGTGCGCACGCTTTTCAAACTATTAAACGGTGCATTTTTTACAAAAAGTTTCTATACGAAAGTTGTTTAAAAAATCAAATTAATTCATTTTTTAAAAAAATTAGCTAATACTTAATTAATCGCGCGCTAATGGACAGCCATGTTTTCTGTGTGGAAGAGATGGGTTCCCAACCCCAAGTTACCAACACAGCTAAAATAGGCTCCAGAGAATCTGTAATTTTCAGAGTTTGTTGTTTTAGATGATTTATTATTGAGGTACAAAGCTTAGTGAGAAAATTAAGTCAAAATTACAGTGTGTTGTGCATGTTGGATAGTACTCATGTGAATTTTGTTCCATGATTTTATATTGCACCAATTAGTTTTAGAAATTCACCAAACCTATGTTTATATACTTGTTCCTATTGAGTAAATACAAATAAATGATTGTAAAAGTTATATTTGAGTTATACTAGAAAAACTCCCCAGGCGTTGCAACGGGTAAAGGCTATTTTAATTTTATTATTGTTATACATTTTATTTAAGGTGAAATCTACTACGAGAACTAGTTTGGATATATATATATATATATTTAGAAAATCATGAGCTGCAATTTGGAGTGCAGTCATGTCAAGTTAGCATGCGAGTTTTTTTTAAAGAGATTTTTTATACGATTCCTTTTGTATTTACAAAAGCAAACAAACATAAAAACCGACTTAAATACGGATATATATTTCCAAAAACGAACAAACTTAAAAACCGACTCATGCCCAGATGACATACCAAAGTACCAGCAAAAACATCTTCAATTTTTATAATAGTAGAGATTTGACCTGTGTTGATGTTTTCAGGATTGACTTTTAATTCACCATGCACATATCATAAATTATTTGTGTGTATTTAATAATTATGTTATGAAAACTATACCTTTAAGTGACACACTTTAGAGTAAAATGAAATTCAAATGAGTTAATGTGTTTATGGAATTTTATAAGCAGGGCATGTCTTTATATGAATGTTACAAAATTAGTTTTTACGAATTTGGACCTAGGTCATATTGTAGTATTTTTAAGTTGTATAATTTAAATAATGATTTTCCAATAGCTAACACAAATATCTTTTAAAATAAATTAGTTGCCTAAATTTTTAATTAACATCCATGAGACCTAGTATGCTATGCATGTAAGATCCAAAAACACAAAAAGACTCAAGCCATAACAATGCACTATGTATATGCAAGTCTATATTATGTTTTCTATTTCATTTTGAATTAGCAATGGAGAAAGTTTTATTTTATTCGCAAGTTTTTCTTATGTGTACAAGTTAGACTAGTCTCATCTAGGTCTTTAGATAGAAAATTTTAGAATTTCCATTTAGGAAAATTGTTTTCAAATATTTTAGGTGCAAAAAACTGAAATTCTAATTTTTGGGTATGCTACAAAAGCAAAAACAACGGCAAAGAGCTCCCCTTTTTTTCAATTGTGACACAGTTTAAATGAGCTTGAATCAAAATTTTATTAGCATATGCAATAACATGGTGTTTCTCACTTTAAGCCTGGCCGGGAACAATTCTAAAAGCATGATCTATAGCATTGCACATGGTTTCAAACGATAGCTTCCAATCAATGGGTTGAATGATTGGCGCTAAGATGATGAGAGCTTCTTTCAGTATGTTTAAATGGTAATGAGCACTCATCAATAAATAAGTTAAAGGGGTCATCCTTAGCTAAGAGACAAGTTAGGGGTCTAGCAACCAAAGAGAAATCTTTAATAAAGCGTCGATAGAACCCTGCATGACCTAAGAATCTATGGACTCCTTTCATTTTTTATCATTTTATTATTTTTCTAAAAAAACTATTTTCAACCAATTTCTTATACTCAAACAATGTTGAATTAAAATTACCTCAACATAACACACGAGGGTTTTGTGCAACTTTGCCAATGCCTTGGGTTATCTCCAATTTGAATCAGCTTAAAGACTTATAACATTTATACAACCAAGATCTATACCAGCACTAACTCTAAGGTTTATTAAGCAAACTCGACACCATGTCTAATTTGATTAAAGAAGACTTTGTAACCTAAGCACTATGCTTAATTTAAACAACCTATGAATGGACTTTGTGTATTCATTCAAACCAAAGAATACGATAATAGATTAAAAAAAAGCATGATCAAGTCATATTCAAATGGAGATAAACATGAGTATTTGAATCGTGAACTTCGGGTACCTCTCGGTAGGGTTTTGTTTAATGCCAAAAGCATGACATTTCAAACCATTTTTTTCAAAACAAAAAGTTTTTTCAGCAAGGCAAAATACAAGAACAAACATCATCTCTAAACCAAAGTGGAATTTTGGGATAAATGGAACTTCTTATGAGATACGTACCAACCTCCCCACACTTGGATTTTTTGCGTTGCAAGACACCAAAAATCAAGTGTGCGGTGCTCCAGCCTCCTTCAGAACTTGTTCCATCATCAAAAGCATGGAGGTGCTACAATTGACGTATCTCCCGCGTTCTTGGGCATCGCATGACCATCATTCTTTTTAATCTTAACCTGAAATGGTTAGTGACCAAAAAAAAAACTCGAGGGCAAACTTATCCTAAAAACATATTCTTGTTTCTATTAATGAAGGTAAATGATAGTACGTGCTACCTCCTGTAGTGCTTTGATTATGGTCGAAAGCTCGACCATGGGGAATCTTTACGTTGCAGCCACCATTGGTGATGTAGTCCCTAGCTTCACCATCAATTGTTGATTCATCGTTGAAGTTGTAGCTACAAGGTTAGTGCCATAGGTGCAACCCGAAATTTGCAATGTTTATGATAAACAAATGCATCTACAACCAACCTTTTAAACATTTTTTCGGTGAGGACCTTAAGGTGGTTCAACGTGCTCGTGGCACAAAATGTGGCAGACTCTGAAGATACCTTAAGAGAGCAAGGTTCTTGATATTCAAGAAAGAAGCTTTCATGCTTATCTAAATAGCCCTTCCTATCGAATTCTAGAGTCAGCTCCTTTAGTTCTTCCATGGCCCAGGACTTCTCCCTCCAAAGAGAATTAGCAGGAAAGATCATGATCGACTTTTGACTGTCATTGATAACACCATACTGTGTGGGCCAGAGGGAAGAGGTTTAAACTTGATCAAGGGTGATGACAATCGTTCCGTCTCATTTCCCGATTCGTCCTCTTCTTGGGTGAAAAGCTTTTTGCCCTTAAACAAAACATGATTGGGTGATGCGAACAAACATACAACATCACATTCTCAATCAGGTTATGCTCGGGATGGAGCTTTGCCATTGGATTTTCTGAGCAAGAGGCAGGGCTGGTGAAAGCGGCTTCCCCAATCTTTTCATCGAGGCTCCCTTGAGAAGTACCTTTTTCGGTGAAGTTCTTCTAACGAGTAACCTATGAGAAGATCGAAATCAAGGACTGAGAAGATGTGGAAATCTAGGTGAACCTCGGTTTTGTCTATGTTGATTGGCACATCCCTTGCAATCCCACGACTTTCGAAGATGGATCCTGAGGGGCTCTTGAAGAGTTTGTCAGTTGGGGCTAGAGGCAAGCCGCCCGGGAGAATGTTTGCGAGGAATTTATACATGATACTAGCCTCGACAGTGGGATTGTGAAGGGCTTCTACGGCAACTCCCCTTAAAGAATAAGGAATGGATGTGGAGGGCGAGATAATCTAAATTGCTTCGGAAGAGCATCCACCTTCCTTCTACCATTCTGTCTTCGAGGTTTCGTTGAGAAAAAGTTCCTTCAAAGGATCAGGAGGAGGACGTGTCGTAGGCTTCTTGTGCTAGAAGAAATTCGAGGTGTTTTGTGGTTTTCATATAGATTATCCTAGAATATAAAAGGAAACTCCAAAGGTTGAATTTCTTCTTCCTCCGGTGTCCGTGGTTTGGGTGAGGATTCAACTGTCAGATCTTTGGATATGGGGGATGTATGCTCTGATTCGACGGTTGATGGTTCCTCTTGTGTATCTTCGATTTTCGGGATGGTTTTGCAATGAACGAAAGAGGTGTTCTCCAGGATACGACCCAAGAGTTTCCTTCCTTCTAACGTAATTTTGTGTGCGAATGAACCTTCGGCGGAAGTATCGAGATACATAGCAGACTCCTTGTCTAAATCCAAGCAGATAGTGTTGTAACAACATATGATCAGGTAGAGACAAGTCTGGGCTGGCCTGAGTTTACAAGGAGAACAGAGCCCAGGCTGCACTAATGAATTCCTTCTCATTTTGTTGGAAGCTGAGCCCCTCTGTACGTAGAGAGACTACATGGGCTAACCGGAAGAAAGTCAGGCAAAACCTGCTTTTTAATTCCTCCCATTCACCATGCAATTTTCTCACGGTATGGGGGTACCATTGCTTCGTCCCTCTATAAGACAGAAGGGAAACAATTTCCACTTTAAGGTATCTTGCGTCATGCTCGTGATTGTCAAACATGAACACAAGTGCTCGAACTCTTGCAAATAATGGTAGGGATTTTCGCTTTCGCGCTCTGGGAAGGATTGTTCCCGAACCATGGCTATAAAGCCAGGACGAACTTCATAGCTAGATGAACAAATTGCTTTTGAAGGAGGTAACTCACAAAACTCACCCTTTGGAGCAGAAAGGTTTTGAATAGATATATGCTCCATGGTAGGTAAGAAGAGAAGGGAATACAGAAAAGATATGAGGATGAACCAAGTTCAAAGATGATGCGCCAGAAGCGCTTGTTGGTATTTGTTACGGTCACAGAAAAATCTGCAAGCGCACGGATACCATTGTAGCACCTCACCTTAGAGTATTCCAAGGGTATCGAATCACAGGGTATAATCTAAGATCAGGATTCAACTAAGGAAAACAACTAAATGGTACGCTTAGAATAGAAAGGATTCCTATGGGTTAATTATCTTAATTAAGTTAAGGTACAACTCTATCAGTTGCTTCAGGCACCAGCTCTCCCCTGGTCTGCCAAGCTAAGTTCGGCATATAGCTCTATGTACCGAAACATGGATGAATATGAAGGACAGACAGAGTTGTCACTACATGCCGTCTACCTCACTTTCCATGGAGTACACAACAAACGAAGGTAACTTCTAACCTAGACACCACATCTACGTTATCAGTTACTACTCTAGCCTCGACCAAGAACTTCCTTCTTTATCCAGAGTCTTAGTACTAGAGCACTCAGTATAAATACTAAGCGATGAACCTACAATGCCGAGAAGCTATCTTACAAGAAAAGTAAATACCCTAAGGAAATCTCGAATACTTACTTTATTGAAGAAAGCATTTGCCGAGGTACAAGTCGGAGGAGAGAGTGACGACAACTCTGGCACTCCTCTGGGACTCCACTAGAGAGAGTGCCAACATCTCCAGAACTCCCCGGAGAGAAGTCGGACAACTGGGGCAATCCTTCCGATTTATTCCGAAGCTTCCCCTCACTCTCTACCTATTTTCTAACTCAACTAGAGAGTAACCTAAATATCAAAGTGAGTTGTACTCCACTTGAGTTTTATGTTTGAGAGTGAGAGCTTCTCTCTTCCTTATTTACTATTGTAATGAAGGTTTAAAGGTCGGTTAAGCCTGGGAACCACCGGGAACCATGCATAACCGCCATTGGGGAGTCATCAGGAACCTACATGTGAAACAGATGGCAAGGAGAGCCAAGGTCAATTCAGCCGACCTTGTGGTTCGGCCGAACTTCTGACCCACCTCCCGGCCGCTCCTCCGGCTAGGAGACTGCCTGGTGGACCCCAAATATGTTGTACCTTGGTTGGGCTCAATTCTAGGTGATTTTGATTGACATGTGGGGCCTCCAATCCGCGTAAACATGTTGTACCTTGGAGGTGTTTTTTGTCGCATGGTGGGTGGTTTTCTTCCATAATTCACCAGCATGCAAATATTCACCAAGGCTTGTGGAAATGGTTAGTAATAACCATTACCTCTAAGTTCCGTACTTCATTTTATATTCTTTCATTTGCTTTGCTGCAGGAATTGATTTTCGGATTTGGTACTTAAGGACCCTCAACAACCGTGGGGAGAAGAGGCCCAGCACATGCCATTCACTTTCCTACCATGGGGAGTGACCAGTATCTTGACGAAAACCGAATGCATATGGAAACGAAATGCACAAACAGTAATCGGGCTTCGACAATGGCGACGCACCAAAATTTCGGTATAAACATCTTCAATTTTTATAATAGTTGGGATCGGGATATAAAGTTAGTTCAAAATCGATGGCTAAAACTAAAGTTGGATTGAATCCTTATCGTACACTAAAAATTTGTGATCTAAGGAGTAATTTTTAAAAGATAAAATTGTATTAGCATACATGAACTTGTCAGTGGGTGTAGCATAGTGTATGAACTTGTAAAAATGTTTGTTTTGATACGCAAACTTGTTTGGTGTGTGCGAGCTCAGGCCAAAATAGCACGGTAAGGTTAATCTCGTAGATATTGTTGTTGATTTGATTGCTATGTAAACCCGTATGTAAGAAGGATATCGCCTAGACAAACATTTATTCAGCAAAACATAGAATAAGACATAATAATTACATAAAGAAAGAAATAGAAAATCAAGTAATAATAAATGGGTAGCAACAAATAAAGATAAAACAGAAACCAAGTTCATATTGCCCTCACCTGAAAAGTTTATGCACTGTTGATGTATAATTTATTCAATTCATTGTAATGTAGAATTTATTGAAACCTACACCTCTGAATACCTACCAATATGGGGATGAGGACGGGAAAAATGAGGCAAATGACAGCTAAACACGCACGAGCAAAGGAAGACGTAAACCTGTAAATAACTGGATGAGGAATTGAGGATAGTGGATAGAGATGTGGCAAATGTAACTTATGACGGGGACGAGGATAAGGAGGCAAACGGCATACCGTATAATGAAAGACAGTGGAGTGTATATGTATACAGATATAGTATTTGCTATATGTCTAGTGTTTTTGCTACTCCCTGCTCATCATAGTCATGGCCCTCGTACCGTCATTGCTAAAATTGGAAAAAGGCTAGAGCCACCAGCTGTTACTTTACACGGATGCGTCCTCGATGCGTCATGCACGGATGAACCCGTTCAAAATCGGGGCCAATGTTGTTGTCCCTACAAGCGAGCTCCGACCACCACCTCATCGGCGCAAAACAACCCCCCGACCCGGCTCATTGCTACGCGTACACGCAGTTGCGTACACGAGAGGGGAACGGAGGAGGACGAACGACATCGGCTTAGAAAAACCCCCCACCGAGAGCCCCAGGGGGCAGTACTAGGCACACGCCCATGCACCACCACCTCGTTCCAGGTCTCGCGCCGCAGCACACCAACAACCCTGGGCCGCCGCGAGGCGAGGCGTGAGGAGGTGGTGGAGTGGTGGTGGTGGTGAAGCGGGGACGACCGATCGGTGTACCGCGGCGGTAGATGGCCGGAGGAGGGGGAGGCGGCGGCGATGGGGGTGGGGGTGCGGGTGCGGGCGGCGGCGGCGCGAAGAGGGTGCCGATGCGGCGGCTGTTCACGTTCGCGGACCGGCTGGACGCGGCGCTGATGGCGGTGGGGGGAGTGGCGGCCGTGGCGAACGGGGTGGCGATGCCGTTCCTCGCGTTCCTCATCGGCGAGCTCGTCGACGCGTTCGGCGCCGCCGACCGCGCCCACGTCGTGCACGTCGTCTCCAAGGTTTCCGCGCGCGACCTCTCTCTCTCTCTCTCTCTCTCTCTCTCTCTCTCTCTTCTTGTGCGCATTTTGTCCAATCGCTTTACTTCCTTTGGGGCATCGATCGATTCCATTCGCATTCAAGAGTTTGATTCTTGTTCTTGGGCCACTAGTTTCTGGGGTTTTTCTTTTCTTCCTTTCAAGAGGGTTTATTAAGGGTTTTGGAATAAGAACATTCCTTCTGCAAGTATTCGGGAATCGGGATTTGATAAACGGAGAAACCAAACTAGCGGGTGGGACTCGACGAACCAACTGAAAGTTCTCTTGATGGATCGCCAGCCTATCACAGATTCGTGATTATTTTCCTTCCAAGTTCCCGTTCTCTTTTTTTTTCTCTCCATGTTTCCATTAATCTGTCGAAAATGCACCGTTGGATGCTATTTTACCAAATCTGTTCTTAATCACAGCATTTATGAGAATTTGTCGTGCAAGGCCTGAATATGAATTATGCTTGCAACGATTTGTTCCAAACTGGTATGGAGCTTAGGACTTAGGAGGTGCCTTTGCCACGCATGCCTACAAATTCGAGCCGATTCGTACACTCGGGAATTTGCACAAAGTTTAGATACACGCAACGTAGCAAGTTTTCTAGGAGTACAAAGTTTGTTGAAGATTAATTCAGTGAGTTAATTTCTTCAAATCGTTAGACTAATTTCTTCTAACGTGTTTATTTAAGATGGTAGTACTACATTATGGTGAAATTGGTTTAAGTTTCTGTGCGATCTACTTCATATGTAAGAGAAAACGAGTTCCCCACCAAAACAAGCATTACTGTTGGGATAATTTGTTTTCGGTTAAAACGGTTAATTAATGATTCTCCAAAGGATGTACAAGAGGAATTGCCTGATACAGTACAAGTATTTGTGCAGATGCTTTTGTTTTTTTCCAAGCATGTTATGTTGTAAAGTTGTAATTACGTGTTGCCTAATGCTGTCTGAAACTCACAGGCATTATAATTGTAGTTTTATACATTTCTGTTTCTGATCTTTA
Organism: Oryza glaberrima; assembly: GCF_000147395.1. Lineage (NCBI taxonomy): Eukaryota > Viridiplantae > Streptophyta > Magnoliopsida > Poales > Poaceae > Oryza > Oryza glaberrima. Next base: position 12,588,602 of record NC_068327.1, on the reverse strand, counting down.
ACTAAGATGTTCAATATGCAGGAATAGTTTCATTTAATTTCTTTGACCAGCTGCTGCCTTGGTGCTTTATTTGCTTTATCCTTTTAACCTTTTTAGTTTCTATATTGTCCATTTTCAGATTTCTCTCAGATTTACATATGTGGCAATTGGCTCTGGAATAGCAGGATTTCTTCGTAAGTTTCGAGAATATTATATCTTTCTTAAAAGTATTATTGTATAACAATATCTATTCTGGTAGAGAATAAAGACTTCCTGAGATAAAGCTATTTGCTTAACTCTAGTATATTTCCTTAGTAGCATTGTTGATGAATAATTCTTTGATACCTTTACTCACGAATATTTCTTCCTTTTCTATAAAGAATGTGGACTCATGTAGTCCTGTTCAGGTGACTTCTTAGGAACTGTTGAAATTTAGAACAAATTATAGAGTCATATTTAGTAGGGACGCATCTTAGATGTGCTTGGATTATCAGCATTTGTCTCAATGCTAGCAACTAATTCTCTAGACATTCTCAAGTTAATTTTGGAAAAAAAGTGAGGGTAGAATTTCCGTTGCTGTTGAGGGTGTAGGAAAGCCTGCCCAGTCATAATAGCTCTAGTTAAACTTCTGCTTGTCCAATTTGCATTTTAAAGGATGTGCATTTGTTTGCTTCATATGTATTTGGTTTTCACCTGAATTTGAGGTGAATAATGGCTAATACTCTTGGAAACTGCATGGTATAGGTATGAGATCAGAAGTCAAGAATGCACAACAGAGACATTACAAAACTTAATTGTTCTACTAAATCCATGTAACAGTGAACATAGACAGTCATTATTCTGTAATATATTTGAAATGATATAAACAGCAGATGTTTTCTTATGTAATGTAATATCCTATTTCCGCTTTAAAGTTTATTTTTACTAGACTGCATTTAACTGTGTACCTGCAGAGGTGTCATGCTGGATGGTGACTGGTGAAAGGCAAGCTGCACGCATCCGTGGGCTGTACCTTGAGGCGATACTTAGACAAGATATTACATTCTTTGATTTGGAGACATCAACCGGAGAAGTTACTGAAAGGATGTCTAGCGACACAGTGTTGATCCAAGATGCCATTGGAGAAAAAGTGAGATAACTCATACTCCCTCTATTCCAAAATATAAGGCACAACTATTTTTCTTAGATGTTTCATAAGCATGCATGCATCCATGCAATTAACTAGCACATCTTTTTCACTAAATTATTATTTTTTTAACTCTTTCACTCTCAAAATCTCTAATTCTATTGGGTGTATGCATTGTATTTATTAGGATGATTCAAACAATGAGGTGATAATAATTATTTCTTGGTCTTTGGGTTAAGGGTGGTTATGCCTTATATTTTGGAATGGAGGGAGTATTCATTTCTCTACATATTAATTATCAGCTCTGTGAAGTGCCCCATCCCGGTGGTATTTCTTTTTTCATGCTATGTGAACACCTTAAGTTTTCGGTTTTACCTCCTTAGAACATATCATGCAGCAAGTTCATAGTTAAGCCAGTCTATGGTTCTGGCAATCATTCATATGGCCTGGATCTCTGAAGGTCAAAGATGATCTCCTGCCTGTGTAATGCACATCCATTAATTATGGTTTTAATTTATATAGATTGGTTTTACTATATGAAATTGACTGACTGAAGTTGACTGATTCTATATGATGCATAAAACCGCTATATTGTGAATCTATTGTTTGACAGATTTCAAATTTTATCCATTTATGAAGGTGGGTAAGTTTCTCCAACTGCTATCAACATTTCTTGGTGGATTCATAATAGCATTTGCAAGAGGCTGGCTTCTGTCCCTAGTTATGTTGTCAAGTATCCCTCCTGTTGCACTTGCTGCTGCAGCCATGTCAATTGCCATATCAAAGCTAGCAAACCGTTCCCAGCTGGCCTATGCTGAAGCAGGGAAGCTGGTTGAGCAGACAATAGGATCAATTAGAACTGTAATATCCTAAACCTTCTTAAGAAATTCAACATTTTTTATTATCCTTTTTTCCTAAACCTTTTCAGATCCTTCTAATTTTTCGTTGTGAAAATTTACAGGTGGTATCTTTCACTGGTGAGAGGAGAGCAACTGACAAATACAATGAATTCTTAAAAATATCATATAGATCAGCTGTTCACCAGGGCGCGGCTATGGGACTCGGAATTGGTTCAGTTATGTTTATTGTTTTCTGTAGCTATGGGTTAGCGGTATGGTACGGTGCAAAGCTGATTATTGAAAAGGGTTATACTGGGGGATATATCATTAATGTATTGATGGCCATCATGAGTGGTGCAATGTTAGTATCTTGATTTGCATGACAACAATTCTTTGAATACACAAAAATATGAACTTCAATGACTTCTGTATTCTCAGTACAGCTCCTTTTTTATTTTACAACTTTTTTGTAGGGCACTTGGTCAGAGTTCTCCATGCTTAAATGCTTTTGCATCTGGACAGATTGCGGCTTACAAAATGTTTGCAACAATCGATAGGGAACCTGAGATTGATGCCAGTGATAGGAGTGGCCTTGTATTGGAGAATTTTGTTGGAGATGTTGAGTTCAAAGATGTCCATTTCAGTTACCCTGCAAGGCCTGAGCAACTGATCTTCACTGGCTTCTCAATTAGCATTCCAAGTGGCATGACAATGGCATTGGTTGGTGAAAGTGGAAGCGGGAAATCTACTGTGATTAGTTTGGTCGAAAGGTTCTATGACCCACAATCAGGTGAAGTTCTTTTGGATGGTGTTAATATGAAATTGCTAAATCTTAGCAGGATAAGACAGAAAATAGGGCTTGTCAGCCAAGAGCCTATTCTTTTCACAACTACCATCAGAGAAAATATAGAGTATGGAAAGAAAGATGCATCAGAGGAAGAAATCAGGAGAGCAATTGTCCTTGCCAATGCTGCGAAGTTCATCGATAAGCTACCAAATGTACACTCATCTATTCAAACAACCCCTCTCTTTCTGCCCTTTTAGCTTTGACTTATGGATTCTGCGATCTCTTTTTAGCATTTATTTCATCTTAATTTGGGGCCCATGAATCATGATCATAAGTGATAACTATTTTCAGGGACTAGATACAATGGTTGGTGAGCATGGCACACAGCTATCTGGTGGACAGAAACAAAGAATTGCAATTGCAAGAGCAATTTTGAAGGACCCTAGGATACTACTTCTTGATGAAGCTACAAGCGCCCTTGATGCTGAATCTGAGCATGTAGTTCAGGATGCACTCAATAATATCATGGTTAACAGGACCACCATAATTGTAGCCCATCGCCTGAGCACAGTGAGAAATGCTGATACAATATCTGTGCTACATCGTGGACAACTTGTGGAACAAGGTAACAGAGATCTTTGTCACTTTTCTTCAAAACTCTTGCCATACAAATTCAGCAAGTTTTCAATTTCGATTTATAGATCAAAATCAAGCTCAAAAATAATGTTTGCTAAACAGGACCTCATGCTGAGTTGATAAAAGATTCCAATGGAGCATACTATCAACTTTTACAGCTTCAAGAGGTAAACGCGAGAAGGAATGGAACTTATGAACTTGACCCCAATAGGCTATCTGATGTTGCAAACAGACTATCTGATGTTGCAAACAGACTATCTGATGCTGCGAACAGACTATCTGATGCTGGAAATTTTGTAAGTCGACATAGCATTAGAAAGCTATCCTTTGAGAGATCTATGAGCAGACATTCGTCACTGGGTGGAAGCAGAAGGAATTCACAGACATATGCATTGACTGAAGATGAAATCGAAGGGTGTGATGACACGAAGTCTGGCAAGAATGTACTTAGGCGCTTACTACACCTTCATAAGCCTGAAACTGCAATCCTTCTGTTAGGATGCATTGCCGCCTCCGCCAATGGAGCTATACTTCCAGTGTTTGGCCTGTTGCTTTCAAGTGCCATCAACGCATTCTATGAACCACCACACAAACTGCGAAAAGATTCAGTGTTCTGGGCAGAAATATACGTGATCTTGGGTGTTGTATCCATCTTTATCATACCAGTGCAACACACTTTGTTCAACATGGCAGGTGGGAAGCTTATCGAGCGTATACGTGCCTTATCATTTAGTCGGGTTGTTTACCAGGATATTGGATGGTTTGATGACCCTCTGAACAGCAGGTATTATCATTTGGTATATTGCCATTATACAATTGCCATTTCCTTTCCATTACCTAATTTTTCTGCATTACTGGAATTACTCAGTGGCGCAATAGGTGCTAGGCTATCCGCAGATGCCGCATCCGTCAAAAGCATTGCTGGAGATGTTTTATCATTGATCGTTCAAAGTATAAGCACTGCTCTTGTCGGCATTGTAATAGCTATGATTGCAAACTGGAAGCTAGCATTCATAGTCTTGTGCTTCGTTCCCTGTGTATTTGCGCAGAGTTATGCTCAATCAAGGTTAATGAGGGGATTTGGTGCTGATGCAAAGGTATACATATAGTCCTTTTTTTCATTGCAATAAAATAATTATGCTGTTTCTTTGCTGAAAACCTGTGATATTTTCCTGCAGGAAATGTATGAACAAGCGAGCACAATTGCTAGTGATGCCATCAGTAACATTAGAACTGTCACTTCATTCTGTGTAGGAGAGAAGATAATTGAAAGCTACCGAAATAAATGCAAAGGTCCTGTGAAGAAAGGAGTCCGTCAGGGAGCTATAAGTGGTGTGGGTTATGGATTCTCATTTGCCTTGCTCTTCTGCTTTTATGCTGTATCGTTTTATGTCGGAGCACGCTTTGTACACAATGGAACAGCTGACGTTGGGGAAGTTTTTAAGGTTAAAACTCAAGAAACTGATAGATGCATATTTCTGCAATTTTTCCTCTATTCATCCTTTTTGCTGCTTATTGAAAATGCAGGTCTTCTTTGCTTTAACAATGATGGCTGTTGGAGTTTCACAATCGAGTTCTCTTGCTCGGGATTTTAGCAAAGTGCAAGATGCGGCAGCCTCCATTTTTAAGATTATAGATAGGAAATCCAAGATAGATGCAAGCTCAGATGATGGAATGGCTCCAGAGAAAATTGAGGGGAATATAGAGTTTCAGCATGTGAGCTTCAAGTATCCAGCTCGAACTGACGTGCAGATCTTCACAAATTTGTGCTTGAGGATCCCATCTGGCAAGGTACATGTGGTTCTCATGGTAAAGCAATTTGTTCACAGTTCTTTATTCTCATAATTACCATCAATTTGCTCCTAATTTCATCTTAATAACTCTATAATGTTGAAACCATTGCTACAGAACTGAGGCAAGGTAACAATTGTTCCCTCCATTCTTTAATAAATGGCACTTTTGACTAAATCATTTGTTTCAAAATATTTGTCGCAAGTACCCTTTTCCCATGGTGAAATTCCAAATTTTCCCTTGATCCCCCGAAACTATAGTGGTGGGCCCAACAATCTTCCACAGATATTTTTTGGGTGCGTGCTTCGGTTTGTTCTGAAATTTGAATGAATAGCCTGCCATTTTGTTCAGTGCTTGCTTGGGTTTGTTGTACACGTGGCCTATCCTATACAGTGCATCCTAGGAGCATTTTTGTCACAATTTTTCAATATAACTGATGCCTTATTCTCTGTGTGTGGGTAAAAAGAAGTGCACCACAAGTTACAATTTAGAATATAGAACAAGCTGAATCTTAATAGCTCGTCGAAATGTTACTAGAATCTGAACTGAAAATGAAATCCATTCAATATAACTGATGCCTTGTTCTCTGTTCGTGGATGAAAGTATCAAATGTTGAGAAACAGAGGGAATAACAACTTAACAAGTAACCTGAATAGCTGCACAGTAGCTTCACAGAACAGTTGAATTATATTCTTCAACAAAAGTAAACAAAGAAGTGCACCACAAGCTGAATTTTAATAGTTGTCGAAATGTTACTAGAATCTGAACTGAAAATGAAATCCATTCAATACTGAATTTTCTTTTTTGTGAAGATACTGAAATTGTTTCTGAGGATGACAAGTTTGATCTTCTGTTGCAGACTGTTGCGCTTGTTGGTGAAAGCGGAAGCGGTAAATCAACAGTGGTAGCCTTGCTAGAGAGGTTCTATGACCCTGACTCTGGCGCCATCTTTCTAGACGGCATGGACCTTAAGACCCTCAAGCTCACCTGGCTCAGGCAGCAGATAGGGCTAGTGGGCCAAGAACCGGTTCTCTTCAACGGCACCATCAGAGCAAACATCGCCTACGGCAAGCAGGATCAGGTGTCCGAGGAGGAGATCGTCGCTGTCGCTGAGGCCGCCAACGCCCACCGCTTCATCTCCTCGCTCCCGCACGGGTACGACACCAGCGTCGGCGAGCGTGGCGTGCAGCTCTCCGGCGGGCAGAAGCAGCGGATCGCCATCGCGCGGGCGATCCTCAAGGACCCCAAGGTGTTGCTCCTGGACGAGGCGACGAGCGCGCTGGACTCTGAGTCGGAGCGCATCGTGCAGGAGGCTCTGGACAGGGTGATGGTCGGGCGGACAACGGTGATCGTGGCGCACCGGCTGTCGACCATCACCGGCGCCGACAAGATCGCCGTCATCAAGAACGGCGTCGTTGCCGAGGAAGGCCGGCACGGGCGGCTGCTGCGCTTGCCCGGTGGAGCTTATGCGTCCCTTGTTGCCTTGCAGTCTAGCAGTTCGTGATTCGTGAACTGATATGCATACTGCTAGCTATTGCTTCCTAGGACGAGTTTTCTTTCCGAAATTTTATTGACATTCCACGCCGTAGTCTAATCCAAAAACAAAATGACCACGTTGTTCTTTTAGTTATAAAGAGGGTCTTCAGCATGTTTAAAATGTTACGGAAGTATGCCAATATGGTGTTCTATAATCTAGACCCGTGTCATGATGTTACAGGCCCTTCTTTCATGACATGATTTAATTTTTTTTTACTTTGCATTTTCCTGATGAAGCCTTATCTTATAAGAAAAAAAAAAGAAACTTGTGTTTGTTCCTTTTTGTGTTAGTTGCTTGGGCTTTCTTTCTTTGGTCGTGCAGATGCTGATTCTGGAGGCATTATGGTTTATTTGGCCGGGCTATTGCAAATACGTACTCAGAACAAACAAGCCATTAGCAGAAAAGTACTTGCAAATACCAGATGCGCAGAAGTGTTGACAATTCGAAATCATCTCTTGCAGCGTTCCTGCCGATTACAAATGTTCTGTACAACCTGTAACAGACCCTTGTGGCGGGCCAGCGGCAGTTTGACTACACATGCTAAACGCCGTGGTGGTGTAGACATTGCAAAAATTCGATTTTCCCAACAATCAGCTTGGGGCAAGGTAGCCAGATTTGAAAACACCGTGCTGTAAAATCTAGACAAACAACCTGATGTATGCGGAGTACAAATTATGATAGTTTAAGAAATGGTCACTCCAAGAAACCAAGTGCTGCCTCTCTTTCAAAATAAAATAATACTCCCTCAATCCCAAAATACAGCTACCTTTTTACTCCAGTTGATAGAGAGAGTATATATTTCTCGTGAATCAAGCATAAGGAATATTAGGTGTCCGACGGTAGGAGGGCCGATGAAAGATTACATATATATAGATGAGGATTTTTTTTTTAATGAAGCTCAACACGTGTTAATTTTTTGAGGAGCCAAAAACAATTACGAAATATAAGAAAAACGGTATGAGAAGAAGCATTATGAACGAAGTATTCCTTTCTCCAGGCATGGGGGTATAAATTCTCAAAACCATAGAGGCTATTCAATCTATTGTTTTGTGTATTAAGCATTTGAGTGTACATATGGGAGTACTAAGAAATTGAAGGTGGTGAAATTCGAATTGAAATATGTAATTATAATGATAAATTCACATGACATATATATGTCAAAATAGATGAATTGGTTAAGCTACCTTAGCGAAGTTTCAAATAAAATGTTTTTAAATACCTGTGAAAATCTACGGTTAAATTTAAATTCTAGTACCCTTCTACTTCTAGTAGTACTAGTACAAACTACTACTACTACTATAAAAGTTCCCCAAAACTATTTCCATCCTTCACACCAAGAAAATGATGTGGTTATTAATTTTGGTCAAATGCCAAATTGAAGAGTCATATATTATTATATTGGTACATAGAGAATATGCACCCACATAACTTGGACAAGATTTGTTCTGATCTCCAAACTACATGTTTTAGATCCCCATAACTCACTCATGAATCAAGCAATTCTATCTCCGCATCTTCTACTTCTGTCTGTCGCACGATAGTTCAAATAAAAGAAATGTGTCAGAACACACGAATTGGGTTTTTCTTTACTGATGCCAGGTGTATTGTGCAAAGATGAGCTCTTTTCTAGGGTTGAAAAATATAACATTGCATATATGTGGCACATTAAGGACATTACGACAGAAAGTGTTTAATTCAATTATCATTGAAATTACTGGCGATTCCACAAATCTTCAGTTTCCACAAAACTTCAAGCGGGTCTTAGAAAAAGCAATAAGACCTCTTCAAATAAACAAAAGAAAATTTGATACGTAGCACATGAAAAACCTGGTAACAAAAAATAGCACAACAAATTTTTCATTTTGACAAAAAGCACAAGACACCAATTTTCTTGTGATTCATAGCACTCCCGTTACATTTGCCATCCAAACATATGAGTTGGCATGAAAAAAGACTCATTTGCCCTTCTTCCCCAAGCTCCGTGCCGCCCTCATCTGCTCAGATAGGTCGCCGCCGCCTCCTCCTCCTCCCTTCTCCGTGGCGACTCCGCTGATCTTTCTCGGCCTTGCCTCCCCACGCAAGCTCCGGCCTCCGCCGGCTGCCGATATCCGCACTGCTCTCCACCGCCGCCGCCTCGTAGCTCTCCGACAGCGCCTCGTCTCCATTAAACACCCGTGCGCGGCTCATCCATTCCAAATTTCTCATCCGCGCGCAGACGGTGGCGGTGACTGCTTGTGAGCAGCCTCCCCTCAAGCGCAATGGTGAGGCCTGCAGAAGCGGCAGGTCATCGTCCCGTCACCATCGCTGTCATCGTCATCGTCATCATCACGTGGAAGCAGCGGCAAGCCGGTGCGGCACGGTGCTATGGCAAGGGAGAGGCAGTTCTGCAGCGCCGAGTATAGCCACCACTGGCAGAGCCCGAGGACGTACAATGGCCCACATCCATCCACGCCGACGCTAGGGCCACCCACGTCATCATCGTTGTCCTCGTCGTCAAGCAGCCGCCGACGCGGGAGGCTCGCCCTCGATCAGCAGCACCGAGCGCCAGACGAGGTCACTACTAGAAAACTCATTTTCGGCGTCGTAGGGGATCGATTTTCGCAGGCGGGCATGTAATTCGGAGCCAAAACCCCGCCGGCAAAAAAAGTACCCGGGGTGGAGGGGGCGGTCCGCCTGTGAAGATTGATCTTTGCAGGTGGACCATATAAGCGTCGCCTGCGAAGATCGATCTTCGCAGGCGACGCTTATATGGTCCGCTTGCAAAGATCGATCTTCGCAGGCGCCGCTTATATAGCCCGCCTGTGAAGATGCCCCTATATAGTCTTCTTCCTCCCCGAGCCCTGTTCATTCTCCCCGAAGTTTCTCTCTCCTAAAGTGACTTAAATATAGGGGGGAGGTTTTGAACTTCAAATCTTCGGGGGATTTTTCTACGGTACTTAGATCTACTCATTTCCACACTAGGTATGCAATTTTTTAAGCTTTTAGGCCTTAATTTGTGATGGATTTATGCATGCAAAATTGTGAAGGAAGAGCTCCATGTTTTTTAAATTTATTTCTTTTGATATGTTGATGTTAGATGTATGTGTAATACTCGATGCCTCTTGTTGCAGTGGTTTAATGTGGTAACATAAATTCTCAATTTTTTTTATTTTTGCTATCACATCCACCTCCTAGTTCTAGATCTAGATCTAGATCTTGTCATATATAGAGAGAGAATAAAATTTTTAATGTCTATTTATTCGGTGCAATCAAAAAATAGTTATAGTATTTTGTAATATGCCGATGATATGATTTTGTTAGATTTTCCTAATGTACTAATTAGGCATGTCTGTGTAAAAAAATTGAAATAAACTTTGATTTTTTATTAATTTACACTTAACCTTTAGTTAATTAGTTTTGAATAGCGATAAGTTTTTTCAATAAACCCTACAAATTTGGTATTAATTGTGCAAATATTTTACGTGTATTTTTTTAGAGATATGGAAAGTCGGGAATGGATGTATCATTGGCCAAGGTTTTTGTCTCCATATAGAAACGAAGTGTCTAAATTTATTGGTATTGCCAAGGCACACGCTGAGAAGAACAATATGAGGAAGATAATTTGTCCATGTGCTGACTGTAAGAATGAAATAGCCTGGGACTTTGACGATGCTTTTAAAGTGAAGGAGCACTTAGTAACTCGTGGATTTATGGACAAGTACGAAATATGGACACGTCATAGCGAAGAACAAGTGGACGGGCCTGAAAATGTAGTTCCGACACAAGTTGAAGACATGGTGAATGCAACCTAGAGGAAATGTTACGTCATGCAGAACCCGAGGTGCTGATGGGGTCGGCTAGAGCGTTAAATAACTTTGAAGCTTTACAGAAGGCAGCAAAGGAAGTTTTGTACGATGAGTCGAAGGGCTGTGACAATGAGTTCACAACACTCCGGTCAGTTCTTGAACTTATGAGGTTAAAGGCGAGACATGGATGGTTTGATACCAGTTTCGACAGTCTGTTAGAACTTCTGCAGAAAATGCTCCCGAGGTCTAACTCACTACCATCCAGCACATATCAAGCAAAGAAACTCATATGCCCCCTTTCACTTGGTGTGGAAAAGATTCATGCGTGCGTAAATCACTGCATACTGTACAGGAAAGAGTACGCTTCTTTAGATGAATGTCCAACATGCGGTGCAAGCCGGTACAAGTTGAATAGCAATACTGGCTTAGAACCCTCTGAAGCAACTGAGGGATGACAGAGAAAAATTCCGCAGCTTGTGATGTGGTACCTTCCTGTCAAAGACCGCATTAAACGGATATACTCAAACCCGCGAGATGCGAAACTAATGCGCTGGCATGAAGAAGGGCGCAAGAAGGATGGGATGATTCGACACCCGGCAGATGCTCGTTAGTGGATAAACTTTGATGCTCAGTATAGAGAGTTTGCTAAAGACCCACGGAACATTAGATTTGCTCTGAGTACTGATGGAGTTAATCCTTTTGGAGACATGAGCAGCTCACATAGTACTTGGCCAGTGCTTCTCACCATGTATAATCTTCCTATCTTGCTTTGTCAAAAGCGAAAATACGTACTACTCTATATCCTCATACAGGGACCCCGTCAGCCTAGTATTGATATTGACGTATTTCTTGAACCATTGTTGGAAGATATGGCTGATTTATGGAAAGAGGGATTGAAAGTGTGGGACGAGTACTTAAGGGAATACTTCATAGTGAAGGTCATTATCTTCGTGACCATTAACGATTATCCAGCAATGTTTTTAGTTTCAGGTCAAATTAAAGGTAAAACAGGATGTGTGATCTGCTTGAATGGAACGTACTATAGGTATCTCCCGGGTTCCAACAAGCTTGTGTACATGCGGCACCGGCGGTTCCTACGCACAAATCACAAGTACCGCAAGATGAAGGCGGAGTTCGATGGTACTGAAGAGACTGGTCCTGCACCAAAACCTACATCGGGAGAAAAGGTGTGTGCAATGACAGAGAAAATTGTTTGCGAGTTTGGAAAAATGACTAAGAAACCATCAAAGTGGACAAAGCGCAAGAAACCTGAGAAGAATACGAAACAAGGGGATAGTAAGAAGCAAGATGATAGCTCGAAGCCAGATGATAAACTCCCTCCCCCATTCAAGAAGCATTCCATATTTTTTAAGTACCTCCCGTAATGGAAAGATCTGGAGGTTCGGCATGCCATAGACGTCATGCATCTAGAGAAGAATGTGTTTGACAACATAGTTGGAACATTGTTGGACATGCCGAAGAAGACTAAAGATGGTCTGCAATCAAGGATGGACCTAGTCGAGATGGGAATCAGGGAAGAGTTACACCCTCAAGAAGGAGAAAAGAATGGCAAAGTATATCTTCCACCATCCTGTTTCACACTGACACCTGAGGAGAAGAAGTCATTTTGCAACTCACTCCGTGATGTCAGAGTGCCCATAGGTTTCTCATCAAACATCAGTCGACTAGTTTCAATGAAAGATTTGTCGGTATCTGGTTATAATTCACACGACTGCCATGTCTTGCTCACCGTGTTTCTTGCAATTGCAATAAGGGCCATAAAACCGAAGCATTTAAAGGTTTCTATCACAAGGTTGTGCTACTTTTTCAACACAGTGTCACAGAAGGTCATTAGTCTCGAAGAGTTAGGAAATCTCCGTATATTCGCACATGAGACACAGTGCCAACTTGAGATGTGTTTCCCTCTGTCATTTTTTGATATGATGGAGCACCTCATTGTTCACATAGTGCCACAGATGGTTGCGCTTGGCCCATTGTACCTCCATCAAATGTGGTCATACGAGCGTTATATGGCGGTTCTAAAGGGTTACGTCCGAAATCGTGCACATCCAGAGGGATCAATAGTTGAGGGCTATAGTACTGAAGAGGTTGTCGAGTGTTGTATCGATTACCTCAAAGATGGATATGCAATTGGAGTACCTGTGCCCCGACACGAGGGCAGGTTGAGTGGCAGGGGAACGAAAGGAAAGAAGAGATTCGTCACCCATGATCACAAATCATTCCAAGAAGCTCACTTCAGCGTGCTTCATCAGTTTGCTATCTATGAGCCGTACATCGATCAACATATCGAACTAATACGAGCTAACAATAAGGGTCGCACCACCGAGTGGATAATGAAAGAACACAAGCGTCTCTTCATAGATTGGTTGCGAGACCTAGACTTACCTGAGGGACAAACTACCAATGAAATAACTATGAAGCGGTTGGCTTGTGGTCCATCAACTACAGTAAATTCTTGGCAGGGATATGACATTAATGGATACTCGTTTAGCACAAGAGCCCGAGATAATAAGACCTGTACACAAAACAGCAGTGTCTGTCACGCCCTAAAAATCGTCTAATGTAAAAATACATTGTTTAAATCATTCTTTAGAAATTAAATTAAAAGCCTACAAGCTAAACTCTAATAATCTAGGAAAATTTTCAACATAAAAAGGAGCTAGATAAAATTTTATTAAATACTTTGCTTGTTCCTCTATTTTCTAGAATTTTCTGGGAATTATTTGAGCAAGGGAAGTATTTTTTAATAATTGGAACAATATTTCACAAAATATTTTAATTAAAAAGTTCAAAAAAAAACCCTTCCTTAAGTTGTTGGGCCGTTTTTGGCCCAACACTCCCTCTCTCCCGCGCGGCAAAGCCGGCCCAGCCCGCCACCACCGCCCCTCCCTCACGTGGAGGCCGACAGGTGGGGCCCACCTGTCGGTGGTGTCTCCTACCTCCGGCCGGCTGCAAGCCGAGCCCGAGCCGGCCGAGCCGCCGCCTTCCGCCTCTGATTCCGCCCCGATCTCTCCACCCCGAGTCCGGGTTTTTGAGGGGTTTTTATCCCCACATCTTCCTCTATCTTTCCCCTCAAGAATCGGAGCAAGAGGTTGAGTATTTTGCCCGAATTGAACTCGTTTTCGAGTTTATCTCCAAAACCGAGTTTTTGATTTCCCGAAGCGATTTCTTGCGGGAGGAGTCCGATCTCTTCAATCCAAGGCTATAAATAGGACCCCCTAGTCCTCCTCTTCCGTTTGCCCCCTCTCCCGTGGTCTCTCGTGCCTTGTAGCGCCGTCGCCACCCGCCTCAACCCGCCGTCGCCGCCGGTCATCCTCCATCCGCGCCGCGCCGCCGCCTCCGCCGTCGCCGTCGCTTGCCGTCGCTGCCGCTGGTTTCGCCAAGAGGTGGGGAAGCTCGGCCGCCTCCTCCCCTTCGCCGCCGGCCGCCGTAGCCTCGTCGCCGCCGGTCAACCCGAGCCGCCGCCGCCGCCTTCTCGACGCCGGCTAAGGTCGGTGGTCGTTCGGTGTGTTGATAAGTACCGTTGCGTTCGTCTCGTCGTCCTCTACGTGTACATGTCCTCCAAATTCGCAGCCGACCACCCTAGCTCCGGCGAGGGTGCAAACCGAGCCGGCCACCATTGATGATGTCATCATGACATCATCATCTTTTCTTTTTCCCGTTTTTCTAATAGATTAAATCTTTGGAAAATCATAACTAAATAACCGTAGATCCGTTTCAGGTGGTTCAAGTTGCTAAATTTTTCTAAAATCAATATCTACATGTTAAAAATATCCACATGTACTGTTTATGCTTGTTTTTGTACTGTTTTGTTGATTTTTGTTTAATTGCTTTAGTTTCCGACGTTCCGGAGGAGAGCGTTTCCGTTGAGGAAGGGTCCGAAGCGTTTGTGGAAGCCCAAGGCAAGTCACACAGATCCCAAACAACCCTTTGAGCATGTTGAACCCATTTAAAGCTATTATTTTATTTCAACTTATGCATTATTTTCGAATGTCATCGGGTGGTGAACCTTTTCCCAATTAATTAATGGCCAAAGATGATCTTATTTTCCTATGGGTTATAATGTGATTAGCATGAACCTTATATATTGGATTGGTTCAGCTAAATGCCATATGTATGTTTGCTTAGCCATGCTTAGAAACATTAGCTAACTAAAGGGGTTAAATATAAATTATATAATTATTCTTGTTAATTATGGTTACATTAAATGGTAGCTCACGATGGTTAATCGTGTGATGTTAATTAATTGCTAATTAAAACCTGGTTAAGGTGGGTTGTGAGCATATGGTTTTGATGGTTGTGCTCATGACAATTAAGGACCGGTTCGCGAGCTACTGTTGTGAAACATTTATCGTGCCAACCACAAGCTAGCGTGGGCAACGGCTTTATCTTTTGTATAGCATGATTCATTATAGTGTGCCAGACTGTGAAGCGGCGAGAAGTCCGTGGGGGTCGCTGGGGAGTCCATTGCCTCTGGTTTTGAGGGGGAGATTATGATCCAGGAACGGTGCACTGTGGTGAGTTGTGTTGTGCAAGAGGTATTGTCACAGTTCCTTTCCGAGGTACCGTGGTGGTACTAAGGCGCATGGTAACATGTTGTGGGATTGTGTCTTGTGGGTACAGTGGTACACCTCTGATCAGAGTTTAATCTATTCGAATAGCCGTACCCGCGGTTATGGGTGAATTGAGCAATGTTTTTCGTGATTAGTCTCATATTACACATTAAATGGTAACGGTGTTAGTTAATGTAACTCCTAGTTTGGAATGGTATATTCCTAGTTTGGAGGTTTAATTTGTTCAACTGGGGTTGGTTGTTCAAATGAGGTTGGGCCTATGCAACACGGGTGTGTTGTATGGTGTTTATTTAATATTGATTAATTATACAACTGTTTCACTATTCTCTTAAATATTTGTTAAATGCTGTTATGCAAATGAGCTATATTATGCCATCCTTTGTTATCCTGTGCACTTGCATATTTGCTGTGTGGCTTGTTGAGTATGTCATATGCTCATTCTTGCAATATTCAATCATCAGAAGAGGAGTATTTTAGCGAAGGTGATGATCTGGGGGATTGAGCTTGTTCTGGTTAAGATGCCTGTGGAGTGGAGTCGCCATAGCTGTTCCGTAGTTTGTTATAGTTTTATTTTTTCCGCTGCATAGAATGTTATTCTTTGAGAGGAACTATCTACCTCTGTGATAATTTATTATTTGCGAATATTAAATAGTTATTTATTTGTACTCTATTATCAATTTGTTATTGTGTGCCTCGGTTGATTCCTGGACGAGGGTTTAACACACATGTAAGCGTTTGGAATTTTGGATAGAAATTCCGGGCGTGACAAGTTGGTATCAGAGCCACCTTGACCTTAGGATAAGCCAAATGGTAAACCTTAAGTAGCCTTCAAAATATTTTGAAAAAAATAGAACTGCTCTTCTCTATTCTTTTACAAATTAATTAAGTTGGCAGCACATGCAAGGTTATGCACAAAATTAATTTAATTCATTTTCTTTTCTTTTAAAAGAAAAAAAAATTGTTCTTCTTAAAATGTTTCCTATTCCACCTTAGTAAACTTCATTGATTAGTCGGCACTGTACATCTATTATGGTATCGATAAAATCATGATAGCACTAGTACTACTCATCCTTCTTATGGTGACACTGTACCGTGCTTATAATAGATCATAAGTATTTTAGTTTTATTTTAGTTGTTTGTCAAAAAAAATTATTTGTCTCTGTCCAAAAAGTTAAATTCTAAAAATATATATATATATAATAGCTTAGTATGTGTCTTTTCTTTTATTTTTTTTTTCTTCCTCTTTGGTCAAATCAGTTAAGTCTAGAGGGTGCAGCTAACTTAAAAATATGCATTAATTCCTCCCTTCTATGTTTCTTTAGATGCCGCCCCATTCACCGAGAAACTTGATCAAGGTGTTAGGATTCGTCAGGGAGCTGAGGTTGATGGCTTTTGAGGTAGGTTATGAAGTTGCTCCTGAGTATCGCCGGATTTCCCATGACCCCAACGAGGAGAAGTGTCGTGTTCGTGTGACGTTGGCTAGTGATCGTGAAGACCTTCCGTCCATTAAGTTCGAAGCTGGAGGAAGATCGTACAACCATGCTTGTCAAGAAGCAGCTTTGGTGGCCATTGGAGAGTTGCGTCAACGCTTTGAAGAAGAGTTGGATTCATCAGCTTTCCAGTATCATCCTCACAAGCCTCATGGTCAAGACTATGGAACCTATACCTGTCCTGATGGTGAAGAGAGTGCCACTCTGATGCATGCGGTGCATATGCTTAGTGCTATGGATGCAGTAAGTGTGGAGCGAGACAAAGCAGCTCATGACAGGGAAAACTGGAATCGAGGCAAGATTTGCAAGTTGGAGAGCAAAGTGTACCGTCTACAGAAGGAATTAGCTGAACTTAAAGGAGAAACGCCGCCGCCAACACCCAAGCTTCGCCTCACTGCAAGAAAGAGAACCTGTCCGCCACCTCGTCTCCAGTTAGCTTCGAAGATTCGCGTGATGGGTGAAGCTGTGCCCGATCGTGCTGAACCTGTCATCGACATCGTAAGTGATGAGGAAGAAGAGGAAGACCCTGAAGAAAGAGAGCCAGCTACTCCAGAGGAAGAAGATCCATCGCTTCGTTCCGACGCAAGGCGGGATTAGTCGCTTAGTTAGATCGTTGCCGTAGTTCGCTGTGTTAGATTGCTTGTTCAAGTTTGCTTGTGAGTGTGTGGGTTTTAGTTGTTGCTTACATCATTGGTGGGATGTAACAGCATGAGTCTAGTTCTTTTGCTTGTCAGAGTGTAAGATAGTTGGTGAGATAGTGTTAATGCAATTTAAATGTAATCATACACAGTTAAGAGCAATATAGAATTTAAATTAATTAAATAACTCCGTTCTAAGGGTGTCTCTCTGTCGTTCTTTCCTGTTGTCTCTGCTTATCGTCAGATGGTGAACACGCGCACCGGAAGTGGAAGTGGAAGTGGAAGTGGAAGTGGAGCTGCTAACAATGGAGGAGATCCCACGCTAGCTCAGATTCTGGCCCAACAAACACAACTGATCAATCTGTTAGTGCAGCAGGCACAGAATCAGCAGGCAAACAATCAGAACCAGAATCCACCCCCACCTCCCCAAAACAAGCTGGCAGATTTCTTACGTGTGAGACCCCCTACCTTTTCAAGCACCACCAATCCAGTAGAAGCAGGAGATTGGCTGCATGCGGTGGAGAAGAAGTTGGATTTGATCCAGTGTACTGAGCAGGAGAAAGTTTCTTTTGCTTCGCATCAATTGCATGGTCCTGCTGCTGAATGGTGGGATCATTTTCGCCAAGGCAGGGCTGAAGGAGAGCCTATTACTTGGCAGGAATTCACGGCCGCTTTCAAGAAGACACACATACCAACGGGTGTTGTAGCCCTAAAGAAGAGAGAATTTAGAGCACTCAACCAGGGATCTCGTTCGGTCACCGAGTACCTCCATGATTTCAATCGTTTAGCTCGTTATGCTCCGGAAGATGTTCGCACCAATGAAGAGCGTCAGGAGAAGTTCTTGGAGGGACTGAATGATGAGTTGTCTTATGCCTTGATGTCTACGGATTTCCGGGATTTCCAGCAGTTGGTGGACAAGGCGATTCGTCAGGAAGACAAGTATAACCGGATGGAGCAGAAGAAGCGCAGGGCTGCCCAATTCAAGGCACAACAGGGCAGTAACCAGAGGCCGCGTCTCGTTACGGGACCTCAAGCTCCATCGTACCCTCAAGGAGGATCTTCATCAGTTGTCCGCCCCCAACGCCAGTTCTACAACAACAATACTGGTAATCGTGGCAATGACAACCGCAACATGGTTGCTCGTCCTGCAGCAACTCCAGCTCAGAACCAGCCCGTCAGGAAGGAACAGGGAAGCAAGCCAGGGGTGTGCTTCAATTGTGGTGATCCAGGACATTATGCTGATAAGTGTCCTAAGCCTCGGCGCGTGAAGAACGCTCCAGCCCCGAACAACTCCAATGCTCCAGCACCAAAGGCACGTGTTAATCATGTTGCAGCAGCAGAAGCTCAGAATGCACCAGATGTGGTTTTGGGTACGTTTCCTGTTAACTCTATACCCGCATCTGTGCTTTTTGATTCCGGTGCTACACATTCCTTTTTGTCTAAAAGTTTTGCGAGCAATCATGGGATGGAAGTTATTAGTCTTGGGAAACCTTTACTAGTTAATACCCCAGGCAATCAAGTATCTTCGACACAGTATTGTCCTTCCGCTACTATAGAAATAGAAGAAGTTCCTTTCCCATCCTCGCTTATCTTGCTAGAATCCAAGGATCTAGATGTTATCTTAGGGATGGACTGGTTATCTCGTCACAGAGGAGTTATAGATTGTGCCAACCGTAAGGTGACTTTAACCAGTAGCAATGGGGAAACCGTTTCTTTCTTTGTGTCCTCTCCTAAATATCGTGGTGTGATCTTAAACCAAGTTGCTCTACAAGAGATCCTCGTAGTACAAGACTACCCAGACGTGTTTCCCGAGGATTTGCCAGGTATGCCACCTAAGAGAGACATAGAGTTTCGGATAGACTTGGTACCTGGAACCAACCCTATCCATAAGAGACCATACAGAATGGCAGCTAATGAGTTAGCTGAGGTGAAGAGACAGGTGGATGATTTGCTTCAGAAAGGATACATCAGACCCAGTACTTCGCCATGGGGAGCACCAGTCATCTTTGTGGAGAAGAAAGATTATACTCAGAGAATGTGCGTGGATTATCGAGCGTTGAATGAGGTTACTATCAAGAATAAGTATCCTCTACCCAGAATTGATGACCTGTTTGATCAACTGGAAGGTGCTACAGTTTTCTCCAAGATAGATCTCTGTTCTGGATATCATCAACTTCGAATCCGTGAGGAAGATATACCAAAGACCGCCTTCACAACTCGGTATGGCTTGTTCGAATGTACCGTTATGTCATTTGGACTCACTAATGCCCCAGCCTTTTTCATGAATCTGATGAACAAGGTGTTTATGGAATATCTGGATAAGTTTGTCGTGGTGTTTATTGATGACATTCTTATTTACTCCAAGACGAAGGAAGAACATGAAGAGCATCTTCGTCTAGCTTTAGAGAAACTACGTGAGCATCAGCTTTATGCCAAGTTCAGTAAATGTGAATTTTGGTTGTCCGAAGTGAAGTTTCTTGGTCATGTCATTTCATCTGGAGGAGTGGCAGTAGATCCAAGCAATGTGGAGTCAGTGTTAAGTTGGAAGCAACCCAAGACGGTTTCAGAAATTCGTAGTTTCCTGGGACTTGCGGGGTATTACCGCAGGTTTATTGAGAACTTTTCAAAGATCGCCAGACCAATGACTCGTCTGCTTCAGAAGGAAGTGAAGTACAAGTGGACAGAGGATTGTGAACAAAGTTTCCAAGAACTGAAGAAAAGGCTAGTGACTGCGCCTGTGTTAATTTTGCCTGATTCGAGGAAAGGTTTCCAAGTGTATTGTGATGCATCCCGACTCGGTTTGGGTTGTGTGTTGATGCAAGAAGGAAAGGTGGTTGCCTATGCATCTAGGCAATTACGTCCTCATGAGAATAACTACCCAACGCATGACCTAGAGTTGGCAGCTGTGGTGCATGCATTGAAGATTTGGCGTCATTATCTTTTCGGTAACCGTACAGAGATGTATACGGATCATAAAAGTTTGAAGTACATTTTCACTCAACCTGATTTGAACATGCGTCAGCGAAGATGGTTAGAGTTGATTAAAGATTATGATATGGAAATCCACTATCACCCGGGGAAAGCAAATGTTGTAGCCGATGCTCTTAGCAGGAAAAGCTACTGTAATATGTCAAAAGGTCGACATTTACCTTGGGAGTTATGCCAAGAATTTGAAAAGTTAAACTTGGATATAGTCAGCAAAGGTTTTGTGGCTACTTTAGAAGCTCAACCTACTCTGTTTGATCAAGTTAGAGAAGCTCAAGTGAATGATCCTGATATCCAAGAAATAAAAAAGAACATGAGAAGAGGAAAAGCCATCGGTTATGTAGAAGATGAGCAAGGAACTGTGTGGTTAGGAGAAAGAATTTGCGTCCCAGATAATAAGGAGTTGAAGGATACTATCATGAAAGAAGCTCATGAAACTTTGTATTCCATCCACCCTGGAAGCACTAAGATGTACCAAGACCTAAAGCAACAATTCTGGTGGGCCAGTATGCGACGTGAGATAGCAGAATATGTGGCTCTATGTGATGTATGTCAGCGGGTCAAGGCAGAACATCAGAAGCCAGCCGGTCTGTTACAACCGTTGAAGATTCCAGAGTGGAAGTGGGAAGAAATAGGAATGGATTTTATAACCGGTCTACCCAGAACGTCGGCAGGACATGATTCTATTTGGGTAGTGGTTGATAGGTTGACAAAAGTCGCTCACCTCATACCGGTCAAAACAACCTACACGGGGAATAAGCTTGCAGAGTTATACATGGCCAGAGTGGTATGTTTGCATGGCGTTCCTAAGAAGATAGTGTCAGATAGAGGTAGCCAGTTTACTTCGAAGTTTTGGCAGAAATTACAGGTAGAGA
Source organism: Oryza glaberrima (assembly GCF_000147395.1). Lineage (NCBI taxonomy): Eukaryota > Viridiplantae > Streptophyta > Magnoliopsida > Poales > Poaceae > Oryza > Oryza glaberrima. The sequence continues at coordinate 12,567,539 of NC_068327.1, read as the reverse complement.
TGGGTACCCGTTTGAATTTCAGTACCGCTTATCACCCTCAAACAGATGGTCAGACGGAAAGAGTAAACCAAATTTTAGAAGATATGTTGAGAGCCTGTGTTCTAGATTTTGGTGGAAGTTGGGATAAGAATTTGCCGTACGCGGAATTCTCATATAACAACAGTTATCAAGCTAGTCTGCAAATGGCTCCGTATGAAGCATTATATGGCCGAAAGTGCCGTACGCCGCTCCTTTGGGATCAAACCGGTGAACGTCAAGTTTTTGGGACAGACATATTGCGAGAGGCAGAAGAAAAAGTGAAGATTATCCAAGAAAGGTTGCGCGTTGCTCAGTCACGTCAGAAGAGCTATGCCGACAATCGTCGCAGAGATTTGGCTTTCGAAGAAGGAGATTATGTATACCTTCGGGTTACGCCGTTACGAGGTGTTCATCGTTTCCAAACCAAAGGGAAATTGGCACCGCGTTTCGTGGGACCTTTTAAGATTGCGAGTCGAAGAGGTGAGGTAGCTTATCAGTTAGAGTTGCCTCCGTCAATGGCGGGAATACATGACGTGTTCCACGTGTCTCAGTTGAAGAAATGTTTACGTGTACCCACGGAGGAAGCAGATCCTGATCGTATAGAGCTTCAAGAAGATTTAACTTATGTTGAGAAGCCAGTCAGAATCTTGGAAGTAAGCGAGAGGAATACCAGGAATCGCGTTATACGGTTCTGCAAGGTTCAGTGGAGCAATCATTCAGAAGAAGAAGCCACTTGGGAGCGAGAAGATGAATTGAAGTCAGCTCATCCTCATCTCTTCGCCAGTTCTTCTGAATCTCGAGGACGAGATTCCGTTTAAGGGGGGTAGGTTTGTCACGCCCTAAAAATCGTCTAATGTAAAAATACATTGTTTAAATCATTCTTTAGAAATTAAATTAAAAGCCTACAAGCTAAACTCTAATAATCTAGGAAAATTTTCAACATAAAAAGGAGCTAGATAAAATTTTATTAAATACTTTGCTTGTTCCTCTATTTTCTAGAATTTTCTGGGAATTATTTGAGCAAGGGAAGTATTTTTTAATAATTGGAACAATATTTCACAAAATATTTTAATTAAAAAGTTCAAAAAAAAACCCTTCCTTAAGTTGTTGGGCCGTTTTTGGCCCAACACTCCCTCTCTCCCGCGCGGCAAAGCCGGCCCAGCCCGCCACCACCGCCCCTCCCTCACGTGGAGGCCGACAGGTGGGGCCCACCTGTCGGTGGTGTCTCCTACCTCCGGCCGGCTGCAAGCCGAGCCCGAGCCGGCCGAGCCGCCGCCTTCCGCCTCTGATTCCGCCCCGATCTCTCCACCCCGAGTCCGGGTTTTTGAGGGGTTTTTATCCCCACATCTTCCTCTATCTTTCCCCTCAAGAATCGGAGCAAGAGGTTGAGTATTTTGCCCGAATTGAACTCGTTTTCGAGTTTATCTCCAAAACCGAGTTTTTGATTTCCCGAAGCGATTTCTTGCGGGAGGAGTCCGATCTCTTCAATCCAAGGCTATAAATAGGACCCCCTAGTCCTCCTCTTCCGTTTGCCCCCTCTCCCGTGGTCTCTCGTGCCTTGTAGCGCCGTCGCCACCCGCCTCAACCCGCCGTCGCCGCCGGTCATCCTCCATCCGCGCCGCGCCGCCGCCTCCGCCGTCGCCGTCGCTTGCCGTCGCTGCCGCTGGTTTCGCCAAGAGGTGGGGAAGCTCGGCCGCCTCCTCCCCTTCGCCGCCGGCCGCCGTAGCCTCGTCGCCGCCGGTCAACCCGAGCCGCCGCCGCCGCCTTCTCGACGCCGGCTAAGGTCGGTGGTCGTTCGGTGTGTTGATAAGTACCGTTGCGTTCGTCTCGTCGTCCTCTACGTGTACATGTCCTCCAAATTCGCAGCCGACCACCCTAGCTCCGGCGAGGGTGCAAACCGAGCCGGCCACCATTGATGATGTCATCATGACATCATCATCTTTTCTTTTTCCCGTTTTTCTAATAGATTAAATCTTTGGAAAATCATAACTAAATAACCGTAGATCCGTTTCAGGTGGTTCAAGTTGCTAAATTTTTCTAAAATCAATATCTACATGTTAAAAATATCCACATGTACTGTTTATGCTTGTTTTTGTACTGTTTTGTTGATTTTTGTTTAATTGCTTTAGTTTCCGACGTTCCGGAGGAGAGCGTTTCCGTTGAGGAAGGGTCCGAAGCGTTTGTGGAAGCCCAAGGCAAGTCACACAGATCCCAAACAACCCTTTGAGCATGTTGAACCCATTTAAAGCTATTATTTTATTTCAACTTATGCATTATTTTCGAATGTCATCGGGTGGTGAACCTTTTCCCAATTAATTAATGGCCAAAGATGATCTTATTTTCCTATGGGTTATAATGTGATTAGCATGAACCTTATATATTGGATTGGTTCAGCTAAATGCCATATGTATGTTTGCTTAGCCATGCTTAGAAACATTAGCTAACTAAAGGGGTTAAATATAAATTATATAATTATTCTTGTTAATTATGGTTACATTAAATGGTAGCTCACGATGGTTAATCGTGTGATGTTAATTAATTGCTAATTAAAACCTGGTTAAGGTGGGTTGTGAGCATATGGTTTTGATGGTTGTGCTCATGACAATTAAGGACCGGTTCGCGAGATACTGTTGTGAAACATTTATCGTGCCAACCACAAGCTAGCGTGGGCAACGGCTTTATCTTTTGTATAGCATGATTCATTATAGTGTGCCAGACTGTGAAGCGGCGAGAAGTCCGTGGGGGTCGCTGGGGAGTCCATTGCCTCTGGTTTTGAGGGGGAGATTATGATCCAGGAACGGTGCACTGTGGTGAGTTGTGTTGTGCAAGAGGTATTGTCACAGTTCCTTTCCGAGGTACCGTGGTGGTACTAAGGCGCATGGTAACATGTTGTGGGATTGTGTCTTGTGGGTACAGTGGTACACCTCTGATCAGAGTTTAATCTATTCGAATAGCCGTACCCGCGGTTATGGGTGAATTGAGCAATGTTTTTCGTGATTAGTCTCATATTACACATTAAATGGTAACGGTGTTAGTTAATGTAACTCCTAGTTTGGAATGGTATATTCCTAGTTTGGAGGTTTAATTTGTTCAACTGGGGTTGGTTGTTCAAATGAGGTTGGGCCTATGCAACACGGGTGTGTTGTATGGTGTTTATTTAATATTGATTAATTATACAACTGTTTCACTATTCTCTTAAATATTTGTTAAATGCTGTTATGCAAATGAGCTATATTATGCCATCCTTTGTTATCCTGTGCACTTGCATATTTGCTGTGTGGCTTGTTGAGTATGTCATATGCTCATTCTTGCAATATTCAATCATCAGAAGAGGAGTATTTTAGCGAAGGTGATGATCTGGGGGATTGAGCTTGTTCTGGTTAAGATGCCTGTGGAGTGGAGTCGCCATAGCTGTTCCGTAGTTTGTTATAGTTTTATTTTTTCCGCTGCATAGAATGTTATTCTTTGAGAGGAACTATCTACCTCTGTGATAATTTATTATTTGCGAATATTAAATAGTTATTTATTTGTACTCTATTATCAATTTGTTATTGTGTGCCTCGGTTGATTCCTGGACGAGGGTTTAACACACATGTAAGCGTTTGGAATTTTGGATAGAAATTCCGGGCGTGACAGTGTCCATGTGGAGGCAATTGATGAAGCCGGGGAAAAACAATCATACTTCGGGTTTATTGAAGAAATATGGGAAATCGACTATGGGCACACAATGCAATTCCCCATATTTAAGTGCCAGTGGGTAAAATACCTGAACGGGGTCAATGTTGATAAGTTCGGTCTTACTGTTGTTGACCTGGCGAGTGTGGGTCACAAGGATGACCCTTGGGTACTCACCAATCGCGTAGCACAAGTGTTTTATGTGAAAGACCCTTCAAATTTGAAGAAAGATATAGTGCTACCATGGAAACAAAAGATATTGGGAGTGGATGGGGTTGAAGATGTCGAAGATTACAACCAATATGATAGTATGCCACTTTATAGTCAGTTTGTACAGAAGATTAAGAATGTCGAGACATCTACTCAGAAGACCGTGAAGCCTTACATGCGCACGGACGGTGTGGGCAAAAATGTTAAAGGGTAATGATTGTTGAGTGGCATGTAAGCATCTAAGAAGTTAGTAGTTATGTAATGGTGGTATGTAAGGTGATGTGTGATCATATCGCAAATTGACGAACAATTGTACTAAACATTTTGCATATTAATTAGTTTGTACTAATTTTTATGTGCAATCACCATTTATAGTGTAAAAAATTTGTTAAAAAATTTAAATTAGTAATATTTGAAAAGTGTAATTATTTTTATGTGCAATTACCATTTTTACCATTTTAGTGTAAAAAATTTGCTAAAAAATTTAAATTAGTAATATTTTTATGTGCAATTACCATTTATACATTTGAGAAGTAATAATACAAAGGTTTGTATATTTTGTAATAATATTAAGGTTTGTATATTTTGGAATAAATATATTCAACTCTGTACAAATTTTCGCAGGTGGGCGGTCCGCCTGCGAAAATTGTTATACATAGTAGGGTTTACATCTTTGCAGTCGGACGGCCCGCTTGCGAAGATAGTAAAAACAATCTTCGCAGGCGGACCACCCGCCTGTGAAGATCGTTGCCCTATATAAGGGCAAGCCCGCGGCGCCAAAATTTCTATGTCCAGGCAGGAACCCTAGAAATTTTGGCGTCGTCAGGCTGCCGAATTTTTTCGCCTCCGCTGTTCTCCGCCGCCGCCCGCCTGCGACCTTCACTCTCCGACCATCGTCCTCCGCCGCCGCCGACTGTCGTTGTCTGTGCGCTGTCAGCGAGACCGCCGCCCCTTGCCGCCGCTCCACCGCGCGCGAGCTCCACAACTTTGCCACCGCCGCCGACCCCTCCACCACGTGCGAGCTATACGCCGCTCCCTCCACCCCCGCCGGCCCCTCCACCGCCACCGGCCCCTCTACCGCGCCGGCCACCGGCCCCTCCACCGCGCCCGCGGCCGCCGCTGGCCCCTCCACCGCTGCCGGCCCCTCCACTGTCGCCGGCTGCCACCTCTCTCTCTATCTCGCTCGCGGCCGAACAGCTTCATCGGCCAATCGTCGTCCACGAGCGAAGACGTCCTCGGCCGAACGACGTCTTCGGCCGGTCGTCGTCCACGGCCGAACCTCGTCGTCGGCCGTTCGTCGTCCATGACCGAAGTCGGTCGTCGTCCACGGCCGAACCTCGTCGTCGGCCCTTTCTTCGTCGTCCACGACCGAAGCTCGTCGTCGGCCGTTCGTCGAACACGGACGTGTGTGCATGTGGGTGTTTCTTTTTATATGTGTGTGCATGTGGGTGTGAGGGGTATATATGTGTGTGCATGTGGGTGTGAATTGGCATGAGGGGTGGGTGATATGTGAATGAGGTGTTATATGTTGATTGTGAATGTGAATTTGGGAATGTGGGTGATATGTGAATGAAATTGGGAGGGTATGTTCAATTTTGCAGGATATGTGAATTTGTCAAATTTTTTAAATAACATGTGGGAGGGTATGTTAACATTTTTTTAAAAAAAATGTGGAGGATATGTTTGCCTTTTCAATTTTTTTTAATCAACATGTTGATGAAATGTAACTGCCAATTAGTGCACTACTTGATAATAACATATCAAATTTTGTACAAATTTGTATGTACTAATTAATTTAGCATAACAGTAAGTAGTAATTAGTTTCGCAAGTTAAATTTGTTTGTATTAATTAATTTAGCATAATAGTAAGTACTAATTAATAATATTTCGCAATTTAAATTTGTTTGTACTAATTAATTTAGTATAATAGTTAAATTTGGGAATCTCAGAGAATTTAAATTTGTTCATACGACATATTGTTAATATATAGTTTATTTTTGTACAAAGTTGTTTGTACTAATTTGAGTAATTTAAAATGTGGGCGATAACTCTTTTTTTTTATATTAGAGGTTTGAAACGATGGCCGATAGTACTAAAGGGACTGAAGAGAAGGGTTTAGGGGAGCAAGAGCAGTCCTTTGCTGTTGTGGTTGCTCTGGAACCAACGGTCCCACCGGAAGGTAGTTCCGACAGCGACGTAGCTGACGAAGACGAGGAGTACTCGTCGCCAAGCGATCCTTGTCCAAGCCCAAGCCCGAAGAGAAGGAAAAAGGGCGACAGTAAAGAAGGCGACAAGGACTACATTCCCCCTAAAGAAGGGGTAAGTAAACTTAATATGTAAAATGTTCACCGTGATAACTATTAGCCCGAGCTAAATTCGAAACTTCCATGTATACCTTCTCGTAGGAAACGGCGCCACGGCGATCAAAACGGCAGCCGAAGAAAAAAGTTCCGTCGAAAGACGACGACGTACCAGCTAACATAACCGGCACAAAGAAAAGCGAATGGTCAGCAAAAGAGAAGAAAAGGAAGGGCGAGAGAAGCGTGAATAGAAAGGATGAAGGGTTCCATGTTGTTACCCATGTTTCGCCTAAAGGAGAGCCGCTCGCCCCTAAGACGGCACGTGCGAAATTCAGTTCACAGTGTGGCATAATAGTAAGGGAAAAGATCCCCATCACGGTCAAGGACTGGGATCATGTATCGAATGGGGATATGGAAGTCCTATGGAAAGAGTTGAAGAAAATCTTCAAGTTCCCGGATGGATCAGAGGCAGCAGTGAGGAATTGTGCACTGCAAACAATGGCCAAGTCTTGGAGTGGTTGGAAAACCACCTTGAACAAGAAATTTGTGAAGACGGGACACACACCATTTTCGACGTATGCCAACATAACCCCGAATCAGTGGGACGACTTTCAGACGTTGAAGAACTCCCAAGAAGAAATTCAAAGGAGCCAAAAATATGTAGAGTTGACCAAGAAGAACAAATTTCCTCATCGCTTAGGCTCCGCGAGATATGCACCAAAGGTGTAGTGGACAAAAGAGGAGGAGGAAATGAGGAAGAAGGGGCAACCGGCACCAATGGAGGAGTGGACACAGAGATCAAGGAACTGGGTAAGAGCTAGAACTCCGAAGATCACGGGTGAAGGAAAAGTATCGTTTGAAAATCCGGAGCTGCAGAGCGTTGCCGATAAAATAGAAAATTTATCCAGTTCACAAAAGAAAGGAGCTTTCAAGCCTAAAAGGGAGAAAGATGTGCTAAGTACGGCGCTGGGTACTCCTGAGCATGGGGGAAGGGTTCGAGGTGTGTCGAGCAAGATGAGTTGGAAGGAAGGGTTCAAAAATGACCCCCACAAGAACCGTGAAGCGTACAAGGATAACCTTAAAGACGAAGGGGCTGCGGAGTTTGAAAGGCAAATGATGGATTTCTACGTCAAGCACATGCTTTTGCCTTGCCCCGAAACCAAAGAACCTGAGCCAGATTACCCCTTCGATGACCACAAGGAGAATACACCCTGCAGATTGCACGTTCCCATTGGATGCTCCGGGAAAACTCTTGAGGCCGCTACAGCCATTGCTATCCCTGGGAGAACATACAATGAAGAGTTCATACCCGATGCGTATGCCAAGGTGCAGTCGCAAGTGGTCCACGAAGGGTTTGAGTCCTACGACATTGACTTCCCGACTGCAGATGGTGTATCCGTACTTGGGGATGCGGTCGATCTTGTAATTCTCTGGCACAAGAATGACATATCCTTTGGATTGGGCACCGACGCGACGCAAAAACCTGTGGTGCCTAAACCGGGGTTGGGAAAACCTCCGAGACCTCCTAAGAGGAAGGTGACTGATAAAGCGGAGGAACCCGAGATGCAAAAGGAAAATCCAGTGCCGGAAGTGTCACCGGAGATTGCATTGCTGGAGGCAACCATGGAGATTGCACCGCCGGAGGCAGCCATGGAGATTCCAGTGCCGGATGTGCCCATGGAGATTACAGTGGCAGAACCAGAGGTGCAATTTGTGGCATCAGTCGGGTCAGAAATAGAAGAAGTACCAAGATTGGAATGGGACGGTACAGAGCCAGAAATATTTGAAGACCCTTCTCCTGCGAAAGACCCCGAGGTGCAAGAGACCACGGTCCCTGAGAAGGCAGGTGCCACGAGTGCTTAGGAGCCACGACTCCAAGTCCAAAGATGAGAACAAGGAGAAGTTCATGGTAACCGTCTGCAGAGGGGGTAAGGAACGTGCCAAGCTCAGAGATGACGACCCCCAGAAGGCTGCTGAACTAGCCGGGCCAACATACTTCACAACCGATGATTGCTCGGAAAAGTACGAACATGAGAAAGCATTCTTGCCGGAATGGGCACTGAAAGAAGGACCATGGGAGATAAGAAGGTTACATACCTTCTACATGGAGGCCAGCAAGAAAGGCTTGGGCAATATAACAGCTCGATCATCGGCAGATTGTTTCGGCGAAGAAGGTTACGTATGGCTAGATTTCTCAGATCTCCACGCCATATATCGTCGGGATAAGATGGACGTCAACTACGTCGGTGTTTGGTGCATGTGAGTATGAGTTTTAATTAATTAGATGAAAAATATGTACAATACAAATCCATGTGATTGTTACTAACAAACTTCTTCTGTAGGATGCAATACATGGATGCTATGAAGAAAAAAGAACCCATCGGCTTCTTGGATCCAACTCAGATCTGCCAAACACAGCGTACAGTGAGGCTAGCACCAAAGTCTGACCAGCTGAAGGGCAAGAATCCAAAAGAGATAGCAGAATACAAGAAGGGCTTGCACAAGGAGAAATTGATTACTGTCGCACAGTACATTGGACGAGCCTTCTTGCACTTTCAAAATAAGAGAGTCGTCATGGCCGCTTATAATTTTAAGTAAGTCCGGTACATTTATCTTGTACACATATGTCTTATTTTAGCTGGTACTAACTAACTATACTGTTGTTAATATGTAGCGATCATTATATCTGTTTACTCATCCACCCTAAAGACGGAACCATGTTAGTCTTGGACCCTCTCGATTACAGTCACAAGCAATACAAAGAATTTTTAACAATCTTACAGTAGTAAGTGATTATGACTCTTGCATTTGTATATGAATGTATTATAAATAAATATCCTCCTTACTGTGAAACGGTACGACATCCATACAGTGCATACCAATACTACAAGTTCAAGGGTGGAGAACAGACCCGAACACGAGAGAAGCTGCTAGTACGTAGCTATTGGCCGGTAATACTCCACTCACTTAATGTATTCTAATTGATTCACTAATTGCAAATTTTAACTACTTTTTTCTATGATATGTCCTGAAGTGTCACAAGCAACCGCGAGGAACGGTCCTTTGCGGGTATTATGCGTGCGAATTCCTTAGGGTTAATGGACGGTACAGGACTAACGCGGAGGATGTAAGTCTCTATACTATGTACTAGACAGCTTCACATATTTATGATACTAATATATTGATTAACTTCAATGCATGCAGTTGCCAAGATTAGAATGTCGAACAAGCTTTGACGATACAGGTATCACAAATGTCCAGCGTGATCTGTGCCACTTCATCCACCATGAGTGCTGTCATGTGAAAGGAGATTTCTTCAACCCAAAGGGTGCCCTAGCGGCAAATGACGAATTCAAGGATCTTCGGGAGTAGAACACTGCTATGCCATAATGTAACTAGATGACCTTATTTGAAGTGACAATGTAAAAAAAATTGTAATATATATATTTTGGTAACACTTTTGAGTTATGCAATATATGTAGATTTCTCAGTACCAAATGCTTGATAATCTTCCAATATATGTACATAATAATCTACCTGCAAGAATTTCTATTAAATAATTTAAAAGTAATTTATGGGCAAATTATTATTAAATTTCAATATTTTCTACCTATCTTCGCAGGCGAAAGTTTTTTTTTTTTTTGCAGGCGGCCAATTCCTATTTTCGCAGGCGGACCGGACTAGCCAACGTCCGCCTGTGAAAATTATCTTCGCAGGCGGACAGCCGCCCCGCCTGCAAAGATCGGCGATCTTCACAGTCGTTGGCTTACAAGCGGACGGTCGCCCCGCCTGCGAAGACCCTTTTCGGCCGCTTGCGATAATGTTTTTCCTAGTAGTGGGGCCACCTCGCCGTCGACTGTGATGGCGAGCCACGCGTCCACGTCGTTGAAGTGCGCGCCCCGCAGCTCACTCGACGGTGGCGGGGAGACGAGGCGGTCGCCCAACACACCGATGGTTCACCGCGCTGCCGTCCACGAGGTAGCGGAAGAAGAGACCTGGTGGGGAACGAAGGGCAAGTGAATCCGACGAAAATTTTCTCCACTCCGATCTAACACCGTTACTTCAAAATGCGACGGAAGTGCTACCAGGCGAAGAAAAATCGTTGGCCTATGCTATGGATCGAAAGAGGAAACTTTTTGTGCTATTTTTTGGTACCGCTTTCTTTTCTGTGCTATGGATCGAATTTTCTCATTAAACAAACCCATGCATCTTCAACTTTGTGGCACATTGCTCTAGCAGTCAGAGTGAATGCCTACACCACAAATTAATGAAAATTTTGTTACAGATACCAACCGCTTAGTTGCACAAATAAGCACCGAGGATAAACCATAGTAACCTCGTTAACATTATGAGCAGCTTTCGCTGATGCCTCAATAAAGAGCAGGGCATTCTGCTTGGCAAACTGTTCACCTTCCTCGTAGCTGACAGCACGTCTATCAGAGAGGTCGCATTTGTTTCCAATGAAACATATTGTCAGCTTGGCACCTCCAACTCCAAGCCGTCTCGCCTCTTCTATCCAAGTCGTGAGATGATCAAAAGTGTCCCCCTGATGCCAAGCATAATTAAGCTCCATTGCACGCAAGATATATGCATTGCTAATAAATCATGTAAATAAGTGTATACTTGGTGATTTCCTTTCAAAAAAGTGTATTCTTGGTGATGCCGTAAACCAAAAGGGCAGCAGCAGCAGCTATATGTAGCGTGCATGACATCTAGCTACATGCTCAGATACGGATTATCTCGAATACGAATAAGAATCGAATATGATCGGACACGAATACGGAAATATTTTTATCTCGGAACATGAAAACCAACTCAACTTGCAATAGAAACAAATATCAGCATATATAATTAGCTCATTTTATATAAAATGTAGTATAATCTATAAATATTTTTAAATTTTTAAATAATATTAATAGTGTGGACTAGTGTTAAGGGATGAACTACTATTAAAATCTAAAAAGGTATATTGAAGGTCATAGAGTTATAAAGAAATAGGGTATGTCTCATGGCTTCTGCGGATATCCGAATAGCACTGTTCATTGGATATCTGAATATTATTCATATTAGACGAAAACCCCGGTACCATATTCGTATTCGTGTCCGGAGAAAATATCCGTATTTGTATCCGTATCCGAACTATCCAAAAATTATCCGATCCGAAAAGTATCCATATTCGTTTTTCTCTGGAGCGAACGGAAACTATCCGCTCTGTTTTCATCCCTAGTGGACGGATGACATCGGATAAAAGACGGATTCAGAGGAAGTTAAAGATTAGAAAATTTACGATTCTTAAGAAAGTATCTTAAAGGTAGATATCTTGAGACACATAGTACATAGAAACAACAAATTTTCTACTAGAAAATGAGGTACCTCCCATTATTTTCTTAAGGATTATAAAATTACCCTAATGACAAAGGGAGTACATAGAGCGGTGGCGGCTTGGATGACTAAGTGGCTGTTTGGGAATCAGGGACTTATTCCAAATCCCTGTTACATCGGATGTTTGGACACTAATTTGATCTATTAAATATAGACTAATTACAAAACTCATTCCATAACTTTGGACTAATTCGCGAGACGAATCTTTTAAGCCTAATTACGTCATGATTTGATAATGTGATGCTACACTAAACTTTTGATAATTATGGATTAATTAGGCTTAAAAAATTCTTCTCGCGGATTAGCTCTCATTTATGAAATTAGTTTTTTTATTAGTCTATGTTTAATACTTTAAATTAACATCCAAACATCCGATATGACAGGAACTAACAAGTTTTAGCCCCATCTAGACACCCCAAGGTGAAAAGGCGATGGCCAGCGTGACACCGCTGGCGTGGTGGGCGTGCGCAGAGACAGGAGGGGAGTCGGAGCATCACAGGGATGAAGAGGCAACGTGCTGCACAAAAGAGTCCCGCAACGAAACGAAGGATATCAAAGCAAAACCTTCCTGCACAACACGAATCCCTACTTGTATAGTACAAAAGACTTCGGGAGCTCTTTGGTTCGATCATAAAGCTTGTCAAAGGTTATCACACATCATGTTAGACAAGTTTAATTAAGTTAATGTTGATGATATACCCTAAAGATAATTATAGAGATGATTATACCGCATACTATATCTACATATTATCATGTGTTGTTACTCGAAATAGATAACTCATTATTGGCTAGTGAATATGTGATTCGTTCGTAAGACTATTTATGTTGTATGTTATTATTTCTACAGGATCCTTGATCAAATATCATATATGAAACAAATAAAGTTCAATGATCAGCACATGTATTGATTAATTATCATGTCTCATGGATCATGGTTGTAACATCCCACGTTTTAACTATAGTCTTAGTCATGCTAATGACTTGATCACACTGGCTGAGAGCGGTGTTGATTGAGCCACGATGCTGGCTAGGACCTATAAATATATTAATTTTTGTTCTATTTTGGATATTAAATGGTTTCTCGGTTGTTTCTTTGTCATTTATTCATTTAGTCATATCAATATGAATCATTGATTTATTATTAGTTAGACTAAACATGGTGAGGAGCGGGATAATTTAGTTTTGGTTGAATTATAGCATGGATTAGTCATCACTAAGAGCGGAACACTTATGCACAATCGAAATCACCATGGAAGCTATAGCACTTTATTCACAATTGACCAGTACAGTTTTGCAACCATCCATACATACATGGATATAGTTATATATTTAAAATCTTATTATACAGTATGCATTTCATATATTGTACAAATACATTAGCCGAGAACATATCGTGTAATTAGTAATATTTCAAAAAGGGACCCTGCGTTATAGAACAAATTACAAATCAGTCCCTAAACTAATGGTAACCTCCAATTTTACCAGACTTGAGGGATTCAAGTGCAAAAGTATCAAACACCTCAGACTCTACCAATTTTCCATTAATTAAGGAAATTAACAAATAGCTTTAGGTTATCCCACCGAACAGCCATGTTGAGGTGTCACAAGTACAGGATGGGAATAGCCATGCAAGCAGGTGAATCACCAGTACAATATTTATCATTGATAAAATAATTTGTGTGAATCATTTCCAACCCAAGTCTCGGGTTGGTCGTGCAAACCAAAACAAGCAGCAGCTGCGGCAGTAGTAGTTACAACCATAGAACCAAGCTCCAGGAAAAATTAGCTTAAGTGTTAGCTCCACCCAGAGAGAAATAGCTCAACTGAAGTCCAGCTCAAACCAATACATGAACCAACAGTAGTAGTAACCATGGCCAAGTAATCAGAGAGAGGAAAACCAAATCTGAAGGAGAAGCAGGGTTGTTTAGTTCTTGGATGAAGAAGGGTTTCAGCTCTAGGAAGAGATGAAACTCAGGTCAAGAAGCAAGATGGAGCGAAAATCAAGCAAGAGGATCAGTCTGAAGAGGAGGAAGAGAATCACCAGAAGCAGATCAAGGAAGATGTCAGGAAGCAGTCAAATATTACCAGTAGAGCAAGAGCCAAGGAGGAGAATTACCTGAGTTCCAAGTAGAGCATGGGGGTTCAGTTCAAGAGGGGGGAAACAATCAGTCAAGCTCAAGGTGGAGAAGCTCAGTTCTAGCAAAATCACCTTAGATCCAGAAGAGCAGCAGTAGAAGAGAAGACTTGGAGTTCTGGAGGAGGAGCTGAACCACACATTTTTCAATCACGGTAGAATCAACCGAGGTAACCAAAAAATTAAAATAGGGGAGGAGAGTAGATCCTGCATACATATTAACAGCATTTGTTAGAGCTAGAGTTTCATGCAGATATATATATACCATCCATCTTGACAAAAACCTTGGCAATACTAAATGAATAAAAGTAACAAAATTTTGGGATAAAGTTAAAGATAAATGCATGTCTTTAAATCCTGACATATATAAATTATCATAGAAGAAATCTGAATAGTAACAATAAGCGTATGTAGCTATAATTCTTGAATAAAATCAACTGGTGTTCATGACATAAATTATTTAGGAATAGAGCATGTATAGAAGAACCAAATCATGCATGTGAACTTATAAGCTTTCAGATTCTAGTCATGTAAACAGGGCATAACATTGACATGTGCATATACAGATATAGAAGATGAGTAGTGTGTTCCAGTAAAAAGAATCAAATTGGGGTGATAAGATTAATGAGTAGAAAACCATAGATTTCTATAGTATATAGTCTATAGCAACTGTTTAGATTTAGAACATAGCATCTGGATAAGTTGCATATATATAATTAGTTTACCAATAGTTTAATTACTGTCCTCATCAACCATTGTAATAAAGTAATTTATAAATTGGGTTATTAATCACTACAGCATATGGAGATGATAAACAGAACACAAGAGGCAGTAGCAGTAGAGCATATAGAGGAATAAATTGCCATCAATTTGTATTCATGATAATGTTTCATAGGTGATAATTTAATTAGTTATGGTCCAGACCTTCCCATGATATTCCAAGTGTGGAACCATGTAAATTGCTTCATCATTAAATAAGATTTTAGTTAAAGATCTGATCCTGCTAGTATGTCACTAACTTCAGAAGATTCAGTCAATTAAACATGTATGCATATATAAGGACCAATGATGTTAGTGTGGTTTAAATTTCAGTAATGCAATTCATAGGCCTATTCATGTCAGCATTCATTCATCATGAACATATAGGCATCATCCATCTTAGCAAGCCAATTTCTCAAGAACCCTAGATCCAGTAAATACAACCCTAAGTATTCATTAGGACAAGTTCACAAACATCACCAGTACATCACAGTTTACATAACAACACCATACAAGAGAGGGCACCACACTAGTACATCACAATAGGAATCAGATATGGGAGGATGGAATAGGTAGCTCACCTATGGGGGAAAGGGATGCAGCCACCGGAGTTGCGCTGTGTTTCCACCAGCCATCTCCACGGCGGCTGCAGCAGCAGGAGACTGGTGGCTGGGGTTAGCTTAGGGGCAGAGAAGCGTGGAGCCAATAAACCGATTCGCGGCTGCGGGACATCTGCTTGAGGGGTCGCCGGAGTGGGGCGCGGTAGCCGGCGCTAGGGAGAGCGGCGGCGTCGCCGGCGCTGCCTAAGAAGCGGCGGCACTGGGAGAGCGTGAGCCGTGAGGGAGAGAAGGGGAGAACGAGGAAAAAGAGATAAGATGAAGAAGGTGGTGTAGTGGGCTTTTACATGTGGGCTGTATATAGGTGTATTATTGAATTTAATTATTATTGATTATTAAATATAAATCTCTCTCAAATAAGGTAAAACTTCTTTCAATTTAAATAATTACTCTCTTAAAAATAAAAGTGTAATGATGTTTGTTTTAACACTATATACTTTAGTCCAATTTTGTTATATAAATCATAGATCTTTACCGAATCAAAACATACAAATATATTTAACTATATTTAACTTAAAAATATATATGGTTCATCTAGTTGAGTCTTGAGGTGAGAGTCAATAACCTATAGTGTTGTAGATCAGCTATGATATTAAGGTTAGACATATCATGTGCATCATACTAATATCTACATTCTTGGTTTTAGTTTTAATTCGTCATATTTTTACAGTTGGATATTTATCTTGGATTTCTTGGAGTTCTTCAATGATTTATTCGTTCTTCGATTGTGGGTATCTCAGGCAAGTCCAACATCTTTGAACATCTCTTGTTATATTTTTGTAATTGCAATCTATATGTATCACATTGCATTAAATTATAATTTCTATGATTAAAATAAATATGCTGATGGATTGGATTGACTGGTGGAGCAATCGGTCATACTATAGATGTATTCTGAACTTGCCATGGTGGTGGGGGTTCAGTTGCATATATTTATCATCATAAGGTTAAACAACAACTGTTATATGACATTCAAGCGCCGTAGCGATCGTGTCGACCATATGACCTGGAATGGGACAGGCTGGCTTAGTAGTTCTTTCTTAATGGCTTTATCCTGCGGACTTAAGGACTTCCGCGAATCCCGTGAGCGTGGGCTAGCGATGAGGGTTGCCGTTGTTGCGGAATCCGATTAGATAATGTGGATCGCCGTTGTTGCGGGATCCGATGATTCGCCGTTGTTGCGGGAATCACCCGCAGAGATAATTGCCAAATGGGATTGATGAAAAGCTTGTGACCTTAGCCTTGCCGGCATACACCATGAAGTGTGCTTCAAGCGCCGACGGGCGTGGACATTAAAAGGTTTAAGGCATCTGTGGGTACAGCGACACACCTCTGCAGAGTGTATGAATTGTGATATGTCACTCCCTGTTTCGGGTAGAAACTGCGAACGCGGCAGGAAAGGAACCTATCGGAGGTTCTAATACCTGTGGTGCTTTATATGCAGTAGATTTTATAATTACTTAATATGAGCTTTTACTACACTGTTTTATGAACATGCATAAAATTCCTTGTTGGATTATGGGATTTGGAGATATATGTATTATGCAAGTGGATTATGAGCATGTATTTGTTGGATTGCTATAGTTGGACTTGTTGAGTACCATTCGTACTCATCCCATATATATATTATCCTTCGTAGATGTTTGAGCTAACTCTTTAGGCGTCGAAAAGGTTCTCTTGGAAGATGAACAGCAAGGAGAAAAATTCAGGAGTTGTATATGAAGTAAAGCATGGTCAGTATCAAGTCAAGATAAAGATCATTATTGGAAATTGTTGTTGAGATAAATTTAGTTATTATGTTGATAAAAGCTATTTTCTATGGTTTTTATTTAATGGGTTTCGCTACAATTGTTTCTGCTATGCTACTCTGGTGTGCTTATTTCTCGGTAAGTTAATTCTTACTAAGGAATGAGCCGTAGACCGGTATTCTACCTCGAAAGTGGAATACGAGGGTCGCTACAATGGTATTGTTGTCGGGAAATCCGCGCTCGGCCGATGGTGCCAGAACTATGTTGGCACGAACTAAGTCAATAACAGCAACGGCTCGGAAGTTCTATTTAGCTCCAGTTTAGGTCCAAAATATTGATGAGATGCGGGCGTGCCAGTCAGTTTGATCCTGCAACTGAGAAGATATGTAAACAATAGATCAAATAGCCGATCGGCTAACAAGCCGATGGAATAGTTTCAGCCAATGTCGATACTAGCCGATGTCGATAGGGTTTTGAGCAATTGGCTATATGTCCAATGTAGATAACGATACAAAGACAATCGGCTGATGGTAATATAATAAAACAATAATATATCCATTAGAAACTAGTCGGCTAATAATGATATAATAGAATAAACACTAATCCAAAGGTTAAAGCATACTTTGGCTGGAGATCCGATGTCATAAAATCCACAAGATTCGATATTCAATGAAACCTTTGTTGCAATCGGCTAAAACCAACTTATATACAATCCTTGTAAGCCAATGTAAAGTCCAGATAACTCATCGGTTGAAACCCGAATGAAACTCTTATTATAACCAAAGACAGGTTAGCCTTTATGATTCTAAGCACGACTAGTAATGATGCATCACAAAAGTATGCAAAGAAGCATAAATTCTAAACAATCAATACTTTGACTAATTTTCAGGGTGGTGGATACCTTAGTTAATCTAATCTAGCAAGATAATTTAGCTGATACCAGCATAAACCCTAAAATGAATCTCAGCCGATATGATTAAATTAAGATGCTAAACTAGATCAACTAAGATATATGATAAATAGGTAGGCAAAAATATCAACCGAACCAGAATGATCCAAGAGGTCGAAGCGATGCAACCTTGAACAACACCAATGTAGCCGATACAATTGCTATGGTCAGCGGAACGTAGGACTTGCCCCTTCGCCGGAGATCGAAAGCTGATGTAGCCCCGCATCAGGTGCCAAGTTCAGTCGTGTAAGTAAAAACCTCGGGAAAGAGGGTGGCGATGCGTCGAGAGTAATTTTATTGATCGGGAGATAGTTTATAATGACCCCTAGTGTACATATTTATACCCATGGGTAGATACTAGTCCTTGTTGGACAAGAAAGAAATTTTCCTAAAGATAAAAGGAAAACATAAAGTCCTTATCAGACACTAAACACATTTTCCTAAAGATAAACGGAAACTAACAATTTTTTTCTAATTAATAGATAAACTTATGCCGCCATGCCATAGTCTTCACGATTCTTTCTCGAACTCGGTCGCTTCTGGATAAGCTTCCTGCAATTGATTAATTTCCTTAACCGAAATTAGCAGAGTCAGGTAGTTTTCTTTTTTATTTTTAGGAAAGATTGTTTAGAATTCGATCAATACTTATATCTTTTACTTTATCTTTAGGAAAGTCTGTGTCTTGTCCAATAAAGACTAGTATCTACCCATGGGTATTAATGTGTACACCCAGGGTCATTGTAAAATATCTCTCGATCAATACATCTCTCGGCGCATCGTCACTCTCTTTTTCGAGGTTTTTATCACTGACGGAACATGGCATCCGACGCAGGGTTGCATCGCTTCTATCTTCGGTGAAGGGGTAAGGCCTAAGTTCCGCCGGCCCTAGCCATTGTATCAGCTATATCGGCATTGTTCAAGGCTGCATCGCTTCAATCTCTTGGATTGATCTGGTTCGATTGGTATATTTGCCTACCCGATATTTCAATTCTACCTTTAATTGCATCGTGTTTTGTGACACATCGATTTACTTGTGACTGTCTCGGTTTAGTTTGATCTTTTGTCTTAGCCAATACATCACTATAATCATAATGTTATTTTAAATAGATTTATTATATCCATCATGTTAGCATAGATCTATCGACTTATCTAGCTTATTTGATCAGACATAATCTTAGGTCCGATCTTCAATATTACTACTAATAATTTAAGTCTTGTTAAGTTCATAGATTTGTGCTACATTTTATCGGAGTGCTAGCCGATAAGTAATTTTTTTAATCAGACTTCCAGCCATTGTATGCTTTAACCAAGTCTACATTTAAATATTCTATGTCAATATCGGCCGATTGGTTCATTGGACATCTGCTTCATCATATTATCATCGGCCGATTGGATCATTTGTTCAAGTTCTTCCATTGTCCTAATCTAAGTGTTAGAATCTACATCGGATGTATAGCGGATTGTCCAAAATCCTATCGACATCGGTTAGTATCGCTACATCGGCTTATTGGCCGATCGGCTCTTTTAATCATCAATTTATCTATCTTGTCAGTTGTAGGATCAAACTAACTGGCACGCCCGATATTTCAGGACATGCACTAGAGTTAAGAAAATCTCTCAGGTCTTCATGTGTCACAACAAAATTTCACGTCAACATAAATTGGCACGCCTGGTAGGACACAAAATTTATTCCAACATGTCTGAAGAAGAAGTTGATTCCAAGATCCTGGTTAGAATGGAGAATTTGACAGAAGAACAGAAGCAACAGGTGGAGCAATTTGTGGCTGATTTTTAAAAGTGTTGTCTTCAATCTTTCGTCATGATGCAACAGGGTCTGATTCATAGGACTCAATTCCCCATGTTGATGGTTGGAACATTTCAACATACAGTGAATAAGGCAATTCATCATGCATGCTTTGTTCGATCAATCTGGAGTTTTGATGAACACATTGTAGAATTTGAACAAGAAAGGAATTGATGAATTAATCGATCGAGGAATTCAGCTCAGGGGACAATCACATCAGTATCGGCATGACGAGTCACATCAATATCAACGAGAACTTCATCAGTATCGGCGTGGTGAAGAGTATCAATATATGTAAGGAACAATACCACATCAATATACTAATTAGAGAGAGGGGAGAGTCGCCTCCGCCATCGCCTGCGGTGGCCGCCGTCACCATCGCTCCCTCCTTCGGTCGGATCTGGGAGGAAGGGAGGGGAGTGCCACCTCTACCGCTGCATGCGGTGGCCACCACCACCATCGCTCCCGTCCTCCACTAGATCTACGAGGGAGGGATGGAGGGAGGGATGAGAGGGGAGCGCCTCCACCGCCACCGTCGCTCCCCTCCTCCGACCAGATCTGGGAGCAGGGAGGGGGAGAGGGAAGGGAAGAGCTGCCTCCGCCGCTGCCACAACCCTCCCCTCCTCCAGTCAGATGTAGGAGGGAGGAAGGGAGGAGAGGCCTACGCTGCCTCGGCCGCCACCGTCGCTCCCCTCCTCCGACCAGATCTGGGAGCGTGGAGAGAGGGAAGGGGAGCGCCGCCTCCGCCGCTGCTTGTTGTGGCCGCCTCCACAACCCTTCCCTCCTCCGGTCGGATCTAGGAGGGAGGGAGGGAGGGGAGGGCTGCGCCGCCTCGGCCGCCACTGTGGCCCTTCCCTCCTCCAGCCGGATGGTGGAGGGTAAGGGTGTGAAGGGAAGGGGAGGTGGGTAGAGGGTGAGGTGAGTGAGTGAAGGGAAGGAGGACTTAGCGGGTGGAGCTCGGCCGGAGGTGGATTTTATGAGGCCTAACTTTGTGCAGGCAGACGTCTCAAGGTCTCGCTTGTGAAAATCAATTTTCACATGCGTTGGCTTAAAGGTCCGCCTATAAGTTATTTTTGTAGGCATGCGTCTTAAGACCACGCCTGTGAACATCGATTTTCGTAGGCGAGAATAAACTTAAGGTATCTTTTAGCTATTTTTGCAAACGATGAGGTGGAGGAGAGAAGTGAGGAAGAGAGAATAGGCCCACCTTTCATGTAAGAAACAACCTCTATACGATTTCTAGTGTGAAAATAAAAAAAAAGAAAATTTGGGAGTTTGTGCACTAGAGATAACATGGCTAAATTTAAAGATAGTAGTATCATTCACTATAAAACTTGCTCTAATGAATTTGTCTTTCACTCTACAAACTCTAATTGCTTGAAAGATAAAGTTATTTTAAAACAAATAAGGTGGTGAAAGATAAATTTATTCATGGAGGAAATAGATAGACAAAACAGTGGTAAGGACGCTCTAGAGCCTAGAGGTAGCTATGCTTGATTGTAGAGCAACCCCGTGATGGTGCGATGGCTATATGTGCCACCAATAGGGATGAAAACGGAGCGGATAGTTTCCGTCCGCTCCGGATAAAAACGAATACGGATACCTCTCGGATCGGATAATTCTCGGATAGTTCGGATACGGATACGAATACGGATATTTTCTCTCGGAAACGAAAACGAATATGGTATCAGGGTTTTCGTCGGATACGGATAATAATTCGGATATCCGGTGAACAGTGCTATTCGGATATCCGCAGAAGCCACAAGACATACACTATTTCTTTATAACTCTATGACCTTCAATATACCTTTTTAGATTTTAATAGTAGTTCATCTCTTAACACTAGTCCACATTATTAATATTATTTAAAATTTTAAAAATATTTATAAATTATACTACATTTTATATAAAATGAGCTAATTATATATGTTGATATTTGTTTCTATTAGAAGTTGAATTGGTTTTCGTGTTCCGAGAAAAATTTGTTTCCGTATTCGTGTCCAATCATATTCGATTCTTATTCATATTCGAGATAGTCCGTATTTGTTTCCGTATTCAAGCTATCCGTATTCGTTTCCGTATCCGGCAAAAAATATGAAAACAAATATGGTATGAGCATTATCCGTCCGTATCCGCTCCGTTTTCATCCCTAGCCACCAATAATCATTCTCGCATCATCGCATTAATCGTGTGTGCGCGGCGAGAGTGGAGAGTCCAAACTCCAAAAGGTCCAATCAGCCAATCACCGGCAGTTCGGGAAGGGGGGAAGGGAGGCTTGTACGGCACTTGTTGGCATGGAGTGTGCTTGCGACCAAACATATCCATCCATCCATCCATTTCGACTCGATCGCCCGTCGATCGGCCGCACCGCACGCACGCGACTCGCCATCGATCAGAATTCGGAAGGCTTGACGCTAGCCTCTCGCTTGATTCCGCCGGTCGTTTTCACGCCGCGTGCACGTTTTCCTCTGGCCCTTGTGTGTGTGCATGCGTACGTGGTGCGGATTAGCGGCACGTAAGTAGGTGCGTGACACTGGCCCAAATTAACGAGAGCAAGAGTGCCTCGCGCGCGCGCGCGCGAGCCGCGTGAACTCATTCATGCACGCATGTGCATGCACCTCCGTCCGTCGTCCGACCTCCGGTGATGTTTGTGTTTTAACCGGACGAATCCGTGCGCGCACCTGGAACGCGTGTGTCCATCAAATTAAGGTGCGTGAGCTGAATCTGTCGCCCAATTGTGGGTAGGCACCCTTCTTCTTCCAGCTACTGTACTACTTATGTGTAAGGGGGACGTTTCCATTGGCACCTAAATTTGGGTGCTCCGAACCTGATTGAAACACATCAAAAATGTAATGGTGTGTTTCACTAATCACCATTAATTTGTTCATTTTATATACTGTGTTACAGTTTCTTTTATTAAAAGTACATAGATACTGTGTGTGTTATATTCAAGCAAGTTTTGTAATTATTGGTTTGTTATGATGCACAAGAGAGGATAATTTTCCATTTATCTTGAAAAATGAAAATTAAATTTTACAATCCTAAACGCCAAAGGCATTATCTCACATGTTACAAATATAAGATCAAATTTGTCAAAATTATAGTGTTGCTGATTAAGATGATTTTTTTATCCATGAAAATCAAAACAGGTCCGGTGGTTGGACCCTGTACCAGCTTTGATTTGGAATCGTTGCTGATGTACAGTGAGGAGTGTAGAACCATTTTTATATATGTGTGTATTTACCATAAAAAATATGCAGCTCTAATAAATTCACTTAAAAATAAAATTGCAAAAAAAAAGAAAGTATACATATAAGAGCAAGTACAATAGCAGACTATAAGTCATCTATAAGCATATATGAAGAAGATAAGAGAGAGATGAGAAATGAGCTACAGATTTATAGCCAATTGTGATACGTATTCCAAAATATTATGTGTATATGAGATGTGGAATTAGATATTAATGGTGTAGTACATATTTATAGGTAACCGTTGTACGAATTGAATTGGGTATTAGATTAGCTATAAATGATTTAGAGATAAAGTTTACTGTACCATTAAACTCTCTAAAACTTTGAAACTCCCACCGCTGCAGAACGCACCCTAATAGTTTGCTTAGATGGGTGTGTGTGGGTGGCTGTGTGCACTTTCTGCGTAAAAAAAAATACTACTATATAGGAATAATTAAAAGCTTATACGTAATATTTAAAGAAATGGAGCACTGTCTCAATAATCGCTGTTGGGCCTTCCTTAATTAGGGAACATATAGCTATCGATTGCGTAGCCTTCACGTACTTTAGGCCCTGCTAGCTACTCCAGTTTGCTTCCTGCTCTCGACTTGACTCTTGGTTCCTCCTAAATAATGGCATAGTAAGGCAAGGCCACTGCATCACCCAATCCTAACACTAGCACTAACGCTAAGCAGAGGGAGAAAAAACCGTACCAACATTTTCGCCCAAAAGCATCTGCCGTTCCTATAGCAGCTCAGGTACAACCAAGGGTACATGTCAAGTGTAGCAAACTATCAATGGACGAATCGGTGTGGGTCTCAGCGAGCAACGGACGCCGACGACTCAACCAACCAACGAACCAACCATCTTAGCTAGCCGGACCCGGACGCGACGCGACTCTCGATCGACCGTTCAACTCCCGTAATCTCGCTGCTTTTCGCCATCAATGGCACAGTGGCCGCAACCGCAAAGGCGCCTCTCTCAGTCTCACCTGCACCCAAAAACTTATTGGCCCAGGTGGTTGCACGTCACCCAACCCCAATTCCCCCTCGCAAACCTCATGCCAAAATTCAACCAAAACCAACACGATTAGGCGCAACTAATAGTAGTACCACACCACGCCTAATTAAAATTTCTAAACCGACTCGTGTTTGCAGTACGCTTCCTTGGGCCCCACCTGTCAGAGGCCGTAACCTGTTCTAGTAGGGAGTAGGGTGTAGTGGTAGCCTCCTAATTACGGCTCACGCCCGGCACGTGACGGAAAAGGACACCGCCGAAAAGGTGAAAAAGTGGGCGCGGGCGGTCGAAACGGCACGCGGGAAAGTAATTAAATCTGCTGCCAGCTCGGACGCGGGGAGGGTTTAACCAACTTGATACTCCATTGCTTTGTCTGTGTAAAGTTACAGCACCTATTATTATTGCGATTATTACAGCCACTAATCGCGCTGTTACTGCGGCGCCAGCTGCAGGGTGAGCTCGAGACGCCGTGGTCGTCGTCGTCGTCGTCGTCGTCGTGGCCGCGCGGGCCGTCGGCGGCGGCCGCGAGCTCACCGCCTCCGGGGAAGACAAGGTCTGACGAAGCCTCATCGCCGCGGAAGAAGCTGGTGGTGGTGTCGGGTTGTGGCGACGGCGTGGTGTCGTGGTCGTCGGCGCGGCCGCCGCAGACGGCGATCCAGTCGTCCATGCTCCAGGTCCAGTCGGGCGCGACGGACGCGCCGGCCGACAATGCGCGGAGACGGTCGGCGGGGGCGAGCGCCACCGTGGCGTCGGAGTCCGTCGAGGTGGACTCCCACAGGCACTGGTCGAGGATGCTCTTGGGGGAAACGCGCTGCTCGATCTGCACGGCCTTGGATGTGGAATCGGATGCCGCGGAGGCGACGAACGGGTGCTCGAGCAGCTGCTCCGCCGTCCACCGCTTGGCTGGGTCTCTGATCAAACACCTCGCCAGGAAGTCCTTCCCTTCGGCGGAGAACCACGCGGGGGACTCCGGGACGTCGACGGAGTGCGCGACGTGGTGGAGCGCGGCGACGGGGTCGGCAAACCGCGGCCACGGAGCGCCACCGGTGGCCATCTCGATGACCGTGCACCCGAGTGCCCAGATGTCCGCGGCCGTCCCCTGCGCCTCGCCGCGCGCGGCCTCCGGCGCCAGGAACATCGGCGTGCCCCTGATCGTCACGCCGCCGGCATTGCAGTCCTCGGCCGCCATCCAGCGCGCGCACCCGAAGTCGGCGAGCATCGCGCGCCCGTCGGCGCCGACGAGCACGTTCCGGCCCTTGACATCGCAGTGCGCGATCCCGGCGGCGTGGACATACGCCAGCCCGCGCAGGACATCGCCCACCCGCGACCGAATCTGGGGCTCCTCGCACCGGCCGCCGCACCGCTTGATCTCATCGGCAAGCGATCCGCCGGGCGCATACTCCAAGAACAGATCGTAGCACGCCCCGCCGCTCCCGTCCACCGCCGCCGACACGCCGGATCCAACGCACGGCACGACGAACGGCGAGGCCAGAGCAGAGAGCATGCCCTGCTCGCGCCGGAGCGCGCCGGCGCGCGCCACGTCCACGGACTTGACCGCGAACACGCCGCCCGTCCGGCGGTCCGTGGCGATCGACACCGTCGCCGTCGCGCCGCGGCCGATGACCGGCCCCCTCCGCCACTCCCCGATCGCGCCCATTCCTGCGCTCCGAGAAAGCGCAAGAATGGGAGCAGAGGTGAGCTGAAAGCTTCCACTTCAACTCCTCCTTGTTGCCTCCTCTTCTTCTTGTTGTTGTTGTGCGCTTTCTTGTTGTTGTCGTCGTCGTTGTTGTTGTTGGTAGCGTAGAAGAGGCAACTGCAGCTGGATATGTGGAGTATATGTGTGTTTGTGCATATATAGGAGGGGTGGGAAGGAGGTGATGCTTTGGCAAGGGAATGTGGTTAAGTGTAGGCTGTCCAACCAAAGCAACAAGGCAAAGAAAGGGGTGAGATGAGAGAGTCCAAGCTGGCACAGGGGGATTCTCCACTTGGCCACACATGAGTGGTGGACGCAAGTTTTGGAAGGGGAGGGGGAGCTACCTAACAAAATATTAGGACTTGAGGAGGAATATTTTTCTCTATCTCTTATTTTTTTCTTTTTTAATCATGGTAGCTAGAAGGGGACACTTGTCCATGTTGTCTTGTGGTTTTGCCAAGCTCATGTGGCTGGAAATGCCTTTTGTTTTTAATTGGTGGGTTGCGTATTCTGGTGGGGTTGGGTACTAGTACATGAGTAAGAATTTTAGATAGTTGAGAACGGATAGGGTAGAGGGTATTGGATACATGTCAGAATTCCTAAACTAAATCTGCTGTGGTATTAATAAGTTCAAACTACATAGGTTCATTTTGTGAAGTTATATATCAGGGGTACAAAATGGAAGAGGTTAGTTGAAGTAGTTAGTTGTGTTGTGCCACTCATTATGGCCACACTCTAGCTTTAATCTGGAGTTTCTCTCGGACAGACCTTTCCTATTGATTTCAGCGACCTAGCTATTTGGACTAGTGTCGCTCTACAAGCAAAAGAACACAGCTCTCTCACCATAGTTTAAGCATCACCCAATTGCTTGACAAGTCTCCATCCTTTCTCTCTAGAAGTAACCTTTAGCTTTGCACCCAAGAATCGCCATGATTATATTATGTTCTTTTTAAGGGGAAGGCAATCTAGGTAGTTAGTTATATCTTCCTCCTTTCAGTTTCCTGATGCTGATATTAACACTTAATTTTGTTGCTGCTACAAAATTAAAAAAAACAGAGGTAGCATCTCCCTTTATATACAGAGAGATTTCATTTCTGGTATCATATGTACTAGTAATTAATCATTTGATGTCTGATTAAAGTAAGTCAGCTATCATTTTGAAGAAACAGTTTGTGGATGCACGATCAATTGAGAACTTGGGCCTAATTCCCAAGATATCAAGGCTCATTTGGAATGTGGCACATCACTATACATTTAGTTGTCTCTCAACCAGTATATATATTTTTATATAATGCACGGACAATATATAGGAGATGTAGTACTCCCTCCGTCCCATAATATAAGGGATTTTGAGTTTTTGCTTGCAACGTTTGACCACTCGTCTTATTCAAAAATTTTTGAAATTATTATTTATTTTTTTGTGATTTATTTTATTATCCACAGTATTTTAAGCACAACTTTTTGTTTTTTATATTTGCAAAAAAAATTTGAATAAGACGAGTGGTCAAACGTTGCAAGCAAAAACTTAAAATCCCTTATATTGTGGGACGGAGGGAGTAGCTAATTACTAATTAATGTATAGTGCCATGTGAAATACATATCATTGCCACTAATAACAAATAAGTATAGGCCCTCTTTGTTTAGGCTTATAAGCCAACTTATAAGTCGAAAAGTCTAAGTCTAAACAAACAAGCAGCTTTTCCGTTTGGCTTTTCTGAAGCCATAAGCCACTCTAACACTATTAAGCCAAAAGCTAGATTGGAGAAACTTTTTTGGCTTATGTGAGGTAGATGTATGACTCAACTACTAAACTTAGGACATTAAATCCACCGGCTTATAAATCATATAAGCCAATAAGCTGACTTAAAAGTCTAGGCCAATAAAACTAAGCCTAAAAAAAGAGGGCCATAATAATCCATAGTGCTTTTCCCGTGCTTATTTATTTTTCTCTAAACCTAATATGTGTCTACCTCCACCCATATGTGGTTGTCAATAAACAAAGAAGTCTCTCCCTCTATCTGCATTTATTATACGTATCAATCCTAGAATGGGTACAGCTTAACCTAACAACACAGTTGGGGCAGATCAGCGTTGTGCTTGCAGATCTGGTTTTTAGTGGCAATGCTACTCCAGCACAAGGCGCACCAGATTGAGATTTTCTTGCGTCCTTGCAAAATAATTATTATATAACCACACATAGATCAACGAGGCCAACATGGAATTAAATTGATGGTGCTAATTAACTAGCCACCAGATTATTAATCACGAGTTCAGATTTTAATCACACCGTTAACTGCTAATTAAATTGCTTTCCTGGATCGTGTGTGACACATGCTTGTCTTTTATATATGTTTATTTCTTGACGCAATTGGCTTGAGATGTGTTGTTAATTAATTAGGTGGTGAGATAATTGATCTTGTTCTGCGACGGGAAGCACCTTGGGAGTGATCTTCCACGAGATATTTAGCGGTTAACATAATCCCTTCTTGGCTTATTAACCTGCATTTGTTTAAGACAAGCTGCACGTTTAGTTGTGATGTCTATGATTTTTTTATTTGTTTTGGGGATGCCTTTGCCGGCACCTTGGCACAGAAGAGAAGAGATATGGGATCCAGAAGAACAAGATACAGGAGACAAAAACAAGTATGGTGTGCAAGTAAAGACCCACAAAGTGTATATTCCGTTTGGACTAATTATGATGTAGATAACGATTATTTTTGTTGCTTTAGCATAAATAGCCTCTAAGTAATTAATTTATCCATTTAGACCACTTGATCGTATAAGCCCTTTGGACACAAGAATTTCATTACAAAGTGTCCAATAAATTCCAGCAAAATAGAAAACGAAAAAAAAAAGAAAATATTGTGTTGGATTGACGAGGTCTCAAATATAATTAACAACTCTGCAAAGATTTCGGAGGAGTTTGCTAGGAGTACTATTTTTAACCAAATTAAAACTCTTGTAATACAGTCTTAATTCCACCTTTCAATTTTTACGGAAAAATTAAACGACGAAGGATCTAAAGAGAAAAGCACTACTAGTACTTCTGTAACCATGATCGCTGATCAATACTCTAATCTGATGGCCACACTTAAGAGCAGGCTAGTTAGGCTACTCCTAACGACCAAAATTCCGCATCAACCGGCTCAACACAACAGTGACCGGCGTGCATGAATGTAGCAGATGCCAGATGCAGCAGTGCAGGGCGGTAGATAGGGTGGTGGTGGCCACACCAACCGATTTTTCTCCTACACAGACAGTTGTGCCGTGACAGCAACCGCTTCCTCCCCCTCCCTCTCCTGTGGCCTCAGCTAATTGGAGGGAAGAGGAGTAGAGGACGGCCGACGTGGGCGGCTTCTGCCCACTGGCACTGACACTGGCAGAAAATATGCCCTGTGCGGCTGCCGCTCTGTCGAGTGTCGAGTCGTTATTTGGCTGCAGCTCTGACCATTCACCTGACCAGTTAACCAGTAGTAGGAGTACTTGTAGCTGCTGCTGCTGTTGTGGCAGAGATCTGTGCCTGAAGCGTTGGGTTCGGTGCCACCGAAGCGGCTGCTGCGTTGGGAGTTCGACGGCGAGAGGCCGGCTGGGTCCAAGTGGCAGTGTTGTGTCACTGCTTGTGTCTGGTCTTTGGGCCCGTTTAGTTCTCTAAAATTTTTTCTCTAAAACATCACATCAAATCTTTGGACACATGTATGAAGCACTAAATATAGATAAAAAGAAAAACTAATTGCACAGTTATGGAAAAAATCGCGAGACGAATCTTTAATCCTAATTAGTCCGTGATTAGCCATAAGTGCTACAATAACCCACATGTGCTAATGACGGCTTAATTAGTCTCAAAAGATTCGTCTCGCGGTTTCCAGGCGAGTTCTGAAATTAGTTTTTTCATTCGTGTCCGAAAACCCCTTCCGACATCCGGTCAAACGTTCTATGTGACACCAAAAAATTTCCTTTTCCCCAACTAAACACACCCTTTTTGTGGAGATTTGTGAGGAGTTCATCTGTGGATCTGTTCATTTTTAGTTACAGCGTAGGTAAGCTAACAAATGTTTTTTTTTTGTCATATGTGTGAATATGTGATCGAAATCGGTTGTGAAGTTGAGCAGAAGATCAAAGCAGATATTTTTTACCTAAAAGGGGATAGAACGCTGCTGCTAAACCTGTTCTTTACTCTTTTCTTCTTTTGTTTTCTTTAGAATTATGCGTGAAATCGTCCAGAATATCAGCTCATACATCAGCATTTTGCTTTTTCATCTTGTCATGATGACTGAAAGTCCGAATCTGGTCCTCCCTTCTGCTGAGCTAGCTAGTTAAGAGAATCTTTACCGGTTCTACCATTTCTGGTCAAATATTTGGTTATGGTCCTATACGGCATGTGGTTTGTACAGATCGAACTGCCTTCACGCACACAACCAAATAAACCATTAATATTCTGAAAATGACCAATTTGAATTAGCAGTGCAAAACAAGCAGGTATGCAACTAGAGGTTGCAATTTCTTGAGACATATATAGAACTATGCAAGTTGCGCAGTAGTTAGCACTGGTGCATCATGTATAATTCGAGATACTATCTGTTTATTAATGTGGTGTGCTTCTTTGCCCTAAACTATATGTTTATTTTAAAGTCAAATAACACGAATTAGTCACGTGCATCATGTACTAATTAGTAAAATGGTGGGACAGATCTCATCAATATATATCACACTCAAGCGGATTCGCGTTTGTTCAGAGAACAGATTAAGATCTAGTAGTCGAGACATTGCTATCGCTATTCAATTTACTGTAGAAGACATCGTACATATATCCTGCAGCTGAAACAGTTATCCCTGGCATCCACACGGCAAGTATTTCAGCTGGAAATTACATATTTATATACATGTGTTACATGCGGCAGTCATAGTTTCTGTTACTTTGTTAGCGTATAATAAATAAATGGTAAATTTTGCTACAGGACACTTCGACTTTGTGATTTTAGCCGTAGGACACCGCCCGAACTCACTTTTAGGGGAAAACACTTCATAGACATGGTAATTTGCCAATGGACACCGCGCCGATTAGAATAATAATTTCTGGTTGAAGAGGAGAAAGAAATCACGTGAAATGTCAAAAAAAATGCCCTTGGGCCCACACGTTAGCTATCACATCTCTCTTCCCTTCTCTCTATCTTCACTCCAACGCCGCCATGCTCCCGTCGTCTACAGGCCGTCGTCCATCCCTCCCTCAGCGGCAGTGGAGGGGGTAGGGAGGTGGAAGGCGGCGGCGGCGAGCAACGCTTGCGGCGGGAGCGGTAGAGGACGGCAAGGACGTGGCGAAGCGGCACGGGGCGGCGTCGCTCGCCGGGGCTCGTGCTCATCGCGGCCAAGGAGATGGTGAGGACGGCGGGGCGAACGCGGCAGGGAGCGGTTGCGGCTCGGGTTTCATGACCTCCGATTAGGGTGACACGATCAAGAGGCTTAACTCCGTCACCGCCGCATCGTCACCGTCGCTTCCCCTGCTGACCGTCGTGAACAACACCGCGCTATTGGCGCGGTCCCCGACGAACTCCTCTTCATCCACGGCTTCGTCGTCAGCGTCTAGCTCGCCACCGATCTCAGCGGCTTCGTCGCGGCAGCTTCTTTCTGAGGCAGCTGCTGCCATCGCTAATGGCAACCACACAGCGGCGGCCTCTCTCTTGTCTGCCCTGAAGCTGTCGGTTAACCCGCGCGGCGACGCGGAGCAAAGGCTGGTGGCGATGATGGTGGCCGCCCTATCCTCCCGCGTTGGCACAAGCCCGTCTCAACATTTGGCGGACCTCTACAGCGGTGTAGGACGGCGGCGTTGGAGTGAAGATAGAGAGAAGAAAAGAGAGATTGGATAGCTGACGTGTGGGCCCAAGGGCATTTTTGACATTTTACGCGATTTCTCTCTTCTCTTCAACCAAAAATTATTATTCTAATCGGCACGGTGTCCATTGGCAAATTAACATGTTTATGGAGTGTTTTCCCTCAAAAGTGAGTTCGGGCGGTGTCCTACGGCTAAAACCACGAAGTCGAAGTATCCTGTAGCAAAATTTGCCATAAATATATAATCAAGGTAGAATAACATCTCAATCGCTTTCTTACTTGAGGACCTGAGTTTTGTGTTGCGAAAAATCCAAAATCCGTATGTCTGGACTGAAGGACAAATTGATCGTTTTTGGAGGTGTCTTATATATAGAGAGAAGCCGCTTTCAGCTTTCATCTGGCAAGGAACCAGGGACCAGGGAGTGATCTCAAGTAAAATGCAAGATATTTTTTTGCTTGGTTGCTGGCTAAACAAAGTATTAAGGTGTTAAGTGTTTTGAAGGAAAAAAATAAGTGCTAATTAATACGGAGTACTATCTCAATTACAAAATATACTGCAACCTAGTACTAAATTAGACACATCCTATTTCAAAATTTATAATATTATAGGATATGTCTAATCCAATACTAAGTTGGAGTATATTTTAGGAAGGAGTGACTACATGATAATACGATGAAAACTATAGATTTATCATTAAAGGAATGGCATGCTTCCGTTTGTTTTGTTCTCTTTCGTTTTGGATTAGTATGTTCTTGCTTAGGATAAGTTCATTTGACCTCTTCAACTGTCATGTTTATTTACAAAACATCTCTTAAACTATAATACTGGATATTATACCCTCTCTAACTCTCACAGAACCGTTTAATCTACTCCCTTACTATAAATTAGAGTGATTTTGATCTATGTGGAACTTACATATAGTAGTCTAGTCGGAAAAATGGTGGTGCCCACACTACTACATAATTAATTTTTCTGGACAAAACCCCCTTTAGGTTGCAGGCGGGCCATAACTGTTCTTATCTGCAAAAATCATTTACTCGGGGATTAGTTGAACGTTCGAATGCAAAAAATGAATTTTTGCATGCAGCCGCTTAAGAGGACCGTTTGCAAAAATATACTCACTTTCCCAGCCGGACCTCCTAAGCGACCGCATGCGAGAATGCAGTTTCGCAGGCCCGCCTACAAGTCTGACCTCCCTCCTGTCTTCCCTCCAACATCTTTAAAATTTTTCAAGTCTCATACTTATCTCTTCACAATCTCTCTCCCCACCCATCCCCCCTCTCTCTAACTTCTCCCCTCCTTTCCCGCTGCTCGAGCTGGTGGGGGCTCGGCTGGTGGCGGCGACGGCGGGAGCGGGGGTGACGGTGATGGCGGCGAGGACAAGTAGTGGTGGGCTCGACGGCAGGAGGTCGCGGAGAGGCGGATCCGTCAGTCACAAGTCTGGCTGGGATAGATCCACCGATGGCGAGTGACGGCGGGCTTGGCCTCCGATCGCTTGGATCAAACACCTCTCCTCCCTCACTCCCTCGGCTTCTTCTCTCCCAACAACCAGAGGACACAGGGTGGTAGATACGGCCTGGTCAGATCTAGCGGCAGTGGATCCACCGGTGGTAGGAGTGGCGACAGTGACTGCGGCGAGCTCAGGCAGTGGCAGGCTCGTCTTGCGACCGCGCGGATCCCGCCACCTCTCCTCCCTCACTCCCTTGGATTCTTCTCTCCCAATGGCCACTGGGCGCAGGGTGGCGGATCTAGCCTGGTCGGATCCAACTGCGTCGGCAAGCTCGGGCGACGGCAAGCTCAAATGGCCGGCGAGCATGGGATATGTCGGCTGTAGCTAAGGAGTGGAGAGCAGCAGGACTAGGTTTCGATTTTTGGGATTTTTATTTTTTTTCGTGATATTTTGTTTTTTATGTGGACAATATAAGCACATGCACAGGAAAAACAGATCTTCATGTGCGGGTGAGCCACCGCATGAAAATATTGCTATTTTCGTAGACATCTCCGGGAAGATGGTTGGTCCAACTGCATAAAAAAATAAATTTTGACCACATGTAAAAATGTTTTTTTAGCAGTGCCACCTATCATCTCTCCCGTCTCTCTCCAAGTTGCCTCTCACTCTCATGGTGAACCTAGAGCTTGAGCTCATTTGTGCAAAGCTATTGAAGGAGGAGGCAGTGGAGCTTGAGAATGAGGAGGCACGTGGAGAACATGACAGTGAAGCCAGATCTCAGGGGAGGATACGGCAGCGGACCTCGTGGAGTGGGAGCTTAGCTGGTGGGTGAACGGGCAAGCGCCACGGATACGGTTGTGGTGAATATGGTGCATCGAATGCACAAGTGGCAGCTTTCATTCATCTTGCCTTCTCCAAAACATTGTTGCTGACGGACATAGTCCGCTTGCGAAAATAAATTTTCGTAGGCAGGTTAATTTTTATAAGTTGGCTAATTTTCGTAGGCGGGCTATTAAGAGGACCGACTGCGAAAATGGGCACTACTAAGAGGACTGCCAGCAAAAAGGTTTTTTACCAAAAAAATTCAATATCCAGAGAAGTTGCTGTATTTTGAAATCCACATCTAGAGATTCAAATTGAAATCAATTCAAATCCTCATTAGATCCATAATCAAATCCACATCCAGAGAGCACTACATCAATTTTTCGCTCCATTTTCAACATGCATACAACAACACAAGCAAATAAAATAGCATCGTCTTCGACCATCGCCGTGCTGCTTGTCATCATTATAATGCTGTCAGTGGTCGTCATGTTGGTTCGTCGCAGGTGGAGATGGAAAGGGAGGACTTAGCTCGGCAAGATCTGGAACCACATCGAACAAGCCGAGCTGAGCTGCGCCGCCCTCTCCTTCCTCCACCGTCGACGAGAGGAAGGAGCGGTCGCCGCCGCCACTCCATCTATCGCTGCCATGGACGAGCTCTCCTCGTCAGCGTAGTGGACAATGATCCACCATCGGAGCCTTGTAGAAGCCCACCCACGCTTGTGCCATGGGACCTGTCGCCTCCGCCAGATCTCTGCCCTAGATCATCGCCACCACCGGATCTGCGACTTGTCGTTGCCATCGCCGGCTTTCTCCCATAGCCTAAAACTAAGGACACCTTGTACGGTGCAAAATTTTACCATTGCTTGCACAAATATGACTAAAATATTACTATTGCTCAAATATCAAAGGTGATTGTAGTGATAAAATATCCAAAATATCAACTATCGATCTATGCGCATGCAATTCATATGGGCTTCCTTCATCCCTCTATGCATGCAAGTAGTCTCTCTAAGGGTTCATTCTAAACAACTTTTTGGGACCACTACTTCCTCATTGTATATAAGCATGCTATCCAAACTGTTAAATGATATGTTTTATGCAAATATTTACTAATTGATATCATTAATAAAATCAAATAAATCTTTTTTTAGTTTGTAATAATTAACACTCGGACAATCATGTGCTAATGACTTATCTCGTTTCGCGTGACCATAATTTGAGCTTAAACATTGAAACGAACTCAACCTTATTAAGGATAAATGCTCTATTAGCGAGCTTCAAATTTTTTTCTCAGTAAACTATTTATCATATTTCCTCCGTACTAAAATATAAGTATATAACTATTTATGGTGTCTCACATATCATTTCATTGACTTTTTTTTCCCACAGCATATATCTTCATTGTTTCACTAACAGTCAACTGCAGCACTTCAATTGTTCGGATTTTCCAACAGATCGGTTCCCCATGCATAGGTATTTCCGAACGTAGGGCATGTTTGGTTGAGGACTAATGTTGCCATATTTTTAACTAAGATGAGTAAGCTTAGTTTTGCTACACTTTTGTGGTAAACAAAATAATAAACTAAGCTTAGGTAAAGTTAGGAAATATAGTATATGATATGTGGTCAGATGGCTAAGGGTTAGGCAAATTAGATTTGTAGTATGAACCAAACATTATCCATGAAAATTATGACTTGCCTAAGATAAGATGTGGTAAAATTAATTTCTAACGAAACATATCCTAATTATTACCTCCCCGATGACATGATGAGAGGTGGGGGAAAATGATAGTAGTATGTGCTAAGGCCATGTTTAGATTTCACCCTAAAATTTTTCACCGTGTCATATCGAACGTTTGAACACCTACATGAAGTATTAAATATATACTAAAAATAACTAATTGCACATATTGCGACTAATTTGTGAGACGGATTTTTTAAGCCTAATTGCTCCATGATTTGACAATGTGGTGCTACAGTAAACATTTGCTAATGACGGATTAATTAGGCTTAATAAATTCATCTCGCGGTCTACTGATGGATTCTGTGATTAGTTTTTTTTATTGGTGTCCGAATGTCCTATGCGACATCCTATATAATACCTGATGTGACACACCAAAATTTTATACCATGTATCTAAACACCTCTAACTATAGTCCATTTCACAATCCTCTAAAAACCCACTAGCTGAGAATTCCGATTCTGGAAAAGGAAAACCTCGGACACAAGAGCTTTCGAGGGCTTGAATTCCCACAACCCCATGTGACGCCCAGGTGCCACATGAGTACAGCACAGTCCTTGCTAGCTTTCAAACGTGGGGCGCGCGCTATAAGCTAGCTGTGTCGTCGATGGTCGATGAGCTGCGCGCGGCGCGGGACCATGCACGCACTGACGCACGCATCGCCACTGCGTCTTGCGTTTTGCGTGGTTGTGCTCGAGAGACGAGAGCTAAGCAAGGCATGTACGCGCGCGCAATCGAGTTATGGCCGCAAGGTATACTGTACGCTGGACCGCCGCGCGCGTGTTCTTTTTGGGATCACACGTCTCCATGCGACGCATTTACTCGCGCGCGCGCCTCTGCACCTGCTTGGACCATGAATGGCATGCAACGCATGGACTGGCATGTGTGGTCTTGGCACGATCCAGCGAGCGCGCCCGCCCGTCGATCCGTCGTACTACAGCACGGCAGTACGCACACTTACGTGTGCCTAATTAATCTGGACAAGGGCCTTAATTGTTCTGCAGTAATGGATGGTGATTCGTGTACTCACTCCGTCCTTATATTATATAAGGTATCTTGATAAGATGTGACACATTCTAGTACTAGATGTGTCACATCCCACCAAAATCTCTTATATTATGGACGGAAGGAGTACAACATATCGAGGACGATGTATTAAGCTACTTCCTTCATCCCAAAATATAAAAATCTAAAATTGAAAGGGATCCAAATTTATAGTATTAGGAAATATCTTATCTGATTCTATCCGATTCTAGTTTATTATATTTTGGGACAAGGCTTTGTTTGGAACTCAAGTTTCCAACCCCTCTACCTCGTTTTTCGGGCACACGCTTTTCAAACTGCTAAACGGTGCTTTTTTAAAAAATGTTTCTATACGAAAGTTGCTTTAAAAATTCAAATTAATTTATTTTTGAAAAAAATTTAGCTAAGCCAATTAATTAATCACGTGCTAATGGACTATTCCGTTTTTTATGCGGGGAGATGGGTTCCCAACCTCAGTAACCGAACACATAGAGTAGTAGAGTAAGAGCATCTCCAACAGCCACTCACTGGTGGAGAAGTGGTTTTTATTCCCGGTTCGTAACCCCTATATAGTCCCGGTTTTACGAATCCGGGACTAAAGATCGCTATCTTTAGTCCTGGTTGGTGAGATACTTAGCTAGATCCGGTTGCTTCTTTATTCTTTTCTTCTCTTCATTATTTTTAATATATTAATTTTTTATTCTTTTCTTCTCTTCATTATTTTTAATATATTAATTTCATCCTGACCCTATCCCGTCCCAAAAATCCTAAAACAATCATCCTCAAATTGCCTTCAAATCCACAAATCGATCATCTCAAATACATCACAAAATCTTAAAAAAAATTACATCGCAACTTCAACAAAATTTATCATATATTCATATCACACACAAATCAAATACATCACACAACAATCTCAGCTCAGATTCTCCAAAAAAAAAAGAAAGAAAAAAACCGCTAGGCGCCGCTCGCCGCGCCGGCCGGCCGGCCCTCCACGCCCCGCCGCCGTAGGCCGCCGCCTCAAAGGCCGTCGCCGGCGGCCACCGCCTCGCCGCGCGCCGCGCCGCCCTCGCGCCGGCGGCCGCCGACTCGCCGCGCGCCACGCTGCCCTCCGTGCCCCGCCACCCTCGCGCCAGCCGCTAGGCCGCCGGCGGCGGCCGCCGCCTCACTGGCCTAGCCTCCGCGCCCCGCCGGCCTAGCCTCTGCGCCCCGCCGCTTCGCGCCGACCTGGCTTCCTCGCCCCACCGCTACAGTGTAGAGAGGAGAAGGAGAGGAATAGATAAGGTTGAGGAGAGAGTTAAAAGGAGAAGAGGAGATAAGGTTGAGGAGAGGAGGAGGGAGGAGTTAAAGGAGAGGAGGAGATACTCGATCCAATCACACAGGCCTCTCTGATCTCCGCGTCGATCTTTTTTCCCGGTTGGTGTTTCCAACCGGGACCAAATAGATCTTTAGTCCCAGTTGGTAACACCAACTGGGAGTAAAGTGTATGGCGATCTTTTTTTTCCGGTTGGTGTTATCAACCGGGACTACAAATATATCTTTAGTCCCGGTTGATAACACTAACCGGTACTAAAGATTGGAAAGTACCCCTGGAGCTTTTAAATCGAGACTAAAGATGTTTTTAGTCCCGGTTTTTAATACAACCGGGACTATTGTGAAATCTGGTTGACCGATCAAAGATGGTTTCTCCACCAGTAACTCTAAAATAGGCTCTCCAAACACTCATATAGCCAACTAGCTATTTGATTTGACAAGTCAAACTCGTTGCTTGGTTCAACAGTCTCTCCAACCGCCTCTACATTATAAGCCTATGACAAATAAAACCCACGTGTCAACCTCTACTATCCTTCTTCTTCCTCCTCATCTATCCCATTTTCCCCCATCCATACGGATGAAGCCGAGCACGTTGGTGTTACGGTGTAGAAGGTGAGCGACTACTGCAACGACCTGCACACGATGCTGATGTGGTTCAGCGACGCCAGCGGCAGCCCGCTGCCGCCCTTCGTCGCCGCCTTCGCCGTGTTCACCATCGTGGCATCGCCGACGATCTCCTGCTAGCTCTCTCACGTACGTACACTCTGATAGATCTCTCGATTGATTCCAAGCTCCGGCGATCGAAGAGATCACCCAACAGATTGATCGATCGAGCTAGCAAATTAATAGGAATTAAACCTGAGATCGATCGATTTGTAGCTAGATGATGAGCTAATTAACAGTGAGGCACGGATGAATTTAACAGAGCTAGTGATGATTCACGGGTGAAGAAACCATCTTTGATCGGTCTGGCAAAATCCACAATAGTCCCGGTTCCAAAAAAACCGGGACTAAAGATTGCTTTTAGTCCTGGTTATAAAAATTTTGATCTTTATCAACCGGGACTAAAGATGTTCATCCCTTGTCAGATGTATGTCAGGGGGCGGAGGATCTTTAGTCCCGGTTAGTGTCAATAATCGGGACTAAAGATCACCACTTTAGTCACGGTTGGTATTACACCACTTTAGTCACGGTTGGTATTACCAACCGGGACTAAAATTGAACGCGTAGTATATAATCCCTATCACTTATTCTCTCCTCCACAATTACAACTTAGACAGATCAAATATCTCCCCTCTCCTCAGATCTATCCTCTCTTCCTCATCCCCTCTCCTCCACCTCCTCCCCTCTCCTCCTCTCCTCCCCTTCCTCCTCCCCCCTCCTCCCCTTCCCATCCGGCAGGCCGGCGGGCGGCGGCGCCGCGGCCGGCGGCGGCCGGTGGAGCCGGCGGCAGGGCCACGCCCGGCGGCCGTGGCGAGCGGCGGCAACGGCATTATTTTTTCTTCTTTTTTTTAAAAAAAATTTGTGATTCACTGATATGTACAAATTTGTGATTCATTGTTTGGATCTGTGATGTATTTGATTTGTGTGTAATTTTTTAGGATTTTGTGATGTATTAAATTTGTGTGTATAAGTAACTCTATAATTTATGATGTGGATTTGGTGATGTGAATTTGGGATGTTACTTTAATTTGGGGATTTGGGGATTTACCTACTTGATTCAGGAGAAAATAAAAAGGAAAAAAAGAAAAAGAAAAGGGGATCATCTGGTACTGCCGCTATTGTCTCTTTAGTCTCGGTTGGTAACAGCAATCGGGACTGAAGATCCCTTCTTTTTAGTCCCAGTTGGTGTTACCAACCGGTTATTTTAACCGGGATTAAACATCTTTAGTCCCGGATCCGTACTTCCGGTTGGAAAACCGAGACTAAAGGGGGTTCCCAACCGGGAGTAAAGATGGTTTCTCCACCAGTGATTTCTCCTCTGATACGGCAACGGCGGACGGTGGGTGCGCAAGGCGACGTCGATTCGTGTGGCGTGAGCACGCGAGGCGATGACGGACGGACGATGTATAAAACCCCGCGGGATGAGCAGCCGCCGCCACCTCCGCAATGCCGCTTGGCGTCGGTGGAGCAGTGCTAGCACCATGCTCGGGGGAGGGGTCGTTGACGGCATCCGCAGATGGCTCCGCCGCCACGGCCGCACCGCCTCCGCCTACCAGCCCCACCCCAGCGGCGACGGTGGGCTCGAGGTGGTCCTGGGCCCCTTCACGCTCCCCGCTGCCATCCGCGTCCCCGCGCGCACCTCGCCACCGCCGCCGCCGTCCGACAGCCAGCTCAAGAAGGAGGTCAGTTGCCGTGGGCTTCCTCCGCGCGTCGTCGTCGTCGCTCGACGAGGAGATGAGGTGACGGCCGCGGACAAGGCTGACATGAGCCGGTGGAGGCCAGCGGCAACAAGAGCACCGCCGGCGGGTGGCAGAGGCGAGTGATGGACGCCGGCAGGAGCACCGCCGCCGCTGCTCGCTGTCGATTTCGCAAGCGGCAGTGGTAGGGATATCGTCGGCAGAAAAAGGAGAAAGAGAGCGAGCGGATGCATAGGAAAGAGAAGGGGAAATAGGTGGGACCCACAGATGGCCAGTGAGTTTGGCTGGCCAAATTTGGTTAGTGAGGGAAAGGATTTGACCAATCAAATAGCTTGGCAAGTTGAATAGAGAAGCTGTTGGAGCACATTTTTCTGCAAGAATTAGCAAAATTTAGCTTGGAGAGTCATTTGGAGAGGCTATTGGAGTTGCAATAATACACAAGGAATTAGCTATGAGTTCTTGATTGGTGATGACACTACTGAAAACTGATCGTTCAGCGTGGGACACTTCGACTCTCGACTCACTGATGGCTGGCTGTGCTCGTGTGTCTGTTGACAACTTGACTGCTCCGATTGTGGGCGTATAACAAGTTGAGAAAATTCTCTATATGTCTAAAAATTTTCGCAATCCTTTATGTAACCTTGATTGTTATCTCATCCCCTATATAACCTTGAATTCCCATCTTTATCTCCTATATTTCTATTCCGTTAATTGATCGTTAGGTTTTTCTAAAATGACTTATATACCCCTTTATCATACTTATGTGCTATCTACTTCCTAAATTTTTTTAAAAAATATAAATTGGGCAGAATTATTTGATGTAAAATTGAAAACTAATTTTAAACTTTTGATTTTTTTTTACTAAATCTATATAAGAGTTTCATCCATAAATTGAGCACCAATTTATTTATTATTGGTCAAATTTTGGTGAAAATGGTGTAAGAATTTCAAAAAAAAATAATTTGAAATTATCTGAAAATTTTAAATTTATTTTTTAATTTTTTTTGTTAAATAATTATATTCCCTTTGTTTTTCACAAAATAAATCCTTTCTCAGTTAAGAATTGTGTTTATATCACTAAACTAGCATATAAGTATGAGAGAGGGGCAAAACAGTCGATATGTAAAACATTTAATGGTCAATTCATGATCAACTAACGGAATGAATATATTGGAGATCAAAATGAAAACTCGGAGGCGTATAAGGGATGAAGAAAAATTCAAGAACACATAAGAGATTTAGCGAACTCTCTGGGGCAAGTAGGGAATTTTTCTTGTTACTGTATCATCATGGTGATATTCTAAGACCCTCTTTGAATAGTGGGACAGAAAACAAAGGAATCGACTAGCATGTTTTTTCTAATTATGTTGGAATTACAAACA
This sequence comes from Oryza glaberrima, assembly GCF_000147395.1. Lineage (NCBI taxonomy): Eukaryota > Viridiplantae > Streptophyta > Magnoliopsida > Poales > Poaceae > Oryza > Oryza glaberrima. The sequence continues at coordinate 12,526,082 of NC_068327.1, read as the reverse complement.
TAAGAAACATGAAGAGATGGCATTTGATTACACCATAGGAAAAACAAAACCAAAGAAAAGTTCTAACATCTTATTTCTTCAATATACTAGTCCCTTCGTTTTGGGACAGAGAGTAACATCTCAATCTCATATTATAATTTGTTGCTGCATGGCATTACTGTCTATATCGTATTCAAATTAAATAAAACTTCTAAAAAGCACTTATACAAAGGTAAAATTGTCTAAAAATGCATCTAAAAACTATAGGTCAAATGATTGTTTTGCACATATCTCTAATTAATATGCCTCAAAGAACTTGTAACTCCTGGTTTTATTGACAATATCAAAACTGCCTCTATGAAAACGTTTTGATAGTTGATATAAGTTCTTTTTTGTTGCAGTAGGTATCTTAGGTCAAGATTTTGTTTAGGCAAAGTTTATTGTAGACATATATACTTCATGGAAGACACTCTCGAAATATGACTATTTGTTATTGGACCATGTGCACATTCCCCATTCATTTTCGGTTGAGAGGAACAATATAATACATCTAAATGTCCCTGGCCCCACTCATCATATTCTTTCCCTTCTCTCTCACCAGCATCTCCCAACCATAGCCAAGGGCTTGCTGCTGGCCCCATGCACATTCTGCGCAGTTATGCACATCCGTAGGCCCGTGCCTTGCCTGAGCTCGAGCTCCCCTCATTCGAGTTTTCCCGTTGCCCAAGCTCCACTACCGCTCTAACCTAAATTCAACCCTCACTATGGGAGAAAGAGAGTTCATATCGATCTTTTCTACCATCTAACCAGAGATACCCGGCCATCCACCATTGCTGGGCACGAACTCTGCAAAACCCTAGCTCGACCACCGTAAATTTCCTGCACTTGAACTCCCTCATCCAAAATTGAGGTGTCTAGTTTCCTCCATGTGCACTACTCCTTTCCCATCTCCTCTCACTACCCTCTCGTCCACCGAAGCTCGACATATCGACCATCCCAACCATTGCCTCCGCTTCTGCTCTGCTTTGGCTCGTCGGGCCGCATGGGTGCATTGCTGCACCCAGCTGCCTGAAGCCAATAAACCACCACCAACTTACTTCCTCTGCCATATGTGTCATTGCTCGCCAAAGAGGTAGGGCAAAAGAGAGAAGAGAGATGGGAGAAGTGGCCCTTTGACACTTTCTTTCTCCTATTCAACCTAAAATGGAAAGTTTAATAGTAAATAGCCACATTTTGGCAGTGTCTTCTTCCAAACATTGACTTTTGCTTTATCCAGAAGATAAATCACAAAGTCATGATGTTCTACAACAAAATTTACCTTTTATGTATGCTTTGTTGTCCACATAATTCAATATGCCATCTGTTAGAAAATGAATTTATTTAATTTACTTTGATCAATCACATTTTTATACATTGATAACTTGTATGTACTTCCCCATTCCAGAATATAGGCATTTTTAGGTAAGCATGAATATTAAGAAAGTAGTTGGAGATGATTGAAGAAATGTTGTGATTAGTGGAGAAAAGAAAGTAGGTAAAAAGAATGGTTATAATTGGTTAAGAGAAGATGGTACGTGAAAAAATAGTCTCATTTTGAAATAAATTATCGTGTTAGAAATAGTTATATATTAGGATGGAGGTAGTAGTTTATATTGATCAATCATAGTTTATACGATGTGGTACAGTGAGGAAGCTTTAGAATCACATATGATTGCAATTAGTGGGTGATTATTATATATATGATGCTATGGGATATGCTTTTGGGCATATACTTCTCCTGCTCTGTTGGTCGTTTGCTTGCATGCATTACTTTGCCATCCGACAATCGCTTACTGTCACAATGCCCTCCGCAATAACCTCTTTAATGGCAAAACCAACCTGCTAGGGTCTGAAAGCACACTACAACTAAGCCGTGATTTGCAAGCCAGACAAGTTCCACTTCGCTTTTCATCCCAACCACCTTATCCCATCGATCCACAGACCACAATGAATCTCTCTCCAATTGCCTTTGTCCCAGCCGATTCAAGCGTAACTACGACATAATTCTCGCAAAAAGAAAGTAATTACCACATAATTGCAAGCAAGGCATATTCTTCCTCTCTACTTGCTAGCTAGCTAGCTTGTTCATATTCATTTCATTTCATAGTTTGTTAATTTGTATATGTATCTCTTCCTGCTCTCCTGGATTTGATTACCTCTGTGACAACTAGCAAAGCTGGATCGATCGATCGATCGATCGATCGACCGACTACCTTGCTGTACTAGCTAGTTACTACTAGTTGGGGTCTCCAAAGCTATGGACCAACGCATGCATCCACGTGAAGGCATAGCTGGTCTTGCCTAGCTGTAGTATATAGCTGTTCACCGTGATCAGATGGGCGTCAAAGTGTCAAAACCAATGGATTCATTTCAATAAAGCCATGGAAAGGAACAAGTCATGCACATGGTAGCTGTTCTTTTACCGAACGTTTTCTCAGTTTACCGGCCTCGCCTGGAAAAATATCAAAATACTGATAATTACCGAAGTGCCATACGGAATCACACCGTTTATGTATCTTGATCAGCTAATGGTCACTTTTGTTATCTACTTGGATTCCTATGTTGACTTCTAGAATAGGCCTAATTCGAATTAGGGTTATGGAATTAATGAACACTGGAATTAATTATGCTAGTTGGTCAATCCAACTGGGCTAAGCATCAATTGAATGGGGCAATGTCCAACTGGGCTAATCAAATAGTGTACATGGGAACACTGGAAATAATGATGCTCATTGGGCAATCCAATTAGGCTAAACATATCCACAAACTATGTTGGAGTAGCATAACTGGTGTGGTGCTAGCGTAGTTGTTAAGCCCGGACAGATGATGCCATTGGTTCATCGGTCCATAGGTAGAACTGCCGGTTCACCCGCCGATTCAAAATTATAAGTTTTTGTTGAAGTATTGGTTGACTCAAAGGTTAAAACATACTCCCTCCGTCCTAGTATAAACGCAACGTAGTATAGATGTGACATATCCTATGACTATATGAATTTGGATGTTTAGATTCGTAGTCATACGGAGCCATCGTGGCTTATTTGCGAAATAAGAGAAACGGCATATTTGCAAACAAAAAGTAATTTGTGATTAAAAATTTTATATACGTGTTCTTAGCGATCTAAAAGCAATTGCTAAAAAATAAACTTCAATGAAAAAACCTCAAAATCAGCTCCAAATTTAAGATTGAAAATTCAAATTTTGACTGATAAGCATAAACATAAGCGAAAAGATAAGGCCCATAGAATATGTCACATTCGTCTAAGTTACGCTTATATGTAGCCCATTTGGTTTTGATGGTATGCTCCCAAAGCTACTCATGGGTTTCGTTCCCATTCCTAGTTGCGGAGCCTGTTGGATTGGCTGATCCACAGCCTTTTCACATTCACCCTTATGAGTTATTTTTTTCATGTAAATTCATTGGATCTTACATAAATGGCCCTACTAAAATATAAGCAATGATAATTGACCCTATAAGGTAAAATTGCTCACTCCGTCACTGCACATTCCCTTTCCTATGCACTCGCTTTGAATTTTCTTGAGAAAAATTTGCCATGGTCTAACCGCTATGTTTTCCACCAATTCTATATAAATCCATGAGGTTCGATCATTTTTTTTCCAGTTCAATAGCAAGTGCAATCTTCTTCATCAGCTTTACCAAATATTGCTCTGAACCTCTACATTTCGTTTGAATAGCAAGTGTGGTTTTTTTAGTTGAACCAGTCAACTGGACTAGGGGCTGGCTCCGATTTTATTCCAGTCTAACCAATGGTAAACTTGGGGCTGGTTCGATAATATTTTCCGGTTCAATAATAGGCATGGTTTTTTAAGTTGAACTAACCAAACCGTACATTTAAAATTATAAATTTTATCAAAAACTCTTAAAAAATATGCATATATTCCTCTAATTAATCTTGGTCCACCTACATTTCAAATTTCATATTCACTATATTTTAGCAATAAAAAAAGAAAACCTGATAGTTCCAAGCGTATAAATTTGTCGCACTGTTTCTTTTCCTGTGCTCTTGATGCATAATGAACCTGAACCTCAACTCTTTAGGTGGATATCAAGGTGTACATGATAGGCTTATGAAGAGGCAGCTTGTCCGCAGCCGGCCCAGTTCTTGATAGATAATTATTCAAGGACATGAACAAATAAATTAAATATTATTAAGTTAAAAAGTCGTTTTAAAAAGTATTCTAAGAAACAATAATGACCTAGCCATGATTTTTATATCCTCCACATCATCAGAAAACTAGTATATTTGAATTTATATACTAGTGCAAACATGACTAATTTATATTTGAATTTAATTCTACTCTCTTATTATTGCCTTAGATGATGTGTAAAAATCATGTCTCATATGATAACTCAGTTGTCGCATTATATTTTATCATCCTATGTGATAAATCATTTATAATTCTATGGACGCTATTCTATTCATTACATTGTGATGAGAATGTCCCAAAGCTAAGGATTTCGGTGTTCAAATGGTACAAGCGTAAAAGCCTCAGCTCAACATGACCAGGACTAGCATCGATGTCTCTAGACGGAGTATGGCTTCGATCCTACCATGCCCTCGTAGTCTACATTAACATGAGGCAACATTACCAGGACTGCATCGATTTGTCTCTAGACGGAGTATGGCTTCGATCCTACCATGCCTTCGTGGTTCTCAGTATAGGTAGAGGTTCAGAGCAATATTTGGTAAAGCCGATGAAGAAGAATCAAGACCAGCCAGTTGTTAGCCACTTTCTAATTGCATCAGCATAATTAACCGAGATAGATAAGCTGACTATTCTGCTACATCCATCAAAACCACAGTAAGGTGTATCGGTATCTCTAAAATTCCATTGTGATGTGTGCATCCAATAATTTTCTTTAATAAACAGGCAAGAAAGATATGAACACCTAATGTTCTCATTAACTCATGCTGGTAAGACTAATAAAGATCAGGACAATATAAGGTCTGCACAGCAGGATTTTGGGTCATCACAGAATGATCTCGATGGATAAAATGTAATGATGTTCAACCAAAGAGAGAGGCAACTTAGTACAGGACAATTAAATCCGAATTCCTTAATCCTCAGCTGTTGCACAAAATTTGATGACTGGGAAAGTAGCAAAAGTTTCAAGTAGCTTAGTCTCCAAAACATCTAGAAGCCTAAAGAAAATAACTTAGAACACTCGGTACACCTTTCCCATGGTGCTCTTCAGGTACAAGCACCTAACCTGCACAATGATACAAATAACATGTCAAATCATCAGAATAACTAGGCTGATGTCCAAGTGGCAGATAAATTTTGTATCTATGCTATAAGGAACACATGATCACATACGTTCTGCCAATTCTTCTTCAAAAGGGAAACAAGGAAGTTCACGCTCATCTGCACATTTTGGAAGATCTGCTTCTCCTCCATAGCACAGTTGCCAACAGCAACACCCATGCAGAGAACCTTCTTCAGCTGGAATTTCACTGTAGCCTTAGTCTCATTAACCTTGGACTCAAGTGATTCCTGATGCGTCACCAGAGTTGGGAATTTGCCTGCAGTCGATAAATGCAAGGGCATATGAACAAACATGGGCAGGAAATAATAGAATCAATTGCTAGCACCTACCGCAGGGTAGTATCAATGCATAGCTCATGTTATCATAAGCTCTATACAGTATAAACAATAAGTTCGTAAGCTAAAATCTTGGTTGATATGGAGTTTATGTTTCCAAGGAATAAATAACAAAGAACTTCTGTACCAGCAGAGCATGATTCTGTGAAAAGGGTTGAAAAAATCTTGATAATCAAGTAAAAATTCTTGACACTGGAACTTCCTAGCTACCAGTTTATAACTGTTAACTCAACAGAAAAGGCACTGAAACCACTCAACTAGTTAATAACAGCTATATACAACCACTGAAACCAAGTGGAAAAGATGGAATAAGGAAAAAGCCACTTGCCTGCCTTGTTAAGACCAGGACCAAGAAGTCGAGGAATCTGCTTGATGATAGCCTCAGAAGCAAGGAAAGCATGATATTTCTTTGCAAGCTTCTTAACTAGCTTCTTGTTTTTGTTCATTTTCTTGAGGGCTTCCACATCCATATAGTCTAGGCCCATTTTCTCTGCCTGCAGACCCAAAATTGTAGCATATAGAATTATCAGCCAGACATTAATAGTCCAATGAATGAGCACTACACTCAAGAATACAAATTTCCATATGCCATCAAGTGGAATCAATGATAAAACTTTTACGTTTGGGATTTTGGAAGCAAGGTATAATGATTGAGCATTCAATATCTATCATTTTGACAATAGAATAGACACATTTACACAGAACAAAGATTATAATACAGTATCCAAGAGTACAAATATTTGTTTTATCATTGAGACAAAACAGTCAATGCAGTAGAACCTTTGGCTATAATGGTTAAGGAGAATTTAGTTTTAACTAAAGAAAGAAATAATTGCAAAACAGCAGAGATCACACAGCAAAACACGCATTCATTTGCTAAATACGTAGTAGTAACTACCCAATTGCGATAAAAGTTCTCTCCACATCTCATATCAAAACCAAGTCAATGCAAAATCAGTAGAAGCATAACATACCTCTTCGACGTGCTGAGCATCACCAAGCATGCAAACCTTCATCTTAGGCCGAGGGATGTGGGGCAGCTTAACAGAACCACTGAAACGCTTATCCTTTTGAGGGTCATAGTTCTTCAGTCCAATCTGCAGCTCAATGGTTTCCACAAATTTGCGCTGCTTCTCACGAGAGTCATTAGCAATTTGAGAGATCGCTTCTCTCAGAGCATCACTCTGCAACTTACTGCAACAGTAGACAATAATAAGTTTGGCATTAATGAACATGTGAAGAGTCTATTATTGTGAATTGTTCACTACAAGAGATAGATCTTTTTCTTACAAGAGCATAGAATTGCAAAAATCAAATACAACAAGTTCCCTTTCAAGCATTTCTATAAGATAATGCAGCCAACAGCTAACTACAAGTATGGAACAACAAATCCAGCATCTACTGAAGCTATACAGGTTAGCTGGCATTGCCACGGTTTAGCCCAAACAATGACAAAAAGCCATCTTACAGTTAAAATAAGAGCTTCATCAAAATATTTAAGAAAATACATGACATAAAACGGCACAATCACAATCCTGTTAGCTAGACCACCAGACATAAGGAACAAGCTCCATGGCTGAGAGCTGCACTAGATGTGAGTAGGCGGAGAAAAACCTAATCCCACCATTAGGGAGATCAACATACCATAACACTTCATCACAATGTGGAAAATATCAGGATCCTAGAACCCAGCCTCTTCGACACTATCAACGCGACCACCTCCCGATGGTCTTCTATGGTTGTTGCCCGCAGGTGATGCAGCATCGAAAATCATGTCCCACCACCCCACACCCACGACCAACGCCGCAATCCGCGGTGCAGCCCGCCAAATCTGGCATGTAGTTCAATCAACCCGCCTAGATCCAACGCTCCTACATTTGCCGAGGCCGCTCTTCCTACCTAAATCCCCAGATTTTTTTTTTACCCCCAATTCGCGGCGGCGCAGCTCCGCAGGCGAATGCGGCGCCTAGTCAGGCAACTACGAATGGGCAGAACGAACACTGAGAAACTGTGAACAAGTGAAATCCGTACCTCATGGCGCCGCCGGTGGTGCGAGCACAGATCCTGCACAGCGAGAGGGAGAAGAAGGCAGGATGAGACGAAAGGAGCAAGCGCCACCATCGAGTACGAGAGAGAAAGGAGACAGGAAGAGGGGCGCAGGGCAGCTTACCGCGACGAGGTACGAGGGAGGCGGCGCGGCGGAGAGGAAACCCTAGATGGCGGCGAGGAAGAGAGCAGTTTATATACTGCTGCCTAGCGGGTGAGCCGCCTAAACCCTAGAACACACCCCGCGCGAGGGATCGAGGGGCGCGGAAGATGATGGGCTATGGGCCTATTTGGATTTGGCAATTCTGGTTCATTCTGAGTCCCTCGACTATTGACAGGATCTATTTGGCATGCCTCAATAACAAAACCGAGTATATCGCCTCCCTCAACTAGTCAACTATCAATTTTGGTTCAATTTGCCTTCTCTGGCTCCTCTCAAACCTTCCAGGAGCAGTAGCGACTTGAGAAGCCGAGAGGGCAGCAATGACGGTGAACCGGAGCTAGGAAGGGCTCCAGCGGCTCCTCCCCTCTTCGCTCCCTCCCTTCTCTCTCTTCTTTTGGTCTGGTCAGGATGTCAAGATCGTCAGAGGCTAGGACGGGCACGTAAGATGACAGCAAGGAGCGGAAGGTGATATTTGTTGTTCTGCTGCTAACGTTCGACATTGCTCCTTAGAGATTGATGGACACGCATGGCCTTGCTCGCCAATCGTACCAAGCTCGTCTGTACCATTCAAGATGCCCTTGGGTCGCTGCCTGTCACTACTGGGACAACCTGTCGCGAGGCCTCGCTCTCCTATTCGAACTCTTCCCTCCGGCCGCATGAGAAGGGCCCACATGGATGCATTCACCTTTCTCCATCGACATTAGGGCCTGTTTGGCAGGGCTCCAGCTCCCAGATTCAACTTACCTGGAGCTGGAGTCCAACCAAATGGTCCAGATCTGTTCAAAGCTGGAGCGGAGCGCATGGAATCGCTCTGAGAAATTGAACTAGCGGGTTGGAGCGGCATTTTGGTCGCTCCTGAACTCCAACTCCAACCGCGTTATAGAATTGCCCACATATTTTCGATGAAATTATCCGCAAATGCCATCGCCCTACCCCCCATCCCTCTCTCCCGTACTGCTTCACCCCGTCTTCCCCGACCTCCAGCTCGCAGGAGCGAGGAGGCGAAGCAGCAGACGGCGCACGGTGGAGGAGGAAGCAGCCGGCGGTAACGACGCACCGGCTGGAAATAGCCGGCGCATGGGCTTCCCCTTTCAGTGTCGCTCCCCTCCTTCCCATCCCGGCGCACAGCGGCTGAGGGCGAGCACGGCGGCGCATGGCGGCTAATGGGGAGCACGGGGGCGCATGGTGGCTGAGGGCAAGCACGGTAGCACAAGGTGGATGGAGACGGCGCACGATGACCCCAAATGGCGGCACGATATTTTCTCCCAAACCCTAAAAATTTCCCTCACCTCTTCCCTTCAGATTTGGTTGAGTAGTTGTTATCATGCAATGAGCAAATGGGGAAGTTTCAGATCTGAAGACTTGTCTAGTGATGAATGGTAAAAATGCAATGAGCGATTGGGATGTGTGAAATTTCAGAGCAGTGATGAGCTCTCTAGTAACTTTTTTTTGTTTAGTGTTGTACCTTGTGTTTACAATTATATACACACTTGGTTGGAATTGAGCAAATCAGCAAATGGTTATATACACACTTGGTTTAGAATTCTTTAGTATAAAACCTGGCAGTGGAAAGAATGTCCTTTTATGGGAGGATAATTGGATTGGGGGCATACCCCTGGCTGAGCAATTGGGAGAAAAAGAATAGGGAATTCACTATGAAATCTTTCTATGCTGCTATGAGAATACATGGACTGAACTTCCCACACAAAAGAATCTAGAGGCCCTAAGGCACCCCTAAAAGTGGAAGTGTCCATGTGGCTATTAAAAACACAGCATACTAACAAAAGATGATCCAAAAAATGGGGTTGGAGGAAAGGAAGCTATGACTTTCAATTCTGTGATAGATTTGAAGCTATACAATTTTTTTTTGTAGATTGTCCTTAATTGATTCATGGGGTGTTTTGCAGACCTCGATGGAAAGACAAGTCACAAGTGAGATTTTCAAATCAAGATTTGGTTAGAGGGCACCCCTACGAAGGATTCAAGATTGAATTGCCAGAAGTCCCTTTTTTTTGCCGTCATCACTGTTGTCCTTGCTTTCACTTGTTAGTTTTTCAGATATGTGATACCGAGATGTTTCACAAAGGTTCTGTTGGATGTAAAGTAGCAACACAAAACTTCAGTGGGTTATGAGATGTCGGTATGACTGAGAGACTAAAACTATTGTTGGTTTTTTTGCTTGGAGCTGACCTGGACTCTTGCTTGCAAGCAAGGCCTTGAACTTATTCATGGATGGATGCATTTTACCTTGTATACGCAGCACGGCGACAGTGGCGGGGTCGGAGCACGGCAACGACGGTGGTGTGCAAGGTTTCCAGATCTGTGTGGAAGGTATCTGCACAGCAACGACGGGTTATATCATTTCATTTTGCAGGTTAGCAGCTGGTGAACTGCAATCTATCAAGATTTCACGCCTGCCTTCAGTTTTATCTGTTAGCTAATGACAGCTAGTGCACCTTTGTGTTTTTTCTGCTCTGTGTATTCTGCTGGTTTGTAAATAGATTACTATGAATATCTTGGAAAGTCATTGAAAATTGTCTGGACCTTTATTGAAAATTGTCTGAACCTTTATCAAAAACTGATGTAAATTCAGTTCATCAATCATGTTTTCCAAGTGATTATCTGTGTTGTGATTCTGCATGTGGCAGCTGCACATATTTTGATTTGGTTTGATATCTTGCAAGAGAGAGGCCAATACTTTCAGGATGGGATAACACAAAGCATTCATGATGATCTAGCTGGTCGTACTGCACGATGATAGACCATATTACTATATGTTATTTTGTGGTCTTTTGCTCTATCTTTTGATGATAATGATGCTACAAGTTGTTAAACATTTATATTACTAAGGAAAAATAGCATATTAATCCTTCATGAAGTAAACGGCAAGAATCACAAGGGCAGTATTGTCCATCTCCTCCCTATCCTCTCTTTCAAAATTTCAGGAGCTGACCAAATGAGCCAAACACTTTTACATCATCTCCAGCTCTTACAAGAGCTAGCTCCAGCTGGAGTTGGAGTTTGGAGTTAGGATCTGAGAGTTGGAGCTCTACCAAAAAGGCCCTTAGTCTATGACTAGGGATGAAAACGGATCGGCAACGGACGGAAACTAGCTTTATCATATTTGTTTTCATATTTTTTTCGAAATCGGAATCGAAATCGAAAACTCGGATACGGAAATGAAATCGAATATTATCGAATACAGATACGGTAGCGAATATTTACCGGTATATAAAAAAACCCTCAAATTGAGTTGCTTGATCAAGGAAGAGATATCGCTTATTATTTTAGTTCAACATCTCCAACATTTATATCGTCAATTTTGTAGACGGTCCCACAACCATATATAAAAATCGATTTTCATGGCTGTTTCTTTAAGAGATCCATATGTAAATATGATTATCATTTTCTATTCCCAAGACCTTTTACTAGATGTATAACTTAATTACTTACCATTGTATAAATTGGAGATGTTATTTATTTTATTTCACATCTTCGAAACTTGTAATGTTTGTTTTATATTTTAAATGCTTTCAAATACAAACGTTATAAACTACAAAGTGGTAGATCCCGTTGAGCTCTACAACTTTGATATGGAACACATCTCCATCAGATGTCGTTTGAATTGTAGATCTGAAATTTTGTAAAAATTAATATGGTATATTATAATGAATATTTAGACCCTTAAATGACCCCAAATAATAAAATAGTCAATAAAAAAGTTGTAGATCTCATCGAGCTCTACAATGTTGATATAAAGTTTGTCTTCATCCGATTCCGTATGAAAAAGTTATGTATATATATGTGTTTTTTCTAAAATTTGCTCAATGTTTGCGGATATCCGAAAAAAATTCCGGATAGTTTCCGACCGTTTTCCGATTCCGACGGATAGTACCCTTACTGTATTCGTTTTCGTTTCCGAGAAAAAAAATCCGAATTCGTTTCCGAATCCGAGAATTTCCGGATAGTTCCGACCGAAATTATCCGAATCCGAAAAATGGTTTGGACGAACGGAAACTATCCGAACCAGTTTCAACCCTATCTATGACTGGGTTGGCTGAGCTCCATCTTGCATGGAACGCATTGGTTGCCGACACTACTTCCCTTCGCGGATGGGCAGACATGTGGAGCAAGGAGGCAACTGCTTTTTTAATTTTTTTTCTGGTCACCTACATGTGGGTCCATGTGTATTTTTTTTAATTTCTTTGATGACTGAGCTACCACACGCATGCCATGTGGATTCTACATTACTAAAATCCACCAGCCAATATTATCGAGAAAGTCATTTTGCACGGTTTTAGTAGTTGGAGCCTTGGAGGAGTCGTTATAACCGATTTTGCGGTTGGGGAATATAAATCATCTTCCACCTCTGATTGAGGGAGTTAAAGACTTTTTCCTTTTTTACTTTTGGGGCACCTTTGAAATAAGGGATTTTTCTAGGAATTTTGATACATTATAGAAATTTTTCCCATGATGCCCAAGAGTTTGAGTGAAAAAATTATGTAGAAATCTTTCATATCCCGTTCTTGGAGGATTTCAGACATGAACACAAACATCATTGTTTTGATTTTCTTTGAGATACCCAATGTACTATTTCTCTTCATCTCTCCTTTCAACTATATTCTAAAAATATTTTCCTCTAAAACATCTATAAGTTTTCTGTGGAGTATCCAATGATCGATTGGACCGATTCTCTTGTAGAAATATATATGTCATGACATTCAATCCTTGTGTTTTTCCTTTTTCTGCTTTTTTTTTTCAATTTTTGTGTACCAAATAAGCCCTTGTACATGTTATATTATCTTTGTAGAGGCTGGTTTATCTATACATTTGATCTGGCCTTTGTAATACTCTTGATTGATACTTGTAATTTGATACATCACGAATATGGCATTTGCGTCATCCGATTAATTGTAAGAAAAAGGATTGCTCATTTTCAGTCAAGCCGCATATTCGTCACAAATGGACTTTATTTCTTTTACAGAAGTGACGATTAATGGACTAACTTAACTCTTTGTTTTTAAGATAATGGACTAACTTAACTTTACATGAAAGTAGCCGTCGCAGATGGTTTTACAGGCTTCACGAATAAATAATTTTGATATTAGCAGAAAATATAGCTAGAAATGGTCGGACACTTTCAGCTGCTGAAGCAGTGTAAATACTTTTTTCCCTTTCCAGAAAGAAATACAAGTTCCAATAATCAAAGAGAAATTGCTCCTGAGCTCATGCAGCGTGTGATGGAGACTGAGGTTCTTGCATTCACAACATCATTAGATTGCAATCGCCTTGAAGTTATGGTACCGGCAATGCAATTGGCGAATTTAACACAGAGGAATGAGTCCAACCAAAACACACACACACACACACACACACACACACACACAAAGTTTTGGTCATGATTCATGTGAATGCAACCAACAGACATTATTAATATAACCACACATGGAAAAATTGTAAAGTGCTTGACAATATGATGCTCGAACTTACCTACGGGTATATATTACAAAAGCTAATTAAGCAAAGATGATAAAACTGATAAGGGAGAATACTGCTAAAAGCATATTATATGAGCATTAAATCCAAATGATTTTACCGCCAGGAATTTCTTGGTATTCTACGATAAAAGTAAACTTTTTTTTTCCAAAACTGTGATGGAAAATTTTCTGCAGCAATATATTGACTAGGTTCTCCAATCCCATAGGAAAAAAAAATATTACACTTGAACTTATTTTGGACTGGAGAGCCTGTGGTCAATTGACTGCAGCTGCTCCCGGAGATGCTGGTTGTCCTCCAGCAAACGGTCATACTCAAGCAGCAGGCTTTCAGATTGTTTCCGAATAGCAAGAGCCTTGTCCTCAGCAACGTGGACTTCCTCTGTCTTTTCTTGGACTTGTAGCTTCAGTTTCTTCATATCCTCATTGAGAGCACCAATCTCTTCTTGGTATTTCTTTGTCTCCTCAGATCTTCCATGTTTTGCTTCCTCCAACATTTTATTATGCTTAGTTATGGCCTCAACATTCTTCTTTAGCCCACGTAGCTCTCTGATGTATTGGTGGAGCCGGTCAATAACTAGAGCAAGAAATAAGGAATACCCTGAAAGAATATCATAAATGCTCAGAACTTCAACATAGGACAATATACATACTGAACTAAGGAACACAGTGGAATACATTTTAGAACAATTAAAGACTATATTCCATATATATAGCTGCTAATTGCATCCTCACACCCCCTCCTCCAGCTTATGCCTTATAGGGGAGAAACAAAGCACCTTATGTGTCCCTACTTCACATCAATGTTCCACAAAATGAAAAAAAAAACAGATCTGATGAAATTAGTGATTGCACTACTGAAACAGAACAAGAAAATATTATGGGAGTGTAGCAAGCAAGAATTATTGAAATCAAACTTCCATTGGTGAAACTGTTAACATTAGCCCCACCCCACCCATCAGCCACAGCAATTGTCTAATGCAACTGTAGCATTAGGAGGCCATGGAATTATCTAGTTTGTTTCAGTATAAATCAGTTAAAGATGAGGAGGTTATTTTTAAAGTCTTGAGTTATATTGAACTTTCAGCGCAGAAGTTATTGGTTCAAAACAGAAACATATTTACCCTCAAAAGAAAAACAGAAACATATTGCCCGATTAGTATATAAACATATCATGGGCCAGAACGGTGGTCCCACCTCATATTGCTCATATTTTGTCAAATTGCTTAATCTCTGAACAACCACTCACTATCTAATATAATGCATTTCACATATTCAATTTTTTTTTTGCATGATATAGAACACACGTCCTACATAACAAATTTTTTTTCCTGAACTCATTTCTCTGTTACACCTTTACCGATTGGATTAAAACACTAATTTTGTGTAGTTTTTAGAACATATGAAATGCTGCCCGCCACTGATTATCCTTTTCTTAAAAAAGGTTGGAACAGTGTTTAGAAAAAATGAAACAAGTCTGCCATGAGAATATCTTGCGGTTAGATCAATATATGGTTTCAACTTTCTAATCCTCTACGATACTACAATAGATCCTAGTATACTATACCTCTATACCTAGCATAGCTTTAAAGTGACCAAGCCTGAACTAGTGTATTACACAAGTAAACCAAATGCTAAATTAAACTAACAACTGACAAGAGGACAAGTATAAACTTAACTGCCATTAAAGAAACTGGCTAACCTAATAGCTTTAGCTTGAAATATGATATGTTTTTAAATGAATTCGCGGGGGGGGGGGGGGGGGGGGGGGACCTAGTGGCAAAGTTCTTATATGGAACATTTTCGTTTTATCAGAGGCAGCCTGAGATTTGAACATAATATGGACCATTTCACAACCCACATGCATGCAGACTTGGGATCTTCAACTGAACTAAGCAGATATGCACTTTCTATAACCATATTCAAGACCAAAACTTGTACAAGAGTGGGCAGTGGGCACAGCTGGCTGCACTGGCTCAGCCAATGATCTCCATGATAAGTAAGTTAACTGCTCGTTGTGTCACAGTGCATCTTAGAAGTCAAGGGCATGTCAGAACTATACATGCCAAGCTGGAAGTTAACAGGGTGGACAATTTACAGGAGACGAATGTTGCAGTCTTGCAAATCAAAGATATCCTTGGCTGTGGTTCATGGTTAGGACTACCTTGGCATGGACATCAACGATATCAAAGGGTTTAAAGAAAAAGGCATAAGGGATATGCAATGTGCTTTGGAGTGAAAAGAACTCCAATTTTGAAAGAAAGAATGTCCACATTGGATGACTGAATGCAAAAGAAAGCACCATGTAAACAAAAAATATGCTGGGGGTTTACACATAAGTACATCACATAATGCAACCTTCATCAATAACGTATACTCATGCAACTAGTTATTTATGTGTTTTGGCCTTGCATAACCACTACCATGCAATCCTTAATACTTATTATATGGGAAAATTTCCTTAAATAACACAGAATATTTGCATTATCCATTATATGCACTCATTTTCTCATTGGCATAATGACATGTGGCCTGGACCCACATTATGAACGAAAGACAAATGTATTTCACAAGTAGTCAATACAGTACCATGTAAGGAATTAATCCTTCACACAATCATTGCAACCATCAGTTTGTAGCTCTGCACCCTCAACGTGAAAGATTTTTTTTCCTATTCAGTTACTAATGATCATTATATAACTTCAAGCCATACAAGTACAAGTGTACAACAGACCACACTGGCACTACTGTAATACTTATGTTTACCTATATATATAATCTGACTACAGAACACAATGCATGCAACAGATGCAATAGAGAAAAAGGAAAATGTTGTCTATGTCACTAATGTTGAGCAGTTCTCGTTAACATAGTAGAAGAGTGGCATAGATGTGAGGTGCTTAAAATAAGTGGAATATACGAGAAGCATTTCCTAATGGTATAATCAACTTTTCCTTAGACTAAAAGATGAGTGTAGACAAGCAAGAAGCAACATTGTTGTATTTTCCACCCCCAAGTTCACACTGCACATTTTTATTGTCCTTACTCAGAACACTCATCAGATGTTGACTGCTACGGTCCATGGGATGAGCTCATAACAATCTTTTCAGTGGTGGAAAAGTATACTTTTTAGATAAATATGAAATCAAAACACAGAAACAGGAAACAGCTCAGATGGTTAGGCGGCAAGAAGCCGAACTGGCTGAGTTTAATTCCTCTCAAGGAACTGAGTTTGCTCCAGTCGAACAACTTGAGACTTTTCTTGAACTTTTGATGTATCGTTAGTACAAGAAAATGCCTAAATTAGACCATAAGATTATTTCACCTGTTCACTCCTGTTTGTGCATTCATCCCTGAGGCATGATTATGGGAATCAGCTCCAAGACCAGCTACCACTCTCTATAGCCTAAGCCATCATTTTATTCATTTATTCCTTCTAACATTTTCAGACACCTAAGGAAAGCGCGTCATTCAGTAGCGATCGGACCAAAGGTTTGTGCGAAATGGATTTCTACATTTGTGAAAAACGATACGACTACTGTTTAGTACGAAAGGACAAGCAATAAGGGTATCCCCAACCCAAGACGAAAGCGCATCGGGGCGGCGCACACGAGAACCGATTTGATCGAGTAGCCAACACCTACCCATGAGGGATGCCTCGAGGAGGTGCCGCGAGAAGAGGACCTGGTCGGTGGGCGAGAGGGAGGCGCCGCCGCCGCCGCCGCCGGATTCGGGGTCTCCCCCGGCGCGGCCGCTGATCTCGGCCATGCTGTAGAGCGTGGAGGCGAGCAGGGCGAGGACGACGCCGGCGACGGTCTTGACGGCGACGGGCGCGCGGCGGCCGCGCTTGAGGCGGTCGATCCCCATCACGGCGAGCTTCCGCAGCGGCGTCTTGAAGAGGAGCACCGCCGCCACGGCCGCCTCCGCCACGAGCACCAGGAACAGCAGCTGGATCATTTTGCCCTCGCGTGGATTGGTTTCGTGGTTCGATTCGATGGAATCGAGGAAGGAGGAGGAGGAGGAGGAGGCGGCGTTTGGGGGTTTAGGGCTTCGGACGAGGCATGAATCTGGCTTCGATTTGGGGTTTGGAACAGACCATGCGCTGTAGTGTTGGATACTTGGATCACGGATAAACGTTCGGTTCCATAAGTGTGTACGGCCCAGCCCTATCGTTTCATGAAATAAGTGAAATGGTATATTTACAAATAAAAAGTAATTTATAAATAAAATTTTTATATACGTTTCTTAGTGATCTAAAAATACTGAAAAATAAATCTAGATAAAAAAATTAATTTTAAATTTGAGATTGAAAATTCAAATATTAGCTGATAAATCTAAGTATAAGTATAAGAAAAAGATAAGGTTATATGTAGTGTTAAATCGAATCATGGGACTCATGTTGAAAAAAAGAATCCCCCAATCATAACCAAACTGCTACAGGCACAAACAATTCTTTACTCGGTTGGTTCTATCGTATTTTAGACTGATTTTTAACATGCATGTGCCGACTGTCACAATATTGGATGGTTTCTTTTTAGGGTTAATCGGATCCGTACCATTAGAATTTGTTCAGTTTTAAAATATGTCATTACAATTTGTACAAATTTGTAACAAAGCCATCGTAATTTTACAACTATATGAGATACGCCACTGCATACTCTTCACTGTGTTTATCAAATTTTTTGGACCAAAATATCCGCATCTTCTCTGTTCATCCTTTCTTCTCCCTTCCCTCTATCTCTTCTCTTCCAGACAATAAATTCTGACGAGATGTCGCACGCCCCGCTGGAAGAACTCCCTGCCGTTTCTGCTGCCTGGCGTGCTCTGCAGCTTTGTAGAAGGTGTCTGTTCCTCGGCGCCGCTGGTGAGAGCGCCCCGCAACTGCGCAAGGCGTCCAGGAACTCGGCGCGGCTGCTCGAGTGGAGCAGGTGGGGTAGCGACCTCCATGCTCACAGGACACGACATTCAGGGTGGCCGATCGCCTTGAGCACAGGCCAGAAGGATCATCAGGGGACAGGAAGAACATGGGATTAGTTAGCACAAGCCATTTTCTCCATAAATAAAAGAACCAAACCGATTACCTGAATTCAGATTAATCAGCAGAAACGTTCTTCACGTGACAAGATAATCCTTTTCACACAAATTTTCTTCCAAGTGTGAGACCCCTCAGATCTAAACACAATCGCAACCCCACAAAAATGAGAACTTTATCTCCATCACCCACAACAGCAAACACCCAGGAGAAATTTTTGAGTACCTCTGCTTAGATTCAGATCGATCCATGAGCACTTGCGAGAACCCCACAGGCCGCACGATTTGCAACTCGTCAGCGGTGGCGGCGGCGACGACAAGCACTGGAGCTCTCTCTCCTCAGTCTGTCTCTCTCCGCCGCAGTTACCGTAAATGGAGGCAGGGACCTGCTGCAGGCCTGCAGCATGACGCGGGTGGTTGCTCGTCGGAGTTCGTTGCCTGCAAAAGAAAAGAGAATGGAAAGGGAGAAAGGGATGAAAGAAGAAGACAGGGTATTTTGGTCTATATTTTTTTTATGAATGTAGTGAAAGGGTATGTAATGGCATATCTCCAATACATATGAAGTTATAATGGTATGTTTTTAAATTGGTAAATAGTAATGGTATTTTTCAAAACAGTGAAATTTATAGTGGCATGAATTCAATTAACCCTTGTTTTTATGTACTATAAAATCAATTTAAGCCTTACACGTACTGGAGCTGTTATCATAATTGTTTCTCTTTTTTTTTGTTTTTTTTACTTTTGCATTTTTTTTCTTCCAACAACTTTTTATTAATATTGTGACTTGGCGAGTGACATCATGTCTTCGTATTGGAGCCAAGACATCACTTCAGCTAGGAGAATTACTCATACAGCGTGATTTCTACTCCCTCCGTCCCATAGCGTGATTTCTACTCCCTCCGTCCCATTTTAAGTGTAGCTCTGTTTTTTCGTGTCCAACTTTGATCGTCCGTCTTATTTATTTTTTTTAAAAGAAAAATTATAAACATAAGTCACGTATAAAGTACTATTCATGTTTTATCATCTCATAACAATAAAAATACTAATTATAAAAAAATTTCAAATAAGACGGATGATCAAATTTGGGTACAGAAACTTATAGTTGCACTTATAATGGAACGAAGGGAGTATGTATTTGACTTTTTTTCTTCTAATTTTTAAATTTTGAAGTATTATTTCAATGGGCAGACTTAGGAGAGGTCTCTGGTCCTAATTGGTCTACTCTTGATTATGCCCCTAATATCGTAGGATTTTGTATATTTTGGCGATTGCAAAGGAATCTTATATTGGAACAGTTTGAGCGTCCTAGCACGTAAAACCATCACTAAGAGATCAAAGGTGGCTTTTTTTTTTAACAATTCAAGTTTCTATGTATTGATGAGAGTATGGCTAACAGAAGCCCGAAGCAGATCGCAATCCTATATCTTTGGATTTCGTAAAAAAAAAATGGATCTAACAGTTGCATACCCAAAACTGAAATCCCCAATGCTGAACTTTCTTTGTTCTCCACTTCTGAGGAAGTGTTCTTGCTCCCTATCCTAGATAGCGAGGAGGGAGGGCTGCAATATCATGTGGTATCGAGGAGGGAGCATTGGAGGCCGTCCACTTTTTTATCTTAGAGAATCAAGTTTAGGATATGTCTTGAAGAGATATATCTTTTAAAGCTTAACCATCTCGTCAGAGATTCCAAAAAAGAAAAAGATGTAGGGAAATATTTTTGGGCTACCGCTAGACAAGCTCTTAATCTATAATATTTTTAAAGACGCTGTGATGGTGGTTATGCCATACCCTGTAAGTTTAAGTGCCTTAATTTGGTTTTGGTGATTAATGACAAATCTAATTATATGAGACTAACAATTTTTATGAGCTTTTGTTTGACTAGTCTCATTTGGATATGAAAGTAAAAATGATGAGATGTATGTATTAAACTTCACATATTCTAACTTGGTCTCTCTTGTGGATCCAAAATATAGTGTGAGCTCTCTCATTGATCTTGATTGATTATGTGCATATGTGTTCCTTTATATCCATATGTATGCACATCTTGAGGGGGAGGTTATTCTATATTTTGTTTATTATAAGATTTCTATCTTGATTTGAAATCATCTTTCATCTCATCTCTTTATATTGTTTATATCGGATTATTATCTATCACAAAAGAGAGAAAAGATTGAAAGATCTTGGATTAAACAATTTGTGTAATTGTTGCTTTGGTGATAGATGATAAACCGATGTTTATGGGATTAACCTCTCTTTTACATAAGTTTTCAACAAGGTTATTTCCCGATAATGAGATGTGGTAGATATGCATTCTTTGGTGATGGACCTTAATCATGACAAGGATGAAATTCATGGAGATAAAGCGATATGTATCACTTCTTATCTCCTACTTTTTGATAGGTTCATATATATGATTTTCATGTTATTGTTATATAAGTGTGAGACTAATGTTTACTTGAGTCTTATCTTATTTAGTCTCCTTTACATTGAGAATATGGAGATCATGAATGTATGTGTTTTTTGTTTATCTTTATCATTGCTACATGCCTTCTCCATGTGTATAGGATAAACCCCATTGGTTCTTCATAACTGATGCATACACTTGCCTCTCTTGTATATTTATTTGTATGCATATATTTAAGGGGAGCAAATCCTATACATTTATTGTTCACCTATTATTTATATTGGATCTTTGCATTTGAGCTTGCATACGAGTATATGACACTTGCGATGTTAATGAATACTCAACAAACATATCCATATATTTCATATGCAACCGGTTGGTCACCAAGTGGAGGATGACAATCGATTTGTTGGTACTAATGTTCTCCTTTGAGATGTGTAAAGGAATAGGTCTAATTGTGATGAGGCTAATGGATGACACTATGGGTTGATGGTCACCAAGCCAAGGACATCGCCATGTCGACAAGAATGAAGTCAAGATTGTGATGAGAAGAAAGCCTTAACAAAGGATGGTCAAGACCTCGGCATAAACATGGTTCAAGCGAATGGTCACAAGTGTTGATCTTGGCTCAAGCATTGACCCCAAGTTGGATGGCACAAGGCAAAGGTATAATTGAACTAAGAATGTTTTCGTAGTCTTTTCTCGGTCTTGGTGTTTGGTGTAGACCGGATTTGCTAGATAGGCACCATACTATCAAGAGGGGCCTATGAAGCAAGCACGTGGATGATCTTGTGCCATATTAGTTCATATGCATGTAGGTGCATTTGGTGGTCTTGTCTAGCCAAGTGTGATGAGTTTTCTCATGTCCCAAACAAAGAGAGAAGTTGGTATGTCCAATAGGAGTGAGTGACATCTTGTGGGTATGTCCGGTGGATATCCTTTGGAGAGTGAGCCCTTTCTCCCTGAATTAAGTTGTGTTTCTTGGATGAATTATTCATGGGTTGGATAGCCCTTTGAATAAGCTTTCCATAGAGTCCAAGAACGCCAAATTCCGAGATCCGAGTCAAGAGATATCGCCGTTTTACTAACGGTTGGTTGTGTTGAAAAGTGACCTGCGGTGTGACCGTGGGCCTTAGGTCGGTCTGACCGGGGCTGTTAGCCGGTCTGACCGGCGTGGTAAGGCCGGTCTGACCGGCCCTACTGGTCTATTGCACTGGTCTGGTTTTTGGTGGCGATACAGAGCCGCCAGAGCCACAACCGGTCAGACCGAGCCGATGGTGGTTTGACCGAGCCATGGACAGTCTGACCGGCCACTACACTGCGGTCAGACCGGCCAGGTTGAGTGGGCTCAGTGATTACCCTGTAACGGCTAGTTTTCTAGCCGTTACAAAGTAGTCCGGTCTGACCGTCCACTCTATGGCGGTCTGACCGGCAGAGCACAGAGTTGGGGATTTCGACTCCAACGGCTAGTTTTGGTGGTTGGGGGTATATATACCCACTCCCCAGCAGTAAGGGTAAGGTTTTGGCACTCCATTGCATTATCTTAAACCCTTGCAAGAGCTCTCACACCCTTGTGCACTTAGTTTATCTAGTAAGGTGTTAGAGAGTGAGTTAAGCCAATCCAAGTGCATTGCTTCATTGTTATAGCTAGTGTGGCACTTGATCATCCTCGGCAAGCATCCTAGACTTGTTACTCTTGGAGGTTGCCGCCTCCTAGACGGCTTGTGGAGGTGTTGCCCGGTAACCTCTCCGAGGAGATTGTGGAGGAGGCCCGACGCTGATTGTGAGTTGGTTTGGAGTTCACCACCTTCGGAGTGAAGGAAGAACTACCCTAGTGATCGAGGCTTGGGTAGTCCTCTCCATGGGCCGGCTCCCACCTTACCCACCCCTTGACGAAGGGGGCGTGCGGTAGCTTCGTGGTTGAGCGGTGGAGTTGAGCTTGCCTCAACGGGGATTAGGAAACCGACGAGTTTCCGAACCTCGGTGAAAAATCCCTTGTCTCTTGTCTCATTTAATTGTTGCATTTACATTTGAGCAAGTTTACATACTAGAGCTTATTTGTGCTATTTCCACCCTAGGCTTGCAAACCTTAACATAGGCTAGCTTCTTTGTGCACTTACTTGAGACTAGTTGACTTAGGTTTTGAATTGTGTAAAACCGTTTTGATTTACGCTTCCGCATACAAAAGTCGGTTTTTGCCAAAAGTTTTAAAACCGCCTATTCACCCCCCTCTAGTCGGCTTCCTTGATCCTACATACCCACCTAGCTGACAAGTGGGGGCCACCATCTATCTTTTGGGTCCATCATTATTAACCAACAATGTACTAGACTGAGAATATCTATTTGCTTCATGTACACTGTATAACATATCATATCATCATTAGTCAGAGTGTGAGAGTGATGGTTTAGTTTTAGTCAACTCATCTAATATAATTAGAGCCCATTGCAACGCACGGGTATTTTTCTAGTGTTCTATAAGGTGTATTACTTGTGTTTACATAAGACCCTACCATATTTTATCTAAAAACAATAGATGCATTTGCAAATCCAAGGGCGGGATCAAAGTTATTTTATAAAAGAAACTTTTATAAAATCACTATCACAATTAACCAACAACACTATAATGGTTATGGTATTGTAGTGGAGTTGTATGTGTAGAACTCTACCTATTAGGGTTTAAATCCTAATACTTATAAATATAGCATGTGCGAGTACGCTTAGTAATTTTGTGAAACCAGTAAAACTTAAATATAACTAGTATTTGCTATGGAAATTTCAGTATCAATTTACTCATCAATATTAAAATTTAATGGAGTTGCTGATGAACCCGGGAGGGCGGAGCCAGAAAGATTTTTGAACCCGAGTAAACTTCAATATAATTAGGATTTGCTATAGAAATTTCATCATCAATTTACTCATCATTATTAAAATTTAATTGAGTTTTCGCTGGCGAGACCAGGCGATGGCTCCGCCCCTGCATGTATGCGGATACTAGCAAGGGCGGAGGTGGTAAGTTATCAGGAGTAGGGCTCAATCATGTAGTTTATCTGAAGTTTAGTGTTGGCTCAAGCCCAAGCTACCCTTCACGTGGCTCTGGCACTCCGCTGCTGGATACTGGGTACACGACCATCCTTCTGAGTTTAGCACACATTTATACACATGTAGATGTATCTTTAATAGGGATTTAGTTAGTTCATATATAGATTTAATATTGGGTCTCTCTTGAGCCATTGAGACGCACTTGTAACTGTGGTATGTGTGTGGTAGTATGCCGCTCAGCCGCTGTGTGTCATGTGTATATACTGCTGAGGTGCGTGTGCGTCTTCCATACAATCTAATAAATAATAATTTGTTTTGTCACGTTCTCACGTAGTATCGAATTGAGATTTTTGGCAGCGCGCGAGCCATGCTCCTATCATGCATATTCTCCAAGCTGGCAAAACAACACCTGACTATCAACACTGTAGTCAATCACAATAGGTTTGCACAACCAGGATGCAGGATGCCAAGAACACTCCCAACAACCAATATGCATAGACAACCCTTTTATTGCCTCTCGGTGCCTCACTACCTCCCCGATACATACTCCTGGGCTCCTGGCTAGTAGCTACTGATCACTACTGAGACAGACGACGTAGTCGGCCAAATGGACAACCCATGAAACAAAAAGATGTACACACATATCGACCGGTTAACTGAAACAGGAAAGCAGAGGGATGAAGAAGATCTATCGCCACCGGGGACGGCGAGTGGCCGGCCGGCCGGCCGGCGAGGTAGGGGCCAAGAGGCTAGAGCATGTCCCTCAGCACCATGATCGCCGCCGCGTGCTTTTCCTGCAGAGATTGACATCAACGAGCCGCGCGCGCGCCATTAGTTACGCATGCAGCATTTGATCGAGAACACATATGCCACTTCGTGCAAAAGGCAAAAAGCGCAGGCCCAGTTTAATTAATTAGCGCGCGAGAGATGATATGGCTCACTCACCTTGTCGCGCGCCCTGTCCCGGACGCCGCTGCACACCGGTCGGCCACGCTCGTCGTACAGTATCATCCCGCTGAACCGCGGCAGCTGGCACTTGACGCCCATCAGCACCTTCCTCTGCCATATCGGCCGTGCCGGCGTGCCACCCGCCGCCACCGTCAAAGCCGCCTCCGCCTCCGCCCCGCACTTCACCACCTTCTCCGCCGCTTCCTCCTCGATCTCCAGCACGTCGGCGTCAGCGTCGCCTCCCAGTAGCCCGTACGGGCCACCACACCCGCCGCCAGCGCCAACGCCTCCCACGTCCTCCGCGCCGGCAACCTCGCCGCGCCGCCGCCCCGCGTAGACGACCTTCTCCTTCCACACGGCCACGGATGACATACAGATCCCCATTAGCAGCTAGCTCGCTCGTGCTCGAGTTCGAGCAAACGCCAACGCCAATGAATCGAGGATGGATCAGGACGGCGAGACAGCTAGATTAGCTAGGTAGCGGTGTAGCAGCTTGTAGTACGTGGTGGTGGTGGTGGGCTTTCTTAAGGCGGGTGGCGCCAAGAATGAGCCAATGCGCGCACAGGCCGCCCGTGACCGCGACGCCGAGAGTGCCGCACACTCCTTGCGCCCGCTTGCCGCTTGCGGAGTCATTGAGCGCGCGGCCTGGATCGATCGATGTGTGTATTTACGTTTCACCGTTTGGCGTCCTGCGCGCGCCGCCCGGCGCGTGCATGTGAAGCATGCCCAGCTTGGCAAAATGGCGATGATTTTGGCAAGGACTGGTGGTTTATGGAGTAGGAGTAGTAGTTTTCTTGAGATTGGAGTAACCAAATCTTCTCGGTAGGGTTGGTTGGGGTGCCTTAACTTGAGTGGTGGAGGTGGGTTAATGTGCTGTGGTGTCATTGCTTGGGTTACTAGATTGGTTTCCAAGAAATGTACTTACTGGTGTAATTGTGGAAATGTACCTACCAGTGTAATTGTGGAAAAATGAAGGTAATCAAGTGTTTTAGTGCATGTGGTAACTGATGCAGGGACAAATTTAAGTTGGAACCTTGTGAATAGAGTGCACATGTAATATACTTTAGGATAAAACTGTATTATTTTCCTTTTGTTTTTGTTTGGAACTCATAAAATTTTGTTACTGTTTAGTCAAGTTACATACTCCTATTACAGTTTAAATACTAAAGGAAACAGCAACAGATGATGGGGATACATTCTTTAAAGCCTTTTCGAGCAACTGCAGGGGGCTTTCTTCGTCCATCCAGGAACGACAGCACCCAAGACATTCTTGAGCGACTAGCTAATGATTTCGAGATGGTCCTGACTGTCAAGATTGAAGTCCAAAAATCATGTCAATACAATTTAGCTCAGTCTCGATGGTTTGGAGCTCTCCTAGCAAGTAGAAAAAACACAAAAATTCAAAGCAGCAAGTTCAGTTGCATTAAAATATCTGCCATTCAATTTTTAGGACAGAATAAATCCCTACTCGTGATTAGAAGAGCTTGGTTCCCACTAAAGAAAATAAGCTGATATCCAAAGACAAAACAATGAGAATCAGCACTGACCTGTCACTAGGTACTTCAACGGTCTCTTCGGAGCAACAACCCAGTGGTGACAGAGATGATAAACAGTTCATGGCACCTAATTGCGGAAATCAGGAGGTACAGTCTCTTTTGTGAAGTATTCTTTTCTCACTGTCTCGACATCACAAAATCTCACCTTATGTGCAGGAATAACAACAGTGAAGGGGTAAGATTAAGTGCCATTTGCTAAATAACTTCTATGCAGAGGGGTAGAGAGGGGAGCTGACCAGTGATGCATATTGTTTCAACAAAGGTTTAACAAGCTGCCACATCGGCTGAAACACAAACGGTGCATCAACAAAAAGAACTTGCCCGAGCCGCTTTGGGTAGTAATAGTAGAACACATCAATCTGTACAAAGTTAGGGAAGTAGGGTAAACAGGAGTACAGAAAACAAAATGGTTTGTGGAAAATATGCATCAAGCGTGGAAGCCAGCAAGTTTCAATGGTTCAACTAACATAATAGTACAAACTTATGATCGTAGAATATATACAGGACATGGTCTGTTTTTAGTACTCCCTCCGTTTCATATTATAAGTTGCTTTGACTTTTTTTAAGTCAAACTTCTTAAAAGTTCAGCCAAGTTTATAGAAAAATATAACAACACTTATAGTATCAAATTAGTTTCCTTACATCAAGCATTGAATATATTTTGATAGTTTGTTTGTTTTGTATTGAAAATGTTACTATAATTTTCTCCCTACTAAGCTAAAAGAAGTTCTGAGGCTTAGGGCTAACTTTAGGCTAACTTTAGATTTTCATTGATTGATTGGTAATAAAGTACATGGGGTCCCTTTATATATAAGGACAGATTTGACATCGAAGGAACTAATCTCTAGTATTTTAGAAACCAATCCAATATCTACGGCTCTAACTTTCTTATAAACCTCATATCTTTTCTAACTAGATAATATATCATGACTTACTCCTAACATATCATGCCTAATCTGCTGCATGGGCTTGGCCCATGCCCATAACATAGAGCAGGCAATTCTTGTTTAGTAATGATGTTAGTTAGCATTCTTATACTATTACAAACTGGTATTTAATGAAAGTAACTTTTTTTTTATCTTTGATAAACAAAGGCAAACCGGTTGAAAGAGTCAATTAGGCCTAGAGGGGGGGGGGGGGGGGGGTGAATAGGCTAATTCAAAAACTCAAGTAAACGCGGGAGTAGGAATTTTCGGAATTTCCGAAAATGACAGAGTATGCGTAATTCAAAGTAAATTCTAGATCTAGCTGCCTACAACAGGAAAATACTAGCACAAACAACAACTAGACCTATAGCAGCACAAACAAGCAAAGCTAGAGGAGTGAGGATGCTGCACAATGAGTTGTTCCTGGAGTTCGAATCCTTTAGGGGATTCTACTATCCATTGAGGAGCTCACAAAGAGCCGGGTCTTCGCTAAACCTTTCCTCAAGAGATTGCACAAAGCACTCCTTCCACTAGTGATATCTCTTCCCTTTCGGAGGTGAGATCCGACCTTCACAAACTTCTCCTGGCCAACCACACGTATGGTGGCTCGAGAGTGACACCTAGCCACCTAGGAGTCCTCAACCTCCGAGAGTAACAAATGATGCAATGAACTCCCGGAGACGATGCAAGTGCTCACAAATCTTCACGAAGCCAACAAGCACTCACACAAACTCGAATCCACAACTCTCTCTCACACACACCAAATCCAAGTCAAACACGGGTGGAAAGGGGAAACAAGAAAGCAAGGCTCAAAATTACTTTCAAACACGTCCGAAAATTTCCAGAAACGTTTTTTGGTGCGCAGACATTTTTGGAAATTCCAAAAATGGATTTCGGACAGCTCCAAAAATTTACAGAAACATTTTGCCTTCACTGTCATTTTCGGGAATTCCGAAAAGTAGTTTCAAACGGGTCCGAAAATTTACATAATCGATTTTGGCTTCTCAGTCATTTACGGAAATTCCAAAAATCAATTTCGGACAACTCCGAAAATTTCCAGAAGCGAAATTCAGTTATGTATATTTTCGGAAACTCCAAAAATCTGTTTCAGACAACTCCAAAAATTCCCAGAACACAGAAACTGAGGAGAAACCCTTTTAAAAATAGATTTTGAGCACATACATCACTCCTCATACGTCAATGCATCATCTCTCTTAATAGTACGGCTTTCCTAGTGACCCAAAGAAATAAAAATAAACAAGATCACCTTTTGCTCATTGCAGCAACTCATGATTTTGTCGCATTCGTTGAGATATGCATTGCGCTACAAATCGTCATAGACTAACAATCCTTCACATTCACTTAAATAAAATTGCTAGTCCTCTCTAATCGTATTGTCATTAATCATCAAAACAATTAGGGGCCTACATGCACTTTCACCGGTGATAATTGTATGCATGTTCAACCCTCCAATGACTTAGCAATTAATCTGAAATGCTTGGTTAGTAGCTTCTGAGGGACAACTACGTGGTTGGGAATAGCATAGAATGAATGAACACAACTTACCAAAAACTTCAAAAACTGGAGATCACCATTTTCCACCTGAAATCCTCGAAGATCAAAAATGCCAAGTATATTCTCTGTTCCCAAGGGAAGTCTACTCAATGCCTTCTCAACTAAAAAGGCACACAACTTCTCATTTTCAACTGGATCTTGTTTCTGTAATTGTGTGGACCAGTAACATAACTGAGATTATCAGAAAGAAAGACACTAAACAGAAATCAGAGTACAAAGTCAAAATGAAGCTGTGTTGTGTAAATATGTAAATCATGTTTTTAGTTGCTCTCAGACACTGTAAGTTCTAATGATATGCCACAAATAATTCTGTAGTTCTACACTTCTACTTTGTTCCATGTGCTGTTCTAATGCTTTGAGAATGCCTGTACCCACTATTTAGGCTAAGAAACATCAAAAGTTCAACATGTCTAAATCATGGTTAACAACATAAAGAACTTACAGAAGGGAAATGCTTTGACGCCACCACTACTAGCACAGGTCTACCATAGATGTCAAAAGAATCATGCACATATGCTTTGCCAGTTTGATACAACCCTTTAACCGATTCTTCTGATAATTCTGAGACTTGAAAATCCTGGCGCCATTTCTAATGCGGATGAAAGGAACACTCATTAACAAATAGGATAATGTAGATAATATAACATAGAGCTTTACCAAGGGGGTGTGATTTTAGGTCAACTCTGTGAATAGGAACAAGTGTAGTTCTTAGCAATTAAGGTTCAAGCATGTAATGCCTTCTCCCAGAAAATGAGATACAACTTGTAAAAGAATTGGAAGACGTATATGAAACACTGTACAGTTAAGCATATGCAAGTTTAGAAAAGAGAATATGGCACTAGTTTGACTGAATCACTTAAATTCCAGTTTCCACCAGAACTCAATATTCCCATCAGCGAATGTATCCAAATAGCACATTATGTATTAAAAATTCTTGCGGTAAAGTGTAAAAGTAAGCGGCACTATTGAACTTAGAAATATCTGGCTCTATTATGCTTTTTCAATACCTTACATGGATTGTGATTTTAAGAAAATCATTCATTATAGAGGCACTATAGAACAGAACAATCTAGGTTTCATAAAGAAAATTATGAACGAAACAATAGGCTAAAACAAGAGCATTTATCGTAACAGGAAATGAATGTCATATTTCTCATGTCAGCACAGTTTGTAGGATACAATGGCCTTGGTCAGTTTAGAAACTGTTTCATCGACGGAGAGCTTCCTGTCCTTCAAGAACCAGAGGATCATCTCCTCATCATCCCTCCCGTTCCTGCCCGTCGGGAGGCCCGGATGCTCCCTCTCCAGCCGTTCTTTGACCTCCAAGACGAGCTTCACAGCACATGGATAGAAGCAAATACAAGCAAGCAAGTCACGATCTACGTCTCTATCCTATCTACGCATCCAGAACATACGGGGGGTTGCTGGCACCTTGGAGGAGGAGGTGGAGGTGCCGCCGCTGGGAGGAGCGGTGCTGCAGCAGTGCACAACCACTCTCCTGGCGAGACCCCGCAGGGGCGGCGGAGCTCGGGCGACGGAGCGGAAGGAGCAAGCTGCAGCCATCGCCTGCGGTTCTCCTCTCTCTCTCTCTCTCTCTCTCTCTCTCTCGTGAGGCGCTCGGATCGAGCAGGAGACGGGTTGTGAGCGACGGAGCGAGGGATTGGGGAAGAACTGGAGGAAGAAGGGTGGAACAGGAAAAACTGTTGAGGTGTGGGTAGAGAGGGATGCTCACCGGCGAGTGACGATGCGGTGGAAGCAGGAGGACGCCGGGCGCCACCTCTCCTCGCAGGATGGGGATCGGCGCAAGCGGCAGGCGAGGAGAAGAAACTCGAGGCCGAGGCCGGATGGGATGGATTAGGATGCTCACCGGCGAGCGAATGCGGCGGGAGCAGGAGAACGCTGGCGCCACCTCTGCTAGCAGGATGCCAGCGGCAGGCGAGGAGACGGGACGGATTGGGGAGGCGGAGCCGCGGAGGTCGTGCAGCGGTTTGCTGCCGTATACTCATACGCACAGGCTGGAATGTTTTCATCTCCCAAAAAAGTTCATCTAAGGTCCCTTATCTTGTCATTGAGTTTTAAACGGTCCTGAACCCTCTAATATTGTAAAACCAGGTCACTTTTGATCCCAAGGTAATATCTTTCCGGTTTTATTGACGTGGCGGCTGAGTCCCACGTAGATCCCACAAGTCAACCGGCAATCTTCTTCCACCTCACTCCCCTCTACTCCCATCTCAACCCAAACCTCCAGGGCATCTGTCAATGGGTGAGAAGAAGGGTGTCGGTCGGTGGGGAAAAGCTCGATGGCGGAGGCCACCGGCTGACATGGCTCCCAACAGCCGGGAGCGCTCACATCATGGACTTGCGCACACGGGGAGTGTGGTGCGGGTCCCAACTACAATTGCAATGTCGTCTTCACCTGCACGCGCGAAGGATGGGGCTTCTGCCTCGTCACGCTGGCCAAGCTCCTATCCCCCAAGCTCATACTCCCCCACCCCCCGTCGAGTTGCTCAAAAGCCGATGTGTTCAAGTGTCCCCGAGCTCTGCCTCTTATTTGCAGAGGCGCACGCGCGGTTCCACCGCATTGTCTTCGAGGTCAACTCCATCTACACCATATTGCGGTTGCATCGTCCCCAACGCATGCGCCCTTCTCACTGCTCGCCATCGCCAAGCTTCTTGTTGGCTGCCAGCCTTCTCCCCACTCATCGCTAGGCGTCGTCGTCGGGCTTCTACCTACCGTTGCCGCCTAACAACCGCCACCCTTCTCCCTACTGGTCACCGGCCACCACACACTTCTCCCGCGATTCAGCGTCTGGCATCCTCTTCGCGTGCATGCACGGACACTCATGGAGTCAGTGGTGCTTGCAACTATGCTCAGGCGTCGCAACATACTCCATCTCCCAACTCTTGGAGATCCTCTTGCCAATCTTGACGGTGTGGCTGCATACGACCATGATACGGACGCGGTGCAGATGCGTGACGAACTGCCACGCAACGATGTAGCAGTGTAACCCAAGGGGACGACATGTCGGGAGCCCTTCCTACTTCGCTTCTTCGCGCTCTTCGCCGTGTAGGTCCATGACGCAGTCGTCAGTCGCCACTTTTCTCCCCACCTGTTGTCGGCTGCCCTAGAGGTCTGGGTTGAGATGGGAAGAAAGAGGAGATAGGTGGGCGAAGATTATCGGTTGACATGCGGGACCCTACATGGGCCCCACGCTGACTCAGCCACCACATCACCAAAACTGGGGAGCAATAGTGCCTTGGGACCTAATGTGACCTGGTTTTGCAAGATTAGGGATCTGTTATATTTGGTATTTCAGTTCAGGGACAATTTTGAAACTCGACGACAAGGGACCTCAAGTGAACCTTTTCCTTTCATCTCTCTCGTTTATCTTTCTTTTAAGAATATCAAAGATGCTCGTGCATTGCGGCAGGAAATCCAAATTACATATGTTATTTTTTTTCGTGTACGGTGGCGGAGAGTTAGATGATGGATATTTGGGGGCCTTTTTTCATGAACCTGGGTGGGTCTCATGCAAATATTCATTGGTCGTAATTATCCAACTAAAATGTGACTGAATGGTGGGCTGTGGGTGCATGGTTTTTGCTGGTCGCACCCATAGCAATTAAGGACTGGTTCACGAGAAACCCTGGAAGACTTACAGTGCTTACCACAAGCGGGAGTGGGTAACTGCTTGATTTGTAGTATAACTCGACCCTTTCCTAGACACTAGTGGCGAGGGTGGGCGTGATGGAATTGGGTCGGCCGGGTGTCCGGTTGTCCAGCTGTCGGATTCATCGCGACGCACGAGGGGACTGCCCACCTTTGGGGTAGGGGGTGGGGGTGAAACCTTTACGTGGTGTGGATGGTTAGGCGAGAGTTATATGAAGGGTCTTGTCACAATCACTCGACATGGTGACGTGTCTGTGCAGGCACGGTGACATGCTGGTGGATTGTGTCTTGTGGGTACAGTTGTGCACCTCTGCCCAGAGTAAAACTATTCAAATAGCCATGCCCGCGGTTATGGGTGATCGATCAGATTCACCGTGATTAGTTCCATCCTTAATAATTGGTTAATGAACTGGTTAATTCAGGTGGGTTGGTTGGGCCTGTTCAACGTGGTGTAGCGTTGATCAGTGGAGATTTAATGTTACCTTAATCAAGCAAATATTATATTGTTTTGCTCAATAAAATGCTTTGCAACCGCCTTTATGCAAATAGCCACAAACCATCCGTGTGTTCCCCTTGCACGTCTGCATCATTGGTGTGGCTTGCTGAGTACGGTGGTTGTACTCAGCCTTGCTATTTTCTCCCTTTTCAGATGTGTAGTGCTTCTGAGCTGAAGACGAAGTTAGAGGACCAAGGCTCAGACCCCAGTTGAGTTTTGCCTGTGGAGTGGAGCTGAAGCCCCGGTAGGATCGCCTTTTTCCGCTGCTGCTACTTTCTTTTCGGTGTGAGGACTAAGCGCCTCTTCTATAAATATTTTACGCTTTATTTACGTTTGGATCTGTATATTAATTTGTCGTTTTGTGTACCCTGGCTGGTACTGGACAGGGATTTAATACATAAAATAGTCTGAAAATTTAGGCTAAATTTCTGGGCGTGACAGTTGTCTCCGTGAGAGCAACACAATTCCAATAGACGAGAAGGTTGACCAGCAAGTAGGCCATGAGCACACTGGAGTTGCTGCACGGGGACGACCACCATTGCAAGGTCCGGCAAAGGGGAGAACAAGGCAGCTGAGCCAGATCTGTCGAAACAGGTGTTTGCAATCTTTAGCTTTGAGCTCGGACACTAATTTCGGCTTTGATCCAACATCCTTTTAGCACTTGGATGATACTGCTGTCGGTATTTCTTAACGACATTACTAAGAATATAATTCCCAGCAATAACGCAGAAATGCTCGGGTATATTATGGTTATAGAACTCATCCGCAAGCGCACGGATATACCATTGTAGCATTTCACCCGAGAGTATTCCAAGGGTATTGTATTTATTTTATTCCGTGGGAAGATCATGTAGAGAGAACTTGATTAATAATTTATATATTACTTGTGATAATCATAGTCTAAGCACTGGTTAAGATAATCCAAGGGTAGAGTGAAACACAAGCAGTTGAGCTACTCATTCTCATACTAAATTATCTAAGCTAAGTGGAAAGAAAAGATAAAGATAATCTATTCCTATACTTTTAGTATACATAGTATACATACATTCTATTCATATAAAGTACTAGCTAACACCCTCTATCCAATGCCCTCCTGGTACTTTGAGAAGCCACCCCTGACTGCCGAGTTCCTTACGACAGCCCGTCATCACCATACAACCGGTCTAAATACGGAGGAGTACCCTGATGAGAACACAACTAGCTCGGATATAACCATGGCTACTTTATGTATTAATCAACCAAAGGTGCATATGTTCTATATTAGATTTACTTGTTATATATTTGAACAAACATTGCTACACGATGAGTTTTGTGTGTTTTCGTTTGCAGAGGTACTTGCTTGGGCTAAAGAAAAGAGACCGAGCATAAGGAATGCATGGATGATTGAAGAAGTTGATTGGGAACCAAACCAAGACCTTCTCCAAGTCTTCTTTCATCTCACCACGTCACTTTTGGCCCATAGAAGACAAGAGATTAAGTTGTGCAAGTTTTGGATTCGGATTCGGGCCTCCTGACAGCATCAACTTCAAACGGACCTAACCGCTGATCTAGAAGGAATTTCGGGGTCCATGAATACTTGTTAGAAAGCTTATGGAGTCTACTTTCAGATGGTTTTGGTCCCACGTTAAAATTCCTACTGAGCTGCCGAGAATCTGCAAAACAAGCCACGTATCTCATCCAGTCCAAATCTGATTTGGGTTTTGGGCCTTATAATTGTGTCGTGGGCTTATCCCAAGGGGGTGTGCGCCCTAGGGCAACCCTAGGACGTCCCTAATCACATTTATTCAGTAGCCGTCAACGTTTAGAGTTGGGTTTTGCTTAGATTATTCTGTCAAGAACAGTTTCGCCGCTAGATCGGTTTGTGGAACCCCAAATTCGTGTACTTAATCATTCATATGCAATTTGGTTGCAATCTATCTTGTTCTTGCTTGTGTTCTTAGATTCGCATGCAAGGATTAGCCTTCTCGGCGAGGTCAACCGGGTTTCGGCATGGTTGATAACTAGAGGAGACGTGGTGCTGCGATTGCGGGGCTCAGTAGCGTGTTCGTTCAGAAGCCGGATCGAGTTGTGTCGCGACTCCGCCCAAACCGATTGTTTATCAATACCTATCGGAAGATCAGGACCTAACATTCCCTCATCAGTTGGTATTAGAGCGCGGTTGCCCGTTAGGTAATTTATCTTCCCATAACCAGAAAATTGCCACACAAAAATATTTATTCTTTACCTAGACAATTTGAGCCGTTGCATTGTTCTATTAGATTTTACTTTGTTAAATTCTAGGTTGCATCGTCGTGTCGAGTGCTGGTTTAGTCTTAGATTTAATTTTTAGTTTTGAGTATTGCATCTGTTCATTACTTAGGTCTAGGGTACATCACTCAAGTGTGTGAGTTGTACGTCAGTTTTGGGTCCAGTTTTTCATCTCGTCAGTTGTTGCCAGGACCTTGAAAAATTGAATCGTCTCGTCGTCGAGTTTCCGTTTTTGTGATTTGGAGAAAATTTTATCAAACGGTTTTGGAGTTGCCATACTGTGCGCGTGTACTGTGCGCGTGAGGGGAGTATTGTGTGCGCATGAGGAGAGACTCCGTATCAGATCACATCTATCCGTGCCTGTCCGTATTTCCCTATTTATAGAATTGTTAAGTAGCGGATTTGAGATATTTTTATAAAAACGGAACCTACATGATATGAGTAATCCATTTTTGAGATGATCCAATTTTAGTTTTGCACTTTGCGTTTGAGTCCCTGTAATATTCATATTTACATTTGAGTCCCTGTTCGAGGTCAGTGGTCCGTTTTTGTTGAAGAAAAAAGTAAAAAAAAAAGAATAAAGAAAGAAAGAAAAGGCAGAAAGGTGCAAAGAAAAAAAAGAGAAAAAAGCCGCACCTAAAAAAATGAAAAAAAAAGGCAGAAAGGTGCTTAAAAAAAGTCGCACCAAGAAAGAAAAAAAATCATTCATCCTTTGAGTATGTTATCAGAGTGCAGAGTTGTGCATTGATTCATATCTAGTCTTTAGTGGTGCCGGATGCTAGCTTGAGCTAGAGTTGAGTCTAGTCTAGGCCAGCACATTGACTAGTACTTTGAACTATTATTCAACTTTGCATTTTCTGATTAGCACAATTACGTTCTTTTGCTACTATATATTGTGCCTCCCAAGCTACACATATATACTTCTGGTCAGCACCGCTTTGATCCTTGCAATCGCCATATCATGTCCTTCAAGGTGTCACGAACCAGCCACCGGTTGTACCGTCCTTAGCATTGCTGGTAAGACACTTGTAAGAGCTTGGTAAGGTGCTCCATTTGGCTGAGTTATTGAGGGGCACCACTACACCGCATAGCAGATTATTAGGGATAACCTTCATTGTTTGTTATTGGTTTTGTGTTTGCAATGACAGGTATAAGTGGCGCTCAAAATCAGCGATACCAACAAGGTGCACGTGATGAAAGTACTTGGGTGCAACAAGTGCTAAGTTCTCAAATGGAGAAAGCGGAGCAATGGCAGTACCACGAATTATTTGAAACAAAGTTTATGGTTAAGGATAGAGCATGTCGTACTATAATCGATAGTGAGAGTTGCAATAACTTTGTGAGTTCAGATTTGGTTGAGAAACTTGAGTTGCTTACACAACCGCATCCTCATCCATATTACATCAAATGGTTCAACTCTTGTGGTAAGTTCAAGGTAAATAGAATTGTGAGAATAAACTTTTCAATTGGGAATTACCATGATACTGCCAATTTTGATCTTGTCCCTATGCAAGCATGTTCTTTGTTGTTTGGTCAACCATGGGTATATAATAATAATGGATCACATAATTTTGTTGCTAATACATACACATTTAGACATAATGGTCGGAAAATGAAATTGGTACCCATGAGTTTTACTGAAATTTTCGAAGATAATCTTGAAAGGATGAAGAATGGAATCGAGGAAATTTTTAAAGATAGTATTGAAAGAACGAAAAATAAAATCGATGAGACTTTAAGAGATACCAGTAAAGATACTATTGTGATGCCTTCAACTAAGTCTAAGTTATTACAAAATGAACGTAATGTCGTGCCTATTGTTTTGGATACTAATATTTTGCAGGCATCTAAGAATAAACAAGGTAATGAGAAGGAGAAGAAAGACGAAGAGAAAAAAGACTTATCTATAGCTCCATGCATGCTTGAAGAATGTTCGATTGACCAAGCGCTGATAATTTCTGAAGATAAGAAAAAAAGGTAATGATAATGGTGCTACAGCTACTCAAGGTATGCATATTTATGATATGCCAACTATTTCCACTACTTATGCTACGTTAGAGCAACCCATAGTGGAAACAATTGTTGAAATACCTTTATCACAAAACAATTTGCTTGATGTTTCTTGTGATAAAGAAAAGTTGTGCGATGCTTCACTTATATCCATGCCACAACTAGTGAATTAACATGTTAGTTTTATAGTAGAGCCATTATGTGTTGAGTTTAAACATGTTATTCACATTGCTAGCGAGAATGAAGAGCTTAAATTGCTATCTTCTTTAAATACTTGGGGATATATTCAATTTGATGATCTTTGTCCACTCAACTGTTTAGAGAAGAAATTATTTGCTAGATTTGAATTGCCATGCCCTTCTGATGTGATTTTTCATGTTATTGGCAATTATGATAGTAAAGAAGAATATAATGTGTATCGAGTATATATTTGTTCAAATTTGACCATACCTCCTTTTCATGATGAAATGTATTGTCTAGAGCACCACATGCGTATAAGTTATTCTCTATCTAGTTTCTCTAGTTGTTTAAATGAGTTACATGTTGGTTTGCAAGAAGGGGAGTATAGTGGTTTTTCGACTACAAAGATTTCAGGATCCAATCATATGACCATCAAGAAATGTTCCTCACCGGATGTGATAGATAAAGATAAGTTCAATACGCTCCATGACAAGGTGAAACCAAGGACGGTTTCTAATCAAGAAGGGGAGGATGATGAGAACACAACTAGCTCGAATATAACCATGGCTACTTTATATATTAATCAACCAAAGGTGCATATGTTCTATATTAGATTTACTTGTTATATATTTGAACAAACATTGCTACACGATGAGTTTTGTGTGTTTTCATTTGCAGAGGTACTTGCTTGGGCGAAAGAAAAGAGACCGAGCATAAGGGATTCATGGATGATTGAAGAAGTTGATTAGGGACCAAACCAAGACCTTCTCCAAGTCTTCTTTCATCTCACCATGTCACTTTTGGCCCATAGAAGACAAGAGATTAAGTTGTGCACGTTTTGGATTCGGATTCGGGCCTCCTGACAGCATCAATTTCAAACGGACCTAGCCGCTGATCTAGAAGGAATTTCGGGGCCCATGAATACTTGTTGGAAAGCTTGTGGAGTCTACTTTCAGATGGGACCGACTATCCATTTGTCGGGTGATTTTTAACAAGAAATCACCCAAATTTTTTCTACCCTTAGATTTACATCCAACGAACTACAAGAAGAAAATAAAAAATACATATTTACTTACACATCATTGTTATCAAAATTACAATGCACTTACATGCCATATCAACTGAATTTACAAATGTAATTTTAGTTATATAGGACTGTAATTTTACAATTTAAAGAAAATAACAAATACATATTTACTTACATATCATTGTTATCAAAATTACAGTGCATTTACATGTCATATCAACTAAATTTAAAAATGTAATTTTAGTTATATATGACTGTAATTTTACATTTTAGAGAAAATACAAATACATATTTACTTACATATCATTGTTATCAAAATTACAGTGCATTTACATGTCATATCAACTAAATTTACAAATGTAATTTTAGTTATATATGACTGTAATTTTACATTTTAGAGAAAATACAAATACATTTTTACTTACACATGATTGTTATAAAAATTACAGTGCACTTACATGTCATATCAACTAAATTTACAAATGTAATTTTAGTTATATAGGATTGTAATTTTGTATTTTGGTTTCAAATGAGAGAGAAGGAGAGAGAACAACACGCATGTCAATTTTTCAGAGCGTAAAAAAAGCGACTCTGACCGATCGACGTTGGTACACGCGGCCCAACAGAATCCTATGTGGGTTCGCACTTCCCAGCCCAATATATGCGCACGAATCTTGGCACACATCGAATGGCCTAAAAAATGACAAATCTGAGAGAAAAAATTGCACGACAAATCTATAGCAAAATCACTTTCAGATGGTTTTGGTCCCACGTTAAAATTCCTACTGAGCTGCCGAGAATCTGCAAAACAAGCCACGTATCTCATCCAGTCCGAATTTGATTTGGGTTTTGGGCCTTATAATTGTGTTGTGGGCTTAGCCCAAGGGGGTGTGCGCCCTAGGGCAACCCTAGGACGTCCCTAATCACATTTATTCAGTAGCCGTCAACGTTTAGAGTTGGGTTTTGCTTAGATTATTCTGTCAAGAACAGTTTCGCCGCTAGATCGGTTTGTGGAACCCCAAATTCGTGTGCTTAATCATTAATATGCAATTTGGTTGCAATCTATCTTGTTCTTGCTTGTGTTCTTCGATTCGCATGCAGGGATTAGCCTTCTCGGCGAGGTCAACCGGGTTTCGGCACGGTTGATAACTAGAGGAGACGTGGTGCTGCGACTGCGGGGCTCAGTAGCGTGTTCGTTCAGAAGCCGGATCGAGTTGTGTCGCGACTCCGCCCAAATCGATTGTTTATCAATACCTATCGGAAGATCGGGACCTAACATTCCCTCATCATACCCTCCCCAGGAAATTAACTTAGGACTATATACACGTGCGGAGGAATACCCGTACTGAGCTGTCACCATCAGCAGCCTACCTCTCATCCGTAGCATATAACCCCAAATAATGATATCCCGTTATCTAGACACCACGCCTAAACATTATACCCGCACCAAAGCATCTCCTAGATAAGCTAGCAGTATATTCAGTATAACATGAACATAATGTAAAGTAGGAATTCATATACTCGGGAAGTATTTCAATACCATAAATGTATATAGAAGAGTATTCTAAATAAAGTACAAAGCTTACAAAAGAGGAAAGGAAAGCTACTAGAGCCATACCTGAACTCTTCCGAAGGCTTCCGAACTCGCGATTTCTACTCTATTCCTATTCCACTAGCTTAAGAATACTAAACTAACTTGAAAGAATACGAGAGAGCTCTTGCTTGAGGTGTGTGAGTGAAGTGAGGATGAGTGCTCCTTTTATAGCCTCCCAATGACGGTTGTGACGGTTGGAAAGGTCGGTAATACCCACCAACCGTCATTGGGGAGCCATCTCAGCCGTCCAGGAGAAACCTGGATCAAACGGCGCTGCGGGGGGTTCGGCCGAACCATGGGTCGGCCCAACCTGGCCCAAAAAGGCAGGTGGTCTCCTCCATTGCTCTCTTTCATAGACTTGTGAATTTTGGCCCAATTCATCGTGTCAATTCTGAGTTCTTGGCCCATTCATGCATAAGTCTGATCCTTGACATCGTCCGATTGATTTATCGTTTGACTTGATGTCGATTTTCCTTCACTTTATGATTATTCTCTACAAAAGGTTAGTAAACCTAATACTGGTGGAATATTATTATTCTGACATGTATATGCATTGTAAGCATAACTAGTTCTCCTCTATTTCGGTAATTTTGACAGTCAAAACTGATCGCTAACGACCGTCAACAAAACCCCCCAAGCTTGAACCTTAGCTCGTCCCGAGTGAAGGACGAAAGGACACAAAACTTGGTTGTTGATGAGGAGTTGCTACCATGCTGTATATTTCAAAGGTATAGGTGCAAGGTATATGTACTCTCTCCCAGATTAAAAAATCTTTGGCACGGTGGCTTATCCTTATCCCTGATTCCCACGAGACACTGCTTCTCCTTGCCTTGGGCGGTTGAAAGACAGAACAACAATTAGAACACCAATCACCCAATATTTGTTCAACTTTTATTCTGGATGTTTTCAAATGATTTTGCAAAAGAAAGCCAAGTTCCTCAAATGATTCACTCAGTCTCTCTAAGTGTATTAACTTGAATTCCTCACCATTTTTGCCTTTTTGATTCCTACTTTAAGGTTTGATATGTAGAGCTTGGTAGGGATCAAACATGGCATACTTGCATCTACATTTATTACTAAGTCAAAAACTTAGACAAAAGCAGATAACTAAACATACTCAAGATCAAGATCGTGCAGTGTGTATGTGTGATCAAGATCAAGATCGTGCAGTGTGTATGTGTGATATATGGTGGAAATGGTATATAAATAAAATAAAGAAAATGCTTCTCCTTTGTGCTTACTTCCTTCTCCCAAAAATCCTTCTTTTATTATTTTAGGAGAGGGCATGGCTACACACATTCTCTTTTTTTTTTTCAATATCATGCTCATGCTTGATATAGCATAACTTTATTATCTCTCTTTCTTTTTTTTATAACCATGCTTTTCCCTCCCCTTTTTTTCGAAAGGATTTCCACTTTAGCAGAAGAAATCACATGAAAGCATGGCGAATTTATTTTGGTGGTAATATGGAAAATGGAATGGAATATTGCTAGCTGCCAGTGTAGGAGTTTAGCATGTGCATAAATGTGAGTGTATGATCTTGATCATAGAGCATGAGAAGTATCTACACAAGTCACAAGGATTTGACAAAGTTCAATGGAATGACAAGTAACCAAAAATGTATATGATTCAATCATGATGGCATATTTTTGGCTCTGGTAGGAATTTATATCAAATGAGGAACTTTCAATTTTATCATTTTGAAAAACAAATAATCCGGAATTCAAGTCAAACTAGGATCAGGATCATAGCAGCTCTTATTTACTATCTCATATCTTGCAACAACCTAGACTTAGATCAGCAAGTGCAGCTCATTACCTCATGTTCCCAGATAATTGTTGGCTACTTATATTTAACCTTTGAGAGATCACTTACCTATGAACCCATACATAAGAGATATAAAACAGAGCAACTATTCATCATTTCAACAAAGAGAACTAGTTTGTCTTACCTAGCATGACTCAAACCTATCCTATCTTTTTGGTATTTTCTATTTTGTAAATTTTTATGTTGTTTTTAGGTTTATAAGATGCAATTGGAAAGCACATATGCAATTGGAAAGGGAAATATGCAATGAGATACAAGTTACCTCAGTGGGAGGAGAGATGTCTCCCCTCAAGCTTGGCTTTCGTTAAGGGTCCTTGATAAGGATTGAACCCCTGAAAGCGGAAGTACGCTTGAAGGTCATCGTGCTGTTGCTGCATCATGTTGTTGATGTTGGCAAACTGAGCATCAACAGTTTGTTGCCATTCTTGCGTCTGGGCTATATGTTCCGTGAGGTTGTACTGGATCTCCCCCGTCTGCACATCAAGGGTGTCCATTCTCCTAGTGATTTCACCCAAGTCCCAACGAGAGAAACTTGAGCGCCATTCACTTGGAGATGGAGGCATACCACTTGATCTGGGGGGTTGATTGCCCCCCCAATGTATGTCATGAGGTGCACGCCACCGGTTTTCACTGGCACTTGCCCAGCTTGAGACTCCGTTGCTGTGGCGTGGAGCTTGGGTCCATCCGGGCGCATCCCCAGTTGGTTCCTAACCTGCCTCATACATTTGCACGGGTGTTGAGGATGATGAACTTTCCCGTTCATTCCTTGCCATGTTGCGCGTACCCCTGTATACTCCACCTGCACGAGATTCTTCTATGGTCTGCAGGGGAATGGTTAGTTCACGACAGTTGTACAAATGATACCCTACGTTTGGCAACGGGATTTCATTTGTACAACCGGGGAAAAAGTAAATCAAAGATCCATCTACTCCATGTTTAAGAATATGGCCTTGCACTAGATAATTTTCATCAATACACGGACGAGCGGCTGAGATAAAAGCAATTTGGTCATTAACGACCCCTAGCCCTTTTGCTATCCGAGTAATCGGAGAAGTGCACTCAACAGGAGTAGAAAACCTTATACTTTCTAACCATTGTCTTATCATACATTTCACAGGAGCAATTTTGATTTTTCTAACCATGGCAAACATGATAATCAATTCTTCCCCCCTAATGGGTCTAAGATCATCTCTAGTAAACAAAGTCATAGCAATCCATTTGTGCATGAGCCTAAGTGTAGGATTATGGATATCATTCGTCCTAGGTTTCTTGCAAATTGGAGAGCTAGAAATATCTTCCCAAAACTTATTTTTCTCGAACCCGGAAATTCCTTTCTGGAGATCGATTTTATAGGAATCATGAAAACCAAGAAGTGTACTTAATCCTTTCCACGTAAGTGTGTATTCCTTATGGAAAAAGCGAAAGGAAATTCCATCTTCTATTTCTTTCAAAGTGCACAGAAATTGCAAAGTAAGCAAACGAGAACTAGGCTCATCTACCACAGCAAATATCTGCCAACCAACGGCTTTCTAAATAGCACGAAAATCAACATCCATACCTATGTTTCTCAGCAGCTCCAGAGAGTACTCTAGTGTGTGAGCATACTCCCGGTCACTCAGCATGTAGTAGGCTTGTCTTTCTCGATCGTCGACAAGGTCGAGGTCGGCGTCGTTCAGGAGACATCGCGGAACTTCGGCATCCTCTATCGAGACATCAGCTGATGAATGAGCGCTAGACTCGTCATGATGGCTTGATAAAGAGCCGGATCCCATGAACAGACGAGATAGTCGCCTCCTCACACTGCTACAGAAAGCGTTTTTGCATACGGGCGGAATCGATCTTCACATGCGGTTGGCCAGCCCGCATGCGCGAAATGGTCTGCAAAGATCACCATTTGCGCATGCGGCCGGCCCAACCGCTCACTTAAGACGGCCGCATGCGAAAATAGATCTTCGCATGCGGTCCATTTAAGAAGTCGCATGCGAAGATATATTTCCCCATGCG
This sequence comes from Oryza glaberrima, assembly GCF_000147395.1. Lineage (NCBI taxonomy): Eukaryota > Viridiplantae > Streptophyta > Magnoliopsida > Poales > Poaceae > Oryza > Oryza glaberrima. The sequence continues at coordinate 12,482,204 of NC_068327.1, read as the reverse complement.
GTCGACTTAACAAGACCACATGCGAAGATCTATTTTCACATGCGGCCGTCTTAAGTAGACCGCATGCGAAATTCAATTTCCGAATAGCTCAAATAATATTTATTCTAGCCTTTGGTGAGATGTGTCTCGTCATTAATATTAAATTATTGAGGGATTTATTATCGTATTTCGGAATAGTAAGCATATGAGATAAGACAAGTGGCACAGTAACAAATATGTAATACATAACCATAAATTCAATCGTAATTTACATACGAAATATATAATACAAGTGCCACAGTTTTTTCATCATATGTATAAGTAGTGTACATGTCATTGCATATGTTCTTTCTCCCACTCTCTGAGAGGTTTAAATTTGTCGTCCATTGCGAGTTCACTCTGGTTGCCGTAGAAGAGACCTCTTGCGTTGCAGACATCGCGACGGATGAATCGACAGAGGTCAGCGGCCACGTTCAAGATAGTATTGTCGTTGAATTGTTGTGCAATATATGGGATTTTGGGGATCTGCACACATAAAGGAAAATAAAATGGTACTCAGTGAGAAGTGTGTGCTAGATGGGTTTCTTTGTAGAGAAGAGTTCACCGACTTACTCGGTTACTGGTTGTTTTGTACCTCCCATTTACTCTGAGCATCTTGCACACGTAATAACCGCACAAGTTGGTTCTCAGTGGTTGTTTGTAGCACTGCGATATAATTATGAGGGACCGATCTCAGTAGATATAATTTAGTATATATGTATTGTTCAATAATTAGTTGTATCGGTATAGATTTGATAGTACCGGCCAGCCAGTCCTGACAGATAACTGCTTCTGGGATGTAATATGTACTGGTCCACCTCTTTTGTGTAGTACTTATGTGCTCTGTTTGAAGAAAACAATTGTTTTATCAGTAGTTAGAAGACTGGGGTTCGACCTAAACAATTTATATTAATGAAATGTTTATCACTTACAAATTCAAAATAGTGAGGAATTCCATAAATGTTTCCTTGTCATAGTGTGCGGGGTCCAATGATATGATCAATTGGTCTTTTGGATATACAAGGAATAATATGTAGTGGTCTCTGCATATAAGATAGGCTTATTGGAGATAGAAAATTCCGAAGAAGATAAATTAATTAAACAAAAAGAAGAGAAAGCTTACATGAACGCGTAGGGGACCATTAAGTCATCTTTGTCGGCGTGCGCCAACATTGCTATTGCCAAGTATATTGCTACTTCTAGCTTCTTCCTCTTGTGCAATGTCTTCACATATTCTTCCTTTTCTTTAGGGGTCTTGCCAACCAATTGCTCGCAGTCCTCTCTCAGCTCTATGATGTGTTGTGTTTTGCATATTCTTGTTGGATCGATATATCCAACCTTTGCTCCAGTTCTATCAGCTTCGTGGAATTGCATACTGCACAATGAACAAAGAAGTAATGGGATTTGGTTTCTTTGTTTAGAATGATACGTGTAACATGTAATATAGAGTTCGGACTTATAGACAGAACGCCGCAACGAGATTAACGTCCATTTTATCTAGCTTGTAGAGGGCGTAAAGGTCTTGGAAAGAGATAAAAAATATCCCATTAGGACCACTCATGAAAGCACCTTCCGGGACGGCGACGCTTATGAAACCGAGACCCTTCCTAGATGCCTTGATATACCATTCGTGAATTACTCTCATTTCCCATGGTAGCTTGTTCATAAGATAAGTTGGCAAGAATGGCTTGCCATACTCATAAGTTTCAGGCACATCGGCAGATAACCAGGATTGCACTTCATCTTGGGCCGCTAGTACTGACTTCTGGGAGTCTGACATGACGTGAGCAAGTTTTTTCCTCTTCTCAGAATTCCTGAAAGCTGAAAACATGAACTTCTCCTAATCCTTGTCAATCTCCTTTGGGTCGTATGTCGATATTAACTTTGGAATTATACGACGAGGTTCCAAAAGATTAGACTTCGGTTCGGATGTAGTACCTTCTGGTATGTGCACTTGTTCTACCAGAGCAGATTGGAGTGTAGGTGGAGAGGCTTGCACTGAGGGCGGAGCCGGGGGAGCATGCTGTTTAGCTGGGGAGGTGGGAGAGGCTTAAACTGGTTGCGGAGCCGGGAGAGCAGGCTGTTGAGAAAGGGAGGGTGGTGGTGTAGGTTGGCGAGGCGGTGGCCTAAGCGGTGGTGGGGACGCTGGATGTCGAGGTGACGGTGGTTCAGGAGGCGACGGTGGTGCAGGAGCGGCAGCTGTCCTTGCTTGTGATGGGGATGGAGTTGAAGATCCTGCTGCTGGAGCGGCCACGGTCAGGATTATGTCTCTGCGGTGCCACAAGATAAACTGATTCACTGCATCACCGAGAAGTTCAATCCCCTCAGGTGCAGGTATGTCTAGTTCCAAGGAAATGTGGTCGCTATGGACCTTGGCGACTTGTACCCTTGCGTAATCCTCAGGGATTGCCGTGTTGTGGAATTGACGTCCGGGTATCGCTAAACCCGTTGCAACCTCCTTAGTCTTTCCAGCGCGGGTACGACGAGACTGCACGTAGGTTGTCCAGTTATACTATCCATAGGGAAGGGAGTTGTCTCCACTGAGCCTACACTGCTGGGTACATTAGTTGTTTGCTGTGCGAATTGTGTGGGTTGGTGGCCATCAGGGAATAACCTTGGAAAGGCTGTCGGGTTTTCAGCTACCAACGAGTAGAACTGTTCCTTCACTTGCGCATAGATTTTGTCTGATAGTTGTTCTTTGTATTTGTCTCTCTTCTTATAACTTGATGCGTCTTGTGGAAACCCTATCTTCCAACTCGTCGTTGAGGACAAACCCCTTACACGTCCAGAGTGTTCGGCGGTCCCCAACGCCGCGGTAAGCTGGTCTCGCTCCCTCCGTGGGACGAACTGTCCTCCTCTTTCTTTCTCGACTATCTACTGCAAATTAGTAGTCACTTGTTCTATGTCTGGAGTCTCGAATAGTATGTCTCCCTCATCCGAGACTTGACCTGTGTTGCGCGCCCAAACCCAGTTCTTGCTACGTTCCACCATGGGGTTTACCAGTAGAGGTTTGCTGGCCGCTGCAAATCTCTGCTCGGTCTCCCGCCATTGATCGACGTGCCCAGCGTATCCGCTAGACCCCAATCTATGGGGATATTTGTTCTTCTTCGCGAGGTCTGACATTTTTTTTCCTCAAAGCCAATGCTTCATCTGTTGTATGATCTTCAACAAACGTATCCCAGTCAGCCTGCGATATATGTCCATATTCTATGAACGGTGGCAGATTCTTCTGAACATAATTCCGATTTAGATCGGACTTCCACTGTCGCCATCAATCTCCCATCTTTTTAAGTGCGTAATCTCTCCCCCTAACCTCTGATCCAGGAGGGTACACAAAATACTTCTGCAACTCATTCCAGAGAAGTGTCTTGATGTTGTCATCCACCGTTTCCCATAACTTGACATTAATAGGACAATGCGTCCTGACTAGAGTGCCACAGGTGTTGCTAAACTTGGACCGCACTATCGGTGGCTCGATGGGCTTCCCATCCTGATCGAGAGCAATCACGTTGTAAATTTCCTTGGGTAATTTATTCTTGCTTCTCTCACCACGTCTTTTTTTCCCACTCCCGCCTGCACTTATAGATGTATCCGTACGTTCAAGTGCAGACGTAGCAGTGTCCATCTCAACTTCTTCCTCTCTACTAGTCCTCGTGGCTTTACATTTCGAGCGGCGTCGGACTACCATCTGCACAATATAGGTAACTCTCCACACCATTAGGTTCATGTCACATCATAGTTAGTAAATAATACATGGCTAACGATGTTCAACACTTACGGCCTGTTCCATAGGTATGTAGTCCGGATCATCATCGCGAGGGGCGACTTGTGTTATTTCCATTGGAAACGGGTCACTTGGTGTGCGCCACGTTTCTTCACTAGAAGCGTCAGGCTGCTTGTTGCTACCAGATTTTTGAGGAGCGTTACCTTCTTGAGGAGCTATTGGCGCGTTCGATGGAACCTTATCGTTCGACATCTTCCAACTTGACGTAAAAAAATCTGGCATAAGTCCCAATTTTAACATAAGTCCCAATTTAACATAATTTGACATAAGTCCTAATTTGACATAAGTCCCAATTTAACATAATTGCTAATTTTAACATAAGTCCCAATGTAACATAAGTCCCAATTTAACATAAGTCCGAGATTGACACATGTCACAATTTAACATAATTCCGAGATTGACACAAGTCACAATTTGACATAATTCCGAGATTGACATCAGACCCAATGTAACATAAGTGCCAATATAACATTCATCCCAATTTAACATAAGTCCCAATTTTAACACAAGTCTCATTTTACCATAAGTCCCAATTTAACATTCATCCCAATGTAACATAAGTCCCAATTTTAACATAAGTCGTAATTTAAACAATCTCACAAATAAACTAAAGTCCACAATTGCACAATTTCACAAAAGTCCCAATTCAACAATCCACAATCCACAATTGCACATTTCACAATCCACAATCCACAATTAAACAATCCACAATGCACAATTGCACATTTCACATTTCTTTTTTTTTAAAGGAAATAGTACTGGGGGAATTGGACCGGAGGAGTCGACGCGGCGGTGGCGGGGAGGACTTGGCGCCGGCGAGGGGCCGGGAGGACTTGGGGAGGAGCCGGCGGTGGCGGGGAGGACTTGGCGGCGGCGACGGCGAGGGGGCCAGGTATAGGTCCTGGCGGCGGCGAGGGGGACGACTTCGGGGAGGAGCCGGCGGTGGCGGGGCAGACTTGGCGGTGGCGACGGCGAGGGGGCCGGGGAGAGGTCCTGGCGGCGGCGAAGTTGACGGCGAGGGGGACGACTTCGGGGAGGAGCCGGCGGTGGCAGGGAGGACTTGGCGGCGGCGACGTCGAGGGCGCCGGCCGGGGAGAGGTCCTGGCGGCGGCGAAGGCGACGGCGAGGGGGACGACTTCGGGGAGGAGCCGGCGGTGGCGGGGAGGACTTGACGGCGGCGACGGCGAGGGGGCCGGCCGGGAAGAGGTCCTGGCGGTGGCGACGGCGACGTCGAGGGGGACGACTTCGGGGAGGAGCCGGTGGAGGACTTGGCGGCGAGGGGGAGGTCTTGGGGAGGAGCCGGCGGTGGCGGGGAGGACTTGGCGGCGGTGATGCGGCGAGGGGGGAAATTTTGGCAGCCTGGCGGCTAGGGTTCGCGGGCGCCGGGACTTAGAAAATTTTCGCTCCCCGCGCTCCCTATATATAGGTGCAGATCATCGCATGCGGGCGGCTTAAGCCGGCCGCATGGAAAAATGATCTTTCCATGCGGGCCTTTAAGCTGGCCGCATGCGAAAATGATCTTTCCATGCGGGTCGTTAAGCCGGCCGCATGCGAAAATGATCTTTCCATGCGGGTCGTTAAGCCGGCCGCATGCGAAAATGATCTTTCCATGCGGCCGGCTTAAATTGCCCGCATGGAAAGATCTTTTTCCCAAATAAACTCATGTTTTTTCTTTCATTTAAATAAACTGTACATACATATTTTTTCAAATATTTTGGCACAACAAAAATTCCATATATTTTTAGCAGCAAGAAAACTCATGAGTAAACTCATGAGAAAACTACAGATTTAATAATATCTGTTGGACTTGTGATTTAATAAAATTACTCAAAACTCATTACCAAATGTTACATGCTAATGCATACAACATAAGGGGCACTTAAATTCATCCGGATACATTTGGAACACAATGACAACTAAAGGTTACAAAATAGCTATGACTTAATAACCTTAGCAACACCATCTGCTCGAACATACGACATATTCGCTTCATCAATTGTTCTCTTAACCTTCTTAATTCGCATAGGAAGATCAGTAAACAATGGTACATCATCGAACTGGTTGTAATCATTGGGGTCTTCGATATTGTCGATGCCGACGATCTGTTGCTTTCCAGATATGACAATAATTTTTCTTTCATCCGAAGGGTCCTTCACATAAAACACTTGAGCCACACGCTCTGCTAAAACCCATGGATCATCCTCGTGGCCTGTTTTACTGTGATCGACTATTGTTAGCCCGTAGTCATCAACGGAAACCCCTGTTGTGTCTTTGACCCATTCACAACGAAGCACAGGGATCTGGATGTTCAGGCCATAGTCCAGTTCCCAAATTTCCTGTATGGTCCTGTAATACGACTTCTTTTCACTAGTCGTGTCAATCGCTTTGACACGGATCCCACTGTTTTGTGCGGTGCTTCTCATGTCCTTCGTAGTCGTATACAAGGTAAATCCATTGATGTCGTAACCTTGCCATGAATTGACAATACTTGAAGGCCCACATGCCAGTCTTTGTAAAGTAAGTTCCTCCACAGAATCACCAACTGGCAGGTTTAGATCTTTGAACCACAGAGGAAAGTGACGCTTGTGCTCTCTTGATACCCAATCATTGGATCGCCCTGGGAAGCATGCTTTCATTTCTTCAAGGTGTCGCTCAATGAATGGCTCATCGATAGCGAGCTGTTGAAGAACATTGTTGTGTGCCGCGGACACCATTTTGTACTCATTATCGAAGAACTGCTTCCTACCAACCGTACCCCTTCCAGACAATCTCCATTCGTGTCGATGAACAGGAATCCCAATGGCATTAGCTCCTTTATGTAATCCATACAACACTCGACCGCCTCTTCAGTTGTGTATCCCTCTATCATTGATCCTTCGGGGTGAGCGCGATTGAGTACATAGCCTTTGAGGATCGACATGTAACGCTCATAGGCCCACATCTGATATAAGTATAAGGGACTAAGTTCAATAATCCGAGGGACGATGTGAACGATCATATGCTCCATCATATCTAAATATGATGGTGGGAAATACATCTCAAGCTGTCATACGGTATCGACAGCAAATGTCTGAAGGAGACCTAATTCCAGAGGATCAAATACCTTCTGCGAAATTCGATTGAAAAAGTAGCACAACTTTGTTATAACCACCTTGGTATGGACTGGTTTGACTGCCCTTATAGCAATTGGTAGGAATACCGTTAGCAACCTATGGCAGTCATGCGCATTGTATCCAGAAATGGTCAAATCCTTCATTGGTACTAGCTTCCTGATGTTCGATGCGAAACCAGTAGGCACTCTAACCCCTTGCAAACATTTACAGAAGGCTTTTTTCTCTTCAAGTGTCAATGAGTAACAAGCAGGAGGAATCTCGGTCTTCCCATTTGGCAGCACTACTGGGTGAAGGTCATGTCATATGGCCAAATCTACAAGGTCGTTACGTGACTTCAATCCATCCTTCGTCTTACTCGGGATGTCCAGCAATGTGCCAATGGTGCTATCAAACACGTTCTTCTCGAGGTGCATAACATCAATTGCATGTCGAATCTCTAGGTCCTTCCAGTAATCTAAGTATCTGAAGAAAATTGAGTGCTTCTTGAAAGGCAACACAGTATCTTTGTCACCATCAGCTTTCTTCCTCTTTACTGTCTTCTTCTTTCCCTTTCCATATACAACCTTAATCTTCTTTGTTATCTCATACACGTATGTACCACTTCGTGCTTCTGGGGCAGTGTCATTCTTCACTGTATTATCGAACAATCTAGCCATCTTACGGTACCTGTGTCTTTGTGGTAGGAACCGTCGATGCCGCATGTACACTGTCTTCAAAGACGACGTCAGGTATTTGTACGAAGTTTTCTCTAAACATATCAGACATCCAGTCTTCCCTTTAATCTACCCAGATAATGAAAAGTTCGCAGGTAGGTCATTGATGGTAAAGAATATGATCAGTAGTAGATTGAAGTGCTCCCGCTTAAACTCATCCCATAGTCGTAACCCCTCTTTCCAAAGCTTCTCCATGTCCTCCATCAAAGGCTCAAAGAAAACATCTATGTCGATTCCAGGTTGGTTTGGACCTTGTATGAGGATAGTGAGAAGAATATACTTTCGTTTCTGACATATCCATGTTGGAAGATTATACATTGTGAGAAGGACTGGCCATGTGTTGTGCGAGCTGCTTAAGTCACCAGACGAGTTCATTCCGTCAATGCTCAACGCAAACCTTACATTCCTGGGATCCTTAGCAAATTCTGGGTGTTTTGCATCAAATTTCTTCCACTGGCGAGCGTCGGCGGGATGTCGAATCATACCATCTATCTTCCGGCTCTCTTGATGCCATCTCATCAACTCAGCATCAGTTGGGTTTGAGTACAGACGCTTATGGCGATCCTTAATTGGTAGGTACCACATCACCATTGAGGGAATCTTTCCGTGCTTACCCTTATCAGAATCTGGATCGGTACACTCTGAATCTATGGGCCCATTCCCCATTTTATACCGACTTGTGCCACACATTGGGCAACTTTCCAAGTTTGCATATTCTTTACGGTATAATATGCAGTGATTCTTACAAGCATGAATCTTTTCTACACCAAGAGATAAAGGACATATGAGTTTCTTCGCTTGATACGTGTTTGATGGTACAAAGTTAGGCTTAGGAAGCAACACAAGCAACAAACTCATCAGATCATTAAAACTTGTGTCCAACCATCCATGTTTAGTCTTCAATCTCAGAAGTTCAAGCACTGAATGCAAGACTGTGAAATCCTTATCACATCCCTTCATTTCATTGTAAAGAAGATCCTTCGATGCCTTCTCTAATGCCTGCCAATTCTCCAATCCTCGTGACCTGCCCGCTAGCACCTTTGGTTCAACATGGCATAGCATATCCTCTAAATCAAAACCACCCTCGAAATCATCACTATCGGTGGAAACATCGACATCCATTCTTTCACGGGACATGTCTTCGATTAGAAAATTCTCTGCCTTATTCATCTCGAAACTTAACTCTTCATCGTCATCTTTGGGATCGGCGAATTCCCCGTGATAGGTCCAAACCTTGTAGTTGGCGGTGAATCCGTACTCCATTATGTGACCCAATATTTCATCAGGATCTACCAACAATTTCTGATTCTTGCAATGACGGCACGGACAAAAGATCTTTGTCATATTCTCCCTCAAAGCATGCGCCTTAGCCTGATCAATAAATTTAGATGCTTCCTTAATAAATACCGGCTGCGTTCTCCGCATCTCATACATCCATGACGACCGATCCATCTATTTATATGAAGACAAAAAAGTTACAGATAAAAAAATAGACCGCAGGTATTTCATACAAAAGTTTAAATGCATTTGTCCCTCCAAAAAAATTACAACAATAATGCAACTAGTATGTACAAGTGATTACATGCAAAATTTGCCCATCAAAAAAAATATTTTGAAGCTAGATTTTGCAAAAACTAGCTAGAACAAACCTTGTCAAAATATTAAAAAAAACTCCACTTTCCACCAACGAAATATAACAAAAATGGAGCCAAATGAAGGAGGAGAGAGAGTTCTTCACCTTTCGTATAGAGTTCAAGCAAAAATTTCGAGTTGAAAACCTCCCCCCCTAATTGTTGCTTGCTTTAGGAGAGAGAAAATAGGCCTATTATCGCATGCGGCTGTCTTAAGCAGCCGCATGCGATAATGCATCTTCACATGCGGCTCGTCGACCTGCCCCCGGGGGGGCAATTTTTCCAGGCGCCGACACAACTCGCCCGCATGGAACCAAACGCCCCCTCGTACAGAAAAACCATTTCTGTAGTATTGTCATTATGCACAATGGAGCAAGAACGGACTAACTCGCGGGGGTTAGAATAGCAAAAGTTTCACCTGCCAGTTAGTTTTACCAAAGTAACTTGTATATATGTAACTAAGTATTTGAATTTGAGGGAAACTATCAAAGTTTGAATGAATTTGAGAGCAAACTTTGGAGAATGAATGAAAATGTGTTGAAATGGGGTGGATTTCCCTCTCCTGGCCGGTTGGCTTAAGTAGTGCACCCACAACAGTCAAAACTGATCTATGGGGCCCACTAGCCGTTACCTCAAAAAGGAAGGCAGCCGACCGTTGCTTGGCCTGTTCAGCCGAACCCGACCGTTGCTTAGCCGGTTCGGCCGAACCAACCCCTGGTGGGCCCAACCGGCCCCACTTTCGGCCATTGGGTTCCAACTGTCAGTGTGGTCGTGGCATAATGAATTTTCATTAAAAATTTTGTATTGGTTTGCTCTGAAAAATTCATTTGGAAAATTTCCTCAAAATTCTAAAATTCTAAATGCAATTTTGAAATTCAAACATGTGATGATGCAAAAATTTAAATTGTTGAAAACAAATGTGCGGATACATACCAATTTACCTGTTGGCGAAGGTCACGTCATTTGAAGTCCGATGTGCAAGACCGTACCTCCTTGCAGTTCAGTTCGTGGATTTCCCACCCTTCTCCAGAGGTAATGGAGTGGACATCTTTAGCTTTTCCTTCCACACCTTATTTGGTTTTGGTGCGAAAGACGGCTTCCTCTAAGCCGATTGTTCTAGCTTCTTGGCCGGTGTGCTGGCTTTTACCGGCGTCTTCCAATAACGGTTCCTGGGTATTGTTGTTTCCTTCTCTAGGAAATTCTGCATGAACTTTACGAGGCTGTCCATCTTGGGTGGCTCCACTTCGACCACTTGAATATTTTGCGGGTTTGGCCCGTACTTTATTCTGACCATGGAGAATTGTTCGATCCTTGGCTGAAAATAAAACTTTTCCTCCTTCCCGTTGATATGGAAACGGATACTTCCCGTTCCCACGTCAATGTTGGCTCCTGCGGTGCTAAGGAATGGGCGCCCCAAGATAAGTGGTGTTTCCTTTCCCATGTCCATGTCCAGCACTACGAAGTCAACCGGGATGAAGAAATCACGTATCTTGACCGGCACATCCTCCTCTATCCGCACTGGGTAACGGACTGACGAGTCAGCCAGTTGTAGGCGCATCGGTGTTGGTGCCAACACCGTGAAGTTGAGCTTGTCAAAGACGTCCTTTGGCATGACGCTGACACTTGCTCCAAGATCATATAAAGCTTGGCCGAACTGCTATGCCCCGATCGAGTAGGTGATCGTAGGACACCCCGGATCCTTCTTCTTTTCCGAGAGCTTGTGGAGTATGACGTTGCTGCATTGCTCCGTCAGCTTAACCACCTCCGTTGTTGGGAGCGGTCTCTTGTTGTTGAGTATATCCTTGAGGTAGCAGGCATATGTTGGCACTTGCATAGCATCCAACAATGGCACGTTGATGTGGATCTTCTGGATTACTTCAACAAAACGAGCGAATTGCTCGTCCACTGACGGTTTCCTACTTCGTTGAGGAAACGGCAGCAATCGTGTGTCACAGTACTCCTGCGGCACGGCTTTCTCTAGCTGAATCTCCTTGTCAGCCGAGTCACTGGATGGCACTTCCTTGGCTATCCCATTGGTTCCTACATGGTTAGGATATGGCGGATCACGAGTGGACTTACCTCCCCTCGTCGTGATCGCCTTGACATTTTCAACGGAGGAGTCGGGTTGTCCCGGAATCCTCCCCGATTCATTTGCAGGGACTAATGAAGCCAATTGAGCTAGCTGGGATTCTATCATTTTATTGAAGCTCAGCTGGTTTTGAAAAGCAGAAGTGAAGCCATCTAGCTTAACATTAATATTCACTAGGACCTTTGTCGTTGGCAGCTAGCTTTTTGCTTAAGGCATCAGTGGTCTTAGCTTGCGCAAAAAACAAGATCCTTCAAGGAGGGCTGGTTAGAAAAGTTACCGTTATTATTACCTCCTTGATAATACGGGCGTGGCTCGTTCCACCCCTGACCTCCTTGTGGACGGTACCCGTTGTTATTGTTGCCCATGTACATCGCCTCCTCACGGGTTTTCGGGCAGTTATTCCTAGAATGTCCCGTGCCGCCACAGACCTCACACGTGACATGTGAGTCCAAGGCCTTGACGGTGCCTTGAGGCCGTTTGTCGTGGTCGTCCAGGTGTTTCATGAGGAGGTCTAGTTTGGCAGTGAGTAATTCCGTCTCCTTAACGGTGTGCATACCTCGCTGACGGGTCTGGAGTCGTTCCTCGCTCCAACCCATATTGGAGACCATCTTCTCTATTAGATCAACGGCTCCTCGAACCGTCTTAGAGAAGAATGCTCCTCCAGCCGCCGCGGCCAGTGATCACGGGACATGGGAGTGAGTCCATTGTAGGAGTTCTGCAGGATTAGCCAGTCGTCCATCCCATGATGAGGACGGGCGGCCACATACTCCTAAAGTCGTTCCCATGCTTCAGGAATGGACTCGTCCCTTGTTTGCTGGAAACTGGAAATCCTTCAACGAAAGGGCATTAGTTTTGCCCAACGGGAAGAACTTCGAGAGGAATGCCGTAGAGCACTTGTCCCAGGTGTTGACAGCAGCACAGTTAGCGTAGAACCACTGCTTCGCTTTCCTGAGAAGGGAAAACGGAAACAGCCTTAGCCTAACGGCGTCTGGACTGACACCCTCTATGGTGTACGTGCTACAGATCTCCAGGAACTGCTGCAGATGAGCGTTGGATCCTCGTTAGGCTTGCCGCTGAACGGGCTAGCCTGCGCCATCGTGATGAGGCTGGACTTCAAGCCGAAATCCACGTCTCCCATGTTGATTTGCGGCCCAATGGCCACATTATCAATAGAGGGAGCAACGAACTCGCGGAGTGTCTTGTCAGCCATAGTCTTGAAAGTCGGTGGCACTGGTACGGCTGGTTTCTTTGTCGGTAGAGTTTTCTAAGGAACGACGACTCGCGGACTGACGCTCCGGACGAAAGCTTCTGGATTTTCCTTAAAATTTTCCGGCAAGTTGAAACCAGTCATGCACTACCCTGTTTTCACAACAAAAGTGAAAACAACCAAGGTTAGCTTGCAAAGGGCAATGATTATACAGAGGTAAATATAATGTATTAGTTCAGGTAATCTCTATTATGAATCTTCCCCGGCAATGGCGCTAGAAATGCTTGTTGGTATTTCTTAACAACATTACTAGAAATATAATTCCCAGCAATGACGTAGAAATACTCTGGTATATTATGGTTATAGAGTTCATCCGCAAGTGCACGGATATACCATTGTAGCATTTCACCCGAGAGTATTCCAAGGGTATCGTATTTATTTTATCCCGTGGGAACATCATGTAGAGAGAACTTGACTAATAATTTATATATTACTTGTGATAATCATAGTCTAAGAACTGGTTAAGATAATCGAAGGGTAGAGTGACACACAAGTAGTTGAGCTACTCATTCTCATACTAAATTATCTAAGCTAAGTGGAAAGAAAAGAGAAAGATAATCTATTCCTATACTTCTATACTTCTAGTATACATAGTATACATACATTCTAGTCATCTGAAATACTAGCTAATACCCTCTATCCGATGCCCTCCTGGTACTTCGAGAAGCCACCCCTGACTGCCGAGTTCCTTACGACAGCCCGTCATAACCATACAACCGGGGCTAAATACGAAGGAGTACTCTCCCCAGGAAATTAACTTAGGACTATATACACGCGCGGAGGAATACCCGTACTGAGTTGTTACCATCAGCGGCCCACCTCTCATCCGCAGCATATAACCTCAAATAATGATATCCCGTTATCTAGACACCACGCCTAAACTACCAGATACTACTCTAATATCATCGTCATGACATAGAGTAATTGCATATGCAAACATTATACCCGCACCAAAGCATCTCCCAGATAAGCTAGCAGTATATTCAGTATAACATGAACATAATGTAAAGTAGGTATTCATATACTCGGGAAGTATTTCAATACCATAAATGTATATAGAAGAGTATTCTAAATAAAGTACAAAGCTTACAAAAGAGAAAAGGAAAGCTAGAGCCATACCCAAACTCTTCCGAAGGTTTTCGGACTCCCGATTTCTACTCTATTCCTATTCCACTAGCTTAAGAATACTAAACTAACTTGAAAGAATATGAGAGAGCTCTTGCTTGAGGTGTGTGAGTGAAGTGAGGATGAGAGCTCCTTTTATGGCCTCCCAATGACGGTTGTGACGGTTGGAAAGGTCGGTAATACCCACCAACCGTCATTGGGGAGCCATCTCAGCCGTTCAGGAGAAACCTGGATCAAACGGCGCTGGGGGGGTGGGTTTGGCCGAACCATGGGTCGGCCCATCCTGGCCCAAAAACGGCAGGTGGCCTCCTCCATTGCTCTCTTTCGTAGACTTGTGAATTTTGGCCCAATTCATCGTGTTAATTCTGAGTTCTTGGCCCATTCATGTATAAGTCTGATCCTCGACATCGTCCGATTGATTTATCGTCTGAGTTGATGTCGATTCTCTTTCACTTTATGATTATTCTCTACAAAAGGTTAGTAAACCTAATACTAGTGTAATATTATTATTCTGACATGTATATGCATTATAAGCATAACTAGTTCTCCTTTATTTCGGTAATATTGACGGTCGAAACTGATCGCTAACGACCGCCAACAATCGCCACCACCACCAACCACCATCACCAGCACCGTCGACTCCAACACCAAGAAAATAATACCAACGAAACAAAACGGGATAAACTCGACATACAGAACGGCCTGGCTGCCGCAAACTATAACCTACGCTACTCTATACTAGCAAAGAAGGAGGCCTGATCTCTCTTCCAGCCTTCACAAGCGATGAACCGCCGGAATCGGAGGAGAAGAGGGGTTAGAAAGAGGGGAAACAATACTGTAGCGCTCTAGTCGCCTGGAGAAGACTCGAGAGAGTTGCTACACCTTCGTGGCGGCTCATTATGCAAACTAATTTTCCTAACAATGTTTTTAATTTTTTGAAACTATATGGATAAGTTAAAAACAGAGCACATAGATAATAGGACACTAATTATCCAGCTTGTCTGTATAACACGATGTAGCGGTAAACTCAGTAACACCATTAAGCGCGGCAAAGAATATTTGATAATATATTTAAAGTATTTTCGCTAATTGATAGTAGTAATAGAGATGCTAGCGATGGAGCCGCCTGATCAACCCAGGAGCTATAGCTCCACCATTTACACGGAGAACTATGATAAACTAGATGTCTAGAAGGTGATATTCTAGCATTAAACATAGAAGAAGATATCTCTTAATCTCTACCTTAAGTTGCTAGCTTGTCAGCCATCCTATCGATCTTCTTAATCTTCGTGAGAAAGCATCTAATCTAGAGAAAATTTCTTAAATCACAGCATGTATATGACAGGAGAGGAGAGGTGGAGAGGGAGGGAGGTTGACCGAGGGGGCCTAGTCAGTGACGTTGATTCCGGCCAGCCTGCACCCTGCAAGACTGGTGGCAGCAGTGGCACGGTGTGTATTGGGGAGATCGAGCGTCTGAGGTGAAAGTGGACGATTAGGGTAAGGAAGTGGATAAGGTAGAATCATTGTAGCGATAGAATCATAATATAATCGTAGGTTCAAAATTTACGAGATTATGATGGTTCTTTTTCTATCAAATGACACGTAGGCAGTTCCTTATTATATTACCAATCACATATAACCTGAGTTGTTTATATATGGTCGTGATGTGAAATGATTAAGATTATACACACGGCTGACGTCTAAATAAATTTTGAGTAAATTACATTAGCGGTACACAAACCTATTAGGTGGGTGTAATTTAATACATAAACATGTAAAGTGCTCGTTTCAGTACGCGTACTTTTCTTGTTCGTGCAAACGAGGACCAAAATAATTTGGCAATGTTAATTTTATGAGGCTGATGTTGATTAAGATGTGACGTGTATACGTGAAGTGAGTATGTATAAGATATGTAATATGTATAAATTTGGTCTCTACTTTATCCTTCAATTTCATATATTTCTAACCCTTATATCTTAAATTTTGCAAAATTATAATGGCATGGTTCTAATTTTTCCTTTTTCCTACTATCATTATATTCCATTCTATTTTTTATTGGATAGGTGTATGTCTAATAGCAATCTTCTCAGATATATATTTACATAGTATCCTAATCAGCCCTAAAATCAATAAAATTAGCCATGTAGTGTTTTTTTCGGCTTTCTCCGTACATATTAGACAAGTTCATATACCAAAACAAGTATTTTACAAGTTGGTGCATTGGATTATACTCACCTGACAAGTTCATGTACCGATAATGCAATCGTACAATAAGTTGAGAGGGGATAATGGATTAATGGGCCGTTTTCTACACAGTACAGCCCAACCGGCCTATTCTCGAGGCAGATCGCGCGGCTGCCGACCAAAGCAAAACCCCAACGCACTCTTCCCCGCCGCCGTTTCTGCCTCACTTTGAATCGCGAACCACTACGGCCGCCGCCGCCGCCGCCGCCACCGCCACCACGGCCTCCGCCCCCCCCATTCGGTGACCATCGGGCGCATAGCTGTCCTCCTCACCTCTCGCCTCCTGATGCGCGGGCGCATGGCCTCCTCGGCCTCCGCCGCGGCTCTCCTGCCCCTCCCCTCGCCTTCCTGCTCCTCCTCGGAGGACTCCGACGACGGTAAGCACCTCCCGTCTCCTCCCGCACCGGAGGCGAACACCCCGCCTACGCAGCAGCAGAAGCGGCGGCGGCTGGAGCGAGACTACAACGTGGCCATGAAAGCCCTGGCGCTCGCCGGCGACTTGGACGAGGTGGTCGCTGTCTTTGCTGAGCTAAAGCGGACTGCCGCCGACGGTGGTGATGGCGGCGCGCCGCCCAACGTGCTGTGCTATAACACGCTCGTCAATGCGCTCGCGGAGGCCGGTCGCGAGGGGGAGGCCCTCAAGGCGTTCGATGAAATGCTCGCGTCGGGTGTAGCGCCCAACGCGTCGTCACAAAACATCCTGATCAAGATGCACGCAAGGCGGTCGGAGTTTGACCTTGCTTGGGAGCTTATCCACAAGAGCGGGGTGGAGCCTGACGTTGGTACGTACTCAACGCTCATCGCGGGCCTGTGCCGGGCAGGTAAGATCGTTGAGGCGTGGGGCGTGCTTGACTGGATGCTGGAGAAGAACTGCCGCCCGATGGTGCAGACTTACACGCCCATAGTACAAGCATATTGCCGCGATGGCCGCATCGTGGAGGCCAAGCTGCTGATGGCCGAGATGGAACGTCTTGGCTGCCTTCCCAACGTCGTCACATACAATGTTCTAATCAGGGCCTTGTGTGATGATGACAAATTTGATGAAGTTGAACAGGTTTTAATGGAAAGTAGTACCAAAGATTGGAAGCCCAGTACGGTCACGTACAATATATATATGAATGGCCTCTGCAAGAAAGGTAAGGCTAAGGAAGCACTTGAGCTGTTGGATGTTATGTTAGGTGAGGGATTGGA
The DNA here is from genome assembly GCF_000147395.1 of Oryza glaberrima. Lineage (NCBI taxonomy): Eukaryota > Viridiplantae > Streptophyta > Magnoliopsida > Poales > Poaceae > Oryza > Oryza glaberrima. The sequence continues at coordinate 12,465,029 of NC_068327.1, read as the reverse complement.
ACCCACAGCTTATACTTGGAGTATTCTTCTGAATTGCCTTTGCCATTCCTCAAGACTTTTGGATGCTATATACTTGTTAGAGAGGAGCACAGAGTTGAAATGGTATGCTGGTGTTGTTGCATACAACACTGTAATGAGCAGTTTGTGTGAGATGGGCAAATGGAGGGGTATTATGAAGCTATTAACAGATATGATCAAAAAAGGTATCGAGCCAAACACAAGGACGTTCAACATTTTGATTCGTAGTCTTTGTGTTGGTGGAAAGTCCTCCTTAGCCAAGAGCTTGATCCATAGTCAAGGATTTGCTGCAAATGTGGTGACATACAATATACTCCTTCATTGGTTTTACTACCATGGAAAGTTAACTGAAGCGAATCGCTTAATTTCAGTAATGGAGGAAAAGAATATTGCTCCAGATGAAGTCACCTATACTATAATAATTGATGGATTATGCAGAGAAAGGAAATTTGATGCAGCTACTGCTTGTTTTCTTAAATCACTTACAAGTGGGCTATCGATGGATGTTCTTACTGTCCTTCTCAACAGGCTTGTTTATGCTGATAAAATATGGGAAATCAATCGCATATTTGATGGAAAAGATTTTGTCCCTGATCATCATGTTTTTGACCTTACAATTAGAACATTTTGTAGGGCTGGCTATTGTCACTATAGAACTTTTTATAAGCTAAACCTTATTCTGGATGCGATGTTGAAAAGGAAGTAAACTGAAGCCTTGTGGATCTAGGAAACATATCGGTTACTGTAGGCAAGATGAGAACAGGTAACTTAATCTCTCTGATTTTTTTTTCCAAAGAATTAAATTTTGTAGATTGATAAGCATGATTCTTATTGCTGAACGCTTCCAGATGAATAATAACAATATATGTTCTTGGCTGCTCTTACAATTTGTTCTCGTAACTTTTATCAGTATATTATTCATGCCATCTAATTCTATTACTGTGACATGATGATTGTTGTACTATATAATTGTCAATGACTATTCAATGACCTTTTGCAAACAATTATATGTAGATCCCCTTGTAAGAAATTTGACCTTTTTACTAAATGAATAAGCATGGTCCTCAGTTTCTTAACTGGTTCTTCCAGATGTTCAAAGGAGCATTGGAAAATATGAAATCTTAACCTATAGCTGTGATGGCCTACTTATTGTATATATAATAAATGATAGCTCGTCAATGGTCTTTGTTCCACACAACTATCAATATGCACTTGCATATTCTCTCTGAGTTCTCAACAATGTTGCCTACCTTAACAATCAAACATTAACTAGCATTATCACCTGTGCTGTACTGTATTTATTAATTATTTTTAACTTCTAACACACTTACAAAAAAAATCCTTCTAGTCGATATAGTATATACCTAGACTACTTAAAATGTTAGTAGTGGTGGTGTCCATTCCCACACCACCCCTACCACTAACATGTGAGCCCAACAATCTATAATTCTATATTATTACACCACCTTTCAACAAGTCCTCCCTCATTTCACTATTGGCTCCCCACAAATTTCAAAATCACTTACTTGTTCAATAAGAAAAAACATAGTATTACTTAGACTAAATAAGTGCTTATTAATTGATTTAATAAGCTAGAAACTCAATTTATTTTCCATTGCAACGCACGGTCTTAGGCTATATAATAAACTAAAATGATGTCCTATCATGTAACAATGCCATTTTGGTTAACAAACTTCCATCCTTTGAACCAAAAATCTCTAATCAAAGCTTTCTTGAAGTGCTTAAGATGTGTATTAGGGGATAATTTAGCATAGAGAGGAATATGTTCATTATAAAGAGACTATCTGTTTGAAGAAAAAGTAATCTCATGGCTAAAAATAATTTGACCGTACCACATAATCTTCATTGATTATCAAGTTAATCATATTCTTTCCTTAGCCTTTCTTTTGCGAAGCCTTAGGCTGTGTACTTAGGGCGTGTTTGATAGAGCTCCAAATCGTAAATGGATCTGTAGTTGTGGAGCTGTGAAAAGGTAGCTCCATGCTTCCAATGTATTTTCTAGGGCAGATCCACCTGCTTCTAAAAATTTGAGAATCTAGTACCACTGGGTTTGGCTCCAGCTCCGCCTCCACCGGACAAGGATCCAAGAGATGGAGCCCTGCTAAACAGGCTGTAAAACATATACTTATTTTTTCTGATTGGTCTGTTATATGGTTTCTTCATGAACAAAAAAAACAGTTTCCTCTGTTGGGACATGGAACCTATTTATATGAAATTCAATTTAATCTTATAATTGTTCGAGGCCAATTATTTTGTGTTTGGTATGAACTATAAAGTGTTGTCTTTGCTATTTCATCTTAAATCATCATGGGCCATTTTTGCTTGCTGGTGTATGATGACAAAGTCAAATTTTTACCACCATTCACTTTCTTACTCGAGAGTTGTCATCTGAGTTATACATATGCAATTTCAGCAGTGGATTTCCATCATTGCCTGACTGCAATTCTCTTTGTTCAACATGCCAGGCGGGAAGCATTTGACTGGCTTTATCATTTAAGCTGCTTAAAAATGGATCTGTGGTGCAAAAAGCCAAGGTATATGGTCCTTTTGTTCTTTTTTCATGGAAATCAAACGGTTTTGCAATGTTGTACTGAAAACTTGTGTAATGTGCTTGCAGACCAAGCACATACTATTGGTAAATTGGAACTATTGATTTGTTCTGGGTAGAAGAGAAGTGAATTGAAATCCATTAAAGTAAATGTGGAAGTCCTGCGAAGAAAGGAGTTTGTTAAGAGGCCATAAGGCAGGTGTGGGCTATGGGTTTGTCATTGGTGTTGCCCTTCTGCTTTTATGCTGTATATCATTTTACGTTGGAGTTCACTTTGTGCACATTACACAATGGAATATCAGACTGGTAAGTTTTGAAGGCATAACCAAGTATGCTGATTAATCTATCTCTACGTTCTGCTTATTAGGCTTCTTTTCATTGCCTTTGCTGTATATCGAAAATGCAGGTCCTCTTATTCATGATATCTGTTGGAATTTTGCAGTGAGTTCCCTTGCTTGGGATTTCAACAGAGTGCAAGATGCATTACTGCCCTCCTTTAGGATTTTCATTTGGAAATCAATGATTGCTGCAAGGTCTGAGGTAGGAAGGCACTAAGGACACATGGAGGGAATTTATAACAGCAGCAGGTGAGTTTCAAGAACTTCCCTCAAACTGAAGTGTAAATCTACAAAGATTTCTGCATGAGGATCCCATCTAGCGAGGGGCACAGTTTTTATGGTTAAGCAATCCATTCATAATGCATCTTATAATTTCCTTCAATTTGATCCTAGCTATATTTACTTTCATCTCAATTGAACTTCTTCACATATAAATCTTGAATGTACAGCTAGAGAACTAAGACTAGGTGAAAATAACTAAAACTGAGGTAACTTTATAAATAGAAGCCTATTTAAGCAAATACAGATGCAGTAGCTTAACATACTTAAAATAGACTTCTAAAGGGAAAGAAGAAAATGGAGCATACACACAAATGAGAACCAGTCCTCAGAGCTGAAATTTAGTTTTTGTAAATAAAGCCATCCTCGTAGTTTCTTTATTTTTGTTTTTTTTAAATTATTGATCGGTATGGTGATACGGTACTTTTTACATATGTTGGTTCCACAGACACCAAGCCATTGAAAACCATCCCAAATTTGGGGCCAGAGTTGAAATGTGCATATTTTAATGAGCTGAGGGACCAAAATGAACGATTTTACAGTTGAGGACCATGCCCTCGGCAACACACAGGCGCATATGAGTGGCAGTGGTGTGGAGATGCCTATTCCGCTGGTGAAGAGGAATAGGATGAGGAGGAACAGGTCTAGGAAGAGGAGCAGGATGAAGGTTGCAATAAGGACAGGAGCAAATGAAGGAATCCAGCGATGGATAGGAAGAAGCAGAGGGCTCACTGCTGCATCTCCTCCTGTTCATCGCCACTGTCACTGCTGCCTCCTCCCAACCGCCACAGCCAAAGCCTTCTATCTCTCCCCATCTCCACCCCTCTTACCCTTCGGTGCTTCCCATTCCTTTGCCAAAGTCTGCACCATTGAGGCCAAGGCCAGGAACAAGCCAGCAACACACTCACCCCTCCCTAAGCCCTACAGTCCTACACTACCTCCATGTTCGCTCCCTCAGAAGCACCGTTTTAATGTAGTCCACACCCAGCCTACATGGACAGGAGCAACTGATGTGGTATTCTTTGCCCTCTAGTGATGCAGGATCAAGGTGAATTTAAGCGAAGGTGCATATAAGCACAACCTGTAACAGTTAAGGATATGCATGAAATGTCAGTAGCATAAAATAGATACTGCTATATTGATTCTAGACAATGATTAGTTGAAAGACTCTTAGAGGTAGATCTAAGTCGAGTAAGTACTCTAGGTAGTAATTACCTAAGAAATTTTGTGACGAGAAGAAAAAATAATCATGCATTGCTCTTGGAAATAGGGGTGATAAGGAACACTGTTAGAACACATGAGTCTTTAGTGGAATGCAGATTGACGTGTAATCAAAAGAAACGTCGAAGATGAACTTTTGAAAACATGTTTTCTTTTGAGTTTTGATCTACTAACAGAATTGGTTAAAAGGTATTAGAAGTTCACACCTACGCTGAATGACTGAAGTAGGTCAATCATATGGATTTTGTAGGGGTATTAAGTACTTTAGCTACCAGCGAGCAAGAGGCGCTTGTGAGGGAGGGTAGGGGGGTGGCAGGGGATGCAATTACAGAATTTATAGTTGCTGGACAATGAGTACCTTGAATTGTCAGACATTCTATGGGTGGATCCTTTCACCTTTTGCAATTTTAATGAAGAAAAAGGTTTAAGCATTTGTAGAATACTCCTTCCATCCAAAAGTCTAAGACCTATTTTATTTTTTGTTTTTTTTTTCAAAAAGCTAAGGCCTATCTGTAATCACTATGTGCTAAATTAAATTGTTAATCGGAACCCAAGAAGCTATTTTAGTACTTATTGATTGCATGTTCATTGGTTTTGTCACATGGTGAATGAGTTAATTACTTTTTAGTCTTGGTGACAAAAGAAATAGGTCTTAGACTTTTGGATGTAGGGATTCCAATGAAGTGTAATAAAATGAATAAATCCTTAAATCATGGATACCTTTACGGTGGTCTCTACTGGTAGTATTTTACTACCAGTAGAAATGATCCAACTCGTTGATTTATGAGTTCTACTTCCAGTAGTTCAAATTATTCTACTACCATTGGTTTGGGTCATTAGTGTGTGTGTGTGTGTGTGTCTATATATATATATATATATATATATATATATATATATATATATATATATTAGAAAATATTAATGGTCTAAATTGATTTTACTACCAGTATACCAGTAGAGACATTGTAAAACACGTCTTAAATTATATGTTTCAGAAGTTACTATGCATGGTTACTAACTCTATTGATTACTATTCATAGCATTGGCAGTTTTTACTTTGGTTAGTTATTGTTTTGGTTGTTACCTAATAATATAACTAGCATGGTGGCTCGCGCAAATTGCACGGTTAGCATCCTTATGTTTTCCCTCATATAATAGCATATATATTTTCTTATTTTTAATTTCCGAATTTCCATTAGTTCTATTGTATACTGTTATGGATTCTAGTCTTTTTTTTTCTATATTCCTTATTTTTAATTCCGAATTTCAGCTATTTTTAAATTGTATTCCTATATGAGCTTTGTTTTTTCCTTTTCTCCAATTAATATGAAAATTTATAGGCCATGAGAGATTCTAAATTGTATTTCTATATGGACTACTCTAACCTCTAATTTTATTTTTTTAATTTTTTAATTTCGAATTTCCATTAGTTCCATTGTATATCGGTATGGACTCTAGTCTTCTCTTTCAATATTCCTTATTTTTAATTCCAGATTTCAGTTATTTTTAAATAATTCTGGATTTCAGTTATTTTTAAATTGTATTCCTATATGGATATATGGACTCAGTTTTTTCTTTTTCTCCAATTATTAATATGAGAATTTCTAGGCTATGAGAGCGAACGTGGAGGCTTCTTTTTCTATTACTTTAATAGTTAATAGATTACATCAGTTACAATTTAGAGCAAGCTTAAGATTTTACCTTGATTGTTTAGCCAGAGTTCATTTTTTTTATTAACTAAGAACGGTTGAAGTGACATCTATGGGTTAAATGAACATTCGAAATTTCCAAATATTTTTCATGGTTTGTAAGTTTTGCGTGTTTAACTCTCTTTATGGGTCCAAGTAACATTTTTTTTTTCATGTTGCTAGGTGTTCTGCTGCTATTTCATGGTTATGTAACCACGCAATAGTTCTTTAGTTATGTAACCAAGAAATTGTGAAACACATGAATGAGCTTTCAATAGCTCAATTCTGAGGGTGTCAGTGGTGCTGCAAACAGTAACAAATGAAGGCATACTTTGGAGCTTAGCCGGAGCTTCACAGAGCTAGGTCTATGGCCCTTGCGGCTCAAGTGGTCTTGTTTTTCTGTTTTTAAGTGTTTAGGGTGGGGAGTTTCTGGATTCTCCTCCTATGTGTATCTTCTTCTTAGTAATGAAATGATGTGCAGATCTTTAGTTTGTTCGGAAAGAAAAAATAGTTCTTTGCCCCAAAAGCAAAAAAAAAAGTAGTTCCTATTTGACGAGAGACATTCTCTGGCTGCCAATAAGAAAAGTTAGTATTCTGTCTGCATTCTATGGTTTTGGTCAAAGGGTTGGAATCTGAGTTCCATGATTTTAGTCATTTGTGACAAGCTTGTGATATGATTCATGGTCAATGGAATGGCTAAACCAATTTAGAGTAGCATCAGCCGTCAAGCAAGGCAGCAAAGCCGTTTATCAATGTTATCGACATTTTGTTAAACAGGAACTGCCTTTTAACTTGCAGCACTACATGTGAAGTCTATACAGCCAATTCATCTTTGTCTGGATGTGCTACATAACATACTCTTACTCCAAGAGTTCATCGATTGCACATGAGTGCAACAATGTTCAGTTGAATTGTATGTTGAATTTCCGTGGTCACGGGTGCATGCTACATTTCTATCACAAAAAATCTTGGTTGCACGTTAAAAGTTCACGACCTGTGCAAGACCAGAAACTATATTTAATGCCGTATTACCTCTGTCCCAATATAGTTATCATCCTAGGTAATTTAGCAAAAATTAATGTTTACAAAAATGACTATAGTGCCCTCAATTAAATGATACATGGTTGGTAGGAAGAGGGTAGAATGGAGAAAATTTTGAATTGGAGATGATTGATGTGACAAAATGTACTTCAAAGTAACAAGCTTTTTGAGTTTTTTTGACAAATTTTGAATCCTAAAGTAACATCTATATTGGGACAGAGGGAGTAGTTTACTTCATAATTTCTTCGTCGTTTTGGCTTTGAGGTTGACGACATATTAGAGAAGATCGATCCAAAGCATGACAAATGCACTCCCTTCGACAAATGCATAATCATGTTTTCCATTCATCCCAATATAAGTTAACCTATTATAAGATGTAATATATCCTATACTACAAATTTAGACATTTGTTTATTCAGATTCGTAAAACTAGGGTATGTACTAGGTTAACTTATTTTAGGATGAAGTTTTTGGGTCAAATGAAAATCTGAAATACATGCATGATTAATTGTGTGTTAACTCCACCCAACTACTGTTCTTGTTCATCGTAATTTTGTTGGAACTCCATTGGAGGAAACTCGTAATCGAGCACCAGATTTCTATAAAAAAATGATTAAATAAATATTTTAGTTGACCATTAGTGAAAAAAAATCAGCCATTGAAATATTTAAAAATTTTGTGAAACACTACCATATAATTATATTTTGATAAAGTAAAACATATGTTTTAAACCGTTAAAACTCAATGTTTTGTATGTTATAGCGACATGTTTCAGTGTATGTTTCACCATGTTTTATAAAACCCACTCAATTACTTGTCCCCACTCTCTCTCCAATCCATTCATCCATCCATGCATACATTCAACGATTTTCAAAACGATTTTTCTCATAAATTACTTATCCGATCTATAATATAATCACACCGTTGTATTCATTGTAATTAAATTTTTACAACAAAATATCATATAATTATATTCTGATGAAAAAAAAGTCATGTTTTAATACGTTAACACCTAATGTTTTATACAAAATGGTATAACAAATATAATGATGTAGTCGGATCGTATATAAGATAAGTAGTTTAGGATAAAAAAATATTTTAAAGATTAATACATGTATGTATTGGAGTGACCGATAGGATAGGTAGATTGATCGGTAGTTTTCTCCGAATTTATTATATACATATACGGATCTGACATCCTGTTTGGATGCCTCTCATGCTTCCTCTCCACTGCATATCTTATCTTTCCAAGCTTCATGGCTGCACTATTCCACAATGCATTACACTACTAGAAAAACGATTTTTAGCGACACTGGTCTTTTATTTTTCCAGACGGGTATGACCCTCGGAGCCAAATATCCTTCTACGAAAATATAAACCGGGGTGGATTTTTGTTATCCACCTGCGAAAATTAATTTTTCCAGGCAGATGCGAAAATACATTGATTTTTGCAGGTGGAGCCTTATGTGGTCTGCCTGCCGGCCCCACCCCTCAAAAAATATCTTAACTCTTTCTTATCTTCTACTCCACCCCTCCTCACCGGCCACCACTTATTTCCCTCTCAACACACACACACACTCTCTCTCTCTCACTGGCCTGTCACTCTACTCCCCTCCCCTCCCCTCCCTCCCAATCCAACCAGAGGAGGGGAGTGACGGCGGCACAGCGGCTCCGCCTCTCTTCCTCCCCGCTAGAGGAGGAGGAGCGACGGCAGCGGCGCCAACGCGGCGGCGTGGATGGAGACGTCAGCGTGGACGGGGTGGTGGCCCCACCTCTCTCCTCCCCGCTCCTACATCTAGCTGAAGGAGGGGGAGCGACGGCAGTGGCGCGGACGAGGTGGCAGCGGTGCGGACGGGGCGACGGCGGCGGCGGCTCCCCCTCTTTCCCTCCCCGCTCCTAGATCTGGCGAGAGGAGGGGGAGCGACAGTGGCGGTGTAGACGGCGACGGCGGCACGGACGCGGGCAACGGCTGCGCGGAGGCGGCTCCCCTCCCCTCCCTCTCCCAAATCTGGCCCCTACGAGGAGAGGGGAGGACGGTGGTGGCAGCGGACTCCTCCCTCCCTCCCAGATCCGGCCCGAGGGGGGAGGGTGACGGCGGCGGCCACTGCACACAAAAGAGTTCGTCAGCGACGACGACGTTGCTTTTTTTTTTAAGTTTACGTGTTGATTAATGTTAACTTGTAAGTTGATGTTGTGGATTTGAATCCAATGCTTTGTGTTGATATATGGATGTTTGTGATTGGATTTTGTTTCCTGGATGAGATTTGTGAGAATTTGTGATTTGTGATTTGAAACCTAGGGAGGGGGTGGGGGTGGCGGGAAATTTTTTTTTGGTGCCGTGAGTATTTTCGCAAGTGGGGATACTGTAGCTACTGCAGCGCCGGGAAAGATACAAACTGCTGCTTGTGAAAATCATTTTTACAGGCGGTGCTTTGGTCTACTTGTAAAAACTAGGATTTTTACAGCAGTTTAGATCCAGGCGGAAGGTTTGTTCGCCTGCGAAAACGTGTTTTGACCGTCTGGAAAACGTTTTTTTCTATCAGTGTTAGACACTGATATTTAGGCGCTGCTTTGCCTCAAGCTAAGTGGTGATATTCCTTTGTCTCTTGGAGGCAACTTACACTGCTGGACAAAGGGTTTTCACCCACGGTTCGTAACCCCCCAATAGTCCCGGTTATGCAACCGGAACCATGAATCCGGGACCAAAGATGCCCCGGTTGAAGCATCTAGGCCCCCGTTGTTAATTTTGGTAATTAATGACAAACGCTAATTGTGGACTAACCGTTGCTATTGAGATAATATTTTAAGTTAGGTCCACGTCATGTGTGCGCATGGATGACTATCGATGGATTAAAATTGACGGCGCAAAGCAAAGAGAAAGAAGACGGTAAAACTAGCGCTTTAATTTAGAATTGATCGAGGTGTAGGGCGATCAAATTTGCTAGTTTATTTTTTAGTTTCGCCGTACTATTAAGAGGGGTAATGACCTAGCAAAGAGATGATTTTAATTGCCACATTAGGTCATTAGGCATTTAGACTTGTGCTCGCTTTTCATCACACACACAACCACTTGGGATTTCACTGGTTTCGGCCTGACCAGGGGCGGTCAGACCGGCCACATAGTGGCGGTCTGACAGGCGTGCCCTGGCCGGTCTAACCGGCCGCAAGACGGCGGTCTGACCGGCGCATAAGGCCGGTCTGACCGGCGGCACATGCGCGGTCAAACTGGCCCCCTAGAAGCTGGGATGGTGCTGCTCGGGGTGGCCGATACAGAGCCGACGGAGCCGTATTGGGTCAGACAGAGCCGATGGCGGTCTGACCGAGCCGAGGCCGGTCTGACCGACCAGGCCGATGGGGCCCTTTGGCAACACTACAACGGCTAGTTTTCTAGCCGTTGCAGAGTAGCACGGTCTGACCAGCCGCATACCTCCGGTCAGACCGGCAGAGCACAAAGTTGGGGGATTTCGCCCCCAACAGCTAGTTTTGGTTGGTGGGAGTATAAATACTCCCCCTCCAGCAGCAAGGGGTCTCTCTTGGCACCCAATTCAATTGCATACACCCCTTGCACCTCTCTCACACCCACTTGAGCTTTGTGTTCTTCCATCTAGTGTGTTAGAGGGTTAATTAGCCAAGAGTCAAGTGCATTGCTTCCATTTGTAGAGCTAGTGTGGCACTTGATTGCTCATCTCCATGCCGGGTCATTGCTTGTTACTCTTGGAGGTTGCCGCCTCCTAGACGGCTTGTGGAGGAGTTGCCCGGTGACCTCTCCGAGAAGATTGTGGAGGAGGCCCGGCGCCGGTTTGTGAGTGGTTTGGAGTTCACCACCTTCGGAGTGAAGGAAGAACTACCCTAGTGATCGAGGCTTGGGTAGTCCTCTCCGTGGGCCGGCTCCCGCCTTGCCCACCCCTTGACGAAGGGGGCGTGCGGTGGCTTCGTGGTTGAGCGGTGGAGTTGGGCTCACCTCAACGGGGAGTAGGAAACCGGCGAGTTTCCGAACCTCGGTGAAAAATCTCTTGTCTCCTTGTCTCATTTGATTGTCACATTTACATTTGTGCAATTTACATTTCTAGAGACATACTTGAGATCATATCACCCTAGGATTGCTAAACATTGACATAGGAGTGTGATTTACTTTCCTAGAGATATAATTGAGCCACTATCACCCTAGGTTTGCAAAACATAACTTAATTGCTTAGTTAGAGTTCACCCTCACCAAGCCTAGCAACTTAGGTTAGTTTTAATTAGGTGTCATTTAGTTTTAAATCGCCTATTCACCCCCCTCTAGTCGACATCTCGATCCTACAAGTGGTATCAGAGCTTGGTCTCTCTTGATTGGGCTTCACCGCCTAGAGAGAAGATGTCGAACGAGGTGAACCATGTAGGGAAGGCTCCCATGTTTAATGGCACAAACTATTCCACTTGGAAAATTAAAATGTCTACTCACCTCAAAGCTATGAGCTTCCATATTTGGAGTATTGTGGATGTAGGCTTTGCTATCACTGGCACGCTCTTGATGGAGATTGATCACCGCAACCTCCAACTCAATGCCCAAGCCATGAATGCTTTGTTCAACTCTTTGAGCCAAGAGGAGTTCGATAGAGTGAGCAACCTTGAGACCGCATATGAGATTTGGAACAAGTTGGCGGAGATCCATGAGGGCACAAGAGAGTACAAGGATGCCAAGCTTCATTTCCTCAAGATCCAATATGAGACATTCTCCATGTTGCCTCATGAGAGTGTGAATGACATATATGGGAGGCTCAATGTCATTGTGAATGATCTCAAGGGGCTTGGGGCAAACTACACCGATCTTGAGGTTGCCCAAAAGATGCTTAGGGCTCTACCGGAGAAGTATGAGACCCTTGTCACCATGCTCATCAACTCCGACATGTCAAGGATGACACCCGCAAGCCTCTTGGGGAAGATCAACACCAATGACATGTACAAGTTGAAGAAGAAGGAGATGGAGGAAGCCTCACCTTCCAAGAAGTGCATTGCTCTCCAAGCTGAAGTTGAAGATAAGGGCAAGGGCAAGGTGAATGAAGTCAATGAGGACTTGGAGGAAGAGATTGCCCTTCTTACTAGAAGGTTCAATGATCTCTTGGGAAGGAGAAATGAGAGAGGAAGGGGCTCCAACTCAAATAGGAGAAGAAATAGAAGATCCAACAAGACTCTCTCCAACTTGAGGTGCTTTGAGTGTGGTGAGAAGGGACACTTTGCTTCCAAGTGCCCTTCCAAGGATGATGATGGAGACAAGTCATCCAAGAAGAAGAGTGGAGGCTACAAGCTCATGAAGAAGCTCAAGAAGGAAGGCAAGAAGATTAAGGCATTCATCGGGGAATGGGACTCAAATAAGGAGAGCTCCACCTCATCCGGGTCCGAGGAAGAAGGTGGTGATGATGCAAGCTCCAAGAAGAAGAAGATGGCCGTTGTTGCCATCAAGGAGGCTCCATCACTCTTCGCTCCACTTTGTCTCATGGCAAAGGGCTCCTCTAAGGTAACATCTCTTAGTGATAGTGAGAGTGATCATGATTGTGATGATGTTTCCGATGATGAGCTTGTGAGTATGTTTGAGGAGCTCCGTGCTTATAGTGAGAAGGAGATCGTTAAGTTTAAGCCCCTAAAGAAGGATCGTGCTTCTTTGGAGGTCTTGTATGAGGAGCTAAAGACCTCTCATGGGAGACTCACCATTTCTCATGAGAAGCTTAAGGAAGCTCATGACAACCTCCTTTCCACTACTCAACATGGAGCTCTCATGATGTTGGCATATCTTGTGATTTGCTTGATGATAGTGCTACTTGCCATATTGCTCATGTTGCATCATCTAGCATTTCTACCTCTTGTGATGATCTTGTGGATATGCCTAGCTCTAGCTCTAGCTCTTGTATTTCCATTTGTGATGCCTCACTTGTTGTTGAGAACAATGAGCTTAAGGAGCAAGTGGCCAAGCTCAACAAGAGTTTGGAGAGGTGCTTCAAGGTTAAGAACACTCTTGACAAGATTTTGAGTGAGCAACGATGCATCCTTAACAAGGAGGGACTTTGATTCATTCCAAAGAAGGGTAAGAAATCTTCTCACCGTGCCACTCGTTTTGTCAAGAGCAATGGTAAGTATTGCTCCAAGTGCCGTGAGGTTGGGCATTTGGTGAATGATTGCCCTGGTGGTAAGCCTCCTAAGACATGCATGTTTGATTCTCATTATATGCTTAGGAAGGCTCATGATGGTAGCATTGTTGCTAGATATGTGGGTTCCCCTATACTCGGTGGTAAAAAGAATGTCATTTGGGTGCCCAAAGCTTTGGTCTCTAACCTCCAAGGACCCAAACAAGTTTGGGTACCTAAAAGAGCTTGATCTTCTTTTGTAGGTGAACTACCGCACTGGTGGAAACCATTGGGTGCTTGATAGTGGATACACTCAACACATGACCAGTGATAGGGCTATGTTCACCACATTTGAAGTAGGAGGGAAAGAACAAGAGAAAGTGACATTTGGAGACAATAGCAAAGGAAAGGTAATTGGGTTAGGTAAAATTGCTATCTTCAATGATTTGTCAATTGATAATGTCTCTCTTGTTAAATCTCTAAATTTCTATTTGCTTTCGGTTGCTCAAATTTGTGATCTTGGCTTGTCATGTGCTTTCTTCCTGCAAGAAGTTATTGTTTCTAGCCTTCTTGACAAGTCTTGTGTGTTCAAAGGTTTTAGATATGGAAATCTTTATTTGGTTGATTTCAATTCTAGTGAAGCAAATTTGAAAATTTGTTTAGTTGCAAAAACTTCATTGGGTTGGCTTTGGCATAGGAGGCTAGCCCATGTTGCCATGAATCAATTGAACAAACTTTCAAAACGTGATCTAGTTGTGGGCTTGAAAGATGTGAAGTTTGAGAAAGATAAGCTTTGTAGTGCTTGTCAAGCCGGCAAGCAAGTTGCATGTTCTCATCCTACTAAGAGTATCATGTCTACATCTAGACCGTTGGAGCTCTTGCATATGGATTTGTTTGGCCCAACAACCTATAAGAGCATTGGTGGTAATAGTCATTGTCTTGTGATTGTTGATGATTATTCTCGCTATACTTGGGTGTTCTTTTTGCATGATAAGTCTATTTTTGCCGAGCTTTTCAAAAAGTTTGCAAAAAGGGCCCAAAATGAATTTAATTGCACTCTTGTGAAAATTAGAAGTGACAATGGTTCCGAGTTTAAGAATACCAATATCGAGGCTATTGTGATGATCTTGGTATCAAACACAAACTTTCCGCTACCTACTCACCTCAACAAAATGGTGTAGTGGAGAGGAAAAATCATACATTGATTGAGATGGCAAGGACTATGCTTGATGAATATGGTGTTTCCGATTCCTTTTGGGCGGAAGCCAGAAACACCGCTTGCCATGCAACCAATAGGCTTTATTTGCATCGTCTCTTGAAAAAGACTTCCTATGAACTAATTGTTGGGAGGAAGCCAAATGTTGCATATTTTCGAGTTTTTGGTTGCAAGTGTTATATTTATCGAAAGGGTGTTAGACTAACCAAATTTGAAAGTCGGTGTGATGAAGGGTTTCTTCTAGGTTATGCCTCAAATAGCAAAGCATACCGGGTCTACAACAAGAACAAAGGTATTGTGGAAGAAACCGCCGATGTTCAATTTGATGAGACTAATGGCTCCCAAGAGGGACACGAGAATTTGGATGATGTAGGTGATGAAGGCTTGATGAGAGCTATGAAGAACATGTCAATTGGAGATGTCAAGCCTATTGAAGTGGAAGACAAGTCATCCACCTCCACTCAAGATGAGCCATCTACTTCCGCTACGACAAGTCAAGCTCAAGTTGAAGTGGAGGAGGAGAAGGCACAAGATCCACCTATGCCACCAAGGACACACACCGCTCTTTCCAAGGATCACCCAATTGACCAAGTGTTGGGTGACATTAGTAAGGGTGTTCAAACTCGATCTCGTGTCGCTTCGATTTGTGAACATTACTCGTTTGTTTCTTGTCTTGAGCCAAAACATGTAGATGAAGCTCTTTGTGATCTAGATTGGATGAATGCTATGCATGAAGAGCTCAACAACTTTGCAAGAAACAAGGTGTGGACTTTGGTTGAAAGACCTACAGACCACAATGTCATAGGGACAAAGTGGGTCTTTAGGAACAAACAAGATGAGAACGGGTTGGTGGTGAGAAACAAGGCAAGATTGGTGGCACAAGGTTTCACACAAGTTGAAGGTTTGGACTTTGGTGAAACTTATGCCCCCGTGGCAAGACTTGAGGCTATTTGTATCCTTCTTGCATTTGCATTATGCTTTGATATAAAAGTATTTCAAATGATGTGAAAAGTGCTTTTCTAAATGGTGAAATTGCCGAACTTGTCTTTGTTGAACAACCTCCCGGTTTTGAAGATTCTAAAAATCCTAACCATGTTTATAAACTCTCAAAAGCTATTTATGGTTTAAAACAAGCTCCTAGGGCTTGGTATGAAAGATTGAGAGATTTTCTTTTGTCAAAGGATTTCAAAATTAGAAAAGTTGACATCACCCTTTTCACAAAAATCATTGGTGATGATTTCTTTGTGTGTCAAATTTATGTTGATGACATCATATTCAGTTCTACTAATGAGGTATTTTGCAAGGAATTTGGTGATATGATGTCTAGGGAATTTGAGATGTCCATGATTGGAGAGTTGGGCTTCTTCCTTGGACTTCAAATCAAGCAACTCAAGAATGGGACGTTCGTGAGCCAAACCAAGTACATCAAGGATCTACTCAAGAGGTTTGGCTTGGAGGATGCGAAGCCCATTAAGACACCTATGGCAACCAATGGGCATCTCGACCTTGATGAGGGAGGTAAACCAGTAGATTTAAAGCTTTATCGTTCTATGATTGGTAGCTTGCTTTACCTTACCGCATCTAGGCCGGATATCATGTTTAGTGTTTGCATGTGTGCACGGTTTCAAGCCGCTCCTAAGGAGTGTCACTTAATGGCCGTGAAAAGGATTCTAAGATATTTAAAGCATTCCTCTACTATTGGCTTGTGGTACCCAAAAGGTGCTAAGTTTAAGCTTGTTGGCTATTCCGATTCGGATTATGCCGGTTTCAAAGTGGATAGAAAGAGCACATCCGGTAGTTGCCAAATGCTTGGTAGATCCCTTGTGTCATGGTCATCCAAGAAACAAAACTCCGTAGCCCTCTCTACCGCCGAGGCGGAATATGTTTCGACGGGTAGTTGTTGTGCCCAATTGCTTTGGATGAAATAAACATTGTTGGACTATGGCATATCCTTCACCAAAACCCCACTCCTATGTGACAATGATAGTGTCATAAAGATAGCCAATAACCCGGTCCAACATTCTAGAACCAAGCATATTGACATATGCCATCACTTCCTAAGAGACCATGTTGTCAAGTGTGACATAGTCATTAGCCACATAAGAACCGAGGATTAACTAGCCGACATCTTTACCAAGCCTCTTGATGAACCCGCTTTTGCAAATTGAGGAATGAGTTAAATGTCATAGATTTCTCTAATGTGGCTTGAGATGGTGCACCATGGTTGCTTCTTTTTGCATTATGTATATTTGCTCTCATTTGCTCTTATGCTTTGGATTTATTGCCATTTGGTTCTTCATTGCGAAAATGGAGCATGTCACATTAAGGGGGAGTTTTGCACTCTTACATGTGCTCTACTTCCTTTTATATGTGAGCAAATCAACTAGTGGTGCTAGTAGTATTTTCAAAATGCCCAAGTCAACCTAAGTCAAAACTTTTGCAAAATCAATGTAATTTAAAAACTATCTCTTGGAAAATGTTTCAAAAGGTTTCCTATATGTTTTCCAAGCCTCACATTGCAAGAAAAATGATTTTTGAATAAAAATGCTATTTTGGCCCTATTTTGAAGAAACTAGATTCTTAGTTTTGGCCAAAATGAGATTTATCCCCAAAATGAGATTGAGAAGGAATTTGATAAAAGTTTCAAAACAAAGTTGGTAGAGAAGAAGATTTGATATGTTTTTGGTATTCAAATCTATTTCAAAAACCTAATCATTCAAAAGTTATTTGAAAATCAAATTCGCCCAAAAACCCCTATAAACCATAAAAGGTCACCTCCTAGCACTCAAGTGAGTTTTGTTGCAAATCTTCATAATTTTCAAATGTTATGAATGGTTGGCAATATTTCAACTCACACATTTTAAAATTGCTGCAAAAATTAAATTTTTATTGAATTTTGTTGTGTGGGGGTTGCCGGCTTGTGCAAGGGCTGTGCACAGCCGGCAGGGGGCCTGGCGGTCTGACCGGCCAGGTGCGGCGGTCTGACCGGCCGAGGTGGGCCCAGGCAGTTTTGCCCCTTTTCTTCTCCATCCCGCACCTACCCTCTCCCATCATCCCCATTCATCCCCAACTCAAAAAACTCTCTCTCTCTCTCTCTCTTACCTTCCCTCAAACCCTAACTCTTTCCTCCACCAAATCCCCTCGGTTTGACCGCGGATTTCTCTCCGGTTACACCGTAAGTGATTCTCCTCCACTTCCTCTCTCTATTCCATGGATTAGTTCGTGTTTTTGTTGAGTTTTTGATCCATGGCATGGAACCCTAGGTGAAGCACGAGGTGTTCTTCAATTTGCACCAGTAGAGGGTAGTTTCTTGGTGTGATTCATCCCCTTCAACCGGTAAATCACTCTCTCTCTTGTGCATTCTCTCAAATCAATCTATTTCACCCTAGGGCTATGGGTAGTTATTCCAATCTTGATGAACTAGGCCATACCCTTTGATGTTCTAGTTCCAATCTTGAGCTATATTGTTCTAGCAATTTTTAGACTCAAATGTGAAGATGTGAAAATTTTTGGATGCTTGAACTTGTGGGAGGAGGTCTGCCCAGAGCCACAGGCGGTCTGACCGTGGGTCAGCCGCCGATCTGACCGGCCGGCAGCCGTCGGTCTAACCGGCCACCAGCGGGCGGTCTGACTGGCCTGATGCTATCGGTCTTACCACCCTGCTGGCTGTGGTCTGACCACCCCTCCACAGGATATAGGCAAATTTTCACCTCTCCAAATTGTTTCTAGAATTATTGCTAATATCTATCATCCTTTGCTCTTTGATAGTGATGCCTCCCCGCACTCGCCACGGTCGTCGTGCACCCACTTCGGATCCCATGAGTGAGCCTGAGGAATCGAGCGGAGATGAGTACACTCAAAGTGATGAAGAGGTTGAGGCCAATGTTGAAGGGGCTAGTGAGGAGGCTAGTGGAGATGATGACAGTGGAAGTGGAGAGGATGAGGACGAAGGAAGTGATGATATGCACATTGATCCCTCCATCCAGTTTGTTGTGAACATGAGGAATCCATCGCAGTATACCATCTTGAGGCACCATGATCAGTTTTTGAGGCCTCGGGATACCCCGGATCCCCGTTTTCACACCGCTTTCCAGAAGAGTGTGTATGAGCAGATTTATGCAGGGAAAGCTTTTGCAGAGCATAAGTGGATTTCTTGGAGAGACATCAATGAGACTCCAGAGTTTGAGGGCTTGCAGGATCTCTTCAAGACTGTTTGCATTGATCGGATTATGACTCTCAAACAATACTACAATGAAGATTTGATCCGGCAGTTCTATGCTACAGTGTGGGTGGCTGGAGACTATAGTGAGTTGAAGTGGATGTCCGACACCCTTCAGTGTTCTATCTCCAGGAGGCAATTCCGGCGGCTCCTCAATATTTGCTTGGACTTTGGAGATGACTTGCATGAGGAGCACACCCATAATCCGCTCTCCATAGACTATCTCTCTCAGTTTTATGAAGATGGAGTGCGGTACACACATGGGAAGGTTGTCGGCCTGAGGACTATCCCCAGTGTGGTTAACAGGATTGTGAGAGCTACCATCCTCCCTCGCCTTGGTAACAATGATGATATTAGGGGGGTGGCTTGGCACGTCATCGATGCCATCATTCAGGGCCGTCAGTTCGACATTGTGTCTCTCATGATGCAAGAGATTGCCATCTCCAAGGGGACCTTTACTCAGGGAATCTATTATGCCCCTTACATCATGAGGTTGATTCAAGACAAGCTTGGGGCTGCTGGGCAAAATTTGAAGAAGCACAAACAGTACAAGCCCCGCCTTCAGCTTGGAGCTCCCCGTGCTCCTAGGGCGGCGCCCTCCTCTCATCCTAAAGCTAGCTCAAGCTCAGCACCTCCTCCTCCTCCTGGGTATGATCCAAATGCTTTCTTCTATCTACAGTATGCTTATTTTGGAATGCAACCCAACGAATACTTCAACCCGGTACTTGGGGCTATTAATACCCTAAGTGAAAGCATTCAACGCTTGTCTACCGGGCATAAAGCTTTACATGAGGATGTTCGTGGCTTGTGCACGGACGTTGGAGACTTGAATGCTTCCGTGGGGAGATTGCACACTAGAGTGGGTACATTGGATTCTCGAGTCCAACTGTTGGAGAGCTCCCAAGCATTTGTGTATCATCGTCGTCGTGATGCTCCTCATCCTTCCACTTTGGCGCATCCTCCTTCTCCTCCACAAGAGTGAAGACCTTTTTGGTGCTTGATGCCAAAAGGGGGAGAAAAGAGTGCTTTATGTTTTGTGGGTTGGGACTAGTAGTAGTGAGGATAGTGCCCTCATTCCTAATAGGCTAAGGTGTTTTGGGCTAAATTTTGTATGGGTATGGGCTATTACTCTATATTGTGTGTTCTTTGTCGTTTTGTTAAACTCTATGTCATTTGGACCCTTCGTGGTCTTGTAATAGCCTATGTTTATTTGTGAGCCCTTTTAAGATGATTTGTGACTTTTGTGATTTGATTGGTTAAGTGATGTGAACTTGTGCGATGATGGATGGTGTATGCGATATTGATATATATGTAACCATCTTATGCTCATGAATGAATATTTCTTGAAGTTCACATTGAAATATTGCTTATGTGTTTGTGCTTATTGGAATGTGAAATTGAAATGTGCATTGGCTCCATATTTGTTGTCTATGATTGATATGCACATGTTTAGGGGGAGCTTTTGATTTCCATTGCAATATATGTCCATGTGATCTATGTTTGATTATATATATATTTGTGGTGTTTGTCATCAATTACCAAAAAGGGGGAGATTGAAGCATCTAGGCCCCCATTGTTAATTTTGTTAATTAGTGACAAACGCTAATTGTGGACTAACCGTTGCTATTGAGATAATATTTAAGTTAGGTCCACGTCATGTGTGCGCAAGGATGACTATCGATGGATTAAAATTGACGGCACAAAGCAAAGAGAAAGAAGACGGTAAAACTAGTGCTTTAATTTAGAATTGATCGAGGTGTAGGGCGATCAAATTTGCTAGTTTATTTTTTAGTTTCGCTATACTATTAAGAGGGGTAATGACCTAGCAAAGAGATGATTTTAATTGCCACATTAAGTCATTATGCATTTAGACTTGTGCTCGCTTTTCATCACACACACAATCACTTGAGATTTCACTGGTTTCGGCCTGACCATGGGCGGTCAGACCGGCGTGCCCTGGCCGATCTGACCGGCCACAAGACGGCGGTCTGACCAGCGGCACATACGTGGTCAGACCGGCCCACTAGAGGCCGGGATGGTGCTGCTCGGGGTGGCCGATACAGAGCCGACGGAGCCGTATTCGGTCAGACCGAGCCGATGGTGGTCTGACCGAGCCGAGGCCGGTCTGACCGGCCAGGCCGATGGGGCCCTCTGACAGCACTACAACGGCTAGTTTTCTAGCCGTTGCAGAGTAGCACGGTCTGACCGGCCGCATACGTCCGGTCAGACCGACAGAGCACAAAGTTGGGGGATTTCACCCCCAACGGCTAGTTTTGGTTGGTGGGAGTATAAATACTCCCCCTCCAGCAGCAAGGGGTCTCTCTTGGCACCCAATTCAATTGCATACACCCCTTGCACCTCTCTCACACCCACTTGAGCTTTGTGTTCATCCATCTAGTGTGTTAGAGGGTTAATTAGCCAAGAGTCAAGTGCATTGCTTCCATTTGTAGAGCTAGTGTGGCACTTGATTGATCATCTCCACGCCGGGTCATTGCTTGTTACTCTTGGAGGTTGCCGCCTCCTAGACGGCTTGTGGAGGAGTTGCTCGGTGACCTCTCCGAGAAGATTGTGGAGGAGGCCCGGCGCCGGTTTGTGAGTGGTTTGGAGTTCACCACCTTCGGAGTGAAGGAAGAACTACCCTAGTGATCGAGGCTTGGGTAGTCCTCTCCGTGGGCCGGCTCCCGCCTTGCCCACCCCTTGACGAAGGGGGCGTGCGGTGGCTTCGTGGTTGAGCGGTGGAGTTGGGCTCGCCTCAACGGGGAGTAGGAAACCGGCGAGTTTCCGAACCTCAGTGAAAAATCTCTTGTCTCCTTGTCTCATTTGATTGTCGCATTTACATTTGTGCAATTTACATTTCTAGAGACATACTTGAGATCATATCACCCTAGGATTGCTAAACATTGACATAGGAGTGTGATTTACTTTCCTAGAGATATAATTGATCCACTATCACCCTAGGTTTGCAAAACATAACTTAGTTGCTTAGTTAGAGTTCACATTCACCAAGCCTAGCAACTTAGGTTAGTTTTGATTAGGTGTCATTTAGTTTTAAATTGCCTATTCATCCCCCCCCCCCATCTAGTCGACATCTCGATCCTACACCGGTTAAAATAAGCGGGACTAAAGATTCATCTTTATTCCTGGTTAGTGTTACTAACCGGGACTAAAGAGGGGAATCATTATTCCCGGTTGAATAGAGAGGGTAGCGCATGTTCTTCTTTTTTTATTATTGTTTTTTGAATATTGATTTCACGCCAAACTCACCAAAATCACAAAATCATCACAAATTCCAAATCGAGTTGCTCCCTACATCCCCAAATCAAAGTAACAACATCACAAATCATAAGATTCATATCACAAATTGTCAAAAATAATACATCACAAATTCTAAAAAAGTTACATCACACATACATCACAAATCAAATAACACATATCTAATGAATCACAAATTCTTAAAAAAAACAATCAAATCCCCAAATCAAGTCCTCCGCATGCCGCAGGCCGCCGCCTCCCGCTCGCAGCCTGCCGCCTGCCGTGGGCCACCACCTCCTCCTGCCGCGGGCCGCCGTTGCCTCCCCAGCCCGGCGGCGGCCGCGGCCCCCATCTGGCCGCCGCCGACTCCACCCAGCAGCCACCACCCCTTCTCCCGTCGACTCCGCTGCAGAAGATATGTGGATGAGGAACGAGAGAGTACATAGACAGCGAGAGAAATGGTGAGAGAAGATATGTGGATGAGGAAGTCTCGATCTGTCTAGCACTAAGAGATAAGGATGAGGAAGTCTAAGTCTCTAGTCTCTGGTTCGATCTATTTAAGACGTAGGAGGGAGATATTTAGTCCCGGTTTCCCGGTTGATGATATCAACTGGGGCTAAAGATCTATTTTTAGTGGACTAAAGATCCTCGGTGCCCTAACATCGTCCGACACAAATAGAACCGGGACTAAAAATGGTTTCTAGTCCCGATTTCTACTTGAACCGAGACTATTGTGGATTTTGGCCAACCTATGAAAGATGGTTTCTCCGGTAGTGTTATTTAATTATTAGATTTGTCATTCTCACTAACAACTGCCTCACCGGAGGCGTTCCATTTCCACCTCCGCTAGCAAATTAATAGTTCATCAGTCCAATTGCTTTACTTAACTAACAATCATCGGGGGATCCCCTTTTCCTCTCTTCAATAGCTCCTCACTAGGGATGAAAACGGAGCGGATAGTTTCCGTCCGCTCCAGATAAAAACAAATACGGATACCTCTCAGATCGGATAATTCTCGGATAGTTCGGATACGGATACGAATACGGATATTTTCTCTCGGAAACGAATACGAATATGGTATCAGGGTTTCCGTCGGATACGGATAATAATTCGGATATCCGGTGAACAGTGCTATTCGGATATCCGCAGAAGCCACAAGACATACCCTATTTCTTTATAACTCTATGACCTTCAATATACCTCTTTAGATTTTAATAGTAGTTCATCTCTTAACACTAGTCCACATTATTAATATTATTTAAAATTTTAAAAATATTTATAAATTATACTACATTTTATATAAAATGAGCTAATTATATATGTTGATATTTGTTTCTATTAGAAGTTGAATTGGTTTTCGTGTTCCGAGAAAAATTTGTTTCCGTATTCATGTCCGATCATATTCGATTCTTATTCGTATTCGAGATAGTCCGTATTTGTTTCCGTATTCGAGCTATCCGTATTCATTTCCTTATCCGGCAAAAAATATGAAAACGAATATGGTATGAGCATTATCCGTCCGTATCCACTCCGTTTTTATCCCTACTCCTCACTTGTACTGTTAGACCTTGCAATTAATAAACTTGTTGGGTCTATTATGAAAATCTCAAATATCTCCTCAGCATTGGCGTATCTCATCCTAAACCAAAACAATCTCTCAGAGATCAATCATACCTTCCTCTATAACGAACTTTTCCTCGTTTTGGTGTCTTTTACTTGCACAAGGAATCATTTCCATCGAGGATAAGCAGAATTCCAAATTTGCAACATCTCGACTTGTCAGTTCCAACTTCTATGGGTGTGTTTAGTTCACGTTAAAATTGAAAGTTTGATTGAAATTAAAACGATGTGATAAAAAAGTTGGAAGTTTGTGTGTATAGAAAAAGTTTGATGTGATGAAAAAGTTGGAACTTTAAAAAAAAGTTGGTAACTAAACTAGGCCTATGTTTAACATGTTAATTAAATCTCGCATACTTGGGACACCCTAGCTAGCATATGCGTATGCCATGTAATTCTTTTCTTCTTCCTTTTTTGTTCTTACTTTCTAGCTTTGGTTGCTATTGCTTAGTCCTAATGCTGTCGAAAAAAAAGAAAGAAAATATTACTTTTTGATTTTTCTACACCTACTAGGTGCAATCGCACCCATTAATTTTTGCATGCAGCCTAAATAGTTTTAGAAGAAAAATGAAAAAAATAATTAGATATATTGTGATGCTAGAAATCCATATAAAAACATGCAATGCTAAACAGAAACAGAACTTTGTTTGTGTAGAGCAAAGCTGATTTTTTTTGTTCTTAAGTGTAGAGCGAATTTATAGTTGCATGTTTGTGTACAAATTTATATCATCACCATTTATGTTACCAATTTTTTTACATTTTTATTTAACTATTTAAATCACATGTTGACTTGCATGCACTAGGTGCATACATATATATACACACACACCTAGGTGCTAAAAATACTTTCTGTTACCTCTGCAATTGCAATACAGCACGAGTGGATTGCCAATAGCCTAAGAAACTAAGGACTGATCTTGAGCGTGTCAACAAATCTTGTGCCTCGAGAAAAATGTTCAGAGAGCCCAACCAAGAAGTCCCTTGCTTTCATTTTCTTGTACAGTGTCAGCCGCTTCTCATCTACCAGTCCAGCCGCCGGCTCGATCACTCGCTCGGGATCCACAGCATAGAACATGGCCAGCGAGATCCTCTCTTTCTCTGCACTGTTCACAACCCTATGCACCGGGCTTCTGAACATCCCATTGCTCATTACCTGCGTCGAAACACCGTTCGATTCGATGCGTCAAGTCAACATCCAGAACTCTGAATTATATTGTACCATCAGTATCATGCCAAGAAACAAGGAGAAATCGGTGATGTGTTTAGTTCCACGTCAAAATTAGAGAAGTATATGTGTGTAGAAAAGTTTTAATGTGATGGAAAAGTTAAAAATTTGAAGAAAAAGTTGGGGACTAAACAAAGGCTTACCTCCGTGGATTCCCCTACATTGGTCAGCAAGGCGTGAGTGCTCGATGATGGCACGCTGTACCAGACCCCATACCTGAGAACCTGAAGCCCGTCGGCGCCGCGGGCAACCAGGAGAACGGTGATGACCGTGCCGTCGGAGTGAGGCTTTATGCCCATCACGAGATCGGCCCTTGGGCACGGCGGGTAGTAGTTGAATCGGGCATGCACGGTCGCCCTGCCGCCGAGCTGATCGACGAAGTGCTGATCGTCGTCGTCCAGCCCCGCGATCCTCGCCATCGCTCTAAGGACGTCGCGTTTCACCCTCCTGCATCTCACCGCGAACTCATGCAGGGCATCCCTGCAGAAAGAACACACACTTGGCACAAAGCTGATAATAAATGTAAATACATTTCTCAGGAGGGTTCCATATTTCGGTAACAGGTCTATGAAGGGGTCATTCAGATTGCAGACAAAATAAATCTTAATAAATTTTGGCAGGATTTCTTATGTATTTATTAAAGTTTGGTAAGAAATTAAATTGATACACATCTAGTAACTCTACCAAAAAATGGTATGGTGTGAAATGACATCAATCTAAACAAGCCCGAAATTTTGGGAATTTGAGTCCAAGGATAATTTTTTGCCCGAATTTTTTCATTCTTCTAGTGAATTCAACAAAATTTATTACTTTCGCCAAAAATTTTTCAAATTTCAAATTATTCTAGACCGAAAAGTTCCGAAATTTTAGATCTATTACTCCTTTTTTTTTCTTTTGGCAATATAAAAATATTTTTTCTCAGTATGCGGGATGGTTGAAACAGAATGATTTGTTGGTCACCTGAAAGAACTGGGATGTTTTGGCCGGAGTGCGAGATTCCTCTCGTCTTCAGGCTCCACTTTGAGGTAGATCCAATCAGACCAGTCCAGGATCTGGTCCTTGCTCCTCACCTTATCATTCCCGTACCCTTCGGCCCGGAATTGCTCGCCGTCATTCAGATTGCTGAATTCTCGCTTCATCTGGAGTGGTTGTCTGAAGAACTCTTTTGACGCGCTCATCAGTTCGTCCATCAGAGAAGCTTCGATCCCATGGTTAGTAACCTGAACAAGAACGGATTCTCTTTCATCAGCGAGTCCCCAAGAATTCTCATCAACCAAAGCGGAGATCGACATATATAAGGCTGGTTAATTACCTGGAGGAGTCCCCAAGAATCGAGCGCTCGCCGGAGCTTGGCGGCTTCGTCGCCGCCGCCGTCATCATCTGGCGATGGCGAGGACAGTCGGCCAAGGTCGACAATGGGAAACGATGCGGGAGGAGCGGCGTCGGGGCGGTGCTGCTCCGGCTGCACGAACCGGCCGGGTGGCTCCTGCACGGTGGCTAATAGCTCCTGCACCAACGCCGGGACCTGCCATTACTGCTCGTCAGCTGCCATTATTGGTGGTTCACTGGTTCTTGCTCGCCGTTTAATTCTCCGTGCAAATTGATAACTCCATTATGGAATGGGCACAGCGGCCACGACAACCATGCGGATAATATTCGCAGTGGCGTCTTGCTCAACATGACGGATCGCTTGCTGGTGCCGACGTTTTTAAGATCAAAGATCATGTCATGTCGAAAGAAGAGGCTAGAAGAGGGTAGGTCCGTTACTACTCTGTTAGTCTGTTACACGAGTGTTCGAGCGACAACACGCGAACAGGCAAGCTCAATGTGCATGGAAGTCCGATTCGAAAATAGAAAATTACGGAAACAATATCATAAGTTACTAGAAATTTAATATTCTCCCTTACAAGTTATTTTATTGCAAAAATTCACCTCTGTTCAGTTTTATTAAAAAGCACGTACTTAACTGAATTAGCTCGTTAAATCGTTTTTATTGCTGATGTAAAGCCACCACATGTTAAGGTAGTCGAGTCAATCTTATTGAAGTGCTTGCATTAGACATATTCTTTATGTTTCATTGAAGATTTTTGCATATAACAAAACTTAATGTGATAACCTTTAGGTTTTATCAGCAATTTTATTTATGCTATCTTTAAAAAGGTGTCAAGATTGCATTTCTAGAAGTATTTAATTTTAGTAAACACTTACGACTCATCTGAAGTAGTAAAAAATAAAGTTTCATATTAATCTATCATGTTAAACTTTTTCAATTTTTTTCATAACTATTTAGATGACATGCAAATAACGAGGGTCCCTCAGGAATTTAGAATAGTTTCCCACCATCACTAGATTGAGCCACATCATCGGAATAATAAGGACCGTCTAATGCAACTAAGATTGAATGCCAACCATCACACCCAATCAACTCAATTGCCGTCTCCTCGCCTCTGCCCCCATTTCTGACGCCTCCAGCGTTGCCTCTTCCACCGCACTTTCCCATCCCACACGTCCCTAGATTTGGTAGCTTAAGAAGAACCTTTCCTCTAACCCCGAGCATTCACCGCCTCTTGCTAGCAGTAAAACGCAAGCTGCTGATGAAAAGATAGAAGGAGAACATCACAGATAGAAATGTGAGGAGGAAATTGCTCTCTGTTGATGCATTAGCTCACCTACCAGCAAGGACAAAGTGGCTTGAGTCGGCACACTCGGTACCAAACTGGCGAGTGAAGAAAAAAATATTTAAATAGAAATATGAAAGCATATCCTCTGACTTAACTGCGCATACAATTAAATCACTGACATGTATGCTATGGTTTACATGTCAGTGGCTAAACTATATAATAAATCAGAGGATCCTTTTAATGGAAAGTTACAATGGTGCTTGCGGGGAGCGTGGAGAGAGGAGATGGAAAAAAATGGCCTTAGAAAGGATAAATGGCTGCAATGTTCTCAATCACGCATTCCTATCAATTTTGCGTTTCCACCCCTATCAAAATATATTAAATGCTTTGATAAGTAAAAGCATTCGCATAATCACCCCTATACTGGATAATCGAGTAATGTATTCATTAGAGTTCCAAAGAAAAAGGGAGATGGTTCTCCCACTCTAGCAGTGGAACATTTCTTGTGATGTTAGTGCTCTGTATTCTATAGTTGTTCAGTTCATATTTTTATTTACAATTCTATAAGATAAAAGGACAAAACAAATTTCAGTTAAAAAAGACAAAATGAATCTTGTAAATGAAAATTGTTAGTAAATTATCTATACAAGAAAAAAGTTGTATAAAATCACGGAGTAAAACTTAGCTAGATCCGAAATTTCTTCGACCAATCCATATTCTGTAAATAAATTAAACCAAAATCCTATTCAAGTTCTTAAACGGGGATATAAAGTTACACAAAGCATGACTATTTAGCTAGTAATATGTGAAAATATGTTAATTCGGTTAAGTACGTGCACACCAAGGTGTTTTTTTTAATTAAAAAAAAAGGGAATATGCCATAGGGTGTGACTTTGATTGGATCGATCTTTTAATGAGGGATAACTATCATTTTGAGGTAGGGATTGACGTTGGGGATTTGGCTATAAACCCGAGGTCAGCACCTGCAATCGCTACACCACAACCTTGTTATCAACCATGGCACGTCCAGTTAACCTATTGTTGACGGTCATTATCGATCAGTTTCGACCGTCAATATTACCAAAACATGAGAGAACTAGTGATGCTTGCAATGCATAAATATGTTAGAATAATAATATTCCACTAGTATTAGGTTTACTAATCTTTTGCAGAGAATAATCATAAAGTGGAGGAGAATCGACATCAACACCAACGATAAATCAATCGGACGATGTCGAGGACCAGACTTATGTATGAATGGGCCAAGAAATCAGAATTGACATGACAAACTGGGCCAAAATTCACAAGTCTGTGAAGAGAAGCTACAGAGGAGGCCGCCAGCCGAAATTAGGCTGGATCGGGTCGGCCCCAAGTTCGGCCGAACCAGAGGGTTCGACGAACCCTTCTTAGTGCCATCCGATCCAGGGCTTCGCCAAGATGGAGTGGATTAGCCCCCAATGACGGTTGGAGGGCATTTCCGACCATTCCAACTGCCACAACCGTCATTCGGAGGCTAGAAAAGGAGTTGCCATTCTCACTTCACTCACACACCTCAAGCAAGAGCTCTCTCATTCCTCTCAAATTTAGTTTAGTAGTATCTAGCTAGTGAAATAGAATTAGAATAGGAATCAGGAGTCTGGAAGCCTTCGGAAGAGTTCGGGTATGGCTCTAGTAGCTTTCCTTTCCTCTTTTGTAAGCCTTGTACTTTTATTAGAGTACTCTTCTAAATACATTTCTGGTATTGGAATACTTTCCGAGTATATGAGTACCTACTTTACATTATGTTCATGTTATACTGAATATACTGCTAGCTTATCTGGGAGATGCTTTGGTGCGAGTATAGTGTTTGCTTATGCAATTACTCTATGTCATGACGATGATATTAGAGTAGTATCTGGTAGTTTAGACTTGGTGTCTAGATTACAGGATATCATTATTTGGGGTTATATATTGCGGATGAGAGGTAGGCCGCTGATGGTGACAGCTCAGTACGGGTATTCCTCCGCGCCTATATATAATCCTAAGTTAATTTCTTGGGGAGGGTATTCCTCCGTATTTAGCCCCGGTTGGATGGTCACGACGGGCTGTCATAAGGAACTCGGCAGTCAGGGGTGGCTTCTCGAAGTACCATGAGGGCATCGGATAGAGGGTATTAGCTAGTATACCAGTTAACTAGAATGTATGTATACTATGTATATTAGAAGTATATGAATAGATTATCTTTCTCTTTTCTTTCACCTAGCTTAGATTAATTATTATGAGGATGAGTAGTAATGCTTGTGTGTCACTCTACCCTTGGATTATATTAACCCCTGCTTAGAATATAATTATCACAAGTAATATATAAATTATTAGTTCAGTTCTCTCTATATGATCTTCCCACGGGATAAAATAAATACGATACCCTTGGAATACTCTTGGGTGAAATGCTACAATGGTATATCCGTGCGCTTGCAGATGAACTTTGTAACCATAATATACCAGAAGTATTTCTGCATCATTGCTGAGAATTATATTTCTAGTAAGGTCGTTAAGAAATACCAACACCTATTCACGAAGAACATTTCCTGCAACGCAAACAAAGAACGCAGCAAGAAATAGATTAAAGCAACACAGATTGCTAGATAGGTAAATCCACACAAATATGAAGAAGCAAACTTGTATTTGCTAATAAAGTGGTGAACTAATATCATAGAAGTTCTAAAGATACAAACGGCAATCTAATCGATCATGGCCAATACCCGGATGTAGCTATAGAGCAAAATCACAATATAAACAAAAAACAAAACCAAACCTAAAAGTGATGACCTGGGCTACATAAAGGGGTGAGGGCGTGGAGTGGGAGCCCATAAAAGATTACAAGTCAGTTACAAAAGCCCGTCGCCCACTTTGGCTCGGATAAGAAAACTGGTTCGATTTGTTTTGATGATTCTGGATAGCTCCGAAGGAATTTTGAGGTGGGGCCAAATCGGTTGGAAAGATCATTGGAATAGCTTTTCCTCAAGTATTTAAACACCTTAGTCAGATTCTAAATGAGGATAGGGTAGCCGTTTAACTCCGGGTTAATTGCTAGAGGCCGAATCTGTTTCCAAAACATGTTGGAGTTGATCTCTTGCTTTAATTGAGCCCAAATTAATGTGGTATAATCCCTTATATAGTACCATGCTATTCTACAATATCTGAGCTCATAGAAACATGTATATTCGTCTTTAGGTAACATTCTATTCCAGTAAACGTGACTAACAAAACACATGACCAAATTTACCTGATAAGGTGACAATGCAGGTGTTGTGTGCGTATACATTATAGTGATGTCCTCACCATAGATGGGTGGGCATTTGCAACAAAAATGACTTATGGGATGGAATGTCAGACTTCAAGTGACTTATGGGATGGTTTTTTGTAAATTTCCCAATAATGTAACTTACTGGGTCTTTCTATCATGAAAGCCCATGTGCAAATAGTCCACTCTCACTTTCAAAGCTATTCACAGCCTACCTGATTTTGGTTTAACGAGTATTGTTTTTGGGCCTAGAAAAAAGTTGGCAAAATTTGCTATACAACACAAAATTTGCTCTAGGTCACCACAAAATGTAACAATGTTGTTGGGCACAATGAAGACCTAGTAATTTGCTGCTAGACAGCGGAATGATGTTGGGCACCACGAAGACCAGGTAAATAGCTGCTAGACAGTAGAGTCATTATTTTATTATGCCCAATACAAATAGAGAAAGACACAATGTGGAAAGGACAAATGTACCCCTAGAGCCAAGTGCTTGTAAGACGACTAGATCTGGTTTGAACCAGATCTAGACCACTCTTCCTTCCTCGGTACCCTCTCTCCTAGCGCTATCAGATGTTTGAATCAAACCCAATCAGGTTAAAAGCAGCTTGCCCCATGAACAAATTTGTCTTTACTAAATGTTTCCCTCTCCATTTGCACTAGATATAATAAAATAAAATAATAGCTACAACGTCCAACAACTAATTACCAGGTTTTCATGGTGCCCAGCAACACTGCCATGTTCCTGCGGTGTCATACAAGAATGACCACAAAGTTTGTTTGAATGTACATATCAATTTTATACATTGTACATACAAACTTTATACATAGAAACTTTATGTATAGAAAATATTATAGATATAAACTTTGTACATGCAAACTTTTTGGTACTAAATTTTCTAAAAATGAATTAGATACAAATTTAAAAAATGCACAAATTAAGAAAAAAGAATAAAATGCCCAGTTAGGACATGAGGCCCATGTGGTATGTCCACAGCTAGCAGGCCACAACTTATAATCAACCTTCATAGCCCAGTTCAAAATAAAAAAAGCCCAGTCTACCACGTGTCTAGATCAAAACATGTGAAAAAGAAAAATCACGTGTCTAGATCAGAAAAGGAAAGAAGGAGATGGGCTGATCCAAAAGAGAAATGTGTTGGTTTTGCACTAGATGCTTGCAATTGCGTGAGGGCATGGCAACCTTGCCAACTGCCAATATTTGCATGAACACTCTCTCTTGTCATGCTGCACTGTGAACCTATTTTAATGGTGTTTAACCTTAAATTTGTCATCCCCATTGCAAATTGCATGACAAAATACCGACTCAGTAATGTACACATTCAACTTTTTCAGAATGCCAGGGCCTATAAAAGTGAATCTAGCTAGCTTTTTCTTCTGCTCATCTATCCTAGCCATGACTTTCCTTCTAATAGTCTCCAGCATTGTGATTATAGGAAAGAATCTAGCTTCTAATATCCATTTGTTGAAAGATTCACACATATTGTTATCGACTAAGTCACAATTGGAACCTAACCTGAACCAGGATGGCTTGAGCTCCAGCCTGTGTAACCTGAGCTAGCTTGGCTCTAGCTAGATTAAACAGCATCCTGCATGGGGCCTTTGCACATGTACAGAACTTCTTCTGGAACTACTTGTCTAGGAAATGTCTCTTCCAATTTGCATAGATATGCCTAGCACAGTTCCTATGCTCAGCTTTTGTGTCCATTTGTCCACAATATTGAGAATTCCCTTCAATACAACACATTTGTTAGCATAACAAAAGACATCATCAAAGAACCATAGAGAGAAGAGAACTTGAAATCTACTAATACCTTTTGTTGATCAGAATAAACACCCGACCTTGTCCAGTACCAACTTGCAGGTCACCACATAACAAGTCTATAAACCAATCCCACTCTTCATTGTTATCTTTGGCTGCAACAACCCATGCAATTGGGTACATTTGATTGTTTCCATCTCTCCCTACAGCACAAAGCAACTCTCCATTAATTGGTAGCACCTTTGAAAAAACAACCATCAAGGCCAATCACTTTCCTATAGCTTGCTAAGAATCCTTTCTTGCAGCCATCCAAACATATGTATATCCTTTTGAACACTGGTGGGTCAGTCCAATCTCCCTATTGATCACCATTGTGCTCCCAGGGTTACTTCTCAACAATTCCAATTGGTAGTTATTCAACTTTTGGTACTGCCCTTGGGGGCATCCATCTGTTTCTTCATGACTATTGACTTAGCTCTCTTCAGCTTAGAAATGGATGCCTCAACAAACATTTCTTCCTGCACTGTGGATTTCATGTGTGACAAATTCCAAAAAGGGTTGGTAGCTATTAACTTCCAATATTTCTCAGCAATCCTGTTGGCTGTAACCATTTTGTTATCCCTCCTTGGTGGGCAGGCATGCAAGCTGTTATATGTCACAATCTGCCAACTATCAGATCTTGAGTTCTTGGAGAGTAATCAAATCCATGAACAACTAGACCAGTCACACTTGGCCCTCACCCTTTTCTGATCATCTTTTACAAAATCTATGGCATTCTTCTCAACTAGAGCATATTTGGTGATTGCTTTCTTGAACTGCTTCTTTCAATTGAACTTCATGGCATGCTCAAATGTATGTACCCTATCCTTCTTCTTGTATCTTGGTTGCTTGTCCTGCCTTATCCTTACCTCCCCATCACTGCCAAGTTCTTCAACAGACTGCTCATCTTCACCGCCACCATATGGGGTTTCATTCCCATCATCTTCACTTGCTTGCATAGTTGGTTTGTACCTCTGTTCCTCAAACAACACATCATCTAGGCTCTCTAACTGCGCTGTCTTAACCTTCTTCACCTCTTTGTAATGCTTTTCAATCTCAACAGCCTATTCATCATCATCAGATGGGTTGTCATCCCCTAGGATGTAGTCATTGTCAGATTCACTCTCTGAGGGTGGCAAGCTTGCTAGGGGTGTAGACTCAGGCTCATATACAACAAGCATCCTTTCATCTTGAGCACATTCCATCACACTTTTACCCTTCAACCCACCAGCATCATTCTGTATAGCTTCTTGCTCTTTACCCTTTGCTTGTTCAGCCTCTACATCCGCAGCCATTTCTTCACACTCCTCTTCACTATCCACTTCCATATCAGCTTCATAGTCACTGTCATCATATGAATTATCACATAATTCAACTATTTTTGGCTCCTCAACAAAAATTTATGCCACCCCATCCTCAACAATACAGCTAGACATGAAACTACAGACTCTATCATCCATTAAAGCACACAACCCAGTCTGCATATTCTTCCATGGAAAAAGCCAGTACAGAAACGTTCCTTCCATCACCTTGTAGTACTCACGCAAATGTGCTAATATCTCACCGAGTGGTATATATGACAGTGCCTCCACACTACGTACATATTTCTTCTCCCTAACTTCTGTCACAAATTCACCCTTGATATGGAACCTGACCACAAGAGTATCTAACACGTCCATGGCTTCAATAGCACTAGCCTACATGCATAATCAAATAAAAAAAGATTTAAACTGCACTTTTAGCTGTCCTACACATGCAAACAAAGTCAAATCACATCTTTTCTTAAGTCGAAGGAATAAAATAGCCCCGAATTGCATAGATCCAGCACCTCACTAACTAAACAAATCCTAATGTACATCGAATCCAACACAACAAACACCTCTACCATACTTAAAAACCTGATTCAGGGATCCCAAAACTACACGCACCAATGCCGAAAGAAAAATACCTATCATGTGCTCACCGCGGTGAGCTTATGCGCCACCGAGCCCTCTGTCGGCACCTCTGTCCTGCCCACCACCGAGCCCTCCACCGCGCCCTCCGGCGCACCCTCCATCGCGCCCTTCCCTGCACCACCGCTGAGCCCGCCGCCGCAACCAAATTGCCATCCCGTCACCAGCTCTCGATCTAGAGTTTTCGGGTAAGGAGAGAAGTAGCTGTGCTATGCCGTGCCATTTTTTAGCCCCCATTTATTGCCCTCCAATGACCATGCCACAATTAGCAAGGGAGACCGCAGTCAACGAGCCACATCGGACAATACCTTGTCGTACCCGGTTTTGCGACCAAGGGATGAAAATCGGACTGGGCAACAAATAGTGGGGTCCAAAGTGAACTTATTCCAAAATTGAAAAGTAGTCGGTTCACGTGGGCCGAACCCGTACGAGAACGTTCGTGCAAAAGCCTTTTCGCTAGCAGAGGCCTTCTTCTGCCCATCCATTGTAGTTTATTTTTTCCATGTCAACAAACAATTATTATTTTGATGATTACTGGTGATTATGATGCCACAATAATCAAATGCCAAATCAATATTCAATGTGGTTTAATGCTAAGCTAATAATTAGAGAGGGTTAGGGAATTGTTCTATCACCTATCTTTTTTATTTATTGAATATACTTATGGTTGTGCCTTATGATAAAAACAGGAGATGTAATCATTTTCATTATAAACAAAATCAACATTCAACACTAAACAATGATTATAGTGTTATTTAATTTAGTAATTCATGACCGAATTAGACACACCTTAGTACTTCGAATATAGATAGTAACGTGTCTAATTCGGTTCTAAGTTGTTATATTTTGATACGGGTATAGTATTACCAATATAAATACTTGGTTACACATTTTAGTGTGAATGTGTGGCTCTAGTGACTAGTCATTCTGGAAGCTGTGAACATAAAACAGAGTAGATCAGTGGACCAATCATCTGGCTTGTGAATCCTGTCCTAGGGTTTACATTTCCTTTTTTTTTGCGGGGGTGGTTACTAGGGTTTACATTTCTGACCGAGTGCCAGATCCCAATTCCTAGCGGTATGATATTTTTCAACAATTTTTACTAAATTCTAGTTAAATTTTACTGTTTCAAATTTGAATTTCTCAAACCCATTCAAAATTTCACTCGAAATCTTCTTTTGTCCGCTTCGAAACCTTAAAGCTTCGGGGATTTCATTGAAAATGGAAACCTTGGTTAGACCTCTTTGGATCCATCGGTCAGGTTGAAAGTACACTTTTTGCGTAAAAAAAATGATAGCTGGGCCGGGGCATTTTTAAGCCGAACATTAGATTATTGCACTTCATGATTCGCAATAGTACATATATAGCTGTTGTGGAACAGGGGATGGCCAAACCATGGATAATCATTAGTATATAGCTGTTGTGGTATATGTATGTAGCAGAACGTCTGTGCCCTATTCCATATGCCCTGGTAATCCTCTGTACATCTCACTTGCTAATAGAAATAGAATGTACAATCCTGAGTAGTTATATTCCTGTGTTTCTTAAGTTAACAGCAATAACATCGATTATTCAAACTTGCAGCTTCAAACTTTCACGACTGCTACTGTACATGCATGGGAAATATATTCAAAGCATTTCTTCCGGTCTTTGTTGTGAGATTGCGACCTTTTGGCATGCGTTTTGCGTCTATAGGAGGTCCCTGAGTGTTGTAGCAGCCTTGGCATTCCTCTTTTTCCACTGAAAAGAAAAACAGATTCAAATCTCAACATGCTCACCTGAGCTCTGAATCTATGATATATCTATGTGCAACAACAGTAAGTACTACAGTAGTAAAGAGAAATAATCGAGGTTCTCTTATTTTCCTATAACGTGAGTCACCGATACGAGAACCCTTTACCAAATAGGCCCACATGCAAGAAACATACAAGGTATTCTGGTTAGCTATACAAGATGGTGGGCTACCTGGTTTGAGTTCGAAATCTTTTATTTATTTAATATTAAGTCGTTTTCTAATATTCACCTTTTTTTTAATATGCCTATATGCCAGGGACTTAGAACTAGATGAAAATAAGTTAGCCATTTGCTTCGGTAGCGACATAGTACGAAGTACGCCTACTGACCTGGGGGTAGCTTCTGCCAGGCGTGGTGCCACGGATTGGGCGGCCATGCTCGTCGTACAGGATGAGGCCGCTGAACCGCGGCAGCTCGCACCGCATCCCCATCAGTATCCTCCGCTGCCACACCGGCCTCATCGGCGTCATCGGCGGCGCCACCATCGGCGTCCTGCTCCCCTCCTGCGGCGGCGCCTTTGTCGCCGACGGGGCCAGGGGCCTCTCCTCCGCCGTGATGGGCTCCACCGCCGAAGTGCTGCAGGTGCTCCGGCACGGCAGCCTGACGAGCTTCGGTGCGCAGCGCCTCCTGTCCAGCACTCCTGGATCAACTTCGTGCCTGAACTTCGTCTCATGTCCTGATCTGCTGCTGTCTGCTCTGCCTGCAGCAGGTTTCTGGGCGAACTGTAACTGGCCAAAGCTCTGCGCCTGGAACGGTAGCGCCTCCGGCTTCGACCGCAGCGGCGGCCGGCGGTCGCCTCTGACGACAAAGAGCGGCGGCTTCGGCGTGCCGCGCGTCGGCTCCGGCTGCCGCCTTCTTGTCATCTTTCGCAGCATGGATATGCAATGTCCCATTGGATTGGAGCAGTTCACGGTTTCTGGCACGTACGCTTAGGACAAGGAAATTTGCAGGGAGATTGCGAGGGCTATGCATACGCATAGTGTTTGGTTAATTTGTATTGGGTTTTCGTTACGTTGCAAGCAACCAAAAAACGCAACAGGTGGCAAGGAAAGGTAGTTTTAGCCATTCGGGCTTTCTTGTTCTCTCTATT
Source organism: Oryza glaberrima (assembly GCF_000147395.1). Lineage (NCBI taxonomy): Eukaryota > Viridiplantae > Streptophyta > Magnoliopsida > Poales > Poaceae > Oryza > Oryza glaberrima. Next base: position 12,427,686 of record NC_068327.1, on the reverse strand, counting down.
TTTTCTTCCTTGCATCGGAGTATATATCCCAAGCGGCGCCAAAGAATAAATGTGGGGTTTGATTTCGGACGGATTACTTCCTGCTTGGACTAAATTTATCCGCTTGTGAGAAATTAAGTTGTGTGCGTCGTCGGTGTTCCACTGCCGCCGGGGTGATGCAAATTCATGTGCCTTTCTTGCATGAAACGTAAGTATTCCCAACTCCCAAGTAGTGTGCTTATAAATATCATGGTTTTTCTTGGTGGACCTGAGAGAAGATATTGCTGTTTTCTTTTCCGATTGCCACGTGTTAGCTGCATAAATTTCTGAATGAGTTGCCAAATCTCTACTATTATAAAAATTGAAGATATTTTTGCCGGTATTTTGGTACGTCATCCGTGTATGAGTCGGTTTTCAAGCTCATTTGCTTTTGGAAATACATATCCGTATTTGAGTCGGTTTTTAAGATCGTTCACTTTTGTTAATATAGAATGAATTATATAAGAAATCTGTTTTAAAAAACTCGCATGCTAACTTGAGATGACCGGACTCCTAACTACAACTCATGATTTTCTAAAAATATATATATCCAATCGAACTCTCATAGTGAATTTCATCTTAACTAAACCATATAACAATAATAAGATTAAATAGACTTCACCTGTTGCAACGCACGGGTATTTTTTCTAGCCTCTATGTATTCTAGAAAAATCCATGCGTTGCAACCGGAAATATTTAATTAAGTTAAACTTTGGGTAATTAGGATTTTATATTCATGATTTGAACATTATTCAAGCAAATGATTTCTTATCGCTCAATAGCACGTACACAAGTATATACAACGTCAGTGGTCCTGTAGCCTAATTTTATCTTAGCTCCTTGGCTAGAGTATAATCGATGGAGCTAAACGTGTACTTGAACCGATCAGAGGCAAGTAGTGGAAAAAAAATCGACGCAAGGAACATGTGTGGACACAAGGACCTCACACGAGCGCCCACGGGGCACTAACGGTAAAAACCGGCTCATTTACGAAGTAATATATTTCACCGACACTAATACTATAGCTGTCGGTTTTTTAAATAATCGACACCTTTAATTTGGTATAGGTATCAGTTCATTAAAAAACTACCACCTATAATATATTATAGGTTTCTTTTTTAAAAAAACCAGCACTCCTTAAAAACCGAGCCGGACTGCTCGACTCAATTCGCGAGCGGATAAGGAGAGAGAGGGGTGGAGTGGGTGTCCTTATCCACTCCACTCGCCTCGTCTCTCTCTCTCTCTCATCAGCGTCGGCAGGCGAACAGTGCCTCCCTCACGGCAGGCGGCGGCGGCGACGCCCTCTCTCACAGCGAGCAGCAGCGACGGCACCCTCCCTCACCGCGAGCAGCGATAGCGATCGTGGCGCCATCTCCATCCTCAAGATCCAGCAGTGTCGGCAGCTTCTTGCATGCGGATCCGGCGATGACAACGGCGGCGGTGGCTTCCACGGGCAAATGCGGCAGCACCGACGGTGGTGGCAGCTTCTCAGGGGCCGATACAGCGGCGGCGGCGGTAGCTTCCCGTAGCAGATCCGGTGGTTACCCACGTGCAAATCCACCCTGTGGGCTGATTCGCAGCTAGAGGCGACGGCTTCCCGCGGCTAATCCAACAGCAACGACGGCAGCAGCGGCTTCCTACGGTAGATCGGGCGGCACCGACAACACCAGCGGCTATCCGTGTGCAGATCCGGCTGAAATTCGTAAATTTGGTCCTACTGAAATTAATGAAATTTTGGCCAAAGTCGAAAATGCAAACCCTGGAGCATAACACCGAACGGATCGGAAATCTTTCACCATAAATCAAGGGTTAACAGACCAGACAAGATATATCTATTGCACAAACGTGATTGCCAAATATCAAATCATTCAAGTGGGATCTACGGGATGGAACATCGAAGCCGCCGGATTGCAGGAGGAGGAAGGATGAGATGACTCGTGTTGAGCTTGCGGCCTGGGATTTTTCATGTGCATGAGGAGTGAGCTGAGAAAGCCCATATTTTGTATTTTTCGTATTTTGGGCCACCTGCAGCTCATTGCGTGCGCGATCACAAGTAGACGGACAAAAAAATATATTTGTAACGACCGGAAAATTACTAATATTTTAATTAGTTAAGATAAAACATTTGATGCTAAATCAAGTTACAATAAAATAAATAATAGTTACTTTTTTAAATAAGACGAATAATCAAACGTTGGTGAAAAATCAACGACATCATACATATATATATATATATATATATATATATATATATATATATATATATATATATATATATATATATATATATATATATATATATGTATATGTATACTCGCTCCACATTAAAAATATATATAATCAATTAACGAGATAACACTAGGCACGTACACATAACACATGCACTACACATAACCAAGAATTAATTATTGTGTGTTGCCAGTGAATGATCAGCCAGTAATTACACCATGTATAGAAGTTGCGTTACTGGAGCCTGTCCTTGTTCATGAACGCGTGTAATCGTAGCGAGCGCGTGGCTATGAAGCCTGAAGTATAAGTAGATAACATCTGCATATATGAATAAATACACACAGGAGCGAAGCTAGCATCAAAATAAGGGGTACATTATCATTGAAAATCTAGAAAATTTCAATACAATACTATACATTTTAGTGTTTTCAAGTGAGAAATTATGAATTTAGAGGGTTCATGTGCACCCGCTGTCTTCAACTGCGTACACACAGCTTGATTAATTAACTACTACCTCCATACTAAAATATAAAAAATGAGGATCCAAATAAAATATTTTAGTACTATATACGAATCTGTATGTCCAGATTCGTATTATTAGAAAATGGCATATCCGAGTTATAGGTTCTTATATTTTGGAGGAAACTTAATATGCTAGTACATATGATCTGATTACGTACATATTTGATATTTTGAAGATGGAGATGAAGATTAAAAGCAGGCACGTAAAACAAGCAAGCTATTAGCGCGTGATAAATTGAGTTTTAATTATTATAAACTTGAAAAATGGATATATTTGATATTTTAAAACAACTCTCTCATGTAGAAAGTTTCCGTATAAAATGCGTCATTTTATAGTTTAAAAAACGTGCTAACGGAAACCGATGTAACATCTTTATCTTCGTGAGAAAATAACGGGGCCATACAATACAAATCTGTGAACGAAATGGGAATTATTGAATGTTAGATACGTACCATTCCGGTGTTGAATCTCTCTCAGAACCGTGCAGCCCCTGCAATCGAGTTCTGCTGGATTGTACGGAACGAAGCCGGAGTTGGACAGGAAGAAGTCTAGAGCATCTCGGTTGCTGTGCGGGACGAAGTCGGCGGCGGCGTTATTCAGATTAGAGTGAGTACAATAACAAATTATAAGTCAGTTGTAAGCACATATGGAGGAGAGAAAAGAAGATAGAGAAGTAAAGCGGACTATAAATTTATAGCCAACTGCAGCACGGACTCTAATACATTATGTTTGTATGAGATGTGGGACCATACATTAATGGTGTAGTATATAACTATTGTATAAATGAGATATTAGATTAGCTATATATGAATTGGAGCTGGTAGTTGACTATACTATTAAACTTGCTCTCAGTGGCAGCAGCGCACTGATCATTCTCCATCTGCGTCAATTCCTGAACCATGGCGTGGATATCGTCTTTAGTGATAACCACTTCGCTAGAGGCGAACACATCATCTTCCACCACTGGCTGGATCGCCGCCTATGGCGGCAGAACAGGCATCGGCGGGGCAGCAACAATAGGGGACGCGTCGTTGTTCCAAGTAGAGATTGGGACGTCCACCGGTGGTAGCAGCGGCGCGGACAGGGGCGGAGGTAGGGTATGGAAGGGGGTGCTCAGGAACCCGGTCAAGAAAATTTTTTTAATAAAACTCACTGATTTTCACCATGTATGCACCCTCCTTAATACAAACACGCATCAACTTAAACTTGATCAAAAGTAAAGTAAATTAAACAAGAGGCATCCTCCTCCATTTCGTTGTAGCTCCACCCCTAGGCGCGGAGCCCTCCCACAGGGCGTTGGGGCCTTGGTGGTAGTAGTTGTTGTTCCGGGAAGCCATGGATGGGATAGAGAGGTGTGCGCGGCGGGGAAGGGGTGGAATCGCCAGAGCCGACAAAGGAACGGGAACAGGCAGTGGTGGCGCGGCGAGTGTGTGAATGGGTGCTGAGAGAGTGCGGTGACGTGGTCCATTGCCTTGGGTATAAATATGCACGAAGCAGCGGCAGTTTGAGGAGTTGGCGCGCGCGGTGGCAGCCCAAAGGGTGGGCGCAGTATGGGGCGCGTGCGTTTTGGGTTTTGGCACCTGGTGCGCGCGGAGGGTTGGCACTTGGGAAACCAATATGGCAAATATTACTGCGATTAGCTGGAATATCTCAGAAAAAAATAAAATGAAAACTACTGCGACAAAAGTTTGTAAGGAAAAGTTTTTCACAAGAATTTCTTAAAAAAAAAAACTCTCACGGGGCATCAAATTGCATAATTATGTATTCCTTTCTATTCCATAATTCTTACTTCCCCCGTTCCAGTAACCTAGTAATGGATGGGACAGATCCTAATAGTACGATTCTGGATAGTTTCATCCATTACTAGGTTGCTATATTATAAGACAGAGAGATTAATGTTTTGGACAAGTTTGAGTTCAAATCTTTATAACTTTGATTAGAAATAATTAAAATAATTAGTTTAAAAACACAAGAACAACATATTTAAATTTGTCCTACAAAGTACTATAACAAAAAGTAAAACTGTATTTATTTATTGTATGCATTATAACAAAAAAACATAATTAAAGATATATTTTGGAGACTATGTTATTATCTAAAACATCAAGAAATATAGAACCGGTGGGAGTATCGTGAATTTACTAATTTTTGTGTATTTCATCTTGTCACAAAATAATAAATAAATTCGTTTAGAAACTCTAGGAAATTCACTCAATCTGGATATTATGATTATCCTACAATTATGGATCTATTATCCACTTCATACGTTTTGTACGGAATAATAATTCCTCTGTTTCATAAAAGTCGTTTTTGACCTTATTTCTAGTCAAACTAAATTAAACATATTATGAAAATATATTCAACGTTAATAAAAGTAATCTAGCATTCTAGATGTTGCTAAATTTTTATTTAAACTTGATCAAATCTAAAGAATTTTGATTAAGAAAAAATCAAAGCGACATATAATATGTAACAGAGGGAGTATGCGATTTCAACGGATAAACCATGTACCAAGTCATTAAATTCATCAAATTAACCTGATTAGGATCACACTATTTCATTCATCGAGCCCATTAGCTCTCATAGAATTTCACTCTATTTCTTCCTTTGTAATGCCTAACAATTAAATATAAACTGAAATAAATACCAATGTACAAGTTTCACTCTCTTCCTTTTATTTGTGCTTACAATATAAAAATGTTTCAGTCTACAAGTTTAAGTTATACTAAGTTATTTACAACTTCAGGCGTCTGACAAATAAGAAAAGAGAAAATATAAGGCGACCAGAAAATAGGAAAATTGTTATAACAATCTTCAGATCGCATGAAACATCCCCGGTGAAAATCTAGTATATAAAGATATATATCATTTTACAAAATTCCAATACGCTTATTAAAGTTAGTGAAATATCTTTGCTAAGCAGATACATAACACCAATGTTCATGTTAGAAATGTATTTGAGTTTAATTAGATATTCATATATATAACCAAACATTAAAAATTATTAAAAATAAACTCTAAGATGAAAATTTGTAGTCGGCGATGAGCTGATGGCCAAACTAGAATTGTTCACCCATCAGGATTCAGCGCATGCTTTGTCTTAGCGAACCATGATTTCGGTTTCTGTCACTTTGTAAGAATAGCCTCCAGCAGTAGTGCAGTAGAAGATCTCAGAGTAGGGGATACTGGAGAACTACCCAAGAAGCCATCGTATAGCGCATAATTAACAGTGGCTGATGTGATTTCAGCATCAACTTGACATGGATCTTGGTTTCCTGCAATTGAGATCTACAGCAACAGAAATATCAGTTCGAGTCCTGTAAATTTGTCTTCTTCTGCAAACTTGTTCCGTTGAAGTTCTATTGTAAGGAAGGTAAAAATGGGTATTGATTTGCATCCTTGGAAGGTGCCTACAATAATGCTAGATACTTCATGTAAAAAAGGGTATCATATTAAAGTATGTTATGTTCACAGATAACTGCGATGCTATCACCCTATTAGCTGCCTATCATTCAGTTTTTATATTGACACTGATACAGGTGTTAGAATCTGACTTGATTCAGGTGTCCTATTCCACAATCTTGAAAATCTGTAGCAGAACACCTAAAAGAATGCAAAGCATTTGATTATTAGAGTTTCACTTTACGCTGGTTTATCCAAAAGTCTCACTTTGCACAAGCCCAATCAGTTGGGTACAAACTGTTGCTCTCTATGCCTACACTGTTTCAACAATAGTCAAATACTACAAAATTTTATTTGGGGTGTGCAACAAAGGTCAAGTTCTATTCAGGGTTAAAGAGAGGCTTAGTTCTGCTAGCTTCTTAAGTGAAACTCAAAACAATCTACCCAGTGCAAAATGCAATTTACTCAATAGAAAACAATTGCATCAAATTAACACGAGGTATGAAGGAAAAACAAAAAAGATCGTTACTGACTGAAATTTTTTGTGGGATGCCTAATAATATTTTGCACTGGCCTACCAAATTGTTTCACAATTTCCATAAATATCAGTATACCTTTTCAGATTCAAGAGATATTTTCTCTTCCATTAATATTGTATTCTGGCCTACCAAATAGAAACACTAAATACTCTCTTGCATTTAATCCTATTGAACTATAAGTCTATAACACTGTTTCTTGCCAATAATAACATTCAAGCTTTCCCTATGCCTGGGTTTCTGTTAACAGGCATTAACCTTATTGTCACAAATGAGTAAGAACACCTGACTTGTTAAAGAGTTGGCACTTGGCAGATATGTCAGTGCATGAAAAATGGCATCTATTCTCTGGAATACAAGAACAGAAAGTACTCCTTTTTTAAAAAAATAATTGTACTGGACGCCGTAGTTAATTTTCATGAAATTCAGATTTATTTTAAATGGAAAATGATGTATTTTCAACCTTTGAATGTCATATTAAAGCAAAACTGAATGTGACTCACCAGAAGTTTCGAGGGTTCAAGCCAAGTTAGATAGACAGTTGTTCCTTGTTTCAGACTACGCCCTAGAAAGGTTTTCTGGAAAGTTGACAGGCTCTGTTCTTCCTCAGCACTTGGTTTTTTTATTTGACGAGCAATAATGTCATCTAGAGCCTTCACAAACGTCTTGCCATCAACATCTCTAACGAGAATTATACTCAATGATTTCACAACCGGTGCTGCACAACACAGCTTCCATCAGCTAATATTATGATTTTGTGAGCATTTTTCATTGGCAATTGATACTTACCTTTAAAAATGGAGTCAAAAACTGAGGAAGCATCAAAGGTCTCAATACCAACCTTTTCTCTCCATCGCATAGTGTCAACGCCGATTGAGCAATCAACATAGAATGCAGCAGCATATATTTTTAGAAAGAACTTCTCTCTGTAACCTAGAAGTGAGCTAAAATTCAAATTGCAAACTGTAAACAAATATAATATGGCACACTTAAAGGTTAAATTTAAACAGTTCTTTTACCAATTTATATGCATACAAAAAAACTCATGCAATGCAGATTAACACTTTCTATGTCATCTAAGCTTACTTTTTTTCCACATTGGAAGAGGGTGTAGTTAGCAATGCGGATTTTCCAATGTGGATATGTCCACACATACCAACATCTAGGTATTCTGCCTTGAATAGCCAAATAGGTTAGCTGGGCATGTGTGGTTATTCCCCAAACAGTTTATTAACTCTTGCATAACTGTAGCTAATCATGTGGGAATCCACCAATTCAAGTCAGAATATAGACCAAATTTAGACATGGTATCACACAAAGAGTATCAAAAAAAATTCCTACTGGATGATATTTAACAACAAAAAACTCAACGGTGAAGATTTGGATGCAGTGACACTCGATAACATTCCATCTGGCACATTTCTTCATTTATGCAGCTGATTATTTTAGGCCCATTCATGCAGTCGATTGATCAGCAGTCACTAAATACATATTGCTTGTGTTTCATAGATATATTTTACAATTGCAGTCTTCAAGAAGGGATCATGAGCAGAGTTCATGACAGGGTAAACACTACTGGGAGGATAGTTGGCGCAGCATCAGCTGCCAGGGATGAAACATGTATACTTCAGACTGAAAGGGTCAACATTTGGGAGGAACTAGATGGACCCATTCTTTCTTAATCCAAAGAACATAGTTAGTTGGCTTATTGTAGCCACCACTAACACATGAGACTAACATGTATGCTAATAGGTAAGAGTAAACTAGCAAGCCAAACCTATTATGAGGATAAGGAATTCTCTAAACAGAAGGTCTGCTGCTGCTATGCGCCTAGCTGTTGTGTGCCTTTCATTACCTTGCTTAGTGGCCAGCCTGCAGCAACTGTCCAAAGAAATCCGCACTCATGAAAAAAAAGACAACTTTGACTAGTAGTTTCTGTCTCTTAATGTCACATAGAAAGTATGCCATCAGGGAAGTGTTTCTAGAGCTAGTTTAATTGTGTAAATTTCATATGGCAAACCTTTTTACTTTAGACAAACAGAAAAGTTATGGCCAATTTGAATATCTACAATTACATTAGTGTTCAAAGTGAAAGAAATTGACTGCATAGTTCAAACTTATATAAGCCATAGCTTCACCATTTTTGAACTGGGCATGACAGTTCACTGAGGTACTGTTGTCCTAGGTACTACAACAATACTATCCAGTATCAGCATGATCTGCAGTATTTGCAGACTGCAGTAATGATGGGTAGGAACGCTGTCATATTTTCCAACAATAATATCTATTGTTCATAAAATATTGAACTGTTTAATATCCATCTAGTTTGCCAGGTTAATATTTAGTTTGATGCTATATATAATTGCTAGGAGAGCACATCTATGTGACGGGCCTCCCTTCCTTCTTTGGTCAGCTCAGAGCATTACTGGACACTGTATGGGAAATCCTCTAGCCATCTTGTCAATGTCGAGTTATATACACTCAGTATTTAGACCATCCAGACATGCACGTGTAACATGGAGCTGCTCCAAGCCTGTGGTCAACTGTTCATTCATGAAATCTTTCATAAATTACTATGAACCCTTGCATAATTTGGAAACATCATGATGTTTTGCATGAAACTATGTAACCTAAACTGGTGGATAGGACTAATATAGTTAGATTAGATGCTTCAACAGGGAAAAATATTCCTAGAACAAGAGCCAACTAGTGTAGCTCAGTTGAGTTGTTAAAAGAAAAATGATTATGTGATATAAGTAGATAAGACATATTCAACGAACTGTAGCAGATATTTTGGACAGTTATCCAAAAAACTGTCCATTATAGTACTAACTAAAGCAGCAATATGTAATGACTGATGAAAAGTTCAAATGGTTCTTCTCATTGTGTCAATTGGTTAAAGAATGGATTGACAATACCATGCTATTTGTTACAGAACAAAACCTATGAGGTATTTCTTTTAGCAAGGATGCGAAGTAGCATAGTCAAGCCGATTTAATCCCGTAGGGAAACGGACAAGAAAATGTACCTGTTCCAAGAATAACCAAAGGCTCGGTGTAGCCCGGAACAGCTATCTCTCGAGGAAATTTCACATTTGTTGTGTCTTCTATAACAAAAGCATCCCCAACTACAGGCAAAGTATAAAAAGATGTGATGAGTAGTTCTCTTATGATTAAGATATTAGAAATCATTTATTGGACACAAACTTTTGAACAAAATTTCAATGGCAGAAAGCTGATGGAATTACACCTGCTGCTCTAGAATACAGTCAATAGCTTTCATTATGTTCCTAAATGCATGTGATTCACTTTTGGAGAGAAGCTTCCATCCCTTCATAATGCCACAGCTATTTAAAATTTACCCTTGCAACCGGTGGCAGATTTACCGCCCGGAGAACCCAGGCAGCCGCCCAAGCTCGTCGTAAAAAACTCCAATGGACTTTTATGTTTTCTAATGATTGAAGATAGCTTTTGTTTAGTAAATATTAGATGTAGTTAATATCTGTCCGGGTTCTAAAATATTTCTGGATCCACCACTGCCTATTCACTAGTATAATGCACAACAAATAATAAGTGCTCAGGCATAACCGGCTCATGAATCCACTAGTGTTCCATGAGCATCTGCTCAAATACCTAGATAGGGAACTGGTTACTCTAGAGAGTAGGAAATGGAACGGCAGTCTAGAGAGTAGGAAATGGAACGGCAGTTTGATCTTCTGTAAAGATGTCTTTCTTCAAGTGCAAAATTCTTGAATGTCATCTACTGAAGAATGGAGAGAGTAGGAAGCTAGAACATTATTAATTTCACAAGCCACTTCTCTGAAGTCTCAAACACAAGATAATATGCTCTGCTAATAGAACAGCAGTAATATTTCATATAAGCCTGCTATATTACTTCATGACAATCTTGACAAAAAAAAATCACACGTTCTGACCTATTATTTTCCTTCATTGAGAGCGCAGCTGAATCATATGTCTAATGTGCACACTCTGTGGAATAACTATTTCAGGTATCACTGTGTATTCTTCACATCATAGCAAATGCATATCCAACAGATTAACTCTTATCAGCAGTAAGAGAAAAGGCAGGACTGCTGGTTACTCGAATATTGCCAAGAATATGATGGTCCTTATCATGCTTGATTGCATGGATGAACTCATGAGAATGTAACTGGTACTTTGGTTTGGTAACATGAGGCAAGCTTGATGTCAGGGAAAAAAGATTCTATGAACTATATGTAATGTTAGTTGAGTAGGCTGTGTGCATGCACACACAAACACAAAAACAGAATGAAAAACTTGCAGTTCTTCCTCAACCATGATTTCAATCTTACTCTTGGTGCTTGGCGTCAGCATGGGCCATGGAGGCAGGCCAGCACCAAGCACCTTAATGCCAAGGTGAGGCTAGGTGGCCACTATAGCAGGAAAAATCTGCTAGGTGGCCTTGGCAGCTGCCAAGGGGAACACTGAATGGTATTAAATTATCTGGCGTCAGAAAGCTGAAAGTGGGGTAATAGAACTCTAATGGATTGAAACAAAATTGAAGTGTGGTAGTACTTTGGAATCCACTCACGGCAATAATCATTTCTAAGTCCCACAATTTGTACCTTTCTTTATTTGACTAATGAAGCAGTGTACATATGCTTTATCTTCTATACAATCACATCTACTTTTTCCCAGAATCAGTTGGCTGCAAATTCATCAACTTTTCTATTTTTGTGGTTATGAACTTTTGCAATTTAGCGTTATCACAATCAGTAAGCCTATATTTTTAAACAAACAAACAAACACAGTGCCCGAAGTTGTGGTGGATGACAATTTAAATATACAATAAGGTAAAATGTAACCAATATCCTCAAGCGAAAGCACTCAATGCTGTGTCCTCTATTTTGACAACTTGACATTACGTCAGCTCAAGTTGATGTAAACAAAGAGAGCACAAAACGTATGTTCAGGTCCCTAAGGCTATAATTCCCAGATTCATATGGTAAGTATGTGTATGAAATCATTGCAAAACTGTTGCATTGCAAGCAAGTAATTGAAGGTATGCATGTAGGCCTAAAGTCTATGGGTTTAGAAGCTTGCAGATTATGACTATAAAGTTGTGATGGGGTTCTCAGCAATTGGTAACACTGACAATTTCCATTCAAATTAGCTGATAGTCCTCTGGCTATGACATGCGAAATGAGATAATTAGGGGCCATAAATCAAGTAACCTCTTGACCATCAACGAAACTGAAAACCGACCGAGCGATCAGGCTCATTGCCCATCCAGAGCTTGAATCATTGTACAATGTAAAAAAACTCCTTACGAGAATATTTAACTGCATCCGTGCCCTACACATTCTAATCTCCAGTATCGGTTTAACCCCAATTCGCCCTGGAGACTAGAAATGCATGCGAAACCTGAAGTCCGTATGAATGCTTCCATAAAACAGAAATCCCTAGAGTCCCTCACCTGTGCCGCCCCCCGCTGCAGACGGGATCGGAAGCCTCCGGGCGGCGGCGGCGGAGCGGCGGTAGCAGTTGGCAAGTCCGGACGCGAAGGGCACGGAGCCGGCCGGCACGCCGTGGGGCGCCGGCGCACGGAGGCGAGTGACGGACCCGGAAGCGGGCCTGGCGACCGCGACCGCGACCGCGACCGCTGGTCCGGCCAGCGCGGAGGACACGACGGGCACCGCGCTCATCGTGCGGCGGGCGGCGCTAGCGCTACGCGTTTGGAGTGGTGAACGGAGAGCGAGTGGAGTGGAGAGTGGAGAGTGGGAGACCGGAGAGGTGGTCGTGACTCGTGACTCGTGGTGGAGCAAGCTTATGCGACAAGAGCAACAACCAAATTAGTTGAAGCAAAGAAGGAACAAACTAGGATGAAGAAGTATAGACATACTTAAAGTTGCTGGAAAAAGATACTGTCAATTTTAGTGATGCAAAACTCAATAGGCATGAAGCTGTCCTCAAAAAGCTAGCTACAGAACTTGCAGAAGAATAAATTATCCCTAACCTATGTTTGTTCCCCTATTACTTAGTGTGTCACTATATGCTCTATGGTTAACTTGCTAGCAATATTTAGAATTATGATCAGTTTGTAGGGTAAGTAACGTTGTATTGTGAACTCAGCAAATGATGAATGTAATATTTCACCAGTAGAAGGCATATAAAGTGATAATATTCAGCCCACAATCATAATATGTCTGAACATTTTGCTCTGTAGTCTCTAATTTGTCAGATAATAGCAACAAATCGTTTCTTCAGTAGCCAGTAAAAAAATATACACCGATAATAATTAGCACAACATTTTATAATATGGTGGTTTGAATAGATAGAAAAGTAAGGTATGTTTATCAAATACTTGTTGGAATATATTATTTTTTAAAAAAAACAAGGCATGGTTGTTTAGAATCTAGCTGTTGGAATACATCCAAAAAGCAAGACACGGTTATTTAAAATCTAGTTGTTGGAATACATCCAAAAAGCAAGACATGGTTGTTCAGAATCTAGCAGTTGGAAACTAGCCGTTGTAATGGAAGCAAAAGCAAGGCATCAATGACCCTATGGAAGCTCAGCTTGAAGCAAAAGCAAGTAATTTCGATGAGTCCATCACTAGTGAGAAGCTCGAAGAAATTAATGATCCTATAGAAGCTCAGCCTGAAGCTCGGCTCGAAGCTCAACTTGAAGCGAGATTGATGGCACACCTTGCTGGTAGCTCTAATCACCTAGAGTGCTAAAAATAAATTATATGCCCAACGTCAAGAATCGGCAAGAGAAGATGTGGAAAGAGCCTTTAGGGTTTTGCAAAAACGTTGGGCCATCATACGTCACCCGACGCATATTTGCGCGGCGTGGATAGCAGCGTGGATGATGGGGATAGCAATGCCTGGTTGCAGAGAAGGAAGGGTTTGCGGTGTCGATGGTGGGGGTGGAGTGGATGCGGCGTCGGGTGGTAGTAATAAAGGGGATTGCGGCATTGGGTGGCGGGAGAGGAATCCGATGTTGATGGAGGTGCGGAGGGGTTTGCGGCATTGATTTTGGGGGGAGGGGGTGCAGATTGCCACGTCGAGAGGTGGGGACGGAGGGGTTGGCGGCGCCGGGTGGTGGGAAAGGAGCGGATTTTGTGGCATCGGGTGGCGGCGGGGAAGGAGCGATGCAGTGGAGACTGCAGGGCCAGTGGAAACAGCGAGAGGATTTGGGAATCAATCCGGAACTTGCACAAAGGAATTGAGGAGCGTTGATTTTTTTATCCTGTAGACCCCACCTTATTGCCGTCTCACAGAAATAAGCAATGTGGAGTGGGTCTCCTCCTACTACCGCCTGTCACTTGGTCCCACACTGATACCCATGTTGATAATATACATTGATGTTGCCCTAAGATGCAGATATTAGTATATTTTTAAAACCGTTAAATGGTTTGTTTTACGTGAAAACTTTATATATAAAAGATATTCTGCAATATCAAATAAATATATGTCTAAGTTTGTAATAATTAAAACTCAAATAATCATGCGTGGATGGTTTGTCTTGTTTTACGTGCACCGTAAAATTTTCGTCTTAATCCAAGTCAAATGGGGGCATAAAGAGAGCAACTATGGGACAAGATCCTGTCACAAGACCAGGATGCTTTAATGATCGAGCTCTTACATCCGACTTGGTCTATCTCCTACGTGTAAAGCAACATTACTCACTCAACTCCTTACCCCAATGATTGTAGCAACAACAAGAAAGGGAGGGAGGCATTGACGAGATGAAGCACTAGCGGCATGTGGCTTGCCATCCGCCCATGCGACGACGGTGCGTCCCCCCTCCCCTACCTTGATACCCTGTACTGAACCTGGTACTTGTCAGTACCGATCAGACCAGGTGCCTAGGCACCAGCTCTAATACACTAGGTGGTGCGGCAAGTTTGGATTATGGGTACCAAGCTTGAATATCAGTCGTGATACCTTTAGGTATCAGGCTTGATACATGTGGGTGTTGTCAAAGTTCAATAGTTGCAAGTCGAGGATGACGTACTTGCATATAATACCGACGAGCTGTAGGATGGGCTAGCGAGAAGTACCACCAAATCGAGTCATCCGACTCCAAGGCCATTGACGCGCATGGAATCCGACGACACTATAGTGCCCTAGGGCAAGGTGACTAGTACGAACCCCCGCCTTTGGGCACAATACCCAGGGAGGCCACACTGTGGCGAGGTCCTCCAAAATCTAAATCTCGTATGCCATGAGGTTGAGCTTGGAGAGTGGAGACTAAATCCAACACATCTCGCTTGTCAGCGTCTTCCTCGATCATCATAGCGATTTGTGACTTTGGAGGCAGTATAATTAGTGAAGCTCTTGAGTCTTGACGACGACCATCCTGAATGGATCTCCACGATACAAAGGGATGGAAAGCTCACGACGAAGATGAGGGGAGGAGGAAGGTGGTACGTAGGTGAGCGGTGGGGGTGGATTGGAGTAGGACATGAAAGGGGAAAGAGATAGGAGGCCAACCATGAAGAGGATATGAGAGAGGAGTAGAGAAAGAGGATGGAGAGACGCGTGCCTAGTCTAGTTTTTATGTGTTCACTGATGATTTTTAAATTATATAAGCAAATTTCTATTGTTTATGTTTGTCGTGTAGAAAAAAATAACAGTATAACACATTTTGAAATATTTATGATGTCAAAATTGAATATGTAGTACTATATTGTACTCCAAAAAGGGGGAAAGGAATTAGGAAAATAAGAAGGACGCTATCACGCCTAGCGTGTCCAGCTCGGGACGCAGTTGAAAGTAGCGTCCGCCTGATGGGTCGACCTAAAACCCAGATATCCAATCCGGCCCTTCTCATCAGTTGTCAGTCACGCATCGGCGCCGCCCTCCGGCCAGCAGCGACTCGCCGACACGTCTTCAAAGAGTCCCGCCGTCGTATGCGTGGCTCCCCTCCCCGGCCTCTCGTCTCGTGGGAGGTCTGGATCGACCGCTTCCTCCGCTCGTCGCGGCGAATCCAACCAACGCCGGCGTCCCTCCGCGCCGCAGCTTCCTGTGCTGAATCTCGCCGCTCCCCGAGTCCGGGAACGCACGGAGCGGGCGCGGCGAGCGGCTGGCACCTTGGTTCAAATCTCGCCGCGAAACTTCTAGTAGCAGGCAGCGGTTTAAATCTCGAATTTATCCATTTTGGTGTTCGGCTGAGCCCCCATGGCCGACGCTAGGTCCGCCCCTGAATCGCTGCCGCCCGCGTTTCTCGAGTTCCTCCAGGAGAATGGCTTGGACCCAATGATGTATTCCATGGTCGACACCATCCCACGATACATAAGGTGAGGAGGCAGCCTGAGATTGATTCAGAGCTACTTATGCTCTGATGAATCACCGGAAGGCTTTCATAATTGTTATTGTCAGTTTACTTGCCTTGCATTGCGTTGAGTTTGCTTTGTGATTCCAAGGCTAAAACCAGGCATGGAGCCCCATATTCCAGAGATTCAGAGCGAGCTGAAGTGCCATCTCAACAAGGTTTCATGGCTGCCAGATTTCTACGCAATTCCGCCTCAAGTTCAGATTGCTAGCTCCATGGCCTATCAGCAAGGAAAGGTGACAAGACATTAAAATTTACTTTTGAATCTGTTCTTTTTTACAGGCCAGCGCAAACGCATTGGATTGCATAATCGGTTAATGGTATCCTAGATTAACCGAATGTTATCTGGTGTTTATGCAATTTTATTTTTATTCTATGAAGTGTTTGCCAGATAATTTATCCTAGGTAGAACTCTTAAAACATCTTACTTTTATGTGCAAGAGAGAAATTGTCTCAAGTACTCCTTAGTCCTTATAACACTACTTGTACTGTTACAGGATAAAGCTGCTGTGCAATCATGTCCTATCATGTGTTCTTTTATTTGCTCCATTGCTTCCTGCTAAGACATTTTAAATACATTTGGCTAGATCTATGGAATTGATGCAGCTTCTGGAGCTGCTGTCTTAGCACTTGATGTTCAACCAGGAGAACATGTTCTGGACCTCTGTGCTGCCCCAGGTAATTAATTCAATATTGTTATATATTACATCACACCAGTATTTTATCTGTGGCAGATGTCTACCGTGTATAACAATGGCCCTTTGCTAGACTTGTTTTTTTGCGCCACATGTATTCAGCAGTAATAGAAATACCTAGTTTTCTCCATAAAACACAAGAGTAATTATCTTTCCTGATTGGTTGATCTTTGGGGAAGTAACTGCTTTCTCTGCATCGTTGGATTAAACCAAACCTGTTCAGCCCCAAACCAGATTTATGGATTGACACAGTCTTTAAGTTTGAAATATATGTTGAACTGTATTCTCAAATAGGTTTGATATAGCATTGTTATGTTACATATACATTGCAAAATTGGTGATGGTCAAACTCGAACGCCATTTTTGCATGATTGTTTTGTCATAAGTCTGTAGTTTCTGTTAGATTATTTGTTAGTTGTGGAATTATTCTGAATGATGTGCTCATATCATGTGCAAGGTGCAAAGCTTTGCATGCTTGCAGATATGCTTGGAGGCAGAGGTTCTCTGACTGGCGTTGATGTTGCAAAGCACCGTCTTGCGGCCTGTCGTACGATGTTGCAGAAGTATTCTCTCGGAGATCGTTGTCGTCTCTTTGTTGCCGATGGGACTTCATTTTCTATATTACCTGTGAACTCTAGCTTGGGTAATGGAGAAGGTAATAGTTTGCCTCTTTAAACAGAGTAAAATCCTTGCTTTCTGTCTTATTGCTCATGGAGCACTTGAGTAGATGCATCTGGTTGCTTATCTATCACAGGATCAACTTGTCATAAGGACAATGGAAGTACATTGTCGGAATGGACTTCAAAGAGATCGTGGAAAGACCGACAAAAGTCTAAAAAGGCAAGAATGGCGGGTTCACCTCATCTAACATCAACTTCAGAACCTGAACTGATATACTATGGCAAACATTCAGGATTAGTTGGATTACGCAAATGTGATGCTCTTTGTCCATCAGCTGATGATGAAGCCCAGACATCTGGCTATGACAAAGTATTCCACAGAAACCTTAAACAATACCGTCCTTTCTTTCTTCAGTACAATGCTGTTTTTTTAGTGTTACTGAAAACAAACTAATGATATTTTTAGTTTTTTATCTGTGCACTTTGATCATTTTAGGAAGGAAATGTCTTGTGATTTAGTGTGCTATCTTGAAAAGTTTGAAGACCTAGCCATTCCAAATGTTGCACGCTTCAATCATAACATAAATCTAGTGTCTCGTTTAGTCATCAAGCACTCAATACATCTTATTGAGAACTACCATATTCCCTTGTCCAATAAAGTATTCATGTTTATAACTTTGTGTATGTAACATTTTGACTCTTGATAGTTTCCTTTCTATAATTAAGCAGTGCTTCTGTGTCCACCAGAAAATTAACTTGCATGCTCACCAGAGAATCAGCTTGCGCAAATATTTAAAGTAGTACAATTAGTAGTGGAGTTTCATGTAGATGCAAATCAGGTCTTTGAACTTCTCTTAATATTGCGTTGTTACTTTGTGAGAGAGAAATGAAGCACTCTTCTATGCAACATACTTTTCCAGCAGGAATATCCTTTGGCAGTTTATTTCACAGCTTGGATAATATTTTTAGTTTGTTACGTTTCAAATGCACACAGGTCCTAGTTGATGCAGAATGTACTCATGATGGATCCATAAAGCACATCCAAAAATTTGAGTTCTGGGGATGGAAAACCTTAGATCGGCGTGTACTTGATGCAGAAAGAACTGATGACCTGCTTCATCTTCAGGTACTACTTTCAGTCTTGATGCTTGCTTGAAGGGTTGACAGTTGGCACCCAATCAAGCTATGTACATTTTAGATATAATTACTTATCTCGTTAGCATGTGAGTGCACAATTTCATGAGTTTCATCCGTTGTGCAGTTACGCCTTCTCACTAATGGTTTTAAATTATTGAAAACTGGTGGATCACTAGTATATAGTACTTGCAGGTGAGTAATCTCTTCACATGCAATTCCAATATTTGATGCCTCCTCAATCGCTTCCCAGCTGTGTAGTCACCTTTTCCTATTGCATTTCATGTCTTACTTAACTACTGATGGCTTGCGTTGAAATAGCTTGACAGTGGCACAAAATGAGAATGTGGTTCAACAGTTTCTTTGCAAACACTCTTCAGCAGGTACAGAATAGCCGTGTTCCTCATTTCAGTATTATGTATATCCCTTATATTTTTACTTTGAAGATGAATATTGTTATTTTTCTCAAATGGACTGATTAAATTTATTGTGGTACTTCTAGTCAGGAAATCTTTAGTAGTGTACTTATTCTCACTTCTTAGTGTGGTTAAGTGAACCTTACTTATAACAAGATTATTTAGTTTGTCTTGGTTCATTGAAGTTGTCAAAGTTCAACAGATCTGCCCTGATGACCTTCTGGGATTTCTTTTGCAAACATGCAGAGCTACAAAAGATTGATTCAGCTGACAGTTGGCCTTGCAGAAGTGGCAGCATCTTCAAAACATTGCGATTTGATCCTGCAACTTCACAAACGAGTGGCCTTTTTGTTGCCAAGTTCACTAAATTACAGATTTAGAGCATATCTGATCAGTCTCCATGTAGTTCTAAAGATGTGCATTTAACTAGTATATGATTCCATGTGCACGTTAGATGTTCACAAGTAACTGTATGCTTCAAATTCCCGGAGCCATCACTGTTATGGTTTGCGAAGCAAAGTGGTGCAAACTGTCAGCTATGCGAATCTAAACTTGCAATTTGGAAGGTAAAAGCTTGGTTTCAGTTAACATTGTTGTCTGCTTTCATGCTTTGGTATATGCTATTTATTCATTAAGTCGAGAGTCGATTTTACATAAGACATTCTCGTGTTTGTTGAATTTTTCGTACTACCGGATACAGGTATGATTTTTAATACTGGCTTCAACTGGAGTACATCCGAAGACAGATAAAGAGGTGTCATAGAATTTTTGCGACGCTATCTGTCAAGATATAAGTTTGGCATCAATACACAGTAAAAATTTCCAGGGTTGATAACATGGCATTGTGTGCGCGCGCGTGCGTGTGCTTTCCTGGACTGGTATCATGCCCTTACTCAATGCAGCAACTTGAGGATTGTGTCATGTCCAAAATAATATGGTGTAACTTACCTTGCGTATATTTGTTACTATACTTTACATGGGCGTTGCTCTTTTACTATTCCCTTCGTCTCATTTTAAGCGTCTCAATGTCCAACTTTTGATCGTCCGTCTTATTTGAAATTTTTTTATGATTAGTATTTTTATTGCTATTAGATAATAAAACATTAATAATACTTTATATGTAACTTAATGTTTTTTATTTTTTTTCAAAATCTTTTTAAATAAGACGGGTGATCAAAGTTGGACACAAGAAAACTTATGAATGCGGTTAAAATGGGACGGAGGGAGTACTACGTTAAAAAAAAGAGTCCAAAAGCAATTCAGAATGCCAAACGTGAATTACCAACCATATCGATACCACGGCAATTAAACCAGCCTTTCTTTGAATAACAGACAAAAAGAAAGAAAAATATAAACTTAAAAAAATACATTTACAAAATAGCTAGACTATCACCACTGTCGCCACTAGATGATCTCTATCAATAAAATGATGCAGAGCTTCTGCCTTTGTTTCAACAAAGCAAATTGCAAATATGATCATATTGCATCTCCAACATTTTAAGCACTATACCTGTGAATTGGTCCCATCTGGACACAAATGGGTGCTTCAGTCCACTTAAATCAACTACGGCAGATGTTCCTAGAAAGCACAGATTTATTACCATCAGAAACAATATTGTGTATGTTTTTCGCAATTGCTATGTACAAACTAACATCAATATTCAATACGCACAAATCAAGCCATACCTTTTTGAATAAAGGATTAAAAACTCGCATGTACACCCTACAGGGATGTACAGGCCTAAAGTTCATACAAGGCTGAGTTAAGTTAGACCAGCAGGTTCGGTACTTAGCTCATTCACGAAAAACGAGCTAATCTACTAGCGAATGATTAATTAAGTGTTTGCTTTAAAAAATTAAAAAATAGATTAATATAATTTTTAAAGCAATTTTCCTATAGATTTTTTTAAAAAATTAGTTAATACCCAGCTTTGCTATGGATAAAAATGAATTATGCATGCGAAAGGGCCTGTAGCCTAGTGGTTACAAGAGTTTCAGTAGCATTATAGGTCCTGGGTTCGACTCTCCATGGGAGTGAATTTTTCAGGATTTAACGGCTTTGTGTTTTCAGTGATAGGCGGATTTAACGGCTTTGTGCTTTCAGTGGTAGACGACGTACACCTCGACAACGAGACGCCTGTGGTGACTTCGTCAATCTCTAGGATGGATTTGCCGGCCTAGTCTTCGAAGATGCTCATAGGGGTAGCGGTGAGTGTGCGTGCATTGTGAGTGTTTGTGTTGTACTGTGTAATTTAAAAAAAATGAATTATGCACGTGCTAACATTTTTTTGGAACAAATAAATTGTAAGGTTTTTGAACAAGTTCATCCTTGATTCCGTGTGGAAATTTTTACATGGTAAACTTAAATTCAAGAGATGAAATAAGCTATTAAAAATTTGTAGAAGGACCGTTTTATAAAATTAAATTACAGAAAGGAGTAGTTGGTAAAAAAATACAGCACAATTGGTGAGTGGTAGATTCGCTACCACAACCATTATCTTCTTTTTTATAGAAAACACAACGTTTTAAAATACTTCGGGAAGCATGCACGTGAAAAAGGAGCAACAGATTAACACGCGATTAATTAAGTATTAACTAAGAAAAACTTGGAAAATCGGTTAATGTGATTTTTTTTCAAACAACTTTTCTATAGATTTTTTTTTACGAAAAAAACACCATTTAATAGTTTGACAAAAGTCAACAAAAAAACGAGAGAAAGTTTTGCACTTGCACAAATGAACTCAGCCAAAGAGCAAGTTTAATAGTATAGTCAAATAGCTAGCTTTAAAAATTAACACATCATCTACCGTCACTTTAATAGCCTACCCATATAATAGTTTTATATAATTATATATTACACTATTAATATTTGGCTCACCACATAATATTTTGGAGCTCATGCTACAGCTGTCTATAAATCTGTAGCCACTTTTCTTCTTTCTTCTTTAAATGTGTTTGTAGCTAGCTTTCAGTCAAATAAAAAATGTGTTTGTAGCTAACTTATAATCCGTTATTGTACTTGCTCTAGTTCATTTTACAAGTTGAGCAATACCTGTACAGTAGGACCAGCGTACATGCCATTGCGCCCATTAATATTCGCTGGTTCGTCTTTCTCAAGCCAAACACAATTATCTGGCACATCATCTACTTTTGCATGTCCAACCGCTGTAGTTGAAGCACAAGTTGTTAGTGATAAAATCAAACTGCATACAAGTTTTGTTAGATAAACGAACACAATGTACTAATGTACGTGGTAATTGTTATTTCCAACACCAAAAAATTGAATAGAACAGTGACTAAATAATAGACCATCCGTCCCAAAATAAGTTCATTCCTTACATATCAATACAAAACCAAAAAGACCAAAATACCCTCACTTTCTCAAATCCCAATACAATCATTTATCTATTTATCTATTCCCAAAACATTTATTATTCTCTACTTTTATAAATTTCGATATAATGATTACTAAGAAATAAACTTATTTTGTGATAAACCTGAGAAGCTAGATGTGAACTTATTATGGAACGGAGGGTGTATATATGTTTTGAACCAATATCAGATATGATTAGTATTTTACCTCCACCAAAGAAGTGGAGTTAAGTTAAATACGAAACCTGACAAACATGTAACATGATGACAGTGAGGGGTTTCACTTACAGAAGCTAGAAAATGGGTAATCGTGAAAATAGGAGCAAACATGCCCAGTAGATTCGAACTGGTACTGTGGGTCAGGGGTAACGACATCAAGAAAAGCACAAGAGCTCACTGAAGTAATGCAGTGTATGTTCCCATCACTTTGAGGATATAAAACAGCGGTTGGACAAGGGGCATTCATAACATCATCCTTATGTAACTCGCCAAGTCTCACTACAAATCAGGAGGAAAAAAAAGAAGCATTACAATCCATAAAAAATCTTGAAAGCCAATCTAAAACGATGTGTAAGGGTATGTTCGACATTTTTCAATTTTTATTTTCTCTTTTTTCACGCACACGCTTTTCAAACTACTAAACAGTATATTTTTAAAATAATTTCTATAGAAAAGTGATTTAAAAATTGTATTAATTTATTTTTCAAGTTTAAAAAATCATATTAATTTATTTTTCAAGTCTTTTAGAAAAAAATGTTAAACGGAGTAATACTTCATTAATCAAGTGCTAATCCGGTGTTACATTTTTGCGAGCCAGTGGAAGGATTCCCAACCCCAAACGAAGATAGCCTAAAAAACACTGAGCAACCAATAGGCCGGGTTGGGTAGTAGCAACACTACTGTGTTAGAAACACAAATTGTTCATTAAGAGCATCTCCAATAGCCTCTCTACCAGCCTCTCCAAGCCAAATTTTAGCCATTCAACCACAAAAACGAGGTCCAACAGACTGGCCAACCGAGCCAAAATCGCTGGCTGGCTGGCTAGATTTGGCCAGCCAAAATGCCTCGCCAAACCGGCCCGCAGCAACTGTACTCCTCGCAAGGTCGTCAGGGCGCCGTCGTCGTCGTCGGGGTCGTCGTCGAGGTCGTCATCGCGAGCCGCCGCCGCCATCGCCATCCCCGCCCCGAGCTCCGCCGCCGCGCCCCTCAAACCATTGTCGCCGTCGCCGCCTCCCGCCTCCCAGCGCCGCCGCCATCGCATCCCCGTCCCGAGCTCCGCCGCCGCGCCCCCCAAATCGTTGTCGCCGTCACCGCCTCCCCGCGCCTCCCGCCTCCTAGCACCGCCGCCATCGCCATCCCTGCCCTCCCAAACCGTTGTCTCCGTCGCCGCCTTCCGCCTCCCTACGCCGACTCCCGCCGCCCCGCGCCTGCCGCCTCCCTGCGCCGCCTCCCTCCTCCCAGCGCCGCCGTCATCGCCGTCGCCACCTTCCGCCTCCCCACGCCGACTCCCGCTGCCCCGCGCCTGCCGCCTCCCTGCGCCGCCTCCCGCTGCCTCCCTCTTCCCAGCGCTGCCGCCATCGCCATCCCTGCTCCCCAAACCGTTGTCGCCATCGCTGCCTTCCGCCTCCCCGTGCCGCCTCCCGCCGCCCTGCGCCTGCAGCCTCCCCGCGCCGCCTCCCGCCTCCCCGTGCCGCCTCACCGCTGCGCCATGCGTCGGCCGCCTCGACGGGAAGGAAGGGGAAAAAGAAGTAAAGAGAGAGGAAGGGGGAGAGAGAGAGGAAGAAGAGGGGGGTGAGGCTGACACGTGGGTCCGATTTTATTTCGGAGAGGATTAATAGAGAATCTGTTGGAGTGAGTATCTAATTTGACTAGCTAAATTAGATGGAGAGTTGGCTATATGCGTGTTTGGAGAGTTCGATTTGGAGAGGTTGTTGGAGATGCTCTAACTTGGTACTCTTGAAAACAATGCAAGTATAAATGTTTTACACTTCTATATATTCTCAGAGACAAGAAACTGATTACTCCATGGGAACTAATAAATCCATGCCCACAATTAGTATATATTAATAGCTGATAATAGATAAACAAAATAAAAAAAACACATATTGAAACAGAGTACAGAAAACAACCTGGCTTGCTGTTACTGTTACTTGCTAGAACAGCAGGCTCCACCCAATCATACGATTTAACGTGCATCGAGCCATACAGTAATTTGGTCAACACAGTCATTCCCGGATGATCATGGAGAGGAATGGTGACTGAAGTTGGTAAGCAGAAGATTCCAATCTACAGGACACACATGAAACACCACCATTTGCTGAGTAATTAGCAGAGGTTTCGGTCGCAAAAGTGCTACAGGAAGAGATATCCATGTTGAACTTGAACCTACAGAGAAGGCATCGCAGTTGTAGACATGCAGATACATGAAGGGCGGCGTCACTGCTGAGAGTGAGTCCTTCAGGATGTTTGATTCATCGACATCATCATCTCCGAGTCCAACATCCGCAGGAGTGATGGTGTCTGAACACAAAACACATCATTTCTCACCGTATTAATCGGCGTACAAGAGATATTGCAACGAATGGAGTAAAGTAACCAACTGGGCATTGGTGCTGGCAACGTGGAGTTCTGAACATAATTAACAAGAGACAGACAGGACGATGAGATGAGAGTGGACGCGCGGCGGGAGGCGGTGTACCCAGGAGAGAGGAGACGGCGCGGATGGCGTGGTCGGGCGGTGGAGAGGAGGAGGAGGAGGACGGGGGCGGGAAGGTGCGCTTGCAGAGGTCGTACAGCGCCTGCACCCGCGAAGGCGTCGACGGCGGGGACCGCGAGGGCATGATGTATCGCCGCCAGGAGAGGGGCGGACGGACGAGGATTTGGCCCGGGCTCCACTGGTCAGGTAGTTGCTTCAATGCTTAATTCGTACTATGGACTATGGTAACCGGGATTTTAGTGCGGGTAACATTGCATGTCGGACTGCTATTTTTAAACTAGACCCAGTCAGAACAGTGGGCCGACCGATCAGCTCGCGTTTCTAATCCCCGCTTAATTTACAACGTCTTTTACTAAGGAAAAATGCTACGGGATGCCATCCCGTTCAGACGGAATAATATCTCGGAGGTATTTTTTGATACTTGATAGGTATCGACTGATACCTCGTTCTGACGGAATGATACCTCAGAGATATTACCTGATAACTAGGTGGATTGAAATGTTTAGTAGAGATTTTTATGGAGTTTTATATCTTTGACTTCGATTCTTAGATGTGACATACACATTGGACATCTATACTTCTATATCTATATCTATACTAATATAAAAAGGAGGAGTTGTCCCCCTCCAATCCAATAGGTCAAATCACCCGGATCAATCCCTACCGTTCATCCGCATCCGCATCGCCTAATCCCTAATCCGCACCGTTCACCGGCGATTTCACCCTCCCCACAGCGACCGTGATTTCACCCTATCCATCCACCGTGATTTTAGCCCGCGCGAAGACTCCGCCTCTGCGCTCCTCGCTCCTCCTTGCGTGTCCTCGTTGCTGCCGCATTCCTCCACTACTCCTGTCGAAGCCTAGGTCGTCCCTAGCCGTGCTTCCGCCGCCGCACTCCATCGCTGCCCCGTCGGAGACAGAACCGAGGTCTCCCCTGGCTATCGCCGCTGTTGCCGCACTCCACAGCTACCCCCACCAGAGACCGAGCCGTGGTCGCCCCCGGCCGTAGCCACCGCCGCCACCGCACTCCACCGCTGTCCCCCGTCGTAGCCGAGGTCGTCCCCAGCCGCCGCGGCCCTCCATCGCTGTCCCCGCCGGAGCCGAGGTCGTCCCTAGCTGCCACAACCGCCGTGAGCGTGTGAGATTGAGGGAGGCGGTGCTGGTGATCGGGCATGGGCGGCATGCATTCCGAAAGGCGGTGGCGGTGGTGGTGGGCCGAGGCCTGACTACCAGAGGCCAAGGCAGCGGCGCCATAGGAGCGCAATGCAGCTGCGTTGTGCGGGCAGCAAGCCAGCACGTGGGTGGGCGCCGAGGAGCAATCAGCTACCTCCCTGGTAAGCAGCAAACAGGACCGCAGCAGTCGACTAGTATTTGCTAGCTGGGCTTGGGATCCTGTTTTCTCTTCTCATATACTTATTTGTGATTTGCAAATTGTAATACCTGATTTGTGGATTTGGGAATTGGGAAGATGGATTGAAAAGGAAGGGAAAGCATCAACATTTCAAGAGGTAGATTTGGGGAATTTTGATGAGTCTGTTTATATTAGCACCAAATTGAAGAGCTATTTTAACAGATTCAAGTACTCCGTTGTACTGCGCCCCGGTCGCTACCGAGACAACATCAATGCCATTGTCCTACCCACAACCGCCATGCCACAACCGCTGGATCGAGCAGTCAAGCACCCCATGTATTTGCGTAAACCCTACAATAGTCTACATCGATCCTTCTTCTAATTGTGCTGAGGTAATTTTTTTAAAAATCACCCTAAAATTAGTGGGCTGCACCAATTACCAATATATTTCTGTATAATAGTTTTGAACATGGTGTTTGCTATTTGAAATATGATGTTGCTCTCATGACCAATGAAGATTTACATTAATTACTTCAAGTTAGATTTGTAAATTATGTAGTTTTTCCTTAATGCATAATCATTGGTTGTGTTTGGTGCTAAATACTGCAGTTTCTTTTAATTTTGTAGGAAAATCTGTAAGAAATTGGAACAGCAGAGGGAACCTGAACATTTTCTTGGTATGTACCTATACCTGGTATTCACATTGATGCTATTTTATTAAGTGAATAGCCAATATATTGATCTTTCATCTGAACCTGAATTACTAGATTAGATTAGTGTACAATGAATTCGTTGGGTTGATACGTGAGAAATACACATAAATTTTATAGCATACGCTCTTCTATAAATTGAACATACCACGTTGTCTGCTACTGGTCATGTGATTACCGGTATATCATGATCACTTTTTTTAATTAGGATTTACGGAAGTTGGAAAGTAAGTTATGAACAATTGGTGCCTACACATGCTTTGGCTTCTATTTAGACGAGGTAATTAGTCTTGATTTAGACTAAATATAAAGGGTACCAATTATAATTTTCTAGAAGTGAAAATGAGTTAAAGGGCCAGGAAAACAGCATGGAAAGGATGCTAGGAGGCAGTTGCAATAGTACTCGAATCATCCCTTTACCAATAAAATGAGGCTAATTAATTTGTATTTTATCAACATCCTGAGTGCAAAGACAAGTAGTGGAAACCACTTTTCAAAGGTGTGGAGACTGATGAACTGGAGTTGCTAACAAGAAGACTGAAGGAATGCTGTGCTGGACTGCGAAATATCAGATCTGGGGTGGGTTAGTTAGAGTTTTTTTTGCTGTCTGTTACTTTGTGGAGGTGTTTTGAAAAGCTTTTTGAATCGCTGTGCCTGCTGTATCTTCACTTATGGGTCTTGTGTTGTCCCTGCTGTCTAAAAAAATTGGTTGTTTCTCTGGGCCGGAGGGGCCTCTTTTGGTCGATGTATGCACATTGATGTAAGCTGGAATCCCCAGCAAGACAAATTTGCTTTCTATATAAGCAGGGTCGTTCTTCGACCTTTTCTCTAAAAAAAATATCCTGCGTGCAAATATCTTGCTTACAGAATTAGGAATACAATGTGACGTACTATCAGATGCTTTAATGATCTAAAATATGTATGGACAGATTCCCATAGTTCACAAATTAGTTTTGGAAGAGATGATCTATATGATTGGTGGACTGACACAAAAATATCTATTATTTTGTTTCAATGAGAATGAGAATGCTCGACGTGGTGCAAAAGGTTTTCTTTTATCGAAATAGGTTCAGGATTAGTGAAGTAACTATAGTTTATAGGCAATATTGTTAGGAAAAAACACTAAAATTTTGGCATACTTGCCTCATGATTGGTTAAATGGAAACTGTAGATTGAACCAAAAATAAATTTCTTAAAAAATCTTGGTTGTTATGTAAGTGGGATCCTAGAGTTGTGACCTGACATCAAAGTTTTCATTGTTAATTCACCCATTGAACATTTATACGGTGAATTTTTGCACGTCCATCGATCCTGACAAATCTACTGTTATGTTCTTTTTCTTCTGACTGTGCAGATGATCAGTTCCACTGCCAAATGGAAACAAATATGTTAGCATTAGAGTTGAGCTGCCTTTACAGGTCAGCTGGTAGATTGCAGATATAACTTGTTATTTGTACAATTGTATATGTGTGATATTTTTCTCAGCTAAAACTTGTGACCTATCTTTATTCATGTATTAGGAATTTGTTTTTGGATG
Organism: Oryza glaberrima; assembly: GCF_000147395.1. Taxonomy (NCBI): domain Eukaryota; kingdom Viridiplantae; phylum Streptophyta; class Magnoliopsida; order Poales; family Poaceae; genus Oryza; species Oryza glaberrima. Next base: position 12,399,104 of record NC_068327.1, on the reverse strand, counting down.
ATCGATTCTGCATGGCTAAATCCATCGTGGATTTGTTGAGGTGGTCCTCCAGGTATAGCCCGGGGCACTCAAGTTTTAACAAAATTATGTGCAACACTTGGGGGTGTATCTATATGGTGTTGTTGTGATGAAAGGATAATAATGTGAGTGTGGATTTATAATATATACCCCCTCTTCAAATTAGATTGTAAGAGTGAGTGTGTTTTCTCAATTAATATTCTACATGGATTCCTATGTGCACGAATTGGTTGTTTGTTCATTTATGTTTGCATGAAAATAGAAATGATGCTTGTGTCACTTCTGTTTAAATAGATTTATTTCTTAGCTACATGGATTCCAGTGTATAATAGTGGGTATTTTTACACATTGAAGTGTTACTTTATTTCTCAAGATGAAACGCCAATATTTTTAAGGGCTCATGATGATAAATTGTAAAGTTTAGTCGAAACATGTTATGATGGGAAGAACGTGCATTGCACGTGCATGATTACTACTAGTATATATTAAAATCTCCACTTAAATCTTTCTTTTTACCACTTATTAGATCTCACTTATAAACACGTACCAACATAATAATAAAATAGTATCATTATATAAGTATAAATTGATGACTTACAACCGATGATATGCAAATAATATGCAAATATGTTATATTAATTATTTAAAGTTGTTCGTTTAAGCTTCCAAAATATGCAAAACCACCATCAAAAACTACCTTAGGGGGTAATACGAACGATTTTACTAAGTTCGGGGGGGGGGGGGGGGTTAGAAGTCCGGATTTAAAGTTTAGGGTTCTAGATGGACTTTCATCCAAAGTTTAGGTGGTATTTGGGCTTTTTCCAAATCTCTACTATTATAAATTGAAGATGTTTTTGCCGGTACTTTGGTACGTCATCCGTGTATGAGTTAGTTTCGTCCGTATTTGAGTCGGTTTTTAAGTTCGTTTGCTTTTGGAAATACAGAAGGAGTTGTATAAGAAATATGTTAAAAAAACTCGCATGCTACTTGAAACGATCGGACTTCTAATTACATCCCATGATTTTCTACAAAAATATATATATCAAAGTGAATCCTCACAATGAATTTTACCATAACTAAACTGTATAATAATAATAAGATTAAAATAGCTTTCACCCGTTGCAATGCACGGGTATCTTTTTCTAGTAATCTCTAGTATTATAAAAATTGAAGATGTTTTTGCCAGTACTTTGGTACGTCATCCGTGTATGAGTTAGTTTCGTCCGTATTTGAGTCGGTTTTTAAGTTCGTTTGCTTTTGGAAATACAGAAGGAGTTGTATAAGAAATCTCTACTAATATAAAAATTGAAGATGTTTTTGCCAGTACTTTGGTACGTCATCCGTGTATGAGTTAGTTTCGTCCGTATTTGAGTCGGCTTTTAAGTTCATTTGCTTTTGGAAATATAGGAGTTGTATAAGAAATCTGTTAAAAAAAAACTCGCATGCTAACTTGAAATGATCGGACTTCTAATTGCAGCCCATGATTTTCAACAAAAATATATATCAAAGCGAATCCTCACAATGAATTTCATCATAACTAAATTGTATAACAATAATAAGATTAAAATAACTTTCACCCGTTGCAATGCACGGGCATCTTTTTCTAGTAATCTCTACTATTATAAAAATTGAAAATGTTTTTGCCAGTACTTTGGTACGTCATCCGTGTATGAGTTAGTTTCGTCTGTATTTGAGTCGGTTTTTAAGTTCGTTTGCTTTTGGAAATATATAAGGAGTTGTATAAGAAATCTCTTAAAAAAACTCACATGCTAACTTGAAACGATCGGACTTCTAATTGCAGCCCATGATTTTCTATAAAAATATATATCAAAGCGAATCCTCACAATAAATTTTACCATAACTAAACTGTATAACAATAATAATATTAAAATAGCCTTCACTCGTTACAATGCACGAGCATCTTTTTCTAGTAATCTCTACTATTATAAAAATTGAAAAATATTATTGCCGGTACTTTGGTACGTCATTCGTGTATGAGTCGTTTTTAAGTTCGTTAACTTTTGAAAATACATATCCGTATTTAAGTTGGGTTTTAAATTCGTTCGTTTTTAAAATACAGAAGGAGTCGTATAAGAAATCTAAATAAAAAATTTGCATTCTAACTTGAGATGATCAGACTCTAATTACAGCTATTGATTTTTTTTTAAAAAAATATATCTAAGCTAATTCACACATTGAATTTGGGTGTAGCTATATTTATGGCGCCATATTTTTCATCAAAAAATAGTCGACATGTATTTACATTGTAAGTTCCTAAAGTACATATGTAATTTTAGTGTATTTACAATGTAAGTCTCAAAATTACATATGTAAGTACTAAAATTATATATGTAAATTCGAAAATTACATACTAATTACATATGTAAGTGGGATGTAAATGAGGTGTAATTACTATGTAAGTGGCTGAAAAAAAATCGACTGTAGCATATAGCGCCATACTTCTAGCAACTCCGATGAATTTTACAAACATTTTTTCTAGTAAAAAAAAAACAAAACATCCTTGAATCTCCCCCCTCTAGGCCTCTCCGTCGCCTTCTCCCTTCCCCGCCGCCGTAAGATGCTGCTGCTGCCTACAGCGCCACCGCCGGTTCCCCCGCATCGCGGTCGTCGGCTCTCCCCTCCCCCATCCGCTCCTCCTCCATATCCCCCACCCACCCTGTCGCCTCCTTCCATTTCGCCTCGCATCGCCCTCGCCATCCCCTCTCCGCACCGCCGCTGCGCCCGCGCCCGCGCACGCGCCTCTCCTTCCACCTCCCCGCGCCCAAACACACGCGTGGGCCGCTCGTCGTGTCTTCGCACTGAAACCCTAGTCGCCGATGGATCTTCTCTCCGCGGCCTACGGTGCCACCTCCGACGACGACGACGACGGCGCCGAGGCCACCCCTACTCCAGGCTGGGCCGCGACGGGCTACGCCTCCGCCGCTGGACCTCCACCGAAGCGGCCGCGGTGGGAGCCTCCACCATACCTCCCACCACCTCCTCCATACCCCATCCCTCAACCGGCCAGGCCACGCGCCGCGCCGCCGCCTGCTAGCACCGCTAGCGGCAGGTACGTCTCCAAAAGGGAGCGGGCCCTAATGGCCGCGTCGAGCTCTCCCGTGGATTCCTCGTCACCGCTTCCTCCATCGGCGGCAGCTCAGTTTGGTTCTCCTGGTGAGGATCTTTGGCCCATGATTGCAAAGGATACAATACGATAAGCTACCCTTTCACCCCTCTTGTGTTCTTGCCCATGAACTGATCTGTTGTAGTAAAAGTCCATCATCTGAATGCCAATTTTGGATTGGGCGTGATTAGCTGCATAGATTGGTAACAGGGGTTCACCATATGTTCAACTGAGTTTTTCAGGAGATTATTGTGTCATCAATCTCAAGGCAAACTGACTTAAAACAATATAAGAGATCTTAAATGCACTTGATCTTGTTTATCTCGATTTCTAAGAAGGCTTAACCTGAAACCATAATGTAGATACCTGTGGTGACATTTTGGGCAAATGCCAATTGAAATTCTGCCATAAACCAAAGTCCTATTTTATACTTAATACTGCAGTTGATCTATTATCATTGATGATGGGTTTAGGGCTTTAAGAAGTTAAACACGTATAATTTATTTTTTTCCCTTGAAAGGTTTTTGTATCACTTGCTCATGTGTTCTGTACATTTTGTTCCAGTTGTTGGATCTATCTCTGATTCAAATTTGCGAGCTGATATTTTTCATTCTTTACGATGCCAACCAAAACCTGGATCAACCAGGAGGATGCCTTTGAAGCTCTCAGTCTCTTTGACGGGTCACACCAAAGCAGTCAATTGTGTAGATTGGTCACAAAGTCATGGTCAGTATTTATTATTTTACAGTTTCACGTCTCAGTTTTACTTATATTTATCAAAAGTAAATATACACTTAAGACATCTCTCAGTTCTAGGACTTCTGCATTAGAATATGTTGGAAAAATGTTGGAATCTTTCATTCTGGCTTCTGGGACAATAAGATGTTTTAACTTTTGAGGTCTGGACAATTTAATAAAAAAACATTTCATAACTTTTGTGATAAGTGATAACCACTAATAATGCATGTGCACTTCATGCCATGGTATTGACTTTTGCAAAGTTAATGGTATGGTTATGGTGAATAATGTCTATAATTTTACCACCAAAGTAATTTCTATATCTAAGAAAACACCAATATTTTCTTCTTTGAAACATGAGTATGAACTTTCCAACTTTCTTGACAAACTTTCTGGGGTCAATGTTGATGTTTTTAATAGTGTATCTGGTCTTAAAGTAGTAGATGTGCACAAAAACTAATCAAACTCTTGTGTCAGTTAGGATGCTTTTGTATTTCTTCTCTTTGGTAATACTGTTGGTCTGAGAGGACTAAACCATTTCACAGCTTAAAAACGTTTGCTTTTTTAACTGGAGAGATATGAATGTTTTGAAAACCTATATACATTGACACTGTTAATTGTTAACCCCACATGCTCTTCGTGTTTGATTTTGTACAGCTTCTGAATGTTTTAAATAACGTGCAGCTTAGTAGGTATTTAGCACAAGTGACATTTAAGAAATTGTAAATTACACATAACTTCCAAGCACGTGTATATGTATCATTTGGATGCATGGTCTTGGTTCCAATCAATATTTTTTTTGAGATGAGATGAAACCTTGGCTCAGTCATAACTGCCAGTTAACCACATGATAGATAGGTAAATTCATGGATAATTGTTTTCTTATATTTGTAGGATGTTCACTGTTGGACAAAGTATACAAAGTAAACAAAGAGAAGATAGGGACAATGTACTTATTATCTTTTCTAATAACAAATACAAATCTTAACAATTGTGCACTCCATAACCTACAGATGGTGATCCATCTCTAGTGATGTGGTCTCCTGGTTTCTGGAGTCCCAAGGGACTTCTGATCAATTATCTATGTAGGTCAAGCTTGCTATAGAACTTCCAATTAAGCTGGGGTAGTGGTCATATAGTTTGGTCTTTGTTTCGTGCGCTCTCCCAAAATGTGGTGAGTGGGAGGAGTAGATGTTTATAGGGTGCTAGCATTGTCTACTGTCTCGCTGGTCTGTGCATGGTGTAGCCTTCGTGTCAGCTCCATCTTCCTTTGCCCTCCTGCCTTGTTAGACTCGAATGATGTGTATGTGTAGATTGCTGATTGTTACACAAATACTCGTTATACAGATTTTTTTAGAGGTGTTATACATATATCAGAAGTAAATATTAGTTTCGTGTTGCTTAAGGTGATAGCTATAGTAATGCTTTTTTCCTTTGTATATCTGTTGTTTTATATTAAGGTGTTCACTCCTAATGATTACATCTAAAAGAGATGCACCATCCATGGGATGAGTTGAAGGCAACTTTCATCTCCATAAATTGTGTATGCTAACAAAAGAAATATTACTTCATCTACACTTTGTATATAGTTGGTACCCACTAACAATTATTAGAAGCTAAATCTCAACATGCAAGCATGCCACATCATCACCCACTAGCAATTACTATTCTAGCCCATTTAAAATCCCATGCAAGCATGCCACATCTTCACTCACTAGCAATTACTATTTAGCCTATTTTAAATCCCATGCAAGAATGACACATCATCTACAATATTATATTATAGAGATTGACAAGTATGTGTCAAATCATCTTCCTCACATTATTTTCTCAACATTTCAGCTTTCATCATTTCGACAATATTTAACATATACTTATCCATGAATCCCGCAACAAAGCGCGGGGTATCACCTAGTTTTTTAGATGAAGACTCCTTTACATACGGAATACGCAATATGATTATGCATAGTATTTTTAATAAATTATTAGAATATTAAGTCAGCAAAAACTCACAAGGAAGAACATTTACAGCACATCTTCTCGCTTCTGCTGGAATGGACCATACAGTTCATGTATTTAATGTATGGAATAAAGGAAATACTACTGCTCGTGTTTTCAAATTTCATACCGCTGCTGTGAAGGATGTGAGGTGGTCCCTTAATGGGCTCTCTTTGCTTTCTGGCGGATTTGATTGCTCCTTACGGTTAGTTGATGTTGAGGAAGGGAAAGAAATTAAGGTGTTCAAGGAGGATCAGGCTGTGGAGGTCATCAAGTTCAATCCAAGTAACTCCAACCTGTTCCTGTCTGGTGGGTCCAAGGGTTCTCTTAGACTATGGGATATTCGGAGTGGTTTGGTGACTAAAGAATATCAAAGAAATCTTGGCACCATCCTTGACATTGAATTCAGTTCTGATGGGAAACAGTTTATCTGTTCAACAGACACATCCAGAAGTAATGTTAGTGAGAATTCTATAATTATATGGGATACCCTGCGACAAGTTCCTTTATCTAACCAGGTAATAGGTTACTAATTTATATTGATAACTATTTGTACATAGCAAATTATCTTCTTTTCACTGAGGATCTTTTCCCATTCTTATTCATATGTATGCATACTTCAGCAGTTTGAAAAACAGAAGAGATATTTATCCTTAATTTAGTAAGCAATTTAATTACTTGCTAATCATGCATGTCTCTGATTGCTCATGTAAGCTTCACTTGAATTACTCTGTTATGATAGCTATAGCTTCAAATATAGAAGTTCAAGATGTACACTAGCGAGGAAGTATGACTTTATCTGTGCATATGAAGGTGGAGCATGTTGAATTTTGTTCAATACCCTTTTTTATAGTTTTAATATGCCATGGTGCCTTGCTTGATGTTGCTTCATATTCATTCCATAACAAAACCAGTTCCATTTTGTTCCCCAAATTCTTATAGATGCCTGATATGTTGGTATGCGTGTCTCACTGGTATGGAAATGTGTACTACTCCGTAATACTTTATGGGCTAATGTTTATGATGAATTTGTCAACTTACAGTTATGATAATCATGCTAATATGCTATTTGCTCTGCATACTAATAATTTATTACTTGAAATCAAGAAGGTAAGCTGTCGTGTTGATTAGAAAGCACTTTTCAATATTGACAACTTTGAATTAGAGAATAATATTTCGAACTAACAAATATTAAAAAAGGTTTATACAGAAGTGTAAACACTGAATGCACTGAAGCTTGACACAAATGGCATTCTGTATGGCAGGTTTATACAGAAGCATATACCTGTCCTTGTGTAAGATATCACCCATTTGAAGCTTCTTTTGTTGCTCAATCCAACGGTAACTACATTGCAATCTTTTCAGCAAAGTCACCATTCAAGCTAAACAAGTATATGCGGTATGAAGGACATGGAGTGTGGGGTTTCCCGATAAAGTGCAATTTTTCATTTAGCGGGAAGGAACTTGCATCTGGTTCATCCGATGGTTGTATCTATTTTTACGATTATAAATCGTCGAGACTTTTGAGTAAAATACAGGCATTTAAAGAACCATGTACTGACGTTGCATACCACCCAGTAATTCCCAATGTGATTGCTTCATGTAGCTGGGCTGGTGAAATAGCTGTTTTTGAATGACACAATAAAGGTTGTTTATTTCGCTTTTCTTGCCATAGATTGAGAACTATCCTGTAAAATCTGCTCACCGATGTCTGTTTCCCCTGGCCATTTGATCCGAGTTATTTCATTTTTCTATGTTTCAGAATTCAAACCCGGGGATCACAGTTTTAAGAAACGACAAATAACTTGCCGGTAATCAGTTTGGAGCAGGGTTTACCTTACTTTATGTAAGGGTAGGGGTTGAGGTTACTGGCACTCCACGTTAACGCGGCTATCACATGGTAACCGTGAAAAACTGAATGGAATTCATGTTTAAAAATTGAGACAATTCCTTGTACGTCGTTGAAAATTTTCCCGATCTATCTATGCCCTTGAGTTTTGTTCAATTTCTTTTATATACCTGAATTTAGAGAAGTGTAGAAGGAATCCGCAAAATGCAAAAGAAAATGAATTATACAGAAAACTTTGCATGACCTTTTACTATATTTTGAAAATTGAAATAAAGTAGGAGTCACATCTTACTCTCGATGGGCTTAGCACATTTTTTATTTTTCTGTTTTTAGTTTCAATATTGATTTGGTTACTTTGTATATTTCATAAAGTTTTTTTTTTCACCAAATAGCACTACAGAGTTCCAATTATATGATTCTTTTTTATTTTTTTCTCCATTGCTTTCAAATTTGAATTCAACACCACGGTAATCACTAGTTTTCCCTTTATTTCAAATTATAAGTCATTTAGACTTCGGTTAAAGTCAAACGACTTCAAATTTGATTAAGTTTATAGACAAATATAGTAATATGTGTAACACTAAATTAGTTTCATTAATTCTATAATTTAATATATTTTTCTTGGTATGAAAATGCAACTACTTTTTTCTATAAATTTAATCAAACTTAAAACAGTTTGACTTTGACTAAAGTAAAAATGACCTATAATGTAAAACGGAGGGAGTACCTTGTTTGGTCTGGAGTCAAGGACCGGTTATGGGTTGATTATTGGCTGGGAGGCTATGACCGAAACCCAAAATATAAATTTTAGAACGAGAATTAAATTTAAAGCTCCTTCCACCAGTAATCAGTTACCAGCCTATAATCAATTTTAATTGTAGGATTTTTTTTAAATACAAATTCTATCTGGCAAAATCCGAAAACCAAGAAAAATATTCACGATGACTATACTCCGGTGAAACCATCCTCACAAAAGATTTGGTTAACATGACGGGATCCACTTGCTTTCATATGGCAAGTGTCAATGGAGCCATATTCTAGGATTCAACCAGTGCTGTTTAGGCCGAGTTTAGTTACAAACTTTTTCTTCAAACTTCTAACTTTTCCATCACATCAAAACTTTTCTACACACATAAACTTTCAACTTTTCCGTCACATCGTTCCAATGTCAACCAAACTTCTAATTCTGGCGTGAACTAAACACACCCTTAGTGAAGCTCACGCCCGGTTGCTCTGCCCCGGGGGCGACGCGGATGGCGAAACAAGCTGCGCCGCCCCCCGCCCCTCTCCTCCCCTCCCCCGCCTTGCCGCTGCCCGAGCCGCCGCCGGCAAAGCCAGGCAGCTACAAGCATGGCAGCAACGGGGCTCTCTCTCCCTCGCTCGCGGTCAAGGCGGTCGGGGTGCCGGCAAGATGGAGCTCAGGGCCAGGCGCCGACGTAGAGGAAGAACCGACGGCGGCGTCCAGATCCGGCGCCAGGATGCACGGATCCTGTTCCCCCATGGCCGGATCTGTTGCTCCGGGCGGCAAAGAACCAGGTCGGTGAGATGGCGGCGTCGGCGGCGGCCTTGGCGGCGTGGAGTTGATGGCGGGGACGGACTCAAGGTAGCCGCCTGGTGTCGAGGCGAAGGAGATGACGGTGTGGACACGGTTTGGCGGTGGCGGCATGGACGCCGCTTGGCGGCGGGACAAGGAGGTCGTGGCGGCGAGCACCGCGATGGCGACCATGGCTGCGGCGGCAAGTGGCGGGCATGGCCAGATCTGGCCGGGCGGTTTGTGGCGGCGGTGGTCACGGCTATGAACGTGGCATCGGCCTGCTGCGCCAACGGTTGGCGACGGTGGCTGATGGTTGTCGGTGGCTGCATGTGGGGGCTGGGAAGGTGTCGGGCGGTGGAGAAGGAGGAGAGGGGTGGGTGTGGACGCGGTGTCGACGACTGGAAATGGGTGACGGCAAGGCACGGATGGCCACGGGCGGCTAGCTGGGGAGGTGTGGCAGACGACCACATTTGGCCGGCACGACAGCGGCGAGAGGAGTGCTCGGAGGCCAGCTTGGTGCGTAGAGGCACGGCCGGTGGCAGCGGAGGCCGGCACGGCGTGAGGAGGCGCAGCCGGCGGCGGCGGAGGAGGAGATGCTGGTGGGTGCGGTGCAGTCTACAGTGCACGAAGGCTGGCCGGCAGGGGGCGCCGGTGCAGTGGTCCTACATGTCGGCAGAGGTTGGATGGTGGTAGAGCATCAGGGCATCAGACGTGGACTCGCAGGTGGTGAGCGGATGGTGAAAACTCAGCTCGGCCTCAGCCGGGCCGACAACAATGACGCTCGAAGCGTGATTCCCCTCCTGAGGGCGTTGTCGTGCCGTTTCATCCCTCATGTGTGAATGTTGGGCGAAAGCCCAGTCTCGGTTCTCTGAGACCTTGACGGACGATGGCGGTGGTGTCTTCCGTTATTTTTCTCTTTGGTGACGTCGTTTAGGCATCCCCTAGCCGAAACCTACCAACCAATTGGTGCAAGCTCACTTTAGATTTTATCCTCTTGTGGCGGCGTCCTAGTCTCTACAAGTTGGCCAGGCTAGAGGGCCTAGAGGGGGGAGGAGTTCCATTCTTCTCTCTCACCCTTTCTCCCTAATTCCTGGAGACTTGGATAGAGCGAGGCTCTCTGTTGATTGTAAGGATTGGGTTTTGGACGATCTCGGCCGTGTTTCTTTGTTGGTCTAGCGGCGGTCGGTCACGCTTAGCGGCGGCCGGTCCAGTGCTAGTCTTCTCCTGTTCGTTGTGTTGGCGCTGCCGATGTGTGGGTGGTGGTATATTTTTTCTTTTTCCTGGCTACGATCTTCCAGGGTTGTAATCTTGTAATTTTTCTCTTGCTCTATCAATAAAACTTCGCACCGCCTTATGCGAGTCGTTCAAAAACAAGGATTCAATTAGTACCAGCAGATTATTATGGACGCATTTTTCTAACCGTTGAACAATATGTTTTTTAAATATATTTATATACTTAGGGGTATATCCGTGCGTTAAAAAAGAACTTAAAAAAGAGAACACACACCATACACTTTAAAGCCTCGAAAATTAAAATGAAAACCCATTGAAAAATAATCTTCAGATCATAATTGCTATTATTTTGTACCTCACTTTAAAACAAACGTTTTGGCTTGGGTTTGGGAAAGGGATATAAGTCTACCAACCTCACTACTTGAAGATTCACACGATTGTAAATAGTAGGTGGTAGCAGATTTACCACTCACAATCACCATTAGGGTAGTTTAGAAGAGCATAGATAGAAGTCTCAATAAAAATTCAGACAAATCATTTTTGTAAATTTCTAATAGTTCCTCTCAGATAAGGGTCCTTTGATTTGGAGGAAAAACATAGGAATTTTAGAGGATTTCAATCTTATTGGAAAATTTCCTAAGAAGCCATTTGAAACAAAGGATTGAATCCTATCCAATCCTTTGAAATTCCTATGGAATGGACAATCCTATAGAGATTTTGGAGGAAATTTAGCAAGAACTTCAACCTCTTGATAACTTTCCTTTGAGTCTATCTCTCTCATTCAATTTCTGCATTTTTCCTACGGTTCAATCAAACGGTCATTCCTGTGATTTTCCTTCGTTTTTGCAATCCTCTATTTTACACTTACATTCCCATCAAAATCCTACGTTTTTCCTATTCCTACGTTTTCTCAATCATGCGATTCAAAAGGGCCCTAATTATACGTTATACGTTAATTGGGAAGGATTTTTACTGTCCTTGAGAGTGGCCGGTACCAAATCGTGGTCGTTCGATGAGCAAGATCAAACGGTCGAGCATGAGCGGTACCGCTACTTTGCACGGGGGTACCACTCCTTCCGCGTGCAGGAGTAGATTGAAAGAGTAAATATGTACTATCGCGTTTATGCTCTTCCATGATGCTCTCGCCTCTCGTTTCTGCATCGTCAAAGCCCCAGGCGGCGCGGCGCCGTCAGGAGATCGGCGTTGCCCAAGGCGGCGCTAGGAGCTCCAGCCAGGCTCTCGACGGTGGCGCTTATATCAGGGTGATGCTCTTGCCAGCGGCAGTTAGGATCTTAATGAAATCTCAAGAGGCAAAGATCAGGGGTCCGGCGAAGCTCTCGGCGGTGGTGGTCAGAAGCTCGGTGATGCCCCCCAGCTGCGCTCATGGGCTACTGGGCTAGAAGATGCTGCCAGTTGCACAACTGACTTCCCGTCCTTTAATTTCAGCGAAGCTCAATAGCTCACCCACCTATTTCTTTCGTGGTACAAATATACTGGTGTTGATTTTTGGTGGAAAAAAACTTCGTTGTTACTCTTGCTTACTATGGTTATTGGATCGATTAATTACTGTTATATTCTATTAAGCAATAAGCATCTAGCCAATAGCCGGCTCGAGACGGCGGCAGGCACAGCGGCCTCGATGAGAGGGCGGCGGCGCCCGCGGCGGCCTCGATGCGCCGGCGGCCGCGGCGGCCTCGTTGCGGCGGCAGTCGCGCCGGGGTCGATGCGATGGCGCCGCGGCGGGAGAACAGGCTTGATACGGCGGCGCCGGGGAAGCTTCGATGCAACGGCGAGGAACGGATCATTAGCACGGGCACCTTATTTTCATTAGACGATCCTACCCCTATTAAATCAATGGTTAGATTAGATTGGTATCTCGTGGTATCTCGTATCTTATAGTACCTTATGATATCTCTTTAAGAATGGGAAAGATGCTCTTAATTGGGTGTCTTCTCGGATAAGTCGACCTGTCAAACGAAGGGGGATTCTAATTCTAACAGGTGATCTGTTGACGTGGCCAGTCTCTGGTCAGACGCAGCCTCCATCCCCAGACCCCAGCCGCCGCCGCCCCTCTCCTCTCCGGTGAAGTTGGGTTGCTTCGTCATCGTCCAACCACACCATCCCAAAGCCGCCGCTCGGCTGCCGCCGCCATTACGTCACTACTGGAACTTCCTTCCAGGCAACCCACCACCCGCCACCGCACCTGCCCATAAAACCCGGCCACATCCATCAAGCAGCAACAGCAACTACCAGTTTGGAACTACCATCCCCCGTGACCACCTGCCCGCTTTCCCGCACAAAGTTCACTAGTAGTTACTGCTCCAATATGGAGTAGTACTAATCCTCCGTATACTCGAATCCCAGGATCTCTCCCGGTCGGATGCTCACTCGTCTTCCCCACCACTCGTCGCCCCTCGTCTTCCCCTGCCGCCTCTCCGCCGCCGCCGCCGCCCGGACGCTCTCCACCGCCACCGGCAGCAACTCCACCACCGTCAAGGTTAGACGCTTCACTCCTCACTGGCAAAGCTCTCGCGATAGTATGTTTCTTGGATGATGGATCCGTGATCTGATCAGTGCTCTGGAGAGTGGTCTCTGTGGGTGTTGGGCGCAGATGGCTCGGTCGGCGCTCGACGAGGTCACCGACGCCGGCGCCTTCGACCGGTCGCCGTCCACCTTCCGGAGCTCTATCTCCAGGGACAGCTCCGCCCGGTTCCCCGCCGTGCCGGGGAGGTACCACCTCTACGTCTCCTACGCGTGCCCCTGGGCGTCACGCTGCCTCGCCTACCTCAAGCTCAAGGGCCTCGACCACGCCATCGGCTTCACCGTAAGCAGCAAATCCATCCATTCTCGATTTCGCTTTCTCATCCCATGGGGAACAAGAAGAAGAAGAAGAAATTCATTGACTCTTCTTCTGTGTGTAGTCTGTGAAGCCCATCTTTGAGAGGACCAGGGAGACGGACGACCATCTTGGGTGGGTTTTTCCGGCCACCGGAGACGAAGAGCCCGGCGCAGACCCGGATCCTTTCAACGGAGCCAAGACCATCAGGGAGCTATATGAGATTGCCAGCCCAAATTACATCGGGAAACCAACTGTTCCGGTGAGTCGCCTGAGCTCTGAACCTGGGGATCGGATTCAAGAATTTCCTCTTCACATTTCCTATGAACAATTGGATTGATCTTTGTCATTTTGTTGTGTTGCCTTTCAGGTTCTGTGGGACAAGCAGCTCAAGACTGTGGTGAACAATGAGAGCTCAGAGATCATCCGAATGCTCAACACTGAGTTCAACGAGATCGCAAAGAATCCTGACCTGGATCTCTATCCTGCTCATTTGCAAACCTCCGTCAATGAGATCAATGAGTTGGTATACGATGTGATAAACAACGGCGTGTACAAATGTGGCTTTGCCAAGAAACAGGGGCCATATGATGAGGTAAATTGGTTTGTGGTTTCTTTGAAATGGATTTGGTCAAATAGGATGGTTCCTGTTGTTGACATGTCCTTTTCTTCCACATAGGCTGTCACGAGATTATATGAGGCTCTGGACAAATGTGAGGAAATTCTAAGCAGGCAACGTTATATATGTGGCAACCAGTTGACAGAAGCTGATGTTCGCTTGTTTGTAACTCTTATAAGATTTGATGAGGTATGGATCTCTTCATGGAAGATAAAAAACATCCGAGTGTCTTATCATGAACTACAATATATTTTGGCATCATGCTAGTTTTGTATATGCTATTATATGTAGGTTGAACTATGTCAATATATTTAGTTTTGACTGTGCTGAAGTCTTACCAATTTTATTGTTCGGTTTTGTATATCTTACTTGTGATGGTAGCAATTAGTATGATCTCAAATCCTGGACGATAATAAGAGCAGTAGGAACCATGCTGCGTAGAGTGTACTTCCCCTTAATTGAGTCCAAAAGTATCTGCTGCTTTATTCTGAAAACTATAAAGTTGAACATAGCGCTTCATCTTTGTAGTCTCTAGAGCTGGCTATATGCGGATATGCCTATAAAGAATGGGGACATTTCATATGCAGGTCTATTCCAGGATATTTTTGCATTTGGTTTATGTAAAGATTGTACGGGGACATGCAAATTGAGTCGATGCAAGTTTTCTTTTTATCTATTACTACTTGAGGGCTGCAACATAGATCAGTACTGAGATTCTTATTCCAACATACCGAACATACTCTATTGAAGTTTATCCAACTCTATAGTTGCAGAACTGCTCTACATTAGTATTAATCTCATTAATTATTTAGCGGACACTTGTCAAACAATAACAGAAAACCATTGTACCCCTTTTAGAGGTTAATTGATGACCACTCTGTGTTCCGTTTGTAGTTTGTATAAACATTTTTTTCAATTAATAGTAAATCTTAAATCTTAACCCAACAATGATTTGTTTTTAATCCAACAAGGACTTGTTGATGTTAACTTGTGTCAATATGTGATCACCAGTCAAATAATGTCCATATACTTTTTTTTTTTGAAAAACATAGTAATTCACTTGAGTGCGTGTCAACATTTTCCTGTCTTCCCTCCCATGTTCTCTTTGGGGATAATACTTGCAGCAACCAAAACTTTCCCTTTTTCCAAGTGGTGATACCGTAATTGGAGTACTATTTACATGAGTTTGCCAGTTATCTGCTAAACACCACCTTTTCTTTTCACTTGGGCTGCTCGTGTTTGTTATTAATCATATTCTTTTAAATACTCTAAATGTCCAAATTCCGGACACAGGAACATTGTACCAACCATCATATTTATTTTCAGAGAGAAGGCTTTACGCTTTGCTTTTCAAGAATGCAACCATCATATTTTATCATTATAACATTTCATGATTCAGAACAATGCATCATTTCTGCATCCATGTGATGGGGAACCTCATATGTGCTTGCTGAACAGAGAACTTTTCGACTTCTTGCTGATCTCCTTTGTCATTCCAATTGTCACTTCCCACTTTATTGTTTATTTGGGATGTTTCAAGCTAATCTATACTAATACTAGCATTCTACTTTTGCAAACTTATCTTGAAATGAGATCACATATCTAATAATAAAAATTGTAATCATTATCACACATAAACCATTGATTTGTACTAATATGCATATAACAAGTCATTTTCCCCTTATACAGACTAAGCAATTTTTTTGCAGGTTTATGCTGTCCACTTCAAATGCAACAAAAGGCTCCTCAGGGAATACCCCAATCTGTTCAATTACACCAAGGACATCTACCAGATTCCTGGCATCAGCAGCACGGTTAACATGGAGCACATAAGAAAGCACTACTATGGAAGCCATCCGTCCATAAATCCCTACGGGATCATCCCTGCAGGCCCTAACATCGATTACAACGCTCCACACGACAGAGAGAGGTTTAGTGCCTAGGAGAAGATAAGTAGTACTTCCTCCGTTTCACAATGTAAGTCATTCTATCATTTTCTACATGCTAGAATGACTTACATCATAAATGTGGGAAATGCTAGAATGACCTGTAAAACGGAGGAAGTATCTCTTATGGTACTTTCTGTATTGAGTCACTATGCTTCGTTGCTATGGTATCGAGGCTGTGGCTAATAATGCTTGGAGGGTTGGTTTGTGTTTTGGTTGTTGTAATGTAATACAGGGATTGGAAAAAAAAAGTTACCGATAGAGAATAAGAAGTATCACTCGACCAAACAGAGACAAGCAAAAGTTATGTGGTAATAAATAACAAAAAGTTTGGTTCCAAGAGTTTACTGGTCACAGGCTCAGAAAAATATTCACCGCAAATATAACGGTATCATGTGATCGTATTTAGAGGCTAGATTAAATTAAATTCCATCATCGAAATTAACAATGTTTACGTTCTTTTGATATTTTGGGATTTTTGATATTTTGGGATGTTTAGATTAATGTCATTTCAAACCATACCATTTTTTTTATAAAGTTGCCAAAAATGTGCATACATTTAATTTTTTTTTGCCAAACTTTGATAAATGCATAATAAATCTAGGTTTATTTTGGCTACATTCTGAAGAGCCCTTTTGGCTACATGATTTTTAGGTGTGATTTTTGAAAAAAAATATAACAAAAATCTTTTGAAAAATTTCAAAAAAATTCTATTTTTAAGTGTGATATAGTTAACATTTAATTAACCATTCGCTGATTACAAATCTTCTCCGTCAGAGTCAGCCTGATTAGTCCAAACCGGTGGCTGGTTTCAGCCGTGGCCGAAGTTGAAGTTGAAGACCTTGGCGAGGCCGGTTTTGTCGCCGGCGTCGCATTTGCCGAGGATGTTGCAGCCCATGACGACCTTAGGGCATTAGCAATGCGTCACAAATTTTGCTGGGCCTCAGATGCCATGTAGACTTAGGAACAGTTGAGGTCACATAGTCCACAATGCAATGTAGCCTAAAAATCAAAGTATACAAAATGGCAAGACACAGCTGCAGGCTTTTCGGCCCACAGTGCGTGACCCAGACGAATGAGTGGCCTCGTAGCCCAGTTTTTTGCAGTGACGTGAATTTACCTTCATACCCCCGCCTGATGCGTTTGTCTCCTCCAAATCGCCTAACCGAGTTGCTCATGTAACCCTTGCACTCCCGCTTCGCCGCCAACTGAGTCGCCTCCATCCCTCTTCCCTTGATTCCTCCTCTTCCCGGCGTCCTGCTCGCTATCTCCCGTGCGACGGCGCGTGTGAGGGTGCCGATGAAGCTCCGATGAAGCGTCGCCGTGTTCCCCAATGGAGGCGCAGGAGGTTGTCTGGGTGCCGGCTCCACCGCCGGCTGCTCCAGAGACTCCGCCGGCAGCAGGACCACGGGCGGCGGCATCGCCTCCGCCGGCAGCAGACCTACTAGCGGAGCCAGCGCCGGCCATGGCTCCCGCGCCTCCGCTGGCAGCAGCAGCACTAGCGGATCCACTGCCGGCCGCTCCAGCGCCACCATGTGCAGCAGCAGCTATGGGGCTCCACCGTCGGTTGCTCCAGCGCCTCTACCGGCGTGCAGCAACACTGGCGACGACAGCCCATCCGCCGGCAGCTGCAGCAAGAGCGACTGAGGTTAGTGGTTGGTGAATATTAGTACTAGTTTTGGATGCAATTTGTAACTCTCCACATCTACAATTTAGGTGTTGATTTTTGAGATGATTGGCAGTATTGTGAATAATTGATGTGCCATGGAATGAATGTAGTGCTATGAGAAATATCTTTATCAAAGTAGTGAAAAAAATTACTAAGCCGATGTCGGGGAATTTGGGAAATTGGTGTATATTTCTGCAGTAGGTACTTATGCCATTAAACTATCAGACATGTACAAACTATCTGTTGTATGTTGATATTATGGTGTGATGTTCATGATTAATATCGAAAGTTTGCCTACTCCAAATTTTATTAGCGGAGTTAGAACGTACAATTATTCATTTTGGGATTACTGTTATGATTTCCATATGGTGGTTCCCTTTTGGATCCTGTGATCTGGTGGATTGATCAATTAAAGGATTAATTCCAAGCCTGCAATTGCATCTTCTAACTGTGAATATTCAAAACTTCAAAACTAGCTGTTTGTGCTAAAAAAATGTGAATATTCTGAGAACTGACAGTCCATATTTGTGCTTGACATCCTTGTACTTTGCTTAGTGACAAAGCATAGGTAAACTCTAAATTCCAGTTATCTGAGCACTTTTTGGCACAAATGTGTTCTCAAAATGCTTGTATTTTTAATACTTGCAGCCCATATGCATGTATGTTTTTCAGTGCAAGCACATATGCTACATTTCTCATCAGTATTGTATATGACTGCAGGAGCAAACAACCTGAGATGTTTATGATTCACTAACTTCAGTGCCATGTTTTTTTTTGGTTCGCAACAGTTGGAGTACCATGTGCCACTGCAACCTGATGACGAGTTGGATGATGGTGGTTAAATAATACACATAAATAGCTAGGTAGGACTAATGGTAGGTTAGTGAAGGGTTTATGTGCTTTTGGATGGACCATAGCAAGTACTTTTGGATGCTTGGGCTACCTCCACAGTTAGTAGTAGTAGTTAGTTTGGATGATAGGATGGTTAATGTATGTATGTTGGTGGCTGTTGGATGCATGACCAAATGTTAAACCTTTCAAACTTATGTCTGTGTAATCTGAATTTGGTCAGTCCTATTAATCGTGTGTAATATGAAATTGGAGACAGTCTTTTAATCTGGAAAATATGAAATTGGAGACAGTCTTTTAATCTGGAATGCTTTGGTAATTTCATTTGCAATCTGAGCACATGTTTGTGGTCCCTTATTTTTATGTTAAGTGAGCTGTGCTAATGGAATCTGAAAAGATAATGAACTCAATCTTTTATTTACAAGGCAATGCCAACATTTTTATTTATGGATACAGTGGCAATGCCTATGAGAGCTAACATGTTAGCTTCATGGATACAGTTTGCTTGTAAAAAGAAAATAAACTCAACTACTACTGTAACATGGATACAGTTAACTCTAAGTCTACAATTGCATGGATACAGTACCTTTGTACTAAGCAAATAAAGTATAAGTCTACGATAGCATATGACATACTCAGTCTACAATAGCATATTAATTACTCTAAGTCTACGATAGCATGTTACTTCCTACATACAGGGGTTTGTAAGCAAATGCTTGATACAAACGACTTTTGTAAAGGAATATGGGATACAATGGACTCCTTAACCTAAGATGTCATAGTAGTTGGTGAAAGGAATCCTTAGTGGCAGTACGTATCCAGCACGGTCTAGTGAGGACCATACCTTTCCCAAATGTGCTCAATCAAATCTTGTTTTAGATGATTGTGCGTTCCTCTATTGTGGATAGCTAAATCACGCTCTATCAGTACAGCCATTGGTACAGGTGTTCCGATGGTATGCTCCGGGGGCTCAATCTCATAGTCACCCTCAAACTCATGTATATTCAATGGGCCCAGGTGTCCTTCGTCCTCCACAATCATATTATGCATTATGATGCATGCCGTCATTATGTTGGAGATTTCTGCTTGCTTCCACAAATTTGTTGGAGTTGCCACCACCTTGAAACGTGCTTTCAATATACCAAATGCACATTCAACATCCTTTCTCGCAGATTCTTGACGTTGTGCATATAGTTTGTCCTTCTCTAACTGTGGATGCTTGATCGATTTGACAAGAGTTGCCCATTCAGGATATATTCCATCGGCGAGATAGTAACTAAGGTTATATTCATGTCCATTGACTGTGAACTGCACCCTGGTTGATGTACCCATGAGTACATTAGTAAAAATATTGGATTGGTTCAGAACATTAATGTCATTGTTGGATCCTGCCGCACCAAAGAAACAATGCCATATCCACCGATCACAAGATGCCACCGCCTCAAGGATGATTGTTGCTGTACCGTAATCACCCCGTGTGTACATTCCTTTCCATCCATTCGGGCAATTTTTCCACTTCCAGTGCATACAGTCGATGCTCCCCAGCATTCCTGGAAACCCACGTTCTTCGTGCATTTGGAGAATGTCGATGCTCCCCAGCATTCCTGGAAACCCACGTTCTTCGTGCATTTGGAGAATACGCTGAACATCATCAACTGTGGGCTTCCTCAAGTATTCTGGTTCAAATATTTCAATTACCCCTCGACAGAACCTGTCGAGTGATTCATATGCAGTGGTACCACCAATTCGACAGTACTCATCCGTTTCATCCGCACATGCACCGTATGCTAACATCCGCATGACAGCTGTGCACTTCTGAAGGGGTGAGACACCATGGCGACCGAGTGCATCAACCCTATGGGTGAAGTAAGTATCCCATTCACTTAGAGCATTCATAATCCGAAGAAACAGTGGCTTGTTCATGCGATAACGTCTGCGAAATTGTTGCTGAGTAAAAACTGGGTTATCGGAGAAGTAATCATTCCAGATCATGGCATGATGGGCTTCACGATCTCGCATAATATATCTTCGGGTTGAACGGGGTGCACTCGATGTTGAAGGTAGAAACAATGACTGTAGGTTGGAAGCAACTTGAGATACCACATTATTGTAGTGTGCCTGCTGAGCCAAAAAATCGTCCATTGTGTATAGGTCGGCCGGATCAACATAACCAGACTCAACATCGTCCTCAGGAGGTTCATATGACATTGTGAAGCCAACCGGATCAACATAGCCAGACTCATCATCGTCCTCAGGAGATTCATATGACATTGTGAAGCCAACGATGTTTCTTTCATATATAAGGGCACTGTCAAAACAAAAATTCTTTTAACATGATAAAATTTCATATGGAAAGGATATGATGATTGACAGATAAAAATAGGAGCAGTGACATTTTCGTTTATTTAATATAACATGCAAATGTTAAATATTCAAATATAAATAAATAAAACACATTCAATTTTATATAATTAACTTGTGGATTACAAATGAGTCGTACACGATGGTATCCCATATGAAATCAGAACACAGAAGTTCAGTACACAGCAACGAAGATAAAAAAAAGATCAAATATGCACTGATACCTTCAACCCAAACATCAAGTCACGGGATATCCAGCCAATTCCACAACCACAACCACAACCAAGAACACCCACACAGCTGCAACCAACTAATAGTTGCCTTTTATATACCCAAGGTTTACGGTCCACTGGGAAGTGACAAATGTCCATAATCCAAAGCATCGAGCACAAGACAAATTTAGCACTACATATGACAAGGTCTGAATACTAGAAAAGTCTATTACATAACATAAGTTATGCATTAATAGAGAATTAATAGGAGCACATCAACACCAATCTATAGTTTCTACTTGTATGGAACAGTCATCCAAATCCACAATCTATATATTCCTTCCCGCTGTGCACATGTATGCCACCAAAAAAAAAGACCACCGTGCCATCACATCCTCCTCCTGCTATGCAACCAACTATGCCACCAACAAAAGCAGTCCACCTTGCCATGACAATATACATATTGCCATGCAACCAAGTATCCCACCAAAAAAAAGAAAACCCTCCTGTCCGACACATATCTCCATGTATGTAGTAGCTATCCCACCAAAAAACAGGGTGCCCATCTTGCCTTATTCAAGATCAAAAAACAATTAAGGGTTGACGTGCTATGTCCTGCAAGAAATAATTAATATGTCAAAGAAATAACAATGCATGATCAAATAACAATGCAAGAACATTACCGGGCAGCATGCTTAGTCCACATGGGGGCTCTCCCCACCACCCCAAAGCTGAGCAGACAGTTGTGTTACTGCCTTCATATGAGCCTCCTTAGCCCATGGCTCCATCAGAGATGTATCCACCTGCAGCAGCTGAGTGAACATCTCCATACCCTTGCTCCTTTGATCAATGAGCTTGGACCGCCTATTCTCTTGGGCAGCTAGGAGGTTCAGGTTGGCAGCCTCCACTCTCTGATCGGAAAGCTTCTGTTGGAACTCTTTCATAGCCTCTACATCCCCTTTCTGAGATACATTAGCATCAACAAGGGACTTGAGATGTTGGCTGACCTCCATAGTTGCTTGGGCCACCTCTGGAGTTAGCCCCATTGCTTTCTTTGCCCTCTTAACTCCCATAGGCCTCTGCTGTGGCGTTGGGGCAGCATTCATGTTGAGATCAGGGGTGAACTTTCTTGCACCATTGCCATAGCTCTTGGCATGCACATTCCACTTGGGTGAGTCACACACAGCCCTCCACCAATGGACAAACTTGAAATGCTTCCCATTTGACCGGCTGATATAAAGCTGCAAAGCTTCCTCCATGAGTTGTTCGTCGCTTCGACCACTCACTTTGTTATCCCTCAACTGAATGTAGCACCCATTGAACAAAGCCACTTTTCTCGATGTCTTGTGCCAATGTGACTTCAGGCAGGCGGCATCCCTCTGCTTGTCAGGTGGTGTTGTCTGGTTATAAACCTCCGTGACCTTTGTCCAATAAGTTTCACCCTTACTGTTCACCCCCTCTACAGGATCAGTAGAGTTCTCTAGCCACGCCGAGACCTGTGAAACATGCAAATAGTAAATCTGTTATTGACAGCCTGCATCCCACATCAACTGTACAACCTTAGTTTTTTTCCAAAAAAATAAATCCTGAGCGTCATATGGCCTAATGCAGAACTGATATAAATTTTGACAACCAGCGTCAAACATTACTTCACTTAAGCATTATCCAACATTAAAATATGATCTTAGGACCATCTACGTCATACTAATATTTTTACTCCTACTAATGCTCGATTCTAATCAGTCAACACAAGAATTTTGGACCAGATTTCACCCCTAGCTGCACCTGTTAATCTGAAATTGGGACCAAAACATCCCATACTAAGTGTGGGAACAACTCATAACAGCCCACTGCATAAGTTTTTGACACAAAAATTTGCCAAAGCTAATCTACATCAGACTAAAAGTACTTATTATATTCTGCTCACTTACAAATGAACTACGTACTCATACATTACTTGCAGAATCCATAATCAACCTTTGACTACCATCACCCAAAAACAGCTTATAAAATTCACTACACAATGTTACCTTAAATTAATGGTTTTTGCAGTACAAACTTAAGAAAATTAGGACAGCTACCATACTCTTTTCGTACAGTCCAATATATAACAATTATGAACAATCCTAAATCTCCTCAGTCCTCACCTTCCAAAACAGCCATCACATATACACCATAATTTTCAGTGCATTATTTGTTTCATGTCACCTCTAAATCTAGAGTTCACTTCTCTACTATCAATTAGCACAACATTCCACTAACTATGACCGAATTGCATTTTTGGAAAAAAAATTCACAAATTGACACTAGTATACTGTGATTGAACAAATGCAAAAAAGATGAAGAGAACATACCAGCCTTATGTCTTCTTCATGTGTGTAGTACCTCCTCTTTGGATCAGCAGCAACAGTTGGGGAGGCCGTGACACAGCGCCGCCGTGCAGACGGCCTCGTCGACGTTGCCATCCCACCAATTATGCTTGGGGCTGGGGGAGATGTGGTGTTTTCGGCCGGTGCTGGTGTGGTGGTTGGGGCCGACGGAGGTGGACCTGGAGGTGCCGGCGGCTGCGTGCAGAAGGGGGGAAACACTGCCTGCTGGAAGGGGAACCCAGGATGTGTGGGGAACGGAGATGGCTGGCTGGAAGCTTGAGATAAACCCGCCGCCAGGTTCGGATCTTGCAAAAAACGAATGAAAGAAGCTGCCATGGCCGGATCCATCTCCACCTAGGGTTTGAACCACACTTATGAGCGGGGGAAAAAAAAATCAAAACATCAGAGTTTGGTTTTCTGGGGTTAGGGTTTGACATGAGGCCTACCTCCGTCCACAGCGACGGCGACGGGCGCGGTGCTCCTACTCCCGGCGTCGGTCCACGGGTGACGGCGACGGGCGCGGCGCTCCTTCTCCCGGCGTTGCAGCAAGGGCGACGACGACGGCGTGAAGAGGCGAAGCGCAGGAGAGGAAAATAAAGTTGCGGCACACGCGCGGGAGGGAAGGGCGAGCGCGGGAGGAGAATATACGCGCGCGCGCGAGGGCGATTTGGGGACATTGCCGGAGAAATCGCCACGGGAGAAATGGCGCGGCGAAGCCACGCCTCAGCAATGCGCCGCGCCCTCGTTTCCCCACGCCGCGCCGTCTCGATAGCGCCGAAGAACGGGTGACCAATTTGGGTCACACGCGCTTGCGATTTGTGGGCCCATGCTACGACGTGGCGGCGATATTGGGCTGAATGCCTACATGGATCGCCCAGGCCGAATGCCAGCGGGGTGCATTGTGAATGCCCTTAGGAAGCCCGCTGGTGCCCGGCGACCTGCTCCGGCCGGCGTAGGCCTCCTGCAGGCTCGACGACAGCATCACGGGCACCAGCACCACCAATACCACCCGCATCCTCACTTTCTTCTCCATTAGGATGGATCATCGGTGTGGAGACGAGAGGCTCCTTTAGTCCTTTTATTCAATGATTATTACTATTCTGAATGGATTTCATGATGGCCTGTTTTTGTTGGTGTTGCTGTCCTAAAATATATACGGATAGGAAGGAGTTTAGATCTCTAGTGGGTTAGCTGTCTACTCCTTTCGTCTCAAAATATAAATATTTTTAGCTATAAATCTGGATAACGGATAACTGTTTGTCCAAATTCATAGAAAAAAATTCTTATATTTTAGGACGGTGGTAATATATGTCTATACCTAGAGTCCTAGACACCTGGTGCGTTATTGCAGGAGCATGCCATTTACACCTGGTGCATTCTTGCAGGAGCATGTTATTTCTGGCCGACTGGCTATTGGATTGCGATGGCTGGCCGAACGGGAAGAGTGGAGGGGAAATTTGAGAAGAAAAGGAAGTTGGATTTGTTTGGTTCGATTTTTAGTTTGATTGGGTTTTAAACTAGTTTAATTTTAACGGCATCGGTCAACAATCAACCAAATAACTTAAAGTAATAGTATGATTGGTCTGTTATTCTGCTGGTACGTTTTCTACGTACTCCCTCCGTCCCAGAAAGAAGGGATTCCTGGAAGCCCAAGGTAGTTTTAGGACAAAGAGCAAAAAACTAAACTACCCTCAGTACTAGTACACCCAATCATTAGGTACAAATAAAATATTACTACTGCCACACACTAATAAAATAGGAGTAGTACTCCATACTCAAACACACAGGCAAACACAGGGCGCCAAGGTGCCAAATAATTTGAATGAAGAGTTAAGCGCCACTTCATTAGCGGGATGTAATACAAATTTAGCACACCCCACCACAACAAATCCTACAAGTTTCAAATCAGAAGTTTCCCTCTCACTTTATCACTTCATAACTCTGCAAAAACACAAGTTTCCCTCCCACTTTATCCCTTCATAGCTCTGCAAAAACACATCCATGGCTTTAGATCTAAATATAGCATTAGATGATGGAGATGAACATGCTATACCTAACCTCAATGAAGCAGTGGCTGATCAGGAGGATGACCAGGTTGGAGGTGATCTCCAGGAAGGTGCCAACCATGAGCTTCCTGGAGGTGATTTCTAGGGAGGTGCCAACCATGTGCTTCCTTTTGATCTCAACTTGTATGCATCAAACCACCAAGGAGAAATACATCTAGGTAACCTTGTAAACATTAATAGAAAACAATTGATCATTGTAGATATGGCTTGCATAAATCACTCTAAAATCTTTGTTGGAACGGTAGGATGCGATTAAAAACTTAGACTTTGTTTTCTTTCTTTTGGCTAGGTTTATTTTACTTTGGTTGTATTTAAGGCTAATGGTTGTTGTGCTGTGACCTGAGTAGCACCACAAGATTTTGAGTTCAAATCTTCATAGGGTTCAAATCTTCGTATGAGCGAATTTCAGATTGACTAAGTTCCAATTTAAAAAGACTGTATATGCGATTAGATATAGATGTCAGTTAAAAAAAACCCTTCTCTAGAAAATAATAATAATAAACTTTGTAAGGCTAGTTGGGTGGATATTGTTTCGCTGCATATATCCACATTTACTATAGAGGTTTAGTTTTACCCATTATATTAAAAAAAATCCCAGCGAATGTCACTTCCACTTGTGAACAAAACGTTGTCCTCGTTAAGCCGCTCGCTGGACCATGCAAATCGAGGCTTTTGTATGCCGTCTGACAAGCAGGTGAACGCACAACCATTAGAATATTTGTGGAATAAGACAAATGACATTTACAAACAGAAAGTAATTTGTGAATAAAACTTTTATATAAGTATATTTTTAGCAATCTAAAAGAATAAACTTCGATAATGAAAACCCCAAATCAGCTTTAAATTTAAAATTGAAAATTCAAATTTTAGTTGATAAGTATAAGCGAAAAGATAAGCATAATATGAGCCCTCCCCCTCTTTTTTCTTGCATATTAACAAAATCTAGAGTTATAGGAAGATAAGAGGGAATTACTACAGCACTGCACAGAAAGCAGGACTTTTCTGCCTTTCTGTTCACAACTACAGTAAAGCCTTTTGTCGCCTTCAACCTAACCTTTTTTCTTCATAAATCTAACCTTTCCACTGTCATTAAGACTATATACACAAAAGGGAAACACTTTTACTCCCCTAATCATCTGGGAGCTTTCTGCATCCATGCATCACCGTCAATGCAAACCAACAAAATGCGGCATCAAGTTCTCTCTGTTTTGTACATTTCACAATCCAACAGTCAGCGTCTACTGCAGATAAATTAGCCTCCTTCAGAAAAACCTCCCGGTAGGCCGATTACTTGAATCTTTTAACTGAAATTATCTTCCCTTGGGTTTTCAGGGAGGTCACGCCTTTCTTGTGTGGCATCTTGCTGGGCCATGGAGATAAATGTTCCGTTCAACAGGATCTGCGCAAAGATGGACACGGAAGTAAACAAGACCTTGTTAGTAAGCAGCAAAAGAAACAAAAATGGAAAAGTGATTATCTCATGTTAATAAAAATAGTTAAGAATAAAAAGAACGTGCATAGAATGAAATGTGTACTGTAGCATTACCAACAGCAACACATAAATAGCTAAACAAATTTCCATTTCTCAAATTTCATTGAGCTTCCAATTCACTGCGCTGAAAACAATCCTAACAACTCAAGTGAAATGCACAACTATAATATTATTTATAGAAAAATGCTAGGTAGTACACTGACCAAGTAGAAGCAGAAAAAAGGAAAACTAAGCCAGTAATAGTGTACTTTTTCAGTGGCTATAAACTATCCATGTGCCTGAAAAATCTGTGAATATAAAACCTAATTAATCTGAAAGTTAAGAATGATTGTCGTGCATCTAATGGAGTGATCCAATTGACAGCCTCAGTTCATATCCAGCTCATCTAAGACTTAGCTTCAGATATTTCAAGTGATCCTTCCGGATCAATGTTATTTACCTTTACCTAGTTCAGCATCATTCTTTACAATGACAGTATCATCATTAACCATTCTAGTAAAACTGCTCCAGAACTACTGTCACGATCGGTTGTTAAGGCACTTCACTATTTGATATAAGAGGTAAAATGGTATTTTATGTATTATGAACGTAAGGGTTAAGTAAGAGCTAAAAAATGGAATAAACTAAACTAATTGTGTACACCCTAGTATTAAATGATGGAAATGGAATAGAAAACTGTTTTATGCAGGAAATATGTCTAACTTAAAAATTTCTAACTGCCACTACCAACAATAAAATGAAATGATTGAAACACTTCTCTTTTACCTGATTGTTGTTTTCAGTATGCTTGGGATCAAATAGCATAGGGCGGCAGCGCTTGTCTTCATTCATCAAGCTTGAATTCTGGAAATGATTTACAAGTGCGGCTTTCCCCTGTATTCGAGCATATGCCAACGAGACTACTTTCTCACTGTTAAATTTTTCCCATTTCCGACCAGCAAATGCCTGCAAGAAAGTAAACACTTATGCTTGGAATCTAATGTAAGCAACAAAGTTAAGTGGGTAATCAATTTCTATAAGATAATCCATGTGGTGGTAGCTAAAAACAAGGCGAATATTGAGCATTCTTAGCAGTAATACAAAAGCTATAAAATTTAGCTCACATCCTTATAGTCCAAATCAAGTGGTAAATTCTGCCTCAGTCATATTCTCTAATTTTTACTTCGATCGAAAGCTTCTTATTGACTACAATTTTCCATACAAAGATGGATATTTGCAAAGAGCTAATAATAGATATATAACATTGCTACAAAAGATAGGTGTGAAGGTAAATCAGAGTTCAAAGCATAAGAAAACTAAAATGTAAAAGAAACAATAATTAGCTATAAAAACAGGAATAACCTTATACAAAGAAAGCCACACACAAGGTAAAAAGAGGTTGAGCTTAAGAAATAACCTTAAAGAAAGATACAATATAACCAGGAGATGCCATATTAATGAAGGCATAGCCAACATTGCATTTATTCTGCAGAATTGAAGCTCAACAATCAGCAGTAGGCAAAAATATTACAGAGAAGTGTATAATCCAGAAAATACAAAAAATACCTTGAAATCAATAGGCAAGTAGAAGAAATCATAAGTCCCTTCATGAGTTTCATCAATTACTTCCAAAAGCATATTTGATGTATACCTAAAATTTAGTAAAACATGAGCAACAAAAGTAGACCGCATGACACTGTAATAACAGAGCATTACGCCAATTAATTCAAGAATATCATACTTGTTTGGTATGTTCTTTATCATCAACGTTGTTCTGGTGTCTTTACCAGCAATGATCTTCTCCAAATCTAATTGATATTGCACTCTGCTATCTTCCTGACACCCAGAGTTTCCAACTGTCTGATTTCGGCCACGGTCAAGCAGACCTTCAAAACCAACTGAACCTGAAATATTATTGAAAAGGAGGATTTAAAAACAAACGAATTCTCATAAATCAGTGCTCATCATTAAAAAAGCTAATATTTCTTACCGTTTTGCATGGAAGCAACATTAATGCGGGGATAGGCACCAAAGTTCGTCATGAGGCTTCCACTAACACGTGTGGGGCCTGTGCCGCCAAACTTTCCCTGTCTCATGTAAGATGTGTCTGGGGAATCAGAGAAATAGCCGAAATTACTCTCAAAAGGGAAAACAGATGGGGCAGACCCAACATTAAACTGGGAGAAGTGCTCGGATGCCCCAAAGGAACCACGCAGATTCTGATACAGATTACTCTGGCGTTGTGGCTGGTTATTGGGAAAAAGTGAGTTGCTAAGAGCTTGAGATTGGATAGATGAAGGCTGGCCATGATCCCTTAAGTTATTGTTATTACCCCAGAGAAATGATGTTCCAGTCAGTGCAGTAAAACCAGATGCAGTAGAGGCTGACGAAGCTGCGGATGACACAAGCGGGCTGGCACTTATAATTCCACCATGATGTTCTGGAAACGAACGTGAATTGTGCAAAGTTGGTGACCCATGGAATATGTTGTCAGCACGGTTATTCCAATAGGAGCTCTTCCCAACGGGTGATTTCATGGGAGGATATCCTGAAGAGAACCCAGAAAGATGGTTACTGCCCAAAGGGCTCATTCCCCCATTAAATGCAGTTTCATTGAGTGCATTTAATTTATTTTCATCTGTTGGGCTGCCAAGTTGGGACCACAAACCTGAGAACAAATTGAAACACTTAAAACAAATGTAATAATATAACCATAGGAGAACAAGGAAATAAATGATGTAGATTAAGGGCTATAAAATATTATAATACTTGGTGGAGAGTTGGCAGAAGGTGAACCAATCTGAAATGAATTATGCTTTGTTTCGTCTTGCTCAAATTCGTGATTAAAATGCTGTATAAAACTGCATAACAAGAATACAACCATGAGAATATGTGCAATACTCTGTAGACAGTAAAGGAAAATACCAAACAAGTGAAAGTTAAATGCATAACAAAAACAGATAATAGAGGAATCCACAATTGGATTTTTTTCCCCTCAACAACCAATCAAGAATATTGTCATTTGAAACATCACTAGACAAATTGACACAGAACTTGGAACATGCATTATACTAGATAACATGATGCATAACAGAAGTGCAAATAAAAAATTAACAAAGCTCCTTAGGACACAAGTGACAGGAAGTTCTCAGTCCGATGGTTCTAGATGTTGATGTCAGAAAGGCCATTCAAGTAACAGACCATAGAGAATACTCCCTCCATCAAAATTTGTTCAGCATGGTTTGATTTTTTTTCTCTTCTAGTTTGACAATTGTAAGGCACACAGCAGACATGGAAAAAGTTCCGTAGATTTTCCAACCCTGACCCATTACTTTCTGTACTACGAATTATGGTGCATGCATGCATAAACACTAATACCATGTAATCTGGTCATTTAATGTCCCTTCTTAAACTCTGTGCTGAGGTACAACATGCCTAACCTAACAAATTCCAATGGAGTGAGTAACTATGTACAACAGGAGTTAGGGGATTCAAAGTACATATGTTAAGCCAGCCCACATGCAGTAATTTTCAATGCTAAATAAAAAGTTAAATGCACACTAAAACATCATCTAGAATTTCAGCAATAACTGAACAAACAAAAATAAGTCACAAAATCAACATCTCAGCGAAAAAAACTATGACAGCATGCAACCAAGCAAATCACAGAAGCAGCTATGGTACAATCTTATTTAGCGAACACAAAAGACATGTGATGTACAGCAATACAGACCTTCGGCGAGCTCCACCAGGACGGCTAGGTTCCAACTTTACCCGTTTTCCAGCAATGTCACTCTTGTTTAATGAACGGAGGGCAGATTCTGCAGCCCTAACATCATAGAACTCGATAAATCTATGGTGTCGCTTATGTGGTGTCTCTCTTATCTGCACCAGGCGTAAAGCACAAAATTATGTAAAACATGCTGTTGAAGTTAATTTTAACAAAGCTTTCTAGAAGGATATATGGGTTCCTAAGTATACGGTGCACAATGATTGAATAGTTAGGAGGTACAGAGTAACACTTTTTACCTCCCTAACTTCACCAAATGCACCAAAAATTTGAAGGAGTTCCTCATTTGAAACAGCTGGTTCCAGATTAAAGATCACCAGGGTTCCTTGGTTCATATCTTTATCTGACGGATTCTCCTGTGAAGAAAAATCAAATAAATCAACAGAGAATGATATTGAGAATAGGATATATTAAAATAGCTGACAAAAGTATTGACCTTGGGAATTGAATAGTGAATGTCAAGTTTCCTCCTCCTTAATGGTTTACTTTGCAATGCAGTCTTCGCATTTCTTGCATGACGGATATCGTAGTAAGATATCATAACGAATCCTCTGTGTTTTGTTGCAGTGTACATGGACCGAATATCCCCAAATGGCTGAAAATAAGTATGCTTAGCAAAGCAATAATAATTACTATAAAATATACGTACATGTTATAATAACCTTAATGAAATGAAAAGTGGAAGGTTTACTACACGAAATTGCAAATTCAATTGAGACAGATTATAACAAGCTATTACAAACTGGTTCCATGATTTATAATAACAAAATGTGAACTGAGAACAGAGGAAGTGCCCTAATACCTTGCTACTTTCTATTTTGTTTTCTCCATTCTTAAGACAGTAATCCTCAGTTATTATACAATAATGTAGCGCCTTAATTCACTAAAGAGAGATCTTATTACCATGGAATATTTTATAAAAGGAATGTTTGTTAAATGGTATTTTCAGCGCCTATGGTTATCATATAAACATGTTACTATGTTAGACTAAACTATAAGGGTGCGTTTGGATAAATGGGTTATAAAGGGTGGGATTGAGAAATGGAAATGAATGGAAGGTTGGGATGAAATGAGGTGAGATGAATGGATAGCTAAGATTAAAAGTTATATTTGGAGGGTGGGATAACATTTCCCTAACCCAATTTCCAAACATGCCCTAAAGGTTACTATTAAAGACCTGCATTTCTATGTGTATAAAAAAAAGAAAAGAAGAAACCCCTAAGCTTAACTGCAACAAACAATAAACGGAACAGAATAATACTAATAATGCTTTTGTAGTATTGTGGAGTGAAAAGTTTTTGCATGCTAGTTTGTTTGACACAACCAAGATTTTATTGTGAGATAACACAACAACTGACTTCAGACATGTTTTGAGTAATATAAATTCAACAAAATAAAGGTTCATCTATGCTACATGCCAATAGCCACGTTATGATCTCTGAAAGTTTAGACTAATCAGCACCCAAGTTATAGCTGTGTATTCGTCTGAGTTATTCTATTTCAACACAGTATTACTTGGGTCATGTAATAACAGTAGTATCAAAGAAATATGCTCAATAAAATCTTTTTAGGATAATGAACTAAGGCATGAGTTTAGGTATTAGTTTGTTTGGATAAACTTAAATGAGTTTTAAATTACTAATACAATAAAAACTGTTGTTTATTATCATATGATAAGAGGGATAACCAGGAAAATGTTAAGTAAACATAACATGTAGCGTAACCATGCTTCTCTACATGAACAGCTTGCAGTCTGTTGGCATGCCCAAAGAAAAGGACAACAGTGAAGACATGAAATGCATGTGCATATTAGAATCCAATCAAAGCTCATAGGATAGCATCTTGTCTTGGTGGAGTGCTGATAGTTTTTTCTACTAGGAGAAATATGAAGCCACAAAGTATGTTAAATAACTAGATTTCAAGAATATTTTACCAGAAAATACTATGCAGAACATTAAGCAACAGAATTAAGCCTCCATGGACTTACGAATATACCTCAAACAATGAGCGCAGTTCTGAGTCTTCAACATTACTATTAATGTTCCGAACGAACAATGTCCTGGACGGGTGCTCACCATAAGGATGCTCACCAGTAACTGTTCCAGCACCATTTTGGATGCTGTACTGATTAGTGCTACTTCCAGTACCATTGACAAGGCTAGCCTTTGCTGTACCAAAGGTGATGCTTTCCAGAGGGTCAATATCCAGCTCCATACCCCCACTATTGCGGAAAACATCATATTCTTCTGATTCCTCAACTTGGGTTCTCAGTTTAACATGATCAAAATCTTCAATTACCCCAGCCAATAGCTCTTCATCATCTGGTAACAGATTTCCAATCAAATGCTGTGCTACATCATCCATGGGGTCAGCCACTCTAGCATTAGTGCCTGGCTGCTTCATCATGGGAAACATATCATCCTTTGGTTGAGCATTGTACTCCCTTTCTTTACCTGGCACTGCATGAGACACCATGATGTGAGCTCATGTATGGGAATTGATCGTAGTTTAACAGAAAAGAAAATTTCCATACGTTTTCCAAATTGCAGAACTGATGGCAACGAGCTGGAGAACAAGACCGCGTCACTTGATCCGTTGACTGTAGTTGAAGGACCTCCCCATGCCCATATGTTTCTCATCTGATGAGTCCTTTTGGATGGAATGAATGCAGGTTCTGTACAACATCATAAATATTAAATGGATTAGAGTATAGCAAAATTTTCATCACCTATAGAGTGGTATTAAAGTACCTGATGATTTGGTATGATCCTCACGCTGCTCCATCGCATCAATACTGAAAAAAAGAATCAAAATGATGTCAATGCTGATTTACAACAATTCATGATGTACAAAAATCCCTTGTCATATAGTACAATTGTAGTAGAAACAACAGGACCACAACCAGTCAACCACCCTAGTACTACTATCACCACGAATGACATCAATAGGGTCCAAATAAGGGAAACATAACTTCTCATCTTTGCAAACCGTATCAGAGGCGGATCTAACATGGGGCATAGGGGGTTCAATTAAACGCCCCAAACTTTTTGGGGAACAAACAAACTTATTAGTATTATTAAGGCTAACACAAATATTAAGAGGAAGACCCATGTCTAGACGAGAAACAAGCAAAGGGGTTAACGCAAATTGGAGGAAATCTGCGCAGGCGGCGGGCGAACTCACCAGCAGTCGACGCCGAGGGGACGCACGCACGACGACTTCCTCTTTCTTCTCGGACACAATCACACGCAGAGATGCCTGGGAATATGAGATATTGGTATCTTTCCTTAACTTTTTTGCTAATCCCCCACTCCATCCCAGCAGGTCCGAGAGCTTACCGGTCCAACGGCGATGAGGGGGGTGTGGTGTGCGCCACACCCCGCAATGGCGTCGCCTCGTCGCCGCCTCGCCGCCGCCGCCGCCACTCCTCACAACACAACCGGAAACCGGAAAGGCCGAACTCCTCGTGTACCCTCGGCTCGCGCCGGTGGGGCGCGGGCGGGCGGGCGCGCGCGGCAAGCCGGAGGCGCCACGAAGGGGAGGAGCAGAGGGGGAGGAGGAGACGACGAAGGAGAGAGAGAGAGAGGAGTTGAGAGGGAAGAGAGAGAAGGGAGCGGAAGGCAGGAAGAGAGGAAGAGGGGGGGGGGAGAGATGAAGTGAGGCGAGGGATATTCCACCAACCTCCTGGATCTTCTGTCACAGGCCCTTTTCTAGCGGCTGCAAAGCGGGACGTTTGCTGTGGCATGTGCCTTCTTTTGGAAGTATACACATGTTAGGTCATCAATGGGGGTATAGCTTTTAATGTAGGTACAAATGACTTCATTGATTTACTATGCAAAAAATGAAGAGATAGTGTTTATCTCTTTGATTGCGTAGATGTGGGAAGTGTTGTCAATAAAAAGGAACAGAAGATGACAAATTTTATGTGGTCCAACTGATAACACATGTTTCATGAGATTATGTGGTCCAAGTGGTAACCCATGTTTCATGAGAGTATTTAAAATGCTATCAAAAGTGAATCTTAGAGGGAAGAGGAAAAAAAGGAGTCGCTCCAAGTAAATAGAACAACTGTGAATATACTAAATAGGTTCGTTTAGTCTTTTTCTTATATCTTTAATTTGTTTCGTTTAATTTCCTTCAACCCTTAAAGTTAAATCTCACCATTAGAGAAGCTATGGAATCATCGATCCCTTTACAAGCTTTATAGAAGATATGGTAACTTGAGGGATGGAGGCGGTCCATAGAGAAATAAAGTGCAAAAGGCACTATGCTTGCACCGTGGCTAGATTTTGCCTTGGACAATATAAAACAGAAGAAAATAGAGTTGAGTAATGTAGAAAACAGCGACTAAAGCATTGGACAAGGGCGACACTACATCGCTAGATCTAGATGAAGGCGGCCTCTGCAGTTGACAACAGCATGTGTGTGTGTGCGCCCAAAAACAAGCTAGTTGGATACATAAGAATAAGGTTGATATGTGCTAGCATGATCAATAAAACATTAGAGTGGTATATTGGCCGCTAAGGTGTAATGCAATGTCTGGTTTAGTTGTACTCACATCGTTAATATTTTCTTCATCAAATCTTAGTTATCGTCATCACTCATCGATTTCGATTGAGCCACCCAAAAAGTCATTATAGACACAAACTAGCTGATAATGGGAGTGCGGTGGATGATAGCGATGGTCAAGGTTATGGAAGAGTGTGCGGCCACGCCTTAGGCTGGTTAGAGCCAATAAGGAATGGGCAACACCACATCCATGCCATATCCTCATTTATTGGTGGCTTGGCATGATAGGTGTGACGACAACCGTTAGAAGGCGAGGTAATTAACGATCTTGGCACAACATGTAGGAAGGAGACAATTAATGGGATTTTTTTTCGAGGGGACAGGCAGGGAGCTCCTGCAATTCACTATAGAAGAAGAGAGTTGATCTAGTTTATAAGGGAAACCGAACCCAAAAACCTTACAAGAGCACAGTTAATTAAAGGAAAACCGGCAAAAACCCCGACATTGACAAACTGAACCTAAGTACAGCCGTCCAACAAGAGATAAACTCCTAAAATGAAGCCTTCAAGAAGGTTACGCTGACAGAACGGCGACATCGTCCGATCCTAACGAATCTAGGTTTTCACCCGGAGAAAACTCTTGAAGTGGAGTTGAACGAGGGCTCCAGTAGCAACGCCTTCAAGAAGGTGAACGACGCCCAAGGGCGTCGCCGTTGCTAGCACCGAGAGCGGAGCAAGACTTTCGCCTTGGAGCACCCATCAACCATAGCATCCACGACAGGAGCCTACAAATGTCACCTGCACACCGAGGATACCTGCGATATTCACACCACCTGAACGACGACCGGACTCCAACCACCCTGTTCCCACCCGAGAACGCGCCGGATTTGAGCAAGGGAGCCAGATCCGGTCGTCTTCCTCTCCACCAACGCCGGCCGACATCTAGAGGGGCGCCGGAGGACGCCAGTGGCAGCCGTGGGGTGCCTGCGTGCTCTGGCCACCACCGGCCGCCACGCCGCTGCCGGATCTGGGTGCGCCACCGCTGGATCCGCGGCCTCCACCACCGCCACCCTAACGCCGTCGCCATCCCCGCTGCCATCACCCACAACACCACCCGGCGCAACTCACCTCGACCGCCACCGTCGCCCGTCCCCGCCGCCGTCGTCGTCCCTGCCGCCGTCATCATCCCCGCCGCCGTCGTCAACCCCGCCGCAGACGCCTTCCCCACCGCCAGCCCATCCCGTCAGATCCAGCCGGAACGGCGCGGATCTGGCGATCACCGCCGTCGCCACTCCAGGCGGCTCCCCAGGCCGCCCGAGCGCGAGGAGACGAGGAGCTCCCCGCGCCGCCGTCCTTGCGGCTGCGCGGCTTCGCCGGCGGCCACTCGGGCGACGGTGAGGCGGAGAAGGGGGGTGGGGGTGGGGGGAGAGGGGCGGCCGGGTCATCGCCTCCTGAGCCGCCCCTGGGGAGAGTGACGCGAGAGGGGAAGTCACTCTAGATGCTGTCTCGAGTTGTCTCTCTTCACAATTATTGGGATTTTGGGAGGGACAAAGAGAAGTGTGAGGGGTAAGGTAGAAAAAGGTGATTCGAATAAGTGAAAAGTGTGCCAACTAGCGGGATAAGGATATATGTGTGAGTTTGTTTTTCGCTATGGCTCTAGTGTGATGTAAAAGTTGCAACAGATTTTGGTAATAAGAAATATTACAAGGACATGCACAAAAATAGTCAAGAACTAAAATACAAAAGTACTCAAGGGTAACTTATTACATTGTAGTTGCATAGTAACTACAATCTACATCTATGGTTTTTAGCTGGCGTTGCCGTTTTTGGGGACTTGTTGGGAGTGTAGCGTGGCTAGGCCCCTTCCCTCTGCTTGGAGTTTGTGCTTAGCCGCCGTAGTTTCTCTAGCTTCAGCTTTTTATTTTGATTTTTCTCCCTTCCCCTGGCATAAGCCGGTCTGGCTGATTGCGTTGTGTAACTAAAACTCTTTTCGTCTAATATATTGATGTGCAATCCTTTTGCGCATTCGTGAAAAAAAAACAATCTACATGGCGTACTCTCTCATTTGAAACCACACCATAAGACCATTTTGCATCGTAAATTGTCCTAAAGGCTAGCCTTTGTATTTTTCAAGTGGTTTAAGCGACAAGTAGCATGTGTCTAAGTTCGTCTATAGAAATTTTGATGTATGTAGACTCCCTACTTGATAAATATCTAGCATACAATACAATTATAAAGAAAAGGTCAAACCAAACTTTTCCAAGCCCATTTTTAACTTAGAAAACATCCATTTTACTCTGTAGAACTATTCCATTTGTTCACTTGGGGTGTGTTTGGTTTCTTGCACCATTTTAGTTTGGCCAGTATGTTCCATCCTGAGTCATCCTAGCCTGCATAGATGGGTGCAAATGAAGTTGTTTGGTTAGTTGTATCAGTTAGGCCTGGATGATGTTTGATATGTTGTTTAGTTGGTTGTACGGGCAAATATTGTATGCAAGAGATTTTGTTTGGTTGACTGTAAGAGTCCAAATTTGGTTACCTCCTGTTTTGTATGGTGTGATTACCCCTGCAATTCTAGTACTATTCAATTATAAAGAATTTAAAAGGTTCATATAAGCATCTAATTTACACATTATATACAATAATTCAATTAGATGTATTCTTATCACGTAGTAGTAAAAAAGTGGACACTATACACAGTATACAATAACTTTGCCAAACATATTTATCCACAATGGGCCGGTGTGTGTGTGTGTGAGAGAGAGAGAGGGGGAGGGGGGGGAGGAGAAAGGATAGCAGGAATCCAAGAAGCTTCCTGTTCGTGAAGCTCACCGTCCCTCGCCTCCTGCCGGGATCCACCTTGCCGCTTGCCTCCATCGCCATCCCAGTGGCTGTCGAATCCGGCTGTTGGGCCACTAGAGGGAGAGCGGATGGTGCTGGCAAGGAAGGGGATGAGGGCGACATCATAGAAGGGAGTGATGACGAGGAAGGGATAAAGGGAAACAATGCGACGAGGAGGAGGGGATGGAAGGCAATAGCGATGGCGGTGGTGCCCCTCGAGCCTCCAGATCCATCGAGGCATGGTGGATAAATGGAGGCAACAGTGCGGTGGAGCTCCTCTCGCGGTCTGCAATGACAGAGAGGCAATGATGATGCTCGTGAGGCAGTGGAGACGACGGCAACTCAAGAGGCTCCGCGCAAGCAAATGGGGCAAAGGGAGGTGACAGGATGCGCCACCCCTCTCGCGTCCCCCCACCGCACCCGCTAGTCCCCGCACCTGCACGCGCTTAGCCCGGACAAGGAGCGAAGCTTGATTCGGGCGTTCTCTCAGGCCTGGCTAGCTAGGGAGGCTTATTTGTATACGCGTAGCCAGGCTTTGAAGGCGGGCTAGCAAATATCGCTCCAGTGCACCCTGCGTGTGTGAGCCAGGGGTCGTGCAGACAACCAAACACGCACTTAACCACTGAACTGTTACAGTGAAAGTAATTAATTTCTAACCACTACACCACTTAGTTCTGAATGTTGCTGAATTTTGTTTGCTAGAGTTGCACACATATGACTCCAGTACCATATCAAATGTGCTTCATATATAATTTTTATAGATCCAATTTGTCCAAAGTATTACTCCCCCGTCCAAAAAACATAAACCTATGACATAATGGAAAAAATATTGATATTCTTGGCCTTACCTAGAGAGAGAAAGCACGGATTTAGTGTGCACATGCATGATTAATTATTGTGCACCGTGTAGACTCACAGTTTAATGTTTTTGTGAGCTAAGTTTTTTTAATAAGCACAGGTTAGTGAATAGGGATCGAGCAAATAGTATTCAACTGAGGTTTTTTTTTTTAACCAGCCTTTTTCACCCCACTCCTAAGGGTACGTTTGGATAATGTGAATAGTGGGACGGGATTGAGATTGCAAAATGAACAAAGGATTAGAATAAAATAAGATAGAGAAAAATGGATGGGTAGAATTCGAAGTTACCCCTTGGTATGTGGGAAATCATTTTCCTTTCCCATTATCTAAACGGGCCTAAACACCTATAAGAGACTTGTCATGAATAAGAGCACATATATTAAGTTGGAGGAACAAATTAACGCAGTTAACATGTCCTACCAAACTAGTTTCATAAAAAGATATTTAGAATCATATGCAAGGAAAGGGACAAACTTACAACTCTCTTTATAAGTGATACTAAGAAATTGATAATAAGGTCCTCCTTAACATCAATATACTCTCTCATTTTTTAATAGATAATACCGTTGACTTTAAACACGTTTGATTATTCGTCTTATTAAAAAAATATTCAAATTTCTAATAAATCATGCTTAAAGTATTTTAAGTGATAAAATAACTCACAACAAGATAAATTATAATTACAGAATTTTTTTGATAAAATGAATAGTTAATTATGTGATAAAAAGTTAACGGCATCATCTTTTAAAAGCAGTTAGTATTCTTTAGTCTAGCTTGAGCCTTTGTTGAATCACTTTCTAAAAACTCAGGTAAGTTGCACAGCCTGACCGCCAGAAGCACCCGGCCGCAGAAAATCCAGAAGAGGGCAACTCCACTTCGGCGAATTTGCCGTAGTTGAGTAGAACAATTTGCGTCCGTTGACATTGCTTTGCCCTGCCGTCCGGATCGAGCGCTAAACTGCTAACTGTTCTTCTACCGCCGGTATTAACGTGCTAACTCGATAATTAAGTTAAGAGACCTGATTGGGGAAGCCTTTGCATCATCATCCCCAAATACTACTCAATGATTTCATGACAGCGACGCTGAATTTTCTCATCCACTTGCATCGTCGTCTCCATTTTAGTGAGCTAAAAAAAAATCCGAAGTGTAGATGCTTTCGTGTCAAGACTCTCTAGTAGGATTAATTAGGCTTTATACTAATTAATCACAGGTGTGGCGTGTACATCTAATAGTATAGCTCACTTCCTACTATTAACTTATCTTAAAGCCAACATATATAATAGATTAGTTATAAGGTTGGCTATATTTTTCTTCTCTTCTCTTTATCTCTCACTTATGCATTTAATATATTTGTCTTAGAGCTTGTGATAAGCTAGCTTTTGAGAGCCAACACCTTTGATTTTTCACTATCTCTCTCCTCTTTCTAAGCTTATAATAGACTCGTAGCGCACTATTATACTCGCTCTAAAGCAGTTACATGCAAGTCAGACACATGTTCGCATGTTCCTAGCTAGTGAATTAATTCTGTGCCCATATCTGGCAAAACTAGTACTACTACCTGCAGTACTGTACTGCCAACATAGTGTTTGCATATTTATCCTGGATGTTGCTGCGGCAGAAATAGATTAAAGCGTTTCCGAATTCGGCAAGCATCGAATCCTATTGGTGGGGAGCACCAATGTGACGACCGCGTCATCAGATTTTATTTTTGTACTTCAAGGCGTGTGATGATGTCAAGGATATTTGTTGAATTGCTCAATAGATTCTCTACGAAAAATAGGCTCCATGAATGTTATGGAATGTCTGGTTCCCCGGCCATAAGTAAGTTTACTGATTCAGCTTAAGTAAATTTTAGCCAGTTCTGCTATTTGTTAGTCATGCAATTTTCTGTTATTTATTAGTCAACTAAGCGTCTGTTCGGAACCCAGACTTTTCAACCCCTCTCCAGCGTATTGCACGCGCACGCTTTTAAAACTGCCAAACGGTGTGTTTTTTAAAAAGTTTCTATATGAAAGTTGCTTAAAAAATCATATTGATCCATTTATGAAAAAAATAACTAATACTTAATTAATCACGTGCTAATGGACTGATCCGTTTTCCGCGCACACGGTTCAGGATGGGAACTAGATGGTGCGGACACACCCTAAACATGCTCAATAACAACAAAAAAAAAAGGACCAGCTTTGATATATATTCACATCACTTTCTAGCTTCCATTGTTTTTTCCCTGATTAACTTGGAGTATTTGAATGCTTATTTTGTTTGTGTTATATTCGCAAGGATCTATACACAAAAGTATAATATTTTATTTTATGTTAGAACACTCTTTGTTTTATCCCTAACAAAAAAAAAGGAAATTTAAGGTGTTGGATGTTGATCTGTTCTAATATTTGAAAAACAAGTGATAGATTAATAGAGAAAATATAAGTCGTTCGAAAAAAAGATACCCAAAAGGTCAGAGAAAAAAGGACTACACATATATCACTCAACACATTCCCCCTCTTTAAATCATATAAATTTTAGATAGTTGAGATCGCTTTTAAGATAATGCCATACCCCTTAATTGTAACCCATTACTCTCTTCTTCCTTACTCACATCCGATTGCCGCTGTCACTGCCTCCCCACCTTAGGGAGTCGCCCCTTAATCTCGCCATTGCCGGAAGCCACCAATAATGGCCAACAAGATCACCCACCCGCCTAGACTCATCCCTCTTTTCCTTCTTCCAAGCAGCGGTGAGGTGCCCCCACCAGCCTTATTCCTTTTCTTGGATGACTCTCCCACCTCCTAGCCACTACCATAAGGCACCTGTTGCTAACCTTGGCCAATGCTCTCCTCCAATCTCACAGCTCCATCAATGCCTACGGTCATCCCTCTAAAGCCGCCTTGCCCCCTAACTTTTTCACCACCTCCCAACTTCAAAACGCTAAATCGTAGTTTGTTAGAGTTCAGGGCTCGACAGAGCTTGCTAGCAAGAGACAAAAGTGAAGTAGATTTGAAGACTAAAATTTCGTAAAATTTCCCGTAAAATGTGTCAACCGATATAGAACCTTTGTATCAGAGAAAAAAACTACTCCTACCTATGAGTCTGAATACATATATAAGTTTTTTTTTGTTTTTGACCGGGGAGTTTGCCATTTACTACTTCCGTTCCTAAAACACCAATATAATATTGAATGTGACACATACTAATACTATAAATATGTACATATCTCTGCCCAAATTTGTTGTAATGTTTCACATCCAGACATAGAGTACTTCAGCCCAAGGGGGACCGATATTCCCCTCGGCCCGCGGACAGCCTTGTTTCGAACAGGCGTGGAATTTCGGCCCATATACATTTACGTTTGGATCCCTGGAATCAGTTTTCTCCAGCCTGCGTAACCCAACCCCATCCAGCCTGGAGAAAGCAGAGAAGCCTCCTCCGACGAGATCCGCCCCCCGCGCACGTCGCTCTCCGTAAGTGCGGCGTGAGCGCCGATGCGCCTCCACTGAGCCCCGTCGTCCTAGGCCCTGTTTGGAAGATTAGCCCAGGGCTAATTTTGAGAGCTAATGTTTAGTCATGAATTGCTAGGCTAAACATTAGCCTGGGGTGGTATGTTTGGATCCATGGGCTAATTCAAGGCTAAAAGGTGGAGAGAGAGTAGAAAGAGAGGAGACAGAAGGAGAGAGAGAGCATGGCCCCCCCACCACAAAATTAGCCCCATTAGCACCCCTTGGAGGGGCTAATGTTTTGAGGGGAGCTAATTCACTTTAGCCAAAAATTAGCGCACCTGTTTGGATCCTTGAGGGCTAATTCAGAGCTAAAAGATAGGGCTAATGTTTAGCCCATGAAACCAAACAAGACCCTAGCTTCGCTTCGCGCCGCCCAAGGGGCGCGGCGAAGTGCGAAGTCGAAGCACTCGCAGGAGCCTGACCGCTCGCCCGCCCACCCGCTCGTGTGACTGGCCTCCTCCCCTACCGTGGGCGTCGTGCTGCTAATCGGTCACAAAGCAATCAGCGTAGGATCTTGGTGAGCCCGGACTAGAGCCGACCCTTCGTTTCTTGCACGCAGTGCCCGCCTCCCGCCACCCGCTCGACGGAATGCCTGCTTGGTGAAAGAGCTTGAAAAGAAAGAGAATGTCTGAGGCCAGCAAGGAGGATGCAATCGAAGCCCTCCCGGGC
The DNA here is from genome assembly GCF_000147395.1 of Oryza glaberrima. Lineage (NCBI taxonomy): Eukaryota > Viridiplantae > Streptophyta > Magnoliopsida > Poales > Poaceae > Oryza > Oryza glaberrima. The sequence continues at coordinate 12,356,052 of NC_068327.1, read as the reverse complement.
GAGATCCTCCATCACATTCTGTCCTACCTGCCGGCGGATGAGGCCATGATGACCTGCATCCTATCCAGGCGCTGGCACAACCTCTGGAAGTCCACGTCCGTCCTGCTCATCATCGATATGCAACAATGGAAGAGCTGAGCTCCAAGGAGTTCAACAGCTTTTTCAACCATCGGGTACAATTCCATGGAAGCTCTCCTCTACGTAAGTTTGTTCTGGTATTCAATTCAAGTCGAGAAGAGAATGAAACTGATGAAGATAGTCGTCCATTCCGATATGTCCTGATGTGGGTCATGTACGCTCTAATGTGTCAAATTCGGGTGCTCAGAATCAGTAACTTCATGCAAGCATACATTGAAATGGATGATGGTGTAGAATCGAATCACAAGAACTAAGCCAATCAGAGGGGGGTGAATGGTTGATATACCCAAAAACTGAAAACTTTTGGCGGAAATAAAAGTTACCTTCGAAGTCGATGGATCGCGGTCTGACCGAAGGTGTTGAGCTGGTCTGACTGCCTGATGAGCGTCGGTCTGACCGAAGTAGATCGATCGGTCGAACCGTCAAAGTCGCCTGCCGCGCCTGCTACCGCCGCCGGTCTGACCGTCCGTATGCCGCCGGTCTGACCGCTGGTAGATCGCCGGTTAGACCGCCGAAACTCGGTGAAACACAAATCGAAGAACTCTTAAAGTAGATGACGACTTTATTGATTCTCTCTGTGTTTACAAAGTGCACCAACAGCACTCCTTACAAAAATTTCGACTAAACTCGAAACCCTAACTCAAAACTCAACTCAATTGCTCTCTAAAGCGATACCGAGAAGCCTCACGCTCCCCCTCTATTTATACATGAGGTAGGCAGCCTAAAGCCACGAACCAAACTCATACTAGGAGTCCTAAACACATTAGGAAACCCTCTAGTACAAGAAAGAAACTCTACATAACCAATTGTACCAAATTTGGACTCCTTCCAAATTCGACTCCGCATCCCATACGCACACAATACCTCCATCGTATGCCATATGGAATCTCCATCAACCACGTGCATCAACTCTAGTCTAAGTATCCCGCATGATCTCTGACCACCACGGACGTCGTCTTATCCCCAAGCCGACTCCCGGTCTATCACCACAAATACTCTCCCGAGGCATCGAGTCACCTACACATGAAAAAAACAAAGAAACCATATTCCGAGACCAAGCTATCGCCAACTTGACTCATTAGGAGCAAACAACAATATTACACACGTATAGTATCCATCTAGAAGCCATAATCATGAAATAAACTCGGATATCCAAACAAACAATCCGAAACCGAAACCGACACAGTATCGGCCGGTCAGACCACGGGCTGGCCGGTCCGACCACACGATCACCCCCGGTTTGACCGGCACACACTGCCCGATCTGACCGGTCACATAAACTAACAAACCTGCGATTCACCTGTAAATCCAATCATCTCCAAAACCACTTCGTGAATAAATTCCAAATAACAAAACCAATAATCTCCGATGCCAATTATTCATTACAGAATAATAATCAAAAACACCTTTGATTTTACAATCTCCCCCTTGATGAACACATTTGGCAAACCCTTAAAAATGTTTTGGTGTTTGAAAAAATAAAAACAAAAGTGGTAAAAAGCACACTTCGTACAAACGTACACATCATGCTCGAAAATCCAAAAGAAAACTTCTCCCCCTTTTTAAAAGAAAGAAATTCCCAATTGAACCAAAAACATGATCTTCTCAACAACTCTCAACAACTCTCTGCTTCTCCAAAAATCCAAAAAAATTCACATTACTTCTCCCCCTTTTGACAATGATTTCATCAAGCATAGGAATTATGTTCATTAATGTTGAAGAGCTTAGCACACATATAGCATATCAAGTCATGTGTTGCAATAAAAAGAAGATAAACCCATCTATAATATAACAAGCATGCATTAAAGTATAACCATGAACTAAAGATTTTACAATTAAGTTTGAATCAACAATCAAAATTCATGATTTCATACGATTTATAATGCAACATCTTAACAAGCACATAGGTTGAAAAATAAACACTAAACACATATACCTATTGCATTTATCACTCTTTCTCAAATAAACTTTAGCACAAAATAACCAAGAGAATTTTTTAACTTCTTCTTTTCTTGAGCCTTTTTCTCATATTTTTCTCTTTTATTCCGGGTATGTCCCTGTCGTCAAGACTGTTTCCAGGGATTCGGCACCTATTATTTTGCTCACATCGAATACGTCCTTGTCGTCAAAACTGTTTCCAAAGATTCGGTATTCATTTTTTTATATTTTTTATTCTCTTTTCACAATGAGCAATTAAAGCTATTTGAGGAATAACAATTCAATAAAGCATATATATAGAGCATTTATAAATCAAACCATATGCTAGCATCAACATTGCATATTTTTTTAATTCACGTATAGAATTTAAGTGTCATGCATCATCTCCCTTAAAAGCAAAATCTAAATCTCATGAAAAGACTAGAATACATACAAGCTATGCTATAGACAAATAAACCTTCAAAGTATTGCTAGCATGCACAAGAAAATACCATATGTATAAACAAAGCTCTCATTTATCAATTTTTTTCTCATTGTCATATTATTGCTTGATAAAACTATGAGGTACAAACTCTCCCTCAAACCATGCCAAAAGGATGAATTATGCCCAATTCACCACGAAGAAAAGCAAAATGTTTAGAATCCAAAGGTTTAGTGAAAATATCAGCAATTTGCAACTTGGTGTTCAAAAACTGCAACTCAACATCTCCCTTCTCAACATGATCCCTCAAAAAGTGAAAGCGAATATCAATGTGCTTTGTGCGTGAGTGTTGAACAGGATTCTTAGCAATGTTAATAGCACTTGTATTATCACAAAAAAAGTACTTTCTCAAAAGTAAGACCATAATCTTTCAAAGTAGATAAAAGCCAAAGAATCTGTGAACAACAGCTAGCAGCAGCAACATATTCAGATTCAGCAGTTGATTAAGCAACCCTAGATTGTTTCCTAGAAGACCATGCAATCAATGATGTACCAAGGAAATGACATGTTCCACTAGTAATTTTCCTATCAATTCTACAACCTCCAAAATCAGCATTTGAATATCCACTTAAGCATATAGAAGATGAAGTAGAATACCAAATTCCAAACTCAAGTGTATGATTCAAATACCTCATTATTTGCTTGACCGCTTGACGATGTGAAGCACGAGGAGAAGCTTGAAAGCGTGCACACAAACACACAGCAAATTGTATGTCTGGCCTAGAAGCAGTTAGATACAACAATGATCCAATCATACTTCTATACTCCTTTTGATCAACAGCTTCACCATCTTCATCAGGATCCAACACAGTTGTAGAACCAATTAGTGTGGAAATTGGCTTGCAATTCTCCATCTTGAACCATCTCAAAAGATCCTTCGTATACTTCGTTTGATGCACAAAAGTACCTTGAGGTGTTTGCTTAATTTGCAATCCCAAAAAGTACGATAACTCACCCATCATGCTCATCTCAAATTCCCTGCGCATAGTCTCAGCAAAATCTACAACCAAAGCGCGAGTCGAACAACCAATGATGATATCATCCACATAAATCTGAATGAAAAGTTGATTATCACCATGCTTAAGAACAAAAAGCGTTTTGTCAACCTTTCCCATTGTAAAACCTTTCGCAAGCAAAAAGTTCTTAAGCCTATCATACCATGCCATAGGAGCTTGTTTCAAACCATATAAAGCTTTAGACAATTTAAAAACATGGTTAGGAAAATCAGGATTTTCAAAACCTGGTGGTTGTTTGACATAAACTTCCTCCTATATAAAACCATTTAGAAAAGTACTTTTCACATCCATTTGATACAATTTAAAACCTTTTGAAGCAGCAAAAGCCAACAAAAGTCTAATTGCCTTAATTCTAGCAACAGGAGCAAAAGTTTCATCAAAATCCAAACCCTCAACTTGAGTAAAACCTTGAGCAACAAGTCTAGCTTTATTTCTCACAATCAAACCATCCTTATTTTGTTTATTTTTGAAAACCCACTTGGTTCCAATAATATTATGTCCAGAAGGTGGTTCAACTAAAGTCCAAACTTTGTTTCTCTCAAAATTTTCAAGTTCTTCATGCATGGCGTTAATCCACGATTCATCAGTTAATGCATGTGACACATCTTTGGGTTCAAAAGAAGCAAAATGCAGAATTTGCACAAACATCATTAATCGTTACCTTAGACCTTGTAGTCCGCTCACCTATATTACCAATAATTTGTTCCGGCGGATGTCGTCGTTGAATGTGCAAAGGAGCAGCGACTTCTGAAGTTGATCCACGTTTTGTATCAGTACTGGTCGAAGTTGTAATCTCCGGAGGATTATCTCGAACAGCATCAACAGAACCCTCAGCCAATGACCCTGGCCGGTCTGACCACACATCCTGTGCCGGTCTGACCGGCCTGGCGCCCGGTCTGACCGGCCGAGCCGACCTCGTCGTCGTTGTTGTCGTTGTCGCTCTCGTCTTCAAAAATACGACCATCCTCCCCCTGAACCTGTGACAATGTACCTGCAATATCGGATCTAGTACCTGGACTAGCCTCATCAAAAGAAACTTCGCAAGTCTCAACGATTTTGTTAGTCTCCAAAATAAGTACACGATAGCCACGAGTATGTGCGGGGTAACCAAGAAACAATCCATCGGTAGAACGTGCCTCAAACTTATCCAAATTTCCAGATTTCAAGACAAAGCACTTGCAACCAAAAACACGCAAATGTGAAACTTTGGGTTGATGTCCAAATCGAAGTTCATAAGAAGTTTTTCCAAGTTTAGATCTCAAGAAAACTCGATTTGAAATATAACAAGTAGCGTTAATAGCCTTAGCCCAAAATTTTCTAGGAGTTTTATATTCATCCAACATCGTTCTAGCCATCTCAACCGAAACATGATTTTTCCTTTCAACAATACCATTTTGTTGAGGAACACGAGGAGAAGAAAATTCAAGTTCAAGACCTCTTTCGTTGCAAAATTGTTCAAAAGAAGTATTTTTAAACTCACCACCATTATCACTTCGAATTCTTTTCAAAGAACCAGGAAATTCAAGATCCAATCGAATAAACAAACCACGAAAGTGTTGAAAAGCTTCGTCCTTAGTTGCCATAAAGAAAACCCAAGAATATCGAGAAAAATCGTCAACAATAACCAACACATACCACTTTCCTCCAACGGATTGCACTCTAGCTGGACCAACAGTGTCCATGTGTAATGGCTGTCCCGGTGCATCCGTCATCACAGAAATAATAGGAGCATGTGAAGAAGCAACCATCTTAGTATGACGACACGGTGTACAAACCAAATCAAGATCTTTCTTAAGTTTAGGCAAACCACGAACAAGATCCAAACCACTTAACCTAGTGAGATGATCAAACCAACATGTCCAAGTCTACGATGCCAAAACATCACATCTTTATCAAACTTAGCAACTAAACATGTTATCACAGGTGAAACAAGATTTTCAAAATCAGCTTTAAACACTCTTCCATAGCGAGAAATATTCAACACAGAATCACCACAAGAATCAAAAACTTTACTTCCAGTTTTCTTAAAGTGAACCTCAAAATTTTCATCAACAATTTGTGAAACTGAAAGCAAATTGTACTTTAAGTCCTCAACCAAAGCTACATTCTTCAATTCAAATTTTTCATTTACCTTAACCAAACCTATAGCGAGAACGGCACTTGTAGAAGCATCACCAAAGATAATCGATTCAGTCTTAAATGCCTTTTTGAGTGAGGAGAACCAATTTTTATCACCAGTCATGTGGCGCGAACAACCGGAATCCACGATCCACACGTTCTCCTTCCTTGCCACCAAAGCCTACACACAAGCAGAAGTCGAAGCCTCAGTACTGGGGTTAGATGATAATAAAAATTTAGTAATCCAGTACTGAGACACACGACTAGAAGATCCATTAGGCATATATCAATGTGCAAAATCAATTTTAGAATTTTCAGAAAAATTCCTCCGAGGCCGGTCTGACCGTAGGTGTGCAGCCGGTCTGACCGGGGGCCGGTCTGACCGAGGCTTCACCACCGGTCTGACCGGTGGTCGGTCTGACCGAGGCTGTTCAGCCGGTCTGACCGGTCGACGGTCTGACCGCAGGACCCACTGCGGTCTGACCGGTTTCCTCGAGGAAAAACCAGATTTTTGCCACTTTGATTTTGCAAAAGCAATCTCTCGCTCCTTTTTCTGTTTATGAGCTAATCTGAAACAAAAACCAACAATATGTCCATCTTTGCCACAAAAAGGACAAGTATATTTTTCACGATGATTAGACACATTGGTAGCACTAGTAGATTTAGCAACATGAGCAACAACAGGAGATTTTGCATGCACAACATTGGATTTTGAAGAAGATGCATTCATAGTAGACATGATACCAGCAGATTTAAACACAGTTTTGTTAGTATCAGGTTTAACCAAAATCTCACCACTTCTAGCACCAGCACCTAACACAACAGGAGGATGTCTAGAATTATGAGCATAAGGATTAAAACCTAAACCACGGTTATGTGTGCTAACCTTTGATTGATCCAAAATCATGTTGAGGTTCTTTTTACCATCAGAAAATCTTAGCAAAGAGTTTTTCAAATAAGAAACCTCTTTTTCCAAATTAGCACAATTTTCACAATTTACCATAACACCTTTGCTTTTATGACATTTAGGGCAAGAAAGCACTTCATTGTTTATCACAACATCTTCCATGAACTCAACACGACCTAAAGCATCTTTTAGTTTCATCTTATTCAAATTACATGTTGAGCAATCCAAAACATCATGAGGTTGTTTTAACTTTTTAGCAGAAATCATGTTAAACATCAAACTAGCATGAAAAGCAATTTGATATTTTTGCAACAACTTTTTAGTTAAAAACAATTCATCCAAAGTGCGTGTGTGCAGCATTAACATCTCTAATTTTTGAAATCTCATTCATTAAAACCTCACAATTATCACAATCATCATCATTAGGAATAAGAGCTTTTAATCTAGCAATTTCAGATTTAAGAGATTCAATGATAAATTCCTGTTTTCTATACATCTTCTCATGCTTCTTATTTTTTTCACTCAAAATATTAATAGCTTCCTTAAAAGCACTTACCTCATTATCTTCATACTCTATGTCAGATTCACCACGCGCCATGAAGCAAACATTGGAGATGTTCTTTCCCTTATCATCATCTCCACTTTCACCATCTACATCACTTAGTGGCTCGAAGGCGGTGCAAACTTGTTGAAAAGCCTTCCTAAGATTCTCCATCTTCCTCCCTTGGTATGAACCCTTCGGCATGTTGTTGTTGTTCTTCTCACCATCTTTGTCTTCTCTTTTGCCTCTCCCAAACTTAGGACAATGCAAACGAAGATGATCAATTGAACCACATTCAAAGCAACGATTTGGACCACCTCTTTTCCTGTTCCTGGCATTATTCATAGCTCGAGCAATTCTGTTAGCAACCAAAGCCAAATCCTCCTCCTCGATCTGTTCGAGTTGATCATCGGATGTGGCATTAAAAACAGCAAGTACAGAAGGCTTAGATGAAGAAGCATCAACATCCGAAGAAGAAGAAGACGAAACCAAAGCACTCGACTTAGAATCAACTTTTCGAGAAAGAACATTCATCTCATGTGTTTTCAATTTTGTATAAAGTGAATCCAAAGTCAAAGTAGACATGTTAACAGGCTTCTGAATAGATGTAACTTTCATCCCCCAAATAGACATATCAAGACCATTCAAAAAGTGACGAGAAATCTCAGATTGTGGATAATTAGTATCATAAGAAGAATCAACAGATCTAAGATCATTCAAAATTTTATTAAACCTAGAAAGATAGTCATCCAAAGCTTCTCCAGGTTTCATCTCAAATTTAATGTACTCCTTTTTGAAAATATCACGACGAAGTTCTTTAATGTTATTTGTTCCTTGATGAAAGTTACTCAAAGCATTCCAAATTTCATGAGCAGTTCGAAGATGAGCAACACGATCATAATCCGAACGAGAAATCCCACTCAAAAGAATATTGTGAGCTTTGCAATTTTGTTCAAACTTAGTTTTTAATGCAACAGTATTAATCTCTTCAGGAATCACATAAGGATGAGAAACTTTTCTCCAAATATCATAATCTTCAGCCATAATGTAAGATTGCATTCTACTACACCAATGAGAAAAATCCGTTCCATCGAAAACATGAGGCTTAGTTGAAAACCTAGCGGGAGTGGCCATGGCAAAAACTCCAGATCGATAAAAATCCAAAGAAGAAAACAAGGCTATGATACCACTTGTAGGATCGAATCACAAGAACTAAGCCAACCAGAGCGGGGTGAATGGTTGGTATACCCAAAAACTGAAAACTTTTAGCGGAAATAAAAGTTACCCTCGAAGTCGATGGATCGTGGTCTGACCGAAGGTGTTGAGCCGGTCTGACCGCCTGATGAGCGTCGGTCTGACCGATGTAGATCGATCGGTCGAACCGTCGAAGTCGCCTGCCGCGCCTGCTGCCGCCGCCGGTCTGACCACCGCTTGCTACCGGTCTGACCGCCGGTAGATCGCCGGTCTGACCGCCGAAACCCGGTGAAACACAAATCGAAGAACTCTTAAAGTAGATGACGACTTTATTGATTCTCTCTGTGTTTACAAAGTGCACCAACAGCACTCCTTACAAAAATTTCGACTAAACTCGAAACCCTAACTCAAAACTCAACTCAATTGCTCTCTAAAGCGATACCGGGAAGCCTCACGCTCCCCCTCTATTTATACATGAGGTAAGCAGCCTAAAGCCACGAACCAAACTCATACTAGGAGTCCTAAACACCTTAGGAAACCCTCTAGTACAAGAAAGAAACTCTACATAACCAATCGTACCAAATTTGGACTCCTTCCAAATTCGACTCCGCATCCCATACGCACACAATACCTCCATCGTATGCCATATGGAATCTCCATCAACCACGTGCATCAACTCTAGCCAAGTATCCCGCATGATCTCTGACCACCACGGACGTCGTCTTATCCCCAAGCCGACTCCCGGTCCATCACCGCAAATACTCTCCCGAGGCATCAAGTCACCTACACATGAAAAAAACAAAGAAACCATATTCCGAGACCAAGCTATCTCCAACTTGACTCATTAGTAGCAAACAACAGTATTACACACGTATAGTATCCATCTAGAAGCCATAATCATGAAATAAACTCGGATATCCAAACAAACAACCCAAAACCAAAACCGACATAGTGTCGGCCGGTCAGACCGCGGGCTGGCCGGTCCGACCGCACGATCACCGCCGGTCTGATTGGCACACACTGCCCGATCTGACCGGTCACATAAACTAACAAACCTGCGATTCACCTGTAAATCCAATCATCTCCAAAACCACTTTGTGAATAAATTCCAAATAACAAAACCAATAATCTCCGATGCCAATTGTTTATCACAGAATAATAATCAAAAACACCTTTGATTTTACAGATGGCATGCCTCTTGTCTCACGGCACTTGAGGAAGCTAGATTTATCTGGTCTAGAATTAAAGGAGTGTTTCCTTAACTTCTCGAGCTGCCCTGCATTGAAATGGCTATCTTTCTCTGATCATTGCTGCTTTGATTCTGTAAAGAAGATCGTGTTCCAATCAATAGAATATCTTTGCTTCTACTTCTGCCAGTTCAGTGAGTATCACCACACTCACATTTATGCACCAAGCCTCGTTGGACTCCATCTTGAAGGTTTCTAGGGCAGGACACCTTTTCTGGAAAGCATGCCATCATTAGTTGCAGCAATTGTTACACCTCACCAGAATTGTGATGATCGTTGTAGTAATACTTACTCTGGTTATTGTGAGGATGAAAACTGTCATGGTTGTCATGGTATGCTAGGTGAGACTGGCAATGATAGTGCCAATGTGTGCTCCTGGGAGGATTATCAAAAGCTAAGAGTTTGAAGTTGGTAGCTGGACCTGAAATGGTAAGCCTACGGTAACATCTTATCTCCTTTATGTTATTTGCTGCGCCTTATTTCTGTTCCCTTAACTATATTCATCATTTTGACATTTTAACAATCTCTCTTTTTTAATGCATTGCTACTATCTTGACTTTCAAATTGTTGTATTCACATAAAAAAATAGTTGATCTTCTCGCCTGCACTTTAGCTAGCGAATTTTCAGAAGTGGTTTAAGATGGTGCCCTTTGTTTAGCAAGTTGAAGACTTTGATACCCAATGAGTGGTGTATTGCCACTGATTTGTGGCCTCTAGCTTGTATTCTCAAACAATGTCCAGTTCTAAATAAGCTCACTCTTCGAAATTCCAAGGTATACGTTTTTACAATTGCTGCACTAGTGCACAGTCAAAGTTATTGTACATGATTGGTTGAAAGTGAAATTGATTTCCCCTTTTTCAGAAAGCTAAATGTATGATAGAAACAGAATGCATTGGTGAAATCAGCTGCAATATCTGAACACCTCAAGATTGTGAAAATCGTCTGTAAAGAAGCTGATGATGGGGTTTACAAAATTGTGAAGTGCTTTAGTACATGGAAGTTATTATCAAAAGGAGGAATCAGTCGCCAAAACGTAAACTATTGAACCTCTTCATTCTTTCATTTTTTTCTAAAATTTAGATTTTTTTAATCTGTGAATGGAAGAAAGAAATAACTAAAACAAAAATACAGATAGGGAAAGGAGATTAAAGATCCAATGTATTTTGTTTTCTACTATGATTCATGAAAGTATACAGAATTTATTTTCCTGTTGAACTTAATAATATAAACAGATGACAGTATGCGGACTTCTAAAATGGATGAGAGTAGTTCTAGACCATAACACAACATGTTGATTTCGGAATATCTCTTAATTGTACATGTTATATGACCTCATACGGCTACTTAATCTTTGAAAATTAATAATTGCTCCTTCTCTTTAGAAGATCTTTCGGTACCCGATATTTAGATGCCATGTAAAATTTATTGTGCTCTACATATTGGCGCGCAAAATCTATTTCGAGAGGCATCTCGATTTAGACTTAACGAGCGACGCAGACAATTACGTGAGAAGTACCAGTAGCGTTATAGACATGCATGCAAGTAGTTTTTCTATTAGGTTGTGCATTTTTTTTTCTTCTTATGAAATTTTCTCTTAAACTACTCATCCGATCTATGATCCGATTACACCGTTGTGTTCGTAACAATTAAATCTTTACAACAAGATCTCACATGATTATATTTTAATGAAAAATCACAAATTACTTTTATGATATGTCTAAATTACTTTTATATTTCACTAAGTTACTTCTTAGACATATAAAAGTAAATTCAATAAAAGCTAAAAGTAATTTACATATATTATAGAAGTAACTTAGAAAAAAAGAAGGTAACTTTGGCATGCCATTTGAAGTAAATCCGTTGTAGAGATGAAAACATGACTCTATCTAGAAATTAAATTAATCAGCACAAATTATGGAATTAACTAAAAACAATAATAAAAGTAATCACCTCAGAGCATTATAAATGTATAGGAAGTATTTTAATCAAATCTAAAAGTAACTTATATATATATGATAATTATATATATGATAATTTGTTCAATGGAAAAAGGTATTAATTAAAGTTACTTTCTTTTTGTTATAAGTTACTTCTATAATATATATAAATTACTTTTAAGCTTTACTGAATTTACTTTTGTATGTCTAAGAAGTAACTTAGTGAAATCTAAAAATAATTTAGACATATCATAAAAGTAATTTGTGATTTTTCATCAAAATATAATCATATGAGATCTTGTTGTAAAGATTTAATTATTACAAACACAACGGTGTAATCGGATCGTAGATTGGATGAGTATTTTAAGAGAAAATTATATTTGAAGTATAGGTGGATGGTATCTTTTATAGATGAAGTGGTAGCTGATTTAGACAAACCAGCTACCACTAACTAGCTGTGTAGTCACGTACATATTGGCGCAGTCTTCAGGTTCGGGGAAGGGAATTTGGGTTGGAGTCTTGATGATATAACTTTTAGATGAAGTAACTGTTTCGACTGTCTGTGCACTTCGGTAATGTGATAGGAACATACTGTAACTGCGTTGTATATGTCACTTTTACTAATTGGACACCTTTCATACCATGTGTCCTTTTATTTGAAAGCAACTGCAGCTGAGCATTTTCTTCTCTTTTGTTATGGAACTAGTATGGTAGTTCGTGTAGATTACGCAACTAGCATTGCTGTATATATATATATATATAGATATATATATATAGATATATATATAGATATATAGATATATATATATATATATATATATATATATATATATATATATATATATATATATATATATATATATATATATATATATATATATATATATTTATAATAGCATATATACTTTCATGTTTTATTATTAAAATAATACTAAAAACAACAATATGATTTTAAACTGCTGCATAACTTGACCAATATGATTTTATATGTCTGATATCTATGGTAAGTCTTATGTCCATCAAGCAACGTGATGGATCCTCTAGTACTGTCTAGTACTGCCTTAGTAATACAATATACTTATAAACCATGGTAGCTGGATGATTATCGTTAAATGCTATAGAAAAGGTCATTCTTCTTCCCTCCATCTTATAAGGTTTTAAATTATTAGTGCCATCTTTTCACTATCTGTAGTGATATCCTTGTACCTACTAAAGATGATATATTGTATCTTATGTTCATAATATTTTATAAACCGTTTCAGATAAGTAAATGAACACTTTTTCATTTCATTGTCACGTTAGTTTAGGGTTGGAGGATCCAATCTCATCTGTTAGTTAGTTGTAATTTTATACAACTTAGACAATCAAGCCATTTCTGCTTCTCTTATTAACATGTGAATTCAAAGAATTTTCAATTAAAATGAAAACTTCTATGTATTTTTACCTTCTAGAATTAATGTGTCACTCCTAGTAAATCCTCCAATTAATATAAATAAAAATATAGACTCTACTCCCAGTATTATTTATTATTTTCCTAGATTTAAAATATTTCTAAGTTGTCCTCATACATGAACTCTTTTCCTTAATATTACTTGTTTCAAATATGAATTTAAAATATTTCTAAATTATACTCCTAGATGAACTTATTTCTCCACTTTATTTATTAGAGTGAATTTATTTTATAATTCCAATTTTAGATATTTCCAAATTGTATTTCTATGTGGACTCTTTTCCTTAATACTATATATTTTTAAACTAAACTTCAGATATAAATTTGTACTTATACACTGATTCTTGTCTCAATATCAATTATTTTTTAGTTTTTAATACAAATTTTGTATTTTCCATAAATTGTATTTCTACATGGACTCTTATGTCAATATTTATTATTATTTGATCCGAAGTTTAGATTTTTCTAAATTGTGTTTCTGCTTGATTTGGCTTTCTCAATACACACAATCTGAATGAATTATTCCATCTGCCCCTATCACCACAAGCAGCACTTGAGTGGCAAGATCCTCATTGCATTCCTTAAAACACAACTATAACAAATCTCCATGATCAATGGATTGGAACAGTGTATGCTACGAAACAAAAAAGGTTTATTCCCTCTTTTTCGCTCATTTCCCTCTTGGAAGAGCAAATGCACAATGAAACTCAAGGTCTTCCATTGGATACTCTTGATGGACCGTTCAAACACGAGACCTTCTGCAAAGAAAGAATCTCCACTCTAAATAAGGAACTAATTGGGTAATATGCAACTCTTTTCATACAGAAGATGTGCTGCACTTATTCTTTAATTGTCCTTTGGCAGTTCAATGCTGAAATTACGTCGGAATACAGTGGGCCACAAACTGGAATTCATGAACATGGTGGTAACAGCAAAGCAAAATTTTAGACATCCGTTCTTCATTGAAGTTTTTGCTATCGCGTTATGGAACACATGGAAAAGAAGGAATGACCTGATTTTCAACAATATCACACCTTCTTTCAATCTTTGTAAACTACTTTTTGGGGATGATTTTACTCTTCTTTTGTTTAGAGTAAAGGATCAAGACCGTCAAACCTGGCAAACATAGATTGGCAATTTGTAATTTTGATTCCTTCCCCTTTCCCCTGTACAGTCTCTTGTAATTAACATTCTTTAATCTAATTTACAGTAGAAGCCTCTCCTACTGTTTCCTCATAAAAAAAACTGATGTAGTTCAGGTGGTTGGTTGGGCCTGTTCAACGTGGTGTAGCTTTATTCAGTGGAAATAAATCTTGACTTAATTAATCAACTGATTTACTGTTTTAAACTACAACTGTTTACAACCGCCTTTATGCAAATAGTCACAAACCTCCTTTTGTCTCCCTTTGCATGAATGCATTATTGGTGTGGTTTGTGGTTTGCTGAGTACGCTGGTTATACTCAGCCTTGCTATAATTCCTCTCTTTCAAAAGTTTAGTGTTTCTGTTCTGAAGATGGTGTTAGAGGATCAAGGATTATACCCAGTTGAGTTCTGCCTGTGGAGTGGAGTTGAAGTCTGCTAGGTGTCGTGCCCCGAAAATACTTTTCCCGAACGCTACACTTCAACAACCATGATACAAAAGACACATCTTTATTATATGGTTGAGTTTTGCAGTAAAACAATATTTTAAACCACTTAGTTGCCCAAGGTAAATTTGTAAATCTAACCATAAGAGTAATCAAGATTATTAATTAAGGCCGTGAACCCACATGAACCTGCGTTAACCCAAGGGCCTACGATGAGTTAGACCGAACTGACAGCCCTATAGCCAGGCCCCAGCTCGTCCCAAGCCAACCTAGGCCAACCATTCCAGGTTTTTAGTTGATTAACCAAGTTTTAAGAGGGAAACCACTAACTTGGGTACATTGCTAGCCTTGGCCATAGCCGAGGGCGCAACTATTTGAATAGATTATACTCTGATTAGAGGTGTACATCTTTTACACACAAGAAACACCTTTACTCTGCATTCTATTGCAATTGGAACCCATCATAAAAACGTGGCATAACCCTTCACCCATCCTAGTTGTGAACAAAAGTGCCGACGCAACTCCGCGTATGGCCGATATCCCGGGACAGGTAGGTTAGGGTTGAGCCCCACAACATCAGAACATCCCTCAGGAGTGGCCACCGAGATGCCCGTCCTGTGCCACAACACCTTGATTATCGAAATACTCGCCCGATAACCTTCATTTGTCTCAGAGATATCCATCACCCGACTTTAGCCATCTCTATTCGTGTCCTTTTGTTCATGACTAGACTGAGCACCGAGTTAAGCCTTACCCATTTTAGACATGTGGTTAGTATGATAGTGCTTTGCAACAGAGGCTCGAGCTTAATCCTTATAGCACCCAAGGTACGGCTATCAAAACCAAGCCACGCACCTCGAGCCCAGCCTAAACCATTTTGGGAGTTTTGAAAGGGGAAGAGTGTGTCCAGAGCTTGTATTAAACCTCAGTCCAATGTATCCAATGATGTTTGTGAAACAACTCCCAAAGTCTAATGTTGTAAAACATCTAAGGGTTTCTAATTAAGCAAGGCTAAGCAAAAGTCTAGCAAGTACTAGTGAGTGCCGATCTATAGAGTTCTCACTAGTAGGGTTTTATTTACCTAGGATTGTCAAAGTGATAATCTTAACAATAACGAGTAATAAGGTCATAACAAGGAATAATAGGCATGGATAAGTAAAACAATTATTTGTAATAATTTAATAAAGAAAAATGCAATAATTTAAATCAAAATAATTTTATAAACTGGGAATCAATATGCTCAAAGATGATACGACTTGCCTTGCTTAGACGGAACGGTCTTCCGGACACGAACCGCGCTTCGGAACCTCTAGAATGACGGGAGCTACGCGAAGCACCCAAGCAAAGCTAAACCCTATAAAGAAGCAATAATAATACATAAAAATAAAAGCACAGGGTTCTTTAGATTATAGCAAAAATTAAGAGACTTGAACGGATTGATTCGGAGTTCGTATGACCAAGATATGATCATCCGAAGTTTAATGCTGTTATATGGAGTTTAATTAAGTTTTGCAACTATAAAACATGTGTAACTCCAGCCCGGAAAAGAAAGTAAGGTTGCGCTATTGACCTGTGGACCCCACATGTCAATCTAAAGGAACACGGTGGACTGAGTACACAGAGACAGTCCACGGGCCGACGGAAGCGGACCCTGTGTGTCAACCGAAGCGAGTGGTCAATAAACAGACCCCACTAGACACCACACGGGCTGCACACGTGGACACCACGTGGCTACCGAGCGGGCACACAAACACGGTCATCACACGTGCACGCGAAGGCTGTGCGAATGATTGCCGATAATGGTACCCAGCTATCGATTTGGAGTTCGTATGACCAAGATATGATCATCCAAAGTTTAATGCTGTTATATGGAGATTTACAGGCTATTGTAATTAAGTTTTATGACTATAAAACATGTGTAACTCTAGTCCAGAAAAGAAAGGAAAGGTTGCACTGTTGACCTATGGACCCCACATGTCAACCTAAAGGACCATGGTGGACTGATTACATAGAGACGGTCCATGGGCCGACGGAAGCGGACCACGTGTCAACCGAAGTGAGTAGCCGATAAACGGACCCCACTAGACACTATGCGGGCTGCACACGTGAACACCACGCAGCTATCGAGTGGGCACACGGACACGGTCACCACACATGCACGCGAAGCCTGTGCAAACGATTGCTGATACTGGTACCCCAGTACCGGGACCGACAACTGCACGACGGGCACGGGGGTGACACCGAGGGGATGAGGACGGGTGAGCAAAGGAGGGATCCTCACCACAATTGGAAGAGGCGTAGAATGACGACGACGAACGGGCACAGCGGATGCGGCTCGGGGTAGACTGACGACGATGAGGAGACGACTCTGGGCGGCGACCCTAGGACGAAGGTGAGACGAGACCGGCACAACACGGAGCCTAGGACGAAGACGACAACGGGGCTGCAGCACCCTTGACGGAACGAGGACGACGAACGGGATTTGCTTGACGCAGGGATGCCACGACGATAAGGACGACAACCGGGAATGACTTGGAGGAGGACAATGTTAGCCGTAGGCGAGACCAAGGTGGAACGTTTTGCGGCGATGCTGACGATGATGGCGGCACAGCGGGGGGACGAGCCGGTGAGAAGAAACGGCCGGCCGATGGGACGTGGGCGAGGACGAACGTTGACGACGACGATGGCTAGCAAGATTCGTCCCATGTGGAGGCGAGGTTGGGGATGGCCTTGCCACTGCGATGATAGGGGTGGTGATGGTGTGGTCGATCGGCACGCGGGCGAGGAGGAAGGGCCGATTGAAGAAGCTCTGGTGAGGAGGATGGACCAGGCACGTGGCGGTCTCTAGGCAAAACCGAGGGCAGGCCAGGGGAGAGGAAAGCGTTGTGATGTCGGGGGAGGTGGTGGCGCAACTAGCCGGCGCACTGACAAGGCGGTAGGAGCGGCCGGAGTCGGCGCCGGCGAGACCGAGGAAGAGGCGGCGCGGGCGATGACGATGGGGAGCTTCCGGCAGGCTTCGACGGACGGGAACCGGCTGCTGGGATTCTCTTGGCTGTTTCTAACACAGCAGGGAAAGCGGAGAGGCTTGGTGTCGACCGAGGCGGCTAGAGCGCGCTCGGCGGCGGAGAGAGAAGACGAGCGCGTGGAGAGGTGGCGTGGCCGCAGGGAAGCTCAGGAGGAGGCAAAAACAAGAGAGGGGAAGGAGGGGGTTCCATTTTATAGGCTCCGGAGGGGAGCCGGCCACGGGAGAGGCGGGGCCGGCGCCGAGAATGGTGGCCGGCGGCCATGGAAGGTGGCCGGGAAAGGCACAGCCATTCCGGGTGATGGAGGATGCCATGCAAGGGGGAAATTGGGGGGAATTAATTCCCCCCCCCCCCAATTAATTTTGGAATTATCCGTTTGAATCGAGCGGATTTTGGGGAGGACTCAAGCAGGTTTTCACGGGAGTGAGGAGAGGAGGCCGGCGGGAGGAAGGAGACGAGTCTGACAGGCGGGACCCACGTGAGGCGTGCGGTCAGCGCACGTGCACCGCGCGTGTGTGGGTGGTGCGGCTGGCGCTGGGCCGCGCGAGGGAGGCGGCTGAGGCGGGAGGGGCAGGGTGGCTCGGGCCGAGGCAGCCCGGGGGAGGAAGAGAAGGAGGTGGGCCGGCCCAGGGAGAAGGAGGGAAAAGAGAGGAACAAGTACATCAAAGGTCCCTCAACTTGTTATCGAGTTACAAAATCGTCCCCTAACCATAAAACCGGACACAACGCATCCCCCAACTTACAAAACCAATGCAAACTAGGTCCCTCGGTGGTTTTGATGCCTGTTTTATCTGACGTGGCAGCTGGGTCAGCTTGAGACCCATGTGGGCCCCACATGTCAAGTGCCACATCTGCAGGTTCTCTTCCCCCTCCTCTCCGTCCTCTCTCTCACTCTTCTCTTCTCTTTTGGCAAGCCGGCCGACGGCTGAGGAGGAGGCCGCCAGGGCGAGGCGGGAGAGGTGGAGGCGATGGTGGCAGCTGCGATGCTGGAGAAGGCGAGGGCAGCGACGGCTTAGCTTACCTTAGCTTAGCTTTCATCGATCATGCCGCCGCCTCGTATGAATGCACTTGACTCAGCTACATCGGTTACATTTGTCGTTGCTGTGTCGTTCTTGGTTCATGTAGCGGCTGTGGTGGTGGCGGCTTCCGCATCGACAGGGACGAACAGGCCACACTTGATGGCGGAGTTCATTGGCAACGCGGTGCCGAATGGCACGCAGAGCTTCATCAACGTCGGGCACTCGGCAGCACTTGCCTCCGTCGGTGGCAAGGCGGCGTGCTTCGGGCAAGAGCAGTTCTCCACCGTCCACATGCTGTCAAGGAGCTATGAAGGGGAGCCTATCGCGAGGCTTGGCGGCAACGGCGGCTACGAGTTCAGGTACTCGACGTCGATGGCCGGCGGCGGGCATATGTCCGGGCTTGGCGCGCAAGGCGGCACGCCGTTCTTGAAGTCCGGCATCGTCGGCAGCGACAAGTGGCAAGGCGCCGCCCAGTAGTTGGGAGCGTTTGATTCGGCAGTTGTTGTGTTCGTCTCTGCATGTCAGGTGTGGCTTAGCATTCTCGTAGTACTGTGGCACTGTGCTCTTGTTTTCGCCACTGCCGCTGCCCTCGCCTTCTCCAGCATCGCAGCCCGCCGCCTCCTCCTTTCCCGCCTCGCCCTGGCGGCCTCTGCCCTAGCCGCCTGCCGGCTTGCCAGAAGAGAAGAGAAGAGAGAGAGAGAGGAGGAAGGGAGAGGAGGGAGAAGAGAACCTGCTGATGTGGCATCTGACATGTGGGGTCCACGTGGGTCTCACGCTGACTCAGCTGTCACGTCGGATAAAACCAGGGTAAAAACCGCCGAGGGACCTAGTTTGCACTGGTTTTGTAAGTTAGGGGATGCGTTGTATCCGGTTTTGCGATTTGGGGACGATTTTGTGACTCGATGAAAAGTTGAGGGACCTTTGATGTAATTTTTTCAAAAAGAGAGGCAGGGGAGAGAGGCTTTGGGCCGGATTTGCCCAACGGGTGAGAGGGGATTTATTTTAGGTTTTCTATTTTAATTAAATCTTAAATTATTTTTTGTTGCATTAAAATTATTTCTGGTGCTCTTAAAATTCATGTAAAAATTAGGGAGACATTTTATAACATGGAGAATTTAAGAAAAATAATCCGGGTAACATTCGAATTTTTCTTGTATGTATTTTAATGTTTTCCAATTTCTTTTTGAATTTTAATAAATTTTATTATTCCTTTTAGGGAATGATTTTTAATTAAAAATCGCTAGGATCGTCCCTTTCTACTGCTGCTTTCTTTACTGTGTGAGGACTAACTGACTAAGCACCTCTTCTATAAGTATTTATGCTTTATTTGCGTTTGGATCTATATATTAATTTGTCATTTTGTGTACACTGGCTTCATTCTTGGACATGGATTTATTACACAAAAAATAATTTGGAAATTGGCTAAATTTCTGGACGTGGCAAGTATCTTCTGCATATCCAAGCCTCGAAGCTAGTCTATTAGTAGATGCAATATCCTCTGAAGTTTTGTTTGTGTGGCACCAGATTCATCAACGTTTGTTTTGTGAATCAGCGTGCATATGTATGCCCACATTTTGGATTATTCACATGCAGCACTTTGTCTGGTGAAGTGGTGAACGCATCTCAGGCCATTCACAGTGGGCCCACTTACGTGTCATTCTGCCTCGAGCTTACATGTAGGAGATTCTCAGCCACATCAGCATTTCCCGTGACCAACCCAGGACCAAGTGACCAAAGTGAGACACACGTTCTTCAGCAAAACTTTGGCAGCTTTGTCAGGTCGCTAGGGAAGGGAGAGAGGGAGGGAAGAAAGCTCAGCACATCCGAAGCTTGAGGCCGACGGCGAGGAGCTTGAGAACGACGCCGGCCATGGCTGCGCCCTTTCGCGCGCCGAGAATCTCCTGCCGCGCCGTCCCCCGCTGGTTGGAGGAGAGATGGCACCATCATCCCCGCCATCGTCGAGCTTGTTGTCCTCGTGCCGCCCGTCACCGTCACTGCCCGAGGCCAAGTCCAGCCAGATCTGGCCGTCCCACCACCGCTCCGCCCTGCCACCGCCTCGCTGCCACGCCGCTTGGTGCCCGGCGCCATCGCCGCTTGGCTCGCCGCTGCTTGGGCCGCTCGGCGTCGTCGCCCCGCCGTTGCCCCGCCGCTCGGGAGAGAGAGGGGAGAGGAAGAGAGGGGAGAGAGAGGGGGGAGGGAAAGTGAAAAGGAAAAAGTGGTATGGTGGGTCCCACTATAAGCTACTTGTAAGGTCACTTGCATTGTAGATAAGTGGCTTTTGGTGTTCTCTAGCCCAGCCCTAAGCCCAGGCACACCATTTCTGATGGCGCACTGCGAGTGCCCTCGTAGGCTGGTATGGTCATGTGAAAACTTATCCACCGAACGGTCTAGTGCCCTCTCATGGTCGATGGAGAAAGTTGAAGTAACGTGAGGAAGTGCAATTAATCGATCATTGTTGTTCCTTGCGTGAAGGTGTGTGACAATAACGAGAGATTTTGGTTAACTACATCATCATGAAGTCAACATGAGCCAACAGAAACAAGATCCATGCCATTACAACTTGTTTGATTTTGAAAAAGATACTATTTCTATTCGTCTATTTGGAGACATGCCATTACAATTTGACAAAAAAATGGACATATGCCACTACTTACCTCTTCAAAGCATTTATAAAAAAAAACAAATTGAAGAAGTTGTAATGCATTGAAGTAGATGTTTAATAAATAACTAAAAAATTTGAGAAAACAATTTCTGTGAATTATATATGTAATTTGCTGAAGCTTTGAAAAATCATAGAGAATTCATTTTCACCCTGATTTGAGTGAACCAAATTACCGTTGATCCTCATAATATTCTCCTTCGTGTGGTTAAGTAAATTTTTTTTGACAAATATAGGGCAGATCTACAGCTAAATCTGAATTTTCAAATAGTGAATAGTAACCTTTGCAATTTCAGCATTTTTAAACTTTGAAAGCTTTATAACTAAGGCGTATGAAATCAGATTCTAATGATTTTTTCACCTAAATTTATCTAAAATCATCCTATATCTACTGTACTAGTACCATGCATGTTTGAGCATTTTTAATATTTGGTGTTCATTCGAGTTTCATTTAAATTTGAATAAACGACAAAGTTACAGCCGTGGAGGAGTGTGAGCACGAACCTGATACTTGTGATGAGTTCACTGAGTAAGGCAAGTCCTATTCAATTCCTCCTCCGATCATGTTGTATGTCTATATTTTCGTAATGCAATATTGTCTATAACTTGTATGCGATGTTGAAAAAATTGGGTACCGATAGAACAACTCCTACTTGTTACATTATCCACCTTGAATTATTGTTCATATTCCTGTTGATATACCTAGGATGCCTTGTAGTAGTGTCCAAGTACCAATTTTAGTATATTCGAGATACTAATATAGCTATTGCTTAGCCATGCCTAGAAATTTTGATGGATATCAATGACACAATATTCACTCTTTCAAATTAGTCATTTGATAATATTGGACAGGGGTATTGCCTCTATTATTTGTGAAAATAAAAACTAAAAATAATGGTTTTAGAATTGGGTGGCAAGTGATGTGCATAAGGTGATAGTTGCACATTGATAGGGTGTCACGCCTGGAATTTCTATGCAAAACTCCAAACGCTTACATGCGTGTAAACCCTGGTCCAAGAATCAGCCGAGACACACAATAACAAATTGATAATAGAGTGCAATTATTATTCCAATTAATAGGCGAATATAAAGTCACTACAGAGGTAGATAGTTCCTCTCAAACAATAAAGATCTAAGCAGCGGAAAATAAAATAAAGAGCGCAGACGACTCCATCCCACAAGCAGCTTGACCAGGGCTACGCCTAATCCTCCACACCTTTAGCATCACTGTAGAACTCCTCCTCTGATGAATGATTGCAAGGTGAGTATATGACATACTCAACAAGCCACGCAGCAAATATGCAAGTGCAGGGGATAACAAAGGATGGCATAATATAGTCTCATTTGCATAAATGGCATTCAATAAATACTTCAGAATTTAGAAAAATAGTAAAGTATTTAATTAAACAATACTAATCCAACGCTATACAACATACCCGTTGCATAGGCCCAACCATTCTGAACAACCATTCCCGGTTGCCCAGTTCTATTTCCAAACCAGGAATATACCATTCCAAACCAGGAGCTAAACAAGTTATTACCAATTACAGCATCATTTATTATGGTGAGAGGTGTGAGACTAATCACGAAAGACATTGTTAGACCCGCCCATAACCGCAGGCATGACTATTCGAATAGTTTTACTATGGCCAGAGGTGTACCACTGTACCCACAAGACACAACCTTAACATCATGTCAACCATGCGTCGCGATACTTAACAAGTACCCGAATAGAGATTGTGACAATACCCTCCGCATAGCACAATTCAAATCAGTGCACCATTCCTGGATCATAATCACCCACTTATAAAACAAGGCATGGACTCCCTAGCGACCCCCGTGGGCTTATCTCCGCCACTTCTCAGTCTGGTGCGTCGCGATGAACCACACTATACAAAAGGTAAAGTCATTGCCCACGCTGGCTTGTGGTTGGCACGGTTAATGTTTCACAACCGAAAATCGTGAACCGGTCCTTAATTGTCATGAGCACGACCATCAAAACCATGTGCTCACAACCCACCATTACCATGTTTTAGTTGGCATCTTAATTAATCAACCTATCATGATTAACCATCATGAGCTACCATTAAACCATCATTAAGTAATAGTGAATCATTAATTATCCCATTCATATGAGCTAGCGTCTCTAAGCATGGCTAAGCATCCTAATTACTTTAGCTAAAACCATATAATGTTCTAGCTAATCCAATTATTAACCAGGTGACAAAGTATAGGTAATCAATAACAAAGGGCTATAACAAAGGCAATATGTCGTTCCCACCTGGTGACATTCAAAAATAAATGCAATAGTTGAATAGAAACAATAGCTTTAAACTGGATCAACATGCTCAAAGGGTTGTTTGGGATCTGTGTGACTTGCCTTGCTGGCCTTGGAATTCTTCAAAGTCTTCTCCTGCAAAATCGGACTCTCCGGGAACGTCGGAATCTAAACATAAAAGACCAAAATCACCAAAACAGTACATAAAAAATCATAAACAGCACATGTGGATATTTTTAACATGTAGATCTCAATTTTAGAAAAATTTAAAGACTTGAACCAACTAAATCCGAGCTAAGATGAATTAGTTATGAATTTTTAAAGATTAAACCGGATTAAATCATTTATATAGATTTTAATTGGATTATGACGCTATAAGGAATTATTTTTGAAAAGGAAAAAATGATTTATTGTGTTAGCGGGCTCGGGTTTACGGTGGACCGGGTGCACGAAAACGGTCTACGGAACGAACGGCTGAGATCTAATCTAAACAAAACGAACGGCCGAGATCGATCTAATCTATTGCGGGTCTATGGCTGACGTGGCGTTGACGTCGACGATGACGTCATTGCCGACGGCGGCTCGGCACCACGTGCTCGCTGGCGAACGACGGCGCAGCGGCGCAAACGGACAGCACCTACGGGTAGAGGGCGACGCGGCGAACTCACCGAGGGCTCTGGCGACGACGGACGGCAACAGACAGCGACGGCGGCGAGGTCGAGGCGGCGAAGACGTTCGGATCGACGGCGACGGCGATGCTCCGGCGATCTTCGGCGGAAACGGAGGACGAGACGAGGACGAGACGACTTGGCGAACCCGACGACAACCTCCCCGAGCGATGATGACAACCAGAGCGGCGAGGGCGCACGGCTGGACTTGCTACGGCGACGGCGGCGCACGGGCTAACGCGGCTAGAGCTCTACCGGCGGTGGAGGGCTAAGGCGAAGGTGGCACGAACAGTGGAGGTCTCGGGGGTCCTTTTATAGGGGCTAGGGGCTGCGGCTAGGCCCACGGCGTCCGGCGGAGGCGATGGTAGGTTTAAGGTTGGAGGGAAGAAATCGAATCTGAATCGAACTCGAATCCGACGATTTCCAAACGAAATTAGCTAAAGTTTCTATAGGGGAAAAGATAGAGGAGATCGAAGGGATCATTTCCCCTCTATCAATTTGATCGGATCGGGAAAGATGCGACCGAATTTGGAAGGGGCGGCGGCAGCTTGCACGCGGCTAGGTGGGAGAGAGGAGGGAGAGAGGGGCGGACTGGCTTGGTGGGCTGGCTTGGGCCGGGCGCACACAGGCCGGGGAGAGAGAGACTTGGGCTGACTTTCGGCCCAAATCCAAAAGAAGGATTTTTAAACCTTTTTCCTTTTAAATTATTCATGAAATGCAATTCCATTTATTAAAAATACTTTCTTGGCTCAAATAAATCCTAGAAAAATCTAGTAACTATAGAATCAAGAGAAGTATTTAATAAAATTTTATCTAGTCCACTTTTATATTGGAATTTATTACTTAAAATTAGATCTTTTCTTCTAGGCTTTTAAAATCATTTCTTATAATTCCATTTAAACAACAATTTATAAATTTGGGATTTTTAGGGCGTGACATAGGGGGAGTGTTCGTCTGGGTCGATTAAGGACTAAACTATGTGTCACCAACTAAGATGTATCATGCAACCACATGTGTTATTTATTGGGGTAACCTTAGCTTACTAAGTTGCTTATTGACTAGGCTTGTATTTTGGTAGGCTGAAGTAATATGAGTTATGATGTGTGTTGATGATGATTCTATTGTGTTGAGTTTAACTCAAAGGAGTTACCCCATGTGTCAGGATACGGCATGGGCGTCTAAGTTTGTCCAATACGGCACGCAGAACCATTGGGTTGCCACTATGGCGTTAGGTTTAAGGTGTGAGCCGCCACCTAACAACGCTAGGTCATATGCCTTAGTGTGAATTTTCACTCACCGTTGTTGATGCAAGGCTAGACTTTGAGGAATGTAACAACTACATCTCAAGTATTAAATCAGGTACCTTTCGGTATCGCGTGGCATGCTTGCATGATTACTATTTTGTGTCATATGGATACATTATACAAACTCTGCAGATTGATTCTAAACTAATTGATTAACTGTTCTCATGGTCATGAGCGATTTGGTGAAATGATACAAGTATAGTGTTGGTGATTTTTGAAATGATATGTGAAATTGGTATGGTGTAAATTCAGTGCTGATTTTGCCCGGTGTTAGCTGAGAATGAAATGGTTACTTGCTGCCATGGAGTGCGCAAGTATGATATTATTATGATGCTTATGTTACTACTATTGTTTACTTGTTGCTTTACAAATTTAGTTGCAATATATAATTATTACTATTGCGAATAAAAAATTGCTTATGCTAAAATTTAGTCTACAACGATAACCTCCTTTGATCTCAGCTTGCAATAGACATATACTTCACATGGTTTGGGTAGGACTTGCCAATACATATGTATTGACCCACCTCTTATTGTTTTTTTTAGACATTGATGTTGGAAGTGAAATGCTTAGGGACGAGTACTTTGCACCGTGTAGGAGGTTTCGAGGATGGTTCTTTCTAGGTTGATTCCCTGTCGGTTTCCTGGGTTGGTTTGGTAGATGGGTATACCAAAATGATATTTTGCTATTCTTATTCTGCTACGTTTAAACTCTTTCTTTTGGCTGGTTGACCCTATTTATATTGTATGACTTATGCACTCGCTATGTTATGTGAACCATGTTATCTATTTGTATGCGTACTATGTATGGATGTGATGATCAGGTTGTGGACTCATGTACTATCTACTAATCATGGGACTTAGACGGTTTACGCTTCGGGTATTCAGGAATTCCATTCCTAGATGCCGACAGCCATGGCCATGGCCAAGGCCAATTTGCCCTTTGCCAGCCATCCTATAAATAGCACCCTAGCCTCTGTTCACCATCATCCACCATTCACTTCTACATCAATACTTTAAAGCTTTACCTCACCACATTTTGTCCGAGCTGTCGCGGAATGCTGATCAAGCACTTAGTGTGCGACCATGCTGCCATTGATCCAGTCTACTCCAAGCATCAAGACGTAGCATGAAGCATTGCAATCTACTGTAGCATGAAGCCACCCTTTCTTCACCATCTATACAACATAGTCCTCGTGCCACATCAAAAAATTACATTGTGCACCAGTTTGCAAAACACAACAACAACACACATTTAATCAAATTGAAATTCCTAAAGCTGAAATGTAGTGAAAGCCCTAGAAACTTGGGGGAAATTGCTTACATATTGTCCGATCCCACTACCATGGAATCGTCCTTGCAAAACAGGCATTTCACAAGAGGAAGATCGCTGACCTAGGAACTCCGGGCTCCCACTATACCACGTGAGGCAAAAAACGAAGAAGAATATATCATCATCATGCGGTTGTGGCCACCTACGCCTCATCGTGGCCGTCACGGTCAACACCACCTTCGCCTTGTGGCCACCATGGAGAAAGTGGTCACCTTGATGTTATCGCCACCATCACGGTATGATGACAGATGTGCTTGGCCACCATGGGTCTTCAAGACTGATGGCTCAGGCCATGTTCCAACCAATCCAACTCCATATGAGCCAAATACTATGTAGGCATTTCGGTCTCTCCATGTATAAATGTAGGCCCTCTCTTGTTTTGTCAGGCCAAATACATAAAAATATTGGGGGCGATGTCTAATGGCTAATTACCATATTTACATAGTGTCTTCAACCGAAAGTTTTACTCTTGTGGTGTCTACAGCTAAAATTGCAAACTCACGTAGTCCTAAAATAAAATTTGCCATATTTCAAAGTTACTTATTGTTTTGTCTAGCAAACAAAAGAACTTGACACTATCTGTATCTTGAAGCATTGTACGTTATGACTTTAGTTTTGACAATGATAGCTAATGATAACATACATCAAAAGTCTTCGAACTGAAAAGTCCCATTGGGCATTTCATTTTCGTCCATATATTTATGAAGGGAAATTAAATAAGATTTCTTACCTGATTTGTGGTATGAATAACCACTATATAACCTTTATAATAAGATGGTTATACTTTGATGAAAGAAATATATGTGCTTTAACTATTAAAATTTATATTTCACGTGTTAGGGCAAAATTTTAGAACTATATTTTTATTGTGTTTCAAAGTTTTTTTCTGAATGTTTTGACGACTAAATTATTTATTTCATAACGTATATTTTGCTGATGTCAATTGAAACATTCTAATCCTACCACTACTACAGAAACCTTAGTAGGTTCCACTAACAAGGAGGAATCAAAGGTTCCACTAACAAGGAGGAATCAAAGGTTCCAGTTTTGGAACCAACACCTTTGAGGTTCCATGAATAAAAAATAATTCGAGCCGAGGCATCGAGCAGCTCTTGATCACACAAAGAGAGGAGGTCGCTGCTGCCACTACTATTGTAGTCGTCGAGTGGCATGCCCCGTGCGCTGTGGCAGATTCGGCCGCCCCCATGCGCGCGGCGATTAATCCGGTCGCCCCCGACTGGAGAGAAGGAGGGGCAGCCATCGCCATCCCAACGGGTGTAGGTGCATGAGAGGGAGAAACCGAGGAGTGCGAGGATGTGGGCTGTGGCCCAGAGGCTATCCCAGGCAAGCGTGATGGCTAGCGTCCTCACACCATTCACGCATAGTGTGGGATGAAGTGGAAGGAGGAGGAGGAGGTGGCGAGAGGCACAGCTTTGAGGAGTGAAGGGTAGTGCGTGCGCGGGGGGGGGGGGTGGGGGGGACAGGAATAGGTGAGAACGTGAGAGGGGGAGAGGATAGGATCAAGATAACGAAGTGATAGGCTCAACTCCTACACTCACTAAGAAAAATATGTGGTCCCCCGTCTCGGACGGTTAAGAAAACTGACACATATATTTGTGTGTATGTGTAGCACTTTATAACGCAACAACCTCATAGACACCAGTTTTATTATATATATATATATATATATATATATATATATATATATATATATATATATATTAATTGACACACACAGACAAACTATAACGCACCCAATGTTAGTATTTTTTTTAGACCAAGTACTCCCTCCGTCCAAAAAAAATCCAATCCTAGCATCTCAAGATGAAATTAGTGGCGAGTGATAATGACTAAAATGCCCTTAATAAATAAAAAACATAGTAAGAGTAATAGGTAGGGGTGAAAACGGTACGAAAACTTTCCGTATTCCGGACCTATTTTCGGAAACGGAATCTGTCGGTCAGAATTTTTTCGGAATTTTTCAGAAACGGAAACGGATTCGGAAATACTTTCTCGGACACGGAATCAAAAATGATAAGGGCAGTTTCCGTCGGAACTCGCAATCCGTCGAAAACTTTCCGGAATTTTTTCTCGGAATTTCTAGAAATACCCTGGATTGTTTTTTTAAGCACTAAATAGTTTATACCATGGTGTTTGGCTATTATTTTTTAAATAATATTTGTTATGAAAATCTAAAATTACATAATAATATTTTTTTCATACATTGGGATTTATCAACACATTACTAATTTATTCTATAGATTGTGTTTTGTGATGTACTGTTGATACTTAATAATTGGACTTATATGATTGTGTTTTACGATGAATTGTTGCCCGTTGAGACTTGAAAATTGGATTTATCAGTTAGAGGGGTTATTTTTATTCCGATAAATTTTTGTTACCGTATTCGCGCCAGTTCGTTTTTGCTCCGTTTTCGGTTGCGATAATATTCGATTCCGTTTTCGTATCCGGGGTTTCCGATTTCGATTTTGATTCCGAAAAAAAATATGAAAATAAAAACGATAAAGATGATTTCCGTCAGTTTTCGTACCGTTTTCACCCCTAGATAGGTAAAGGGTATTGAAGGGATAAAACTTCTGCTGAGAGTAGGTAGGATGGTAGAAGTTAGTTTTTGGTGGGACAAAATTTAAACTATAAAAGTTGAGTTTTTTTAGGACGAAGGAAAAATATAACACGTACTATATATAAATAATTATATATAATTATCCTATTATATAATTATTTTATGTAGTAGTAGTACATGATATATCGTAGGCCGATCCCAAATTAAATATTACAATCTATCTGATATATACATGTACGCAATCCATTTAATGTTACCAAGAAAAAAACGGTGTGTACCTCGTACTGTGCCACCGCCCACAACCGTGCCAAGCATACTGGTCCATATACTTATGTAGTACACGCACGTGTTGCTTTGTTTTGCATAACCGGTTGATCTAGCAAGAGGAGAGAGTACACTACAGTACTACACACCGTATCAGAATTTCCAAAATTTTGTGTTTACCAGTGGGTACCTGTGTAAGAGGTACTTCTCGATCGAAAATTTTATTTTAAAAAAATATTAGCGGAATCTTTTTTAATTAAATTTAGCAAAATTTCTTCAAATTTTCATCCGGAATTTTGGAATTCCGGTCCCCTTCACGCATTCGAAACGGTGGCCCTGCACGGCTGTACCGCATGGCACTTGGGGTGTCTCTGTGCATATCAAGAGAGAATCCCTTATATGCCACTAAAAATTGGTTTGATCCCTTATATACCACTGAAAATTAGCTTTTTTCTTATATGCCATTGATCTAAATTTGCGCAACCTCTCATGCCACTCTCCGTCAGTTGACCGTGTGTTCACCGTTAATTTTAAAGGAAAAAAGTCGTATTTACCCTTCTGAGTATAGGGCATGCCTAACAACTCAGACAGGCAAATATGTCTTTTTTACTTGAGAGTTAACGGTCAACACACGGTCAACTGACGGTAGTGACATGAGAAGGTGCGCAAATTTAGACCAATGGCATATAAGAGGAGAACCAATTTTTAATGGCATATAAGGGATCCGACCAATTTTCAGTGGCATATAAGGGATTATCGCACATATCAACGTACTCCTATATAATGTACTGTATATAACAATGCTACGACGATGGACAGCTGGTCAGATAGCAGCCAAGCATTGGCTGCGGGGGAAATTATTAGCAGCTGCTAATCACTCACGTATAGTTCGTACTTCTTTTCTCCTGTAGATGAAAGAGATAAGGAGTAAGTTTTTTACACAAAACGAGATGGTATTAACGAATGATTGATTAAGTTTTAATTATTATAAACTTAAAAATTAGATTAAAATAATACTTTAGAGCAACTTTCATATAGAAAGTTTTTCATGAAATATACCGTTTAGCAGTTTGAAAAGCGTGCCACGAAATCTTAATCTTCATCCAACTTTTATTGGAGAAAAAAACAGAACCATAGAGCGGGTGCCCGTGGGAGGCTGGCATCTAGGCGTATATATACACATATAGCTTAGCGTATGCTTGAGTTAAGTTGCTGCATGCCAACTGAGTAATCAACCGATCGACCAAGAAAGCCAGCGAGATGAGCCATCGCCACCATGCGGCGCTGGTGGCGTCCGCGAGCGGACGGAGCCCGAGCTGGGGTTCCGCCATCTCGCAGTCGTTCCGGCAGGTGGAGGCGGAGGACCCGTTCCGGCGTGCGCAGTCGATGAGGGGCCACGACGAGGAGGAGGACCTGCGGTGGGCGGCGCTCGAGAAGCTGCCCACCTACGACCGGATGCGACGCGGCGTCGTCCGCAGCGCGCTCCTGCGTGATGGTGATGACGACCACAAGGACGACGACGACGCGGGCACCGGCAAGGCGGTGGAGCTCGTCGACATCGGGAGGCTTGCCACCGGCGACGCCGCCCGCGCCCTCGTGGAACGCCTCTTGCAGGACGACAGCGAGCGGTTCCTGCGCCGGCTAAGGGACCGCATAGACATGTACGTACGTCTAGTGGCGGAGCCAGAAAATTTCCACGTCTAGAGCTGAGCTAATGAGATTTCAAATATTTTCATAAATTAGCATTTTTCAAGATTATAATGGGATTATGGAGCTAGGCATGTGGCTCAAGCCCTAGCTGCCCCATGCCTGATTCTGCCCCTGCGGATGTCGTTGTACCACATGTCACGCTGTCTTCTACTTAGCTTTTCAGCTCAACTACTACCTCGTTTTCGGTTAACACATTTTTCTCAAACAGCTAAACGATATATGCTTGAAAAGAAAGTTCTATAAAGATGTTTCTTTTAAAATTTAAATAAATTTACTTTTTAAGTTTATAGTTAACAATAGTACTTACTTAATCATTCTATAATGGTTCTCTTTGTTTTATGTCTCGCCAAAAGTTTGAGTCCAATTAAACCCAATTAAGTCTTTATTTTCTTTGTTCAATTTCTCGCGTTTATTTACATGGTCCTGCTGCTGCATACACGCAGGGTTGGCATCGAACTTCCGAAGATCGAAATTCGGTACGAGGAGCTCTCCGTCCAGGCAGACGCCTTCGTCGCCAGCCGCGCCCTACCCACCCTTTCCAACTCTGCCATCAACTTTCTCCAGGCACGTACTACCTTAGATCAGTCCCAACTCAGTCCTAAAATAACGTCAATATACATAGACAGGAAGTATTATATATATTTGCTCTGATCTATTTTATAGAGAGAAAATATCACCAACAGTTAATGAATAAATTGATCCATTAACATCTAATGATAGAACGCAAAAATTTTAAGTGTATTTTATAATTAATATCATTCCTCAATATAGCAAATCTAGACAGTGAGCGATATCGATGGTAGATCGTAGAAGTAGGACGATGGTAAAACATAGAAGTTATGCAAAATACGATAGTATATTATATATAGAATCAAACGAAGTCAAATTATAGAACTAGGCCATAACATTTAACCGAAGCCACTAATGTTTCTTAGCCTGTAATGGTTAGAGATATATTATAGAACTAGTTCATTTCCAATGGTTCATAAAGATTTTAAATGGTTCTTGATTACAAACTATTTGGTCCGTTCAAACGTGGGTTTTTTGTTTGGAATGTTTGTGCTATGCAAAATAAGGCTAGTCTCTAAAATATAATTAATTGAGTATTAATTATAATAAATTTAAAAATTGGTTTATTTATTTTTTAAAAAAAATAAACTTATATATAAAAAGATTTTTTGGTTTAGAACGGGTGCTATAGATAAATGAGTTGCAAAAGCTAAACGAGCTACTGAACTAAGCCTTTAGACGAGAGAGTTGCATGGTCCTTTGATAAAGAA
Source organism: Oryza glaberrima (assembly GCF_000147395.1). Classification (NCBI taxonomy): domain Eukaryota; kingdom Viridiplantae; phylum Streptophyta; class Magnoliopsida; order Poales; family Poaceae; genus Oryza; species Oryza glaberrima. Next base: position 12,323,376 of record NC_068327.1, on the reverse strand, counting down.
CTAGCTAGTGGCCCGCGCAATTACGCGGCTAGCACCTAAATAAAATTATCTATTTCTTACATATAGTTTTACTTAAATTTTGTTTAATAGTTGTCTTGTAGTCTTAGGACTTTGAAACATCAAACCTTATCATCACCGTGTTTTTAATTTTATATTTTTAAAAGTCATGCCAGTCGTTACCCCTTGCTTCTTTGTCACACCTTTATTTGCTTTTTTGATCTACCACCATTTCTATCCATAGTCCTTGGAACCTTTAAAAATTGGACATCGTAGTTTTTAGAGTTCATTCTCTTGTTGGGTTTTGTTTTTATAATTTTTAAAAGTGCTACCAAATATACTGCCACTATACTCCTCTAGGGTCCATTCACTGTCTCCTCTATTCATTGTCAATGGGATTTTAAAAATCAATCATAATTACCGTTTGGGTTTATTTTTTTACTTTCTAGAAATCCCGCCAAACCGTCAGTGGTTTCGCTATTATACTTATCTACTGCCCACCCGCTGTCTCCCCTCTTTATTGTGATTGGGATTTTAAAAATCAAACATAATTATCGATTGGGTTCATTTTTTTACTTTTTAAAAGTTTCATTAAACCGTTAGCAGCTTCGCCACTGTACTCCTCTAGAGCCGTCCGCTGCATCTCCTTTTTATTTTCATTAAGATTTTAAAAACTGAACATGACTATCATTGGTGTTTATTTTTCCTAAACGGCCTACCAGCTGCTTCCCCTCTTTATTTTCTTTGACATTTTAAAAATCAAACATGATTAGCATTGGGTTTACTTTTTTTACTTTTAGAAGTCTCGCTAACCACCGTGACCATGCTACTTAACTTAGCGATGGCCTGATCTCGGGATCGTTCTTGATATTTTTTCACTTCAAAATCCGATTCCAGATCTGTATATCAAAGCTGTCCGTTTGATTTTATTTTTCCTATTTGGAATCCATGTGGTATCCATTTTTTTCCCTTTCCCCCATTCGGACAATATCCTAGCCCAAATACAATCAGTACTCAAACATGCATGCCTGCGCGTGACGTAACGTGAGAGATAAGACTGACTCTCCTATTTGTATTAAGTAGAGTTTGTTTCATACTTGGAGAACTTTTTTTCTGATAAATCTACACCCTTTAATCTAATGCATTAAAATCTAATGGTTTAGATATTTCTTCTTTTCTTTGATTAATGTAGGAATTTCTAGCCTCCATAGCGAACATGATGTCTCTTTTTAAGGCTGATTTAATAATATAATAGATAGATTGATGCATAGGGATTGAATTTTCTAAATGAAATTCATTGGGATGGGTTGTGCATGTACAGTGTGGACATTAGTAATGGGTTCTTAGCCTTGTTTATTAGGAATATTTACTGATATACAGGAGGGAGAAGAGAGGATAGATAAACATCATTACTACGGTTACCAATGGCTCAATAACTATTATTAGCCTTTGTAAATGGAAACTTTGATGTATGAGAGGGGAAAAAAGAAAGACTAGTAATAAAATGTATATTTTTATAGATAAATGGTTAGAGTATTTATTGTCTTAACCGTAACGTCATAGTCTCTAAATAAACTAAATAAATACCCCGCCGCGTTGCTGCGGAAAATTAAGTTACATAATATGTAAAAAAAATATGTAATATGATTATCAAAACTAAAACAAATTGATATTATTTTAAGCCTAAAAAATAATTAAGATTGCATGGTTTTATAAGAGGAGAAGAAGAGAAAATTTGAACCATAGATGTATCATCCAAAGGCTAGAAATAATTGATTTGATGTGACTTAATGAGAGTAAAGAGAAATAACATTAACTAAGTGGGGATGAACTATATAAGTATATAAGATGCGTATCACCTAGCCTAAGAGAAAAAAAAGTCACACTCCTATTCATGTCCTGCCATTGCTAACCACCTCTAACTTATAGTTACTCTTTAAAATAAATAAGTAACATAAGAAATTAGTGCTATTTAGTTATAGGTATAAATCTATATATACTACACCCGTAAATTATTGAGTTTGTGTAAAAAAAACACCAATTAACTATGAAACATAAAAGTTTACACCCCCTCTACTATCAAAACCGGCCAAAATACCCCTCTAAGTGCAATACAATCTAGTTTTAATATTAGTTCACAATTTTAAAATCAAAATTTTGATGTTTTACTTATGTACCACCTATACTTAGCAAGATATGGTCCATTATCTATGGAAACATTCATTACAGTTCCTCAAATCTCAAAGCCCCCTAGGTCCATAGTATTTTTTCAATGATGTGATGCCTACATAGAGTCCACAACTCCACATGGACAAATAGTGATGACTTCAATATAAATAATAAACAAGAACAAAACAAACAAAAAAAAGAGAAGAAAATACTACAATGTGTACATGTCTAGCTCAGTTTCCTCCTTTTTCTTTCATATCCTATACATATATTTTTGAATTGCTAAGTAGAATTACTTGTGGCACCACATCATTATAAACCACCCTGGTTTAGGCCTAAGGACGAATCATGAACACTTTGAAGAGTTCAGAGACCAATAGTGATTGGTTTCCTATTTTTCACTTTTTACTTAAAGATTGATTTCATAGTCGAGAGACCAAAATCGAATCAAGACCATATATACATCAGGGACTAAATATGGAATGTTTCCCTTTTTCTAAGTTAAGCCTGATAGTTGAGGGGTATAATATGGGCTTATTTGTTATTTATATGTTCGTGATTAATAGAATGTGAAGTTGTTTTTATTAAATGGCAGGGGCTTATTGGACAATTTGGTTCTTCAAACAAGAAGACCATCAATATACTAAAGCAAGTCAATGGCATCCTCAAGTCATCCAGGTATAGACTCAAGGAAATAAATGTTGTTCAAAACAATAATCAAATTTCACATACCATGAGAATACAAGGAGTATACAACATTTGATACCCAAAGTCATTTGACCTAGCTAACACATTTATCGAGCAGTAGTAGATCAGGGTGTGCAGTCACCGTCTTATAATTTATATGTATAGATAGCAAAATTACTTTTACTAAAGTTAACAAATAAGATGCGAACTAAAATTTTACCATACTTTCTCTAAAATACTAGTACACCATAGGTAGAGCTTACACAACCCTAAAGAAGTTGTGGACCAATGGTTAAATGGCTAGGTGTAGAATATGTTTTCATTACGAGTAAAGTGTACGGGCGGTCCTTAAACTTGTAGGGTGTGTCATTTAGGTCCCTATACTCTCAAAATGCATATCCAAGTCATAGAACTTGTCATAGTGTGTCATCTAGGTACCAAATCGCCACAACCCCTTCAGGATCCTACATGGCGTTGATGTGGCATGCCACATGGACATGACGTGGCATTATTTTGACTGACAAATGGGACCCATTTAATTTTTTTCCTTTTTCTATTTTTCTTCTCTTTTTTCCCATTTCTTCTCCTTTCTCTATGATCCGTGTTGAAGAAAGGAAAAAAAAAGAAGAATGAGAAGAAAATGAAAAATAAAAAGAAAAGAAGAAAAAAAGAAAAGGACACGTCACGTCCATGTGGCATTGCTACATCAGCGCTATGTAGGATCCTACAGGGGATGTGTCAATTTGGGACTTAGATGATACACTTTGACATGTTCTGGGACCTGAATATGCATTTTGAGAGTTTAGGGATCTATATGACACAACCCTACAAGTTTAAGGACCGCCAATGCACTTTACTCTTTCATTAAAGATCATAGCAAAACCGTCAGTGATATATCAAGAAGGTGACTCATTTTAGGGTGAAACGAGGCCAAACATAATATTTATTCAAGGGAAACCAAACTAAAACCATGGACACAACCAACTCATTAACAAGCTAATCCAAGCATGAAAACATGGGTAGCAATGTTAAAGGGCAATAATACTCTTGCATACAGACACCAACGAACTGCCATCATCATCTCAACATCGTACCCATGATCAGACAACTCTGACTTCACTAAGAAGAACTAGGAAACAAAGCATGCCATGGAACCCAACCCACATTCCCAACTCCAGTGGACCTATGCCATCGTTGCAACATGTCACGCTCCGGCGATGCCACAACTCTGACTACATGACCACCAACTTCATTATGATAGGGTTGAGGCAGGACAAAAGAAGCCCAACAAACCATGAAAGCCAATCCCGTGGTCCATCAGATGGGGGAGAGGTTTCATCGTTGCTCCCAATATAATTGACATCGCTAGCAACTCGACAAATACCCAAGTATGATGTATGTGGTTAGGATCACCAAAGAAATGCCTCTAAGGAAGAGTTGTCGACAATATTGACATCACAACTCGATTTGATAAACTATATCTAGGTTTTCAACTAGAGGGCCTTTGATAGTGGAGGAGATAGGACACCCACGAAAACGCCTTCAAGATGGAGAATGATGCTTTCTCACACCAATCCTTCACAACTCCATGTTGGAAAAGGCATGAAATAATTGCAAAAAACCTCCAATAGATCTGCTAGGATGCCACAAAGCTCCCCTCGAACTTAATTTGGAGACAGATTTGACATGGAGATGAGTTGCCACTACTGTTAGGGTCTAAGCGGCATTGGCATTTGCTTCTTTGGATGCAACCTCCACGCAAGCCTCTACCAACACCACCTCCTCCGCGCTACAATGGATGACTACTGCTCCTCCTCTAACACACCTAGCATTTCCCTAGCTCACTCAGGCCATGTGGCAACCGAAGCAAGCTCCAACTCCAACAGGTGACCTCAGGTCCACCATGGGCACCATGTTGCTTGGTCAAAGCCGCATTAGGTCACACGTGCAGATGGCCACAACTCCACTTACTAGCTGTTGTTCTACACAACTATCTGATCGTTTGCCGACGTGCATTTGTGTGCCACTACACCGCGTGGGATGCCACTCGCACGTTACACCCAACATGTGGAGTTAGCTAAGAACGGCTGCAAACAAGGGCAAGGGTGATCCCACCACCACCTTGCTATGGAATCAACCTAGGAAATCTAGCTCTGTTGGGAAAAGGCTAGATATGAAAGAAATGGAAAGGGCATAGCAGGAAAATGGGGAAAGCAAAACGAAGGGGGAGAAGGAATAGGGGAGGTGATCCTAAGGCTACCGATGGCAGTTGTGATGGGTTGGCGATGGAGGGCAAGAGGGACGTGAGCAAATCACCTCCCAGGTCACCAAAGGAGACAATGTAGTAGTAACGGGGGCTCAGTAGTCCAACCGCTATCCTCCCTGTTGCCTATGGTTGCGTGTACAATATACTAAAATTTGCACTCATCTATGCAATAGTAGTTGCATCTATATTATAACTATGACCACAAATCATTGTTATCAAACCAACATACCATTCATGCTCTTCCATACCAAGTTACCAACCGTGACATGCTGTTTTCTTTATAGAAAAATTAATTTCATCCAAGACATATTTACATACCTTTATACCACTGATAATTTATTTTGGATTATCACCTGAACTAGTTCTCTGTTCATTAGAATACCATGGCAGCTAGTTTCCATATTTTTTTTCTCGTTACCTCACTCAACTTTGCTCTCGCATATTCTCCTTTTTTTCGCTCCCTTCCATTTGTCCCTTTGATCCTCTCATCCCTTGTTGAGGAGCGCACCACCAAGTACCACGAAGAGGGGGAGGAGACCGAGGAACCAAGCTTGCCAACAACCTTATGTGCCGCACCTCCACAACACTGTATGGATCCTCCAATGTCCACACTGCCCCTCCGTAGTACTGCTCGGCTCCTCTGCTCATCCCTACTCATCCACATCATCTGATAGGCTACTCTTCTTCCCAATCCATCCCTTGTGTCCTATTTCCAACACTGGAATGCCTCTGCACACCGTCGTGTTCCACATGCTCGACTCAATGCCTAACCAGACACCTCTGCACAGTTGATTTCAACTGCCTTGTTCACGCCATACCTGTTATGGCATGGTCAACATTCAGTGAAGGCAATTAAGGAGCTGAGGAAGATATGGACCAATTAATGGCCAGTGGAGAGGGTTGATAGAGTTGAGCTGGACAACAAAGGGTGCTCACCTCGCAAACCAGCTGATGGTCGAGATCCAAGATCCGACGTTGAGATGGAATGTGGTGAGTGATTTCTGGGCCTCTTCTTCCAAAGGCCACATGTTGAGAAATTAGGGATGAACAAATTTCTGTAGGGGAAAATTTGGTATTTCACCAAATGAAAATAAATGAAAATCCTTAAGCACAGGAAGAAAAGAACAATAGTGGTGAAATGGAAACCCAAGAAAATTTGAGAATGGAAATCGAAGAAAATTTGAATATCAACGTGTACTACCAAATTTCGCTGCAGTAAAACTAAAATGTCCATATTTTGTGGTATTAAACGAATTTTCCATTCTTTTCTTCATATAAACACTTGCTCGCAGCAACATGGTCCTTTCCTTTTTGTTCTTTCCTCTTCTGGGCTGGTGATTAGTGTTAATACCAGAAAAATGTAACTGATTAGTTTTCATGCTAGGGAATCCTAAGCATAACCAATTTTTCTTCCCTAAGATAATGACTAATAATTGTTCTAATATGCCTAGCATTCTGGCAATACAACTACCTGTTTATTGGTACCGCTATTTGAAGCCCGAGGGCGGTACCAGCACCCCATTTCTTCTGAAATCCTAAACCACTACCTATTTATAGTCACGAGCTATGAATTCCCATTGTGACTATAAATACCTCCCCTGAAGTTGTAAAATCATTAGTTTCCTCATAGTTGTTAATAAATAAAATACCCATACATGAAGAAATCATGACCGTGAATCATTTCCAAAAGTAGTGACATATGCTTATCTTACTATTGCATTCACAAACCATTCAGCTTATAGTATTTGCAACTAGAAATATAGAATTTACATACGGGGTCTACAGGCATTTAGCACCTAAATTTTGCAGCATTTACATTTGGTAACACAAAAAACTAAAAAAAAAGAAGGAGTGGTTTGAAGTAAACCATGATTTGGGGATGGGGAGGAGGAAGAGGCCAAGGCACCATCGTAGAAAGGTTCAAGGATTGCCTTTCAATTGACCGTGGTTGAGGTGGAATAGGACACTGATGCAACCATTGATTGAGCTTGAGATGGGGGGAGGGGAAGATTTACTGGATTACTTGTGGACAAATAGTACAAAGTGAAAGCTTTAGTAACAATGCCTAGTCAAAAGTAAAAAAATATGTGCTAATACCTAGTCCAATGTGTTTTGTGCATAACAATAATAAAATCTAGAAAAATATGCAATCTGCTCGATAAAAGATAGTTGTTGGCTGCTATCGACAGCTCCGCTAGTTGATCTGGAAGGATGGATGACCGCAGCCGTTCAAGATCTTCTGGAGCCACCACCACAATAGACAAGCTAGATCCTCGAGAACTATTAGTGTGCTCCATGGATGGGACCTTCTTTTGTGGCTAGGGATTAGGTGGTGGGGTAGAAGGATGAGGTGAGAGGCATGTGTGTAGGGGAGGGGAGAGGGGAGCAGTGCACGGGAGAATAAGGGATGAATTGTCATGGCAGGGAAATAGGAGTGCAGATTTAAGGTTTTATTATACTTGTGTGTAATTACAATGTGTTGTGAGGGTCTATCCATAGTTGAGGGTGGCCCATTTACAAATTAAAAGTTTAGGTCCACCTACAGTTGCAAGATCGATTTACCACCTCAATATATTTGTTTATAGATTCAGGGTGGTGGCTACATTCTGCCACCACCATGGGCACTATATAGTATAATAAGCATATGAGAAAATCCCCTATGTACCCTTGAGAATTCATCCAATCCCTTATGTACCTCTGAATTTTGCCTCATCCCTTATATACCCCTGAGTTTTTATTTTGATCTTCTCTATGCCCATTCCGTTAGTTGACCGTGAGTTGACCATTAAATGTTTTTGAAATTGACTATATTACCCCTCTCTTATACTTATGTGCTAGTTTAATGATAAAAACACAATTCTTATATGAAAAAAATCTATTTGTAAATAAACAAAGGGAATATAATTATTTGACAACAATTTTAAAAATAAATCAATTTTTTTAAATAAATTATAAATTAAATTTCATGATATTCGTACATTGTTTTCATCAAAATTTGAACCCAACAAATAAATAATTTTGGTTCACAATTTCTAGCTAAAACTCTTATATGGATTTTGTCCAAAAAAATAAATTTGTTCAAAAGTTTAAATTTTCTTTTAAATAAATAATTATGTCCCATTTGATTTTATCATGAGTTACAATTTTTCATATTGTGAATTATGAAGTAGAGTAGATAGCATGTAACTGTAGCAATGGGAAATGGGCAATATGGTCATTTTAGAAAAATTTAATAGTCAACTCATGGTCAACTAACGGAATAAGGATAGAGGAGATCAACATGAAAGCTCAAGGGCATGTAGGGGATGAGGCAAAATTCAGGGGTATAGAAGAGATTGCGAAACATTTCAGATAGAAACCAATCTTCTTATCTATGCTTTCTATATAAGTGAGACCACAAACAGGCACCACATTTAGCCACATCATCAAAATAGTTTCAACCGTTGGATCGACAAGTCTTTCTAGTATTAGCCATTAGATAAAAGTCCCCTCCACTTCCTCACCAATTAAACAACGCCATGAATCACCACCCCATCTAAATGCTATATATTTAATCAGGTACTCAATTGGACAATAATACAATCAAGATATCATATCATATTTACTATTTCCAACCATCATTCAATCAATTTTACATACATATACTAATAGAAATATATGTATATACAAGAAAGTAGATATTTTCTTGAGAATTGCTTAGTAATTTCCGCAGCAAAGCGCGGGGAATCACCTAGTTGTAAGAAATTTTAATGCCATAATATGATAAGTAGAAAAAAGTGGTTAATCTGACTAGTATTATTTTCAGGATGACTCTCCTTCTTGGACCTCCATCATCAGGAAAAAGCACACTTATGCGAGCGCTCACTGGGAAACTTGATAAAAACCTCAAGGTTCTATTCAAATCCAGTCATCTCATGGAATATTACTATTTTATATTGCTTATGATGCATTCCTGCTACCTGCTTATTCATTCTATCACAATCTAGGTATTTGGTAATATCACCTATTGTGGACATAAATTTTCCGAGTTCTATCCAGAGCGGACAAGTGCCTATGTTAGTCAATATGATCTCCATAATGCAGAGATGACCGTAAGAGAGACATTAGATTTCTCTAGGTGGTGCTTAGGTATTGGGTCAAGATACGACATGCTCACGGAAATCTCTAGAAGGGAACGCAATGCAGGCATTAAGCCAGACCCTGAGATCGATGCTTTCATGAAAGCTACTGCAATGCAAGGACAAGAGACTAATATCATAACAGATCTTATTCTCAAGGTGATATTATTGTTATGTTTTTGCATGTAATCTATTAGGGGTGGAATAACAAAAAATAATCATTGAACATTGTTAGGTGCTTGGGCTGGACATTTGCGCTGATACTATTGTTGGTGATGAGATGATTAGAGGAATTTCTGGTGGACAAATGAAGCGTGTGACAACAGGTAGAAACTTGACAGTTATATTAAAAATTAGTCATAGAATGTATATCGTTTACAATTATTACTTTTCTTGGTGGTAGGGGAAATGTTAACAGGACCGGCAAGGGCTTTGCTCATGGATGAGATATCCACTGGCTTGGATAGCTCTAGCACATTTCATATTGTAAAATTTATTAGGCATTTGGTCCATATAATGAATGAAACTGTGATGATCTCTCTCCTCCAACCACCGCCAGAGACATATAATCTCTTTGACGACATAGTTCTACTATCAGAAGGATACATAGTCTATCATGGGCCACGCGAGAATATATTGGAATTTTTTGAAGCTTCTGGCTTTCGATGCCCTCAAAGGAAAGCAGTGGCTGACTTCCTTCAAGAGGTCACTTCCAAGAAAGACCAGCAACAATATTGGTTCCTTGACAAGGAGCCTTATCGTTATGTGTCAGTCGCAGAGTTTGCAGAACGTTTCAAGTCATTTTATATTGGCCAACAAATGATGAAGGAGCAACATATTCCATTTGAAAAATCAAAAATCCATCCTGCTGCACTGACAACAATGAAAAATGCATTATCCAACTGGGAGTCATTGAAGGCTGTGCTTTGTAGAGAGAAGTTGTTGATGAAACGCAACTCTTTTCTTTACATATTCAAGGTCACCCAATTGATCATTCTTGCTTTCTTGTCTATGACCGTGTTTCTTAGAACAAAGATGCCCCATGGGCAATTTTCTGATGGCACTAAATTTCTTGGGGCATTGACATTCAATTTAATAACAGTCATGTTCAATGGTCTTTCTGAGCTAAACTTGACAGTAAAGAAGCTTCCTGTGTTCTACAAGCATAGAGATTTTTTATTCTTCCCTCCATGGACCTTTGGGGTTGCAAATATACTAATAAAGGTTCCTGTATCTCTTGTGGAGGCTACGGTCTGGGTTGTCATCACGTACTATGTGATGGGATTTGCACCAGCAGGAGGAAGGTACCAAAAATCCGTCGACATACCTGACATATTTATTTTGACTTTTAGTGCTATGAATCATTGCAGAATCTTACAAAAGTTATCTATTGATTAATTTTAGGTTCTTTCGTCAGTTTCTAGCTTTCTTCATTACTCACCTAATGGCAATGGCTCTGTTTCGATTTCTTGGTGCTATCTTGCAAACAATGGTTATAGCAATTAGTTTTGGGATGCTTGTGTTGCTTATTGTCTTCGTCTTTGGAGGATTTGTGATACGTAAAAGTAAGTAAACATCTAACATATTACATCTGTTTTTATTTCAGTTGTCATGAGAAATCACATAATTGCACTTACATTTAATTTGCAAGAGTGATATTAACCTCCTATTTGATTGCAATGTGGCCAGATGACATTAGACCATGGTGGATCTGGTGTTATTGGGCATCTCCTATGATGTATAGCCAAAATGCAATATCGATCAACGAATTTCTGGCCAGTAGGTGGGCCATTGTAAGTTTTTATCAGTAATTTTTCCTTACATCTATGAAATACATAGTGAGGTAACCACAAACCCTGAAATATGGCAACAATTCAACTAATGTATGAGCTTTTTTTTATTACAGCCAAACAATGACACAACCATTGATGCAAAAACGGTAGGTGAGGCTATTCTAAAGTCAAAAGGCTTGTTCACTGGAGAGTGGGGATTTTGGCTATCCATTGGAGCCCTAGTAGGATTCATTATTTTGTTCAACACCTTATACATCTTGGCACTTACATACTTAAGTCGTAAGCACCATTGTTTTTTCATCATGTTTATTACTTTGTTTATCTATTCAGTTGGGCACTTATACTTCAAAAATTGGCTCTCCTAGCTATTAGAAGTGCAAACGCACTAGTTATTGATGAACACAATGAAACTGCGTTGTACACGGAAACAAGAAATGAAGAGCATAGGTCCCGAACATCCACCACAACATCATCGATACCTACGAGTAAGATCATCTTTATCTATATTAAAATAATACAATTATGCAGAAAAAAAATTTCAGTCCAAACTACGTTTGTTGGACCTTTCCCATAATGATGTAACATGCCAAGTTGTTGATAACAAACTTCCAACAATAGTAAATATCAATGTTTGTTTCAGCAGGTGCTAACGGAGAAGGAAATAGGCCAACTCAGTCACAATTTGTCTTACCTTTCCAGCCATTGTCACTTTGTTTCAACCATCTAAATTATTATGTGGACATGCCCTCAGTAAGCCTACCTTACCCATTTCATATTTCATGTTTGAAATAAATTCTGACTTGTATGACAATTTATAAGTATATATATATATATATATATATATATATATATATATATATATATATATATATATATAGTTATAGTTATAGTTATAGTTATAGTTATATAGTTACATGTGCTATCTTTTGTCATTTAGGAAATGAAGCAACAAGGACTCATGGAAAGTCGTCTCCAACTGCTCTCTGATATTAGTGGTGCTTTTAGGCCAGGTCTTCTAACTGCATTAGTTGGTGTCAGTGGAGCTGGAAAGACCACTTTGATGGATGTCTTAGCAGGAAGGAAAACTAGTGGAACAATTGAAGGAAGCATAACCCTTTCTGGTTACTCCAAGAAACAAGAAACGTTTGCTCGCATTAGCGGCTACTGTGAACAAGCTGATATCCATTCACCAAATGTTACTGTATATGAATCCATTCTCTACTCTGCTTGGTTGCGCCTTCCCTCAGATGTTGATAGCAATACAAGAAAGGTTTTTTCTAAGCCGCATTTTCACTTAATATGCATTTATATGCAGATTTAAAACTCCCAACATGGTTATTTCTGATCAAATAAACAATTTTAATAAATTTAGATGTTTGTGGAGGAGGTCATGGCCCTTGTAGAGCTTGATGTATTGTGCAATGCTATGGTTGGTCTCCCTGGAGTTAGCGGTTTATCAACTGAACAAAGAAAGCGATTAACAATTGCTGTGGAGCTGGTAGCAAATCCTTCAATCATCTTTATGGATGAGCCTACTTCTGGTCTTGATGCTAGAGCTGCAGCAATTGTCATGCGAACTGTGAGAAATACTGTCAACACTGGGCGTACTGTGGTCTGCACGATCCATCAGCCAAGCATTGATATTTTTGAGTCTTTTGATGAGGTCTCTCTCACATACACATGCAATTGTCTCTATGTTTGGCTACTATGTTAAGTTTGTGCAATTTATGCATGGATATGTGAACTATTCATACATAGCTTTTTGAGTACCACAAATGCTATTAACTTTCAATTGGTTATTTAATCCAGCTTTTGCTTTTGAAAAGAGGAGGTCGGGTTATTTATGCTGGTGAACTTGGTGACCACTCACATAAACTAGTTGAATATTTTGAGGTCAGTTATGTTTTGCTTCTTTCTGAAGTTGAATACACACTCTGATTAATAGTATGATATGTTAGCTATGAAAAGTCAATAAACATGGACATGGTTCAACTCCATTAAGGTGCAACAAATTTTTATATTTATCACAAAAGATACATTTGCTGTGCAGACAATTTCAGGTGTTCCAAGTATTACAGAAGGATATAATCCTGCAACATGGATGCTAGAAGTTAGCTCCACTCTAGAAGAAGCTCGCATGAACGTAGATTTTGCTGAAATTTATGCCAATTCCCTGCTTTATAGGTAAGCATTCTCAATTGTTGAAACTTTGTTTGACAATATTTTGTATTATTGGTTTTTGTTTACATAAAAATGATTATGAGTTCTAAAAAATTGAAGCGGTCATTTGTACGACTCATACTAAATTCACCTTTCCTAAATATGCCAGGAAAAACCAAGAACTTATTGAGGAGTTGAGCATTCCCCCACCAGGCTATCGAGATCTCTTATTTGCTACAAAATATTCTCAAAGTTTCTATATCCAATGTGTTGCGAACTTATGGAAGCAATATAAGTCTTATTGGAAGAATCCATCTTACAATAGCTTGCGTTATCTAACAACGTTTCTCTATGGCCTTTTCTTTGGCACAGTATTTTGGCAAAAAGGAACAAAGTTGTAAGTTCTCTACTTGGAAATATAGTTTGATACCATATTATAGTCTTCGGTGGGCTAAAGTGTGTTTTATATATGTAATGCACAGAGACTCACAGCAAGATTTGTACAATTTACTCGGAGCCACTTATGCTGCAATCTTCTTCATTGGGGCTACTAACTGCATGTCAGTTCAGCCTGTTGTATCAATTGAGAGAGCAGTTTACTATCGTGAAAGCGCAGCAGGAATGTACTCTCCATTGTCCTATGCATTTGCTCAGGTAACATCGCATGCTTGTTTATATTTATCAGCCATTTTGAATGAAATCTGACAATTTTGTTTATATTCAAAACATTCCAAATAAAAAGGGACATCAATGCTGTGGCACTCCAAGATATTGAAAAACTATTAAAATAAAAGGTGATTAGAGAACTAGATATGCTTGCAAATATAAGAGCACAAACGTAAGTTTAAAATAGTATTAGCAAAGAGTAGTCACTTGTGTACTTATTCTAGTTTCTTTTTTTAATCTTAGGTTGATGACATACCATTCTAATCTAGTAAACAATAGTTCTCTTAAATTTGAGGACAACAATCTATTTCACATTCTCTTGGAAAAGTTGTTAACTTTTAGAATGCAGAGAAACAATTGTATCATTTCTAAGTTGTCACTAAATCCATCCATTCTCAAGACTGTGAACGTTTTACTTTTTCCTCTTAAGAGAATGCAAAATGCTGTGAATCACACAAACTCAAGAAAGAGTTGCAGCAGAATCAACCATTATTTTTGGTGTGGTGGTTGATTTTATATGGTTGATCTACGCAGGCAAGCGTGGAGTTCATTTACAATATCATACAAGGGATTTTGTACACAGTCATCATCTATGCAATGATCGGATATGATTGGAAAGCTAGCAAATTCTTTTATTTTCTATTCTTCATTGTTTCAAGCTTCAACTACTTCACATTTTTCGGAATGATGTTGGTGGCATGCACCCCATCTGCACTGCTTGCGAACATTCTCATAACCTTTGCACTCCCTCTTTGGAACTTGTTTGCTGGGTTCCTTATTTTTAGGAAGGTAAAGCAAGCAAAGTTTTCTTTTTCGTTGTTATTTTACTTATTTACTATTTAGTGTATCTAGGTTCCTTCATCAACTTGGTGTATGTATTACAGGCAATACCAATTTGGTGGAGGTGGTACTATTGGGCAAACCCAGTATCCTGGACAATATATGGTGTCATTGCATCACAGTTTGGAGGGAACGGTGGATCGGTTTCAGTTCCTGGTGGGATCCATGTAGCAATGAGCCAAATTTTGGAAGATAATGTTGGCGTCCGACATGACTTCCTAGGATATGTTATACTTGCCCATTTTGGCTTTATGGCCGCCTTTGTTCTCATCTTTGGCTATTCCATAAAATTTCTCAACTTTCAGAAACGTTAGAAAGCAATGGCATAGCACAGACAGATATGGTCTTTTTTCCATCAAAGCCTCCTAGAGCTACGGATGTACTATATGCTACCAATGGGTTGTACAAGTTGCTTCACAAACATTTAATATAGTAAGCATACCATCATTACATTGTTGCAGATTTTGATATCTAAATTTTGTTGTTTTATTGATCAGCACAAAAATATGCATCACATTTTGTAATTATTTGGTGAACTAGGACCACCTGCTTCATGGAAGGATCTGCTTTGAGGAAATATGATCCAGTTTTGATGGCAAATTCACCGTAGGCATGTTAGAGAAGACAATGTCTACGTTCAGATGAAGTTGCCCTTTCATCTCATCTGCACAAATGACCAGCCACACTGTTAGCTTATAGCCCAATCTCATGATATAACTACATCACTGCACCTTTCTCATACATATAAACTAGATAATGGGAATGGTAACAGTCACCACATAGTAATTAATTTTACCAAATTAAAAGCATTACTCTCGTAGCTTTGATGGTCGTGGAAGCGAACAAATGTGACAATTTGGATGTAGAGTTGGATAGAAGAATAGACAGGGATGCACATCAAGCCATTGCGATTTGATCTAATGGCTCTCCTAATTCGATCTGATTGTCTCAACTTCAATGCAGTAAATTAATATTAACTACAATACTAAGGATGAATTGTATAGGTTTATCGGATAAATTGTAGGTTTGTTTGATTGCAATAGGTCATTCAGTGTAGAGAGTACAGTTTCTGCATGTCTAGTTACAAACTTTAATACAGTTAGTATCACAATTTAGGTTGTGTTCCTTTGTGAAGGTTTGGAACCCCTATCACGCATAATAGAGTGGCAGATTAGCACATAACTAATTAATTATTAGCTAAAATATTTTGGAAACTAGATTAATATGATTTTTTTAAGCAACTTTCGTACATATTTTTTAAAAAAAAAACACTGTCTAGCCCTTCGGGAAGCATGTGCGTGGAAAACGAAGATGTAAGGTTAGGAAAGTGTAACGTAAAACACATCTTTAGAGAAAATTGTTACGCCCAAAAATTAGCCAATTTTCAAACTATTTTATGTATTAAAATTTAAATCCCTTCCCATGAATCAAGCCAAGGTACACAAAACGACAAGCTAATATTGTTGGTGTTTGTTACGATCATAGATAAATATGCAAATGCACGGATACCACTAGGAAGGCAGCGGTTTAAACAATGGGCCATTATATTCACGATCATAATATGATTATTAAAACCATAGTCCAAGTAGGGGTAAGTGGTCACGCTTTTAAGGACCGATTCCTTTGGGATTACATCTAAGCATATAACAAGTGCGACCGCATAGGTGAAGTGGGACACCCCTGGCTGAGTAACTAACTAGGCCAAGGAAGCCTTGATGCCAAGGGACAAGTGGATTCGCCAGGGTGGTGTTGTGGAGGTCCCCTTGGCTTCCGGCACAACATGGTCTGGAAACTAAAATGTTGTTGGTTCATTGGACCCCTCCCGTTGACATAAGGTGACCCTGAGTCGGCTTTGGAAATGCCTTGTCGTGAAAGCCTCAAAGTCACCAGACGTGGTTATTCTGCACGGGCTAGGTGACCTGGGTTAGTGACATCGTGTAGGTAAAGTGTACCCCCTCTGCAGAGGTTAACAAACTGGTCAAATAGCCGTGCCCACGATCATGGGTGGATATGAGGTGATTCCTTAGCGTAGTTTTCGTTTTACCTTGCTTTGTGAAAAGGTGTTGTGTTTTGGGAAACCTGATGTTTGGAAAAGCAAGTGGCTATCAGGGAGACAACATGATAGGGAGTCCCTAGAAGTGAATGGTTATTTTGGACAACTAAACTCCAAAAGATTGGAAATTTGGTTTGGTTTTGGGAAAACCAACTTTGAGGCCAACTTGAAAATGTGCAAACTTGAAAATCAATTTGTTTACATTTTACCCTGTTGGTTGTGGAAAAGCACACAATTAGATTGTTGAAAACTTGAAAACAAAACCGATTGCAAAATAACAGCCTTCCCTTGAATCTTGCTCATACAAAGTACGGGGCATGATGAAAAAAAAAGAGAAGAAAAGAGATAGCCATGCACTCTCAAAATTCCAAAGAGAGAAAATTGGAGGAGGAGGTATACAAAGGAGTTGTTATCTTTTATTTTCCTTTTTCCATCCACAAAATTTTCTATACACATACCCATACAAATATCACACACATACACATTCTTGATTAGAGAGTATGACTTGCTATCTCCTTGGGTCCGGTATTTTGGCTTTGCAATATATGTGATGCAGGTATGCCCCGATTGATCCCTACCGAGCTCCACCTATACAGCCTTTTAGAATAGGGACAAATCAGCAACCATGCCTTGGTGAGGATCCACAAATCAAACCACGTGAGTGATTTGAGAGAGTTATTCGAGGAGTATAGCTACTTTGCGAAAATATATAAAAAACCCAAGAGATTGACAGGAGGATAAAGGAGGACTTGAGTCACGGCCGTTCCATTCATCAATTGCCCAAGATGGTAAGTTAGACACTTCAAAAGTTCACACGTACAGGTATGGCTTAGAATAATTTGTGTACTTATATTATATATTGGGAAATTTTATTCCACATTAATCCTTAACCTTTACTCGGGACGAGTAAAGAGCTAAGTGTGGGGGTTTGTTGACGGCTGTTAAGTACCAAATTAACACCGTCAATAACTGCATAAGACCATAATTGTAAACATCCAACATAGTGGTAGGGCTTATTTCTAATAATTTCCACGAGTGTTGGTGTATATTCATATGCAGGTGACAAACTACCAAGGTTGAGAGAAAATATACATGAAGGAGGATGAGAATCAAACTCGTATCTGAACTTAAGGAGTTTTGGACCCATAAACCCAATTAAACACCTCCAAATGGGCCAAACATTCATACCAATGAATTGAGGGGCCCAAAATGAGTGTCCAGGACGAAAATTGGAGCGAACGGAGCCGTCCCGGGTTCGGCCGAACCCTGGCAGGGGCCGTTCGCCCCAGCCCAAGTCCAGTTCGGTAGCAATCCGCCTCCCAATGATGGTTATGGCCGTTTTCACCGGTAGAAACCGTCATAAGCTTGGACACTTGGCAACACAAGAGAGAAGATGCTCTTTGGATGCTTCGAGCATCTCCACACTCTCAAGGCACTTCTCCACCTATAAATACCCCTCTCATCCTCACTTGTAAACACACACCAAAGCATGAGCTGAATTACAAGAGGCTCTAGTGTACTTTATTATATATTATAATAGGGATAGAGTAAGGTAGAAGGAATCGGAGGAATCCCGGAGTTGTCGGTAATCTCCTCTTACTTTTGTATCTTGTTAATTACTCTGCTTTAATAGAAATATCATTTTGAATAATTAAGATTTGCTTAGTAAGAATTACTTCTTAGTTAGTTCCTAATTAGCATACGGGATCATTGTTCACTATAGTCTATTTATTTATAGTGATTGCTTTATTGTTTGATCAGCACTAGTGTAGTTATTAATTGCGTAGACGCGGTGTCTGGGTAATTAATCTCCAGTGGTTGCTGCGTATCCCACAGTACGTTTGAGGTGGGTGTAGAGATGGTGACAGCCCTCAAGAGCACTTAAGTCCTCCCTGTCCGGGTACGTAGTAGAGCGACATCTGGGAGCAGCGGGTTGCCAGTGCCTGAAGTATTGTGTTAGGATTAAAGTTAAGCTTTCCCTAGACACTGTTTCTCATTAGGAAATCCTCGGTCCTCTGCCCACATTAGCTTTGTGTCCTTGAATGAACCGGAGAAAGAGATAATCACACACGTTCCCTTGGATTCGATACTCTTGGAATACTCCGTAGAGGAAGTGCTACATCAGTATATCCGTGCGCTTGCGGATCTTATCTGTGATCGTAAGAAATACCAACAGTGTCGTAGGAAAAACAGCGTGAACCGCTTCTTACGAGACCGTGATCTGAGTACCAGTCCAAGGACATAGCGCTGGTAACCATGGAGACAATTATGAATCATTGCAATCCTTAAATTATATAAAGGACTTATTTACTCAGGACAGCCCGAGAATGCAACCTACGACACGGACGAAACAACACCAACAACAATAGCAGCAGCAACATCAGCGGAACCAACGGACTAACACCCAACACCACAGGCAACGGCTGGGAACCAGGACGAAACCCTAATCTTCTCTTCACTTCATTTTCAGGGTGAAGGAACTATATATATATATATATATATATATATATATATATATATATATATATATAGAGAGAGAGAGAGAGAGAGAACAAGGGTGAGTACTTACGTACTCAGCAAGTCACGGGAACTTAGGTGTTTATTGCAAGCTTGAAAGAGAGGCAAGATTGTTTTGCAAATCCTTGATTTGAAACCACTAAGTGATTTTATTCTTTAAGTTTAGGTCGAAAAGAGATTTGCATCTCGATTCGACTTAAGAGAGATGCTTTCAGCAACTCAAATGGCAATGCACCGACTTCTTAGGTCGGATCATTACTTCTCGGCTCACGGAGCCATTTCACTTGATTAAGTGGCTCCCTGAGCCTTTTTCATTTTCTCGGACTCCAGGAGTCCCGCTGCCCCGCAGCACAACAATCTGCTTCCACTCGGGAAGCCTAGTCTATGATGCCCGCATACATCTTGGATCACATCCGTTTCTGACCACGCAAGTCATCCATCTGCCACATAGGCTGATTCTGGTAATGATTCCCAATCCACAACAACTTTTCACAAAGCACAGGCAATCAAAACTACGCAATAGGACTGCTACGAAAACCATCTTTCGTGGCGGCCATTTTGGGTCTTCGCTGGCAGAATTTAGAGCCGCCACAAAGCAAAGGCCAGTGAAGATCAAGATCTTTGCTAGCGGTTATCAACCATCAGTGAAGAAATATTTTCGCTGGCGGCCGTCTTAAGACAGTCGCCAGCAAAAATACACTGGCAGCTGAATAAAGACAGCCGCAACGAAAATTGTCTTCGCTAGCGGCTGCCTTATCATGGCAGCCAGTGAAAATAATTTTTGCTGGTGCTTGTGTTATACCAACAGCCAATGAAAATGATTTTCCAGAAAAAAAAATAAATCCCCAGCAGGAGAATGATTTTCTTGAAAATTATTATGCCAACCCAATTAAGAAAAAGCAGCAATGCTTAGGTGTTCTGCGACATTACCAGAAACTGAAACTCCGCTTCTCCCACTGACCATTGCATACCACTAATTAACTGAAGATATCTGTTCTCCTGCATCTTTCCCCTCCAAAAAAAAAAACCAGCTACATAAGAGCAAGTTTAAGTTTAATAGTATAGTCAACTACTGGTTCCAATTTAACTATAGCCAATTTAATACTCCCTCCATTCCATAATAATCAGCGCATAACAAAAGTAGAGATATTCCGATTTGATCAGCGTATTAACACTGGTAGCATGTGCATGTCGGATGGATTAAGGGCCTGTTTAGATCCATTTAGAATAGCAAATAGTAAATGGCAAAAGTTTTGGTGGCAAAAGTTTTGGCATTGCAAAAGTATTAGTTGGTGTTTAGATGCATGTTAAAGTTTTGCCATTCTAGCACTAAAGTGAGAGAGAGAAAGAGAGAGGGAGTGGTCCCAAAGCAATTTTTGGCACAATTTACTATTATAGACTAGCAAATGCCAAATGACAAATTGCCAACTTTTACTACTAGTGTAGATTCAAAATGACAAAAAATACTACAAAATAGTAAAACTGGAGGATCTAAACAGGGCCTAACTAGTTACTACCACGGAGATCGAGTAGGCCATGCGATTTTCGAGCTGCATGCAGCACGGAACATCCCTTGCATGTGTAATCATGCAGCGGCAGTAATGCCGTTTCGTTTCTCAAAGCCAATTAATATCGAGATTAATTACATGGATTAAATAGAAAATATGTAGTGGGTCTCTTCTTGGTCTTGATGCCACAACGAAATATGCTGATCATTATAGAATGGAGGGAGTAGCTCATTATAGTTATATACTCTCTCCATCTAATTTTGATAGTCATATTTCTAAATTTGAAAATTTTATTTTTGATAGGCATATTTCAATCCAACAACCTATCCTCTTAATGATTTTCTCGAATTTAATGCGTGACTCTCCATTTTTCCACACATGATTAGCTACATGGGTATTGAGAAATGTAAATATTAATGAATCGCTTGGTTACGAGGAATGACTAGTACCATGTTTAAATGGATGATAAGTAGAATTATTTATCCTTGGTCTGTGTGTCAAGATGAAATATGACTATTAAAAGTAGATGGAGAGAGTACTACACTATTAATATCTGGTCCCATCTGTTATACACACTGTGTCTTGTAGTCCGTACTACTGCTGGCTACAAATCTGTAGCCCGTTTCTCTCTCCTCATTTATCTTTTTAAAATATGTTTACAGCTGGCTCTGTTATTGTACCTTCATGAAAAAAACGTGTAACCATATCATTTTTTTTTGCTTTCTCGTATCCCGAACGAATCTCTCCGTTACTCTCTTCTTCTCCCCCAAAATCCCCACCAAAAAGTTTGCAGACTCAAAACTTCTCCTTCTCCCATGGCCTCATCAGCATCCTCCGCCACCTCCCTTGCATCCTCGATCACGCCATGCTCTCCGGTGTTTGCAAACCGTGGCGATCCATCGCGCAGCAGCAGCAGCAGCAGCACCCGCCGTGTAACCTCCCATGGCTGCTCATGCCGTCCACCGCCGCGACCTCATTGTTCTGCGTCGTCTCCGAGGACACCCACTGCCCCGGGCTCCTCGGCGACGCGCGCTGCGCGAGATTCTGCGGCTCCTTCCCGGGTGCCTGGCTCGCCGCGGAGCTCCCCGAGTCGCGCGGCCGCGGCCCCGTGCTGCTCGACCTATGCACCGGCGAGTGTGTCGCCCTCCCGAGAGGCTGTGAGGCCGGAGAATCTTCCTCCGCCGATTCTGCTTCGTCACCGTCGACGACATCAGGAAGAGGTCCCCCTGCCCGCTATGCATGTACTTCCTGGTGCTCGCCCGCAACCTCGTGCTCATGGTCATCAGGTTCGTCTCAACGAGGGAGACGGCGTTTGATGCGCTTCAGGCTGGAGCACGGCGACGGGCAGCAGCCGCCTCACTAGAAGAAGCTCGCCATCGGCGCCCCTGAGCGGCCGGAGGATCTTCCTCAGACGAGGCTGCTACTTCTCCGTCGATTTGTGCAACCCCTGCCCGCTCCACATCTACTTCTGCGACGCCGCCGCGAGCTTCCATGGTGCTTGGTGCGGGGACCTGGCACCTGGCGATGGACTTGGGTTTTTTCCATCGGCTAGAACATGCATAGATGGTCTCTGATCCAAAGATTCCAAGTGATGAGAAAACTCACAGAGCTGCACCTGTATCAGGATATAATTTTGTGGACACGTTCAGTAATCTGTTAATTCAGGGATGGTAACGCTTTTAGATTTCCCAATTTGTTTTGAGTGAGAAATGAAGAATTAATGAATCGTTGTTACTATCTCATGAGATAAATGAAGTATTTGGTACTGATACTTTATCTCTGACAATATTTCAGACTTGCAGTTCGGAGTTATCCTGACCTGAATATGGTGTTTAACTGTTTATTACTGAGGTTGCGGCCTCTTTTACCATTGCTTCCATTGATTTTTGATGCATCTGTTTTGATGTTAATCATGTTAATGTTCTACATGAATTCTGATCTCTGCATTTGTTTAATGACTGAATGATGCAAGTTTTCCTAGTTCCATTTCTGACAACTGATTGAGCTTATGAGTTATGGCAGCTGCTCTCTTGTTGATATCCCCCCCCCCCCCCCCCCCCCCTCTTTTCTGAAAGATTATTTCGAATGTTCTCACGAAATTGAAGTATGAACCTGGTTGGAATTTTCAGTGGTAAAGCAAAATATAATTCAACTGTTTAGTTTTGTGCAGAACATCGATGGATTTGGTTCTCCATGGGCCATGGCAACTTCAGTTTCTTACATTTGTTTTCCCTAGTTTGTCAAGTAGTACAACTGTTACATGTCATTATGTTTTTGAATTCGGATGTTTGAAACTGACATTTGGCATGTCAGTGTACATGTGTATTAACCATGAATGGCATTTTTGAACACTTCTTTTAACTTTGACCTTGCAAATTCACAATGTGTCGTAAGTGACTCGATGTCTGGTTTCAAATGAGTGGCTGTTGCTGCATGATGAAGCACTGAGTTGCCTGAATTTGACGACGTGCTGCCATCAACAGGAAGAAGTTGATATCCTGTAATATTGCAGATTAGAATTCTACTGGCACGTTAACTTGTGTGACCCTTGATTGAGTTGCAACTGAAGACTGCTACAGGTTGACTGATTGATCAATTGTTGATGACTGGCTTTTAGTTGCTTGTCTGAACTGCTGTATATTTTCAGTGTTTTGTTCAGAATGACATAGGACTTATGAAAGTTGCCTCTTGCCTGCCATCCCTAAACTTAAGCAACTGAAGAAAGTTAATGGTTCAGTACTTCAATCACAAGGCTACGGAGTTTGGATAATACTGTGGCAAGTTTTTACTTACAATAGGAGTATGTGAGTTCATTAATCTCAGCTGAAATTGAAATAAGTACAGTATGCATTGCCCAGGAACGAATATCATATTCTTCAATTTTTGCACTGAAGTGGGAAATGAAACCAGTTTAGTTACTTGAATCAGCAGAATGGAAATGAAAATTGTGACAGTGATGTCTGCCTATAGAAATTAACTACGTATTAGATTGAAGGGGCATTCCCTGTTCTGAATCTTCCAAATCAGTAGGAATGTGGGGCTGCAACCCATCTTACAGCTGTGTAAATTTTGTGAAAGAACAGAACAAGTAGGAATGTGGGGCAGCATGTCATGTAACTGGGTTGGATTGGTATGCATATTGAGCTCAGGGCTAGCTAGGCCCAATCCGCTGCGATAAGCCGACCACTCCAGCCACTACAAAAGGAGCAGAGCCAACAAATGGGGAAGAAAACAGAATAGAACAGAACAGATAAAACTTGACTTCTTCCTTCTAATGCTCTCTCTTCTTCAACCTCTGTACCTCTCTTCTCTTCTCCAATCTCTAGCTATGTCTTCTTCTCCAACCTACTGCTGATTCTCAGTCTTGATTCCATTTCCTCCATTTGTATCCCAAAAAACTCATGTATCAAGTGTTGGAGGAAGAATTGTTTGCTTGTGCAAAAATTCACTAAATCACATGGAGTGGGTTCGTAACAATAAGGTATCAGAGCCAACAATCCGTGGGATTCCATACCAGGAGGCAAGGTGGATGACACACAGTGGCAGCAGCAACGTCCAGAGGCTAGATCCAAGCATTGGAGGTGGTTTCACTGGAGGCGCCTGCCAGGTGTTCAGAGAAATGCTGAGCTGGCTGGGAGCTGGTGCTGGCGCTGCTCTTCGTGTCCAAGTGAGCCAAGTCCTTTACCCGATGACTAGCGAGGTACTACATCAAGTCTACAACGGCTATGGAGCAGTGGCGGTGCAAGTGCTCGCCACGAGTTGTTGGGGCGTTGAGGCGCTAGTCTGGTTCCGGTCAAGCTATGATGCAGAAGGGCTCGATCTGACACCAATGAACGCAACATTTACGATGGGTGTTGCCTGCTTGATGTCCAGCACACGCGTCTTTCCCTGGAAATGGTGCTAACGTGATGCCCACCAAGTGTTCGACGTTGGGACCAAGTTATGCCACCACCACATCAGGGGCCAAGAGCATACCAGCTGCAACAGAACGCGTGTTCCTAGCCACTAAAGCTTCATTGGCACCCTCAACTTCATCAACAACCATGACGACTCCGGCACCTTCCACCGAGACCAAGGATGTTGGGGCTGGCATGGACAAGGAGGTGTTGAAATCAGAGAAAACCACTCAGGACTTGAACACTAAGATGATGGCCATGATCGATAAAATGTTGGAGACATGCCGTAACACCAAGGAGGATTATACCGTGAGTGTGGATTGCAATGGAGATGCCACGGCACTGAGCGTCAACATTGATCCAGTACCCATCTTATCAGAGGTCAGTAATGAGGCTAACTCAACTCATCTTGTCAACACTAACAAGCTTAGTATGGTGACAGTGAAACCAACCAAGGGTTTGACAAAAAGCAAAAAGGAAAAGGTTGATGGTGATGTCGGTGGTATGGTCACTGATAATTGTGTCAAGTTTACCAAGGTGGATACCAAGCTCATTTTTGTGTTCAGACCATTTACAGATGTGTGTTTGACTTTGTGCCGAAGCAATCACATTGTTGTCACCAACCTTCCTGTTGTCTCTTCTGAATGTGAGGTCTGCTGCGATGATTTTGTCTCAGGGGCAGATTTCACAGCTAGACCGCAAGTAGTACCTCCCTGGAGACTAGCAGTCCCACTGGATTTTCGATTCTTGCCATGGCCAGATATATTTAATCAAGGCAGCGGAGGCGTGGTGGTGAAGCTCTTACAGCCCTGGCCACCACCTATTCAAGTAGAAGTTAAAGGTAAAGTGGAAAAACTGAATTTACATGGTCAGAAACTAAAGATTCAGATTATCATAACAGTCTATTCGGTCCCCAAGGCTACCATAGAAGGTCTGCAATTGTTGGGTGAACAGATGTTACTGGAAGAGCAACTGAAGTGTGAGGTTGTCAAGTCCAGTTGGTACAGTTTTTCAAATCTTTTAGTTGGAGATATGATTGATACTGCTCTGCCTATGCAGTCATTGGGACAGCTAGTTTCAAGCTACAATCTAACTCGATTTGAGAATGAAAATTTACTGGTTCAGCAAGTTATGAGCTGGTGTCGGTTCAAATTCTCAGCTAATTATTTCTTGAGCAAGCCTTATCAATGGAGAAAATATATGGTGGATGCTCCAGCGTACCAAGGGTTTCCTTTTCAAGGAATGATAAAGCAACAAATTGATGGTGTTGATAAGATGTTGCTATACTATCATCAAATCAGCATTGTATATTGCAGTGTTTCTGAAAATATAGTGTATGATGTGACAGGGACTCCTGTCATGCCAAGCAAATGGATCCATGTTGTAGCAGTTGGGAGGACATGGCTATTATCTGCTTTTGCCCTGATAAATTTCCTAGAAGCTGGGACTGTGCAATTGGCAGTGAAGCTTGT
Organism: Oryza glaberrima; assembly: GCF_000147395.1. Classification (NCBI taxonomy): domain Eukaryota; kingdom Viridiplantae; phylum Streptophyta; class Magnoliopsida; order Poales; family Poaceae; genus Oryza; species Oryza glaberrima. Next base: position 12,297,234 of record NC_068327.1, on the reverse strand, counting down.
GCATGTCAAGATTGCTGAGATGACAAGAATAAGATCTTGGGATCCAGGTATTGTCAATTTGGTTACTATAATAGCTTGCCAAATTTCTACAGAAGTGAAGAAGGGAGGGAGTGATACTCTCGATCTCAGCTTAGTTTGCAAGTACAAGAATGCTCATAATAGTATCCAAGTGAGCAAAGTATCTAGCATTTCTCTATCATTGACCATGTTTGTTGTCCTTCCATATAGAAAGCTTGGGACTAGTATCAAGATCCCTAACTATAATTCTGGACAAATGGAGGTGCAATGCATCCACCAGAGTGCAAGTTTTGTCACTTCTATTGGCATGGAGTCGTCTCTTGTGGTTGCATTTTATGGATCAGCTGGTGCTTACGGATTAGCTCTTGATGATCACTTGCAGCTACCCTGGGATCCTGGAGGCACTGATCTTGAGCTTCAATTGCATCAACTTGGGGACAAGCTGATTTTCAAGGCGGGGAGAATGTCATGTAACTGGGTCGGATTGGTATGCATATTGAGCTCAGGGCTGGCTAGGCCCAATCCGCTACGCTAAGCCGACCACTCCAGCCACTACAAAAGGAGCAGAGCCAACAAATGGGGAAGAAAACAGTACAGAACAAAACAGATAAAACTTGACTTCTTCCTTCTAATGCTCTCTCTTCTTCAACCTCTGTACCTCTCTTCTCTTCTCCAATCTCTATCTATGTCTTCTTCTCCAACCTACTGCTGATTCTCAGTCTTGATTCCATTTCCTCCATTTGTATCCCCAAATACTCATGTATCAAGTGTTGGAGGAAGAATTGTTTGCTTGTGCAGAAATTCACTAAATCACATGGAGTGGGTTCGTAACACAGCAACGCATCTTAGAGCTGTGTAAATTTTGTGAAAGATCAGAACAGAAGAATTTTTTTTACTTTGAATATGGAAAGCACTGTAGTATAAACAAAGATAATCTTCTACAATAAACAGAAATTAATGCAGAACAAGCAGATACCGTAACAGAGTAATGCTTGGAGATCAGTGTAGAACAATGGAAATGCAGAACAATAGGAAAACTTGGCAATCAAGAAGAAAATGATTAGCAGTCGCGTGGCTTCAGACGAGAAGCCTATAAAATCACAGCAATTCCCTTCCCAAAGAATCTTCCCACTTGCCCTCTTCTTCTTCTTCCCACCATTCCCAATCCCATCCAAAAGTTACTAGAAACTACTCCTCCTCCTCCCCCTCCCCCTCCCATGGCCGACGCAAACATGGCGTGGGCGGAGCTCCCCGAAGAGTGCGTCGCCGGCATCCTCCACCACCTCCTTTGCCTCCCTGACTACTCCATGTTCGCCGGTGTCTGCACACGGTGGCGCACCATCGCTACGCGGCATCTGCCGCCTATGCAACCGTGGCTGTTCATGCCGTCCACCACCGCGACCTCCTTCTTCTGCATCCCCTGCGAGCGCACCCACCAGGGCCCCCGCCTGCCGGACAACGCCCGCGGCGCGCGCTTCTGCGGCGCCTACCTTGAAGGTTGGGTCGCCGCCGCCGAGATTCCGCATGATGACCGCTCTGTCCCGGGGAATCGTGCCCCCGCTCTGCTCAACCTCTGCACCGGTGAGCGCGTCCTCCTCCCGAGATCCCTCCGCAACAACAACCCTGATACCACCTTCATCAACCACATCCAAGCCGTCATCCTCTCCTATACCCCATGTCAGGCTCATCCGTACTACGCCGCCGCCATAGTTTCCGGCAAGCCTAATATCATGTTCTGGCGCCCCGGCATGAGCGATTGGGTGCCGCCGATGCTGAAGTGGGACTCGGGGTTCAAAATGTGGCAGAAGCAGCTATCCAAGGACCCAATCGAGGACGCCAACTACATCTTCTTCGGCCCGCTCGGTGGGGGATTCTATGTCCTCAACAACAAGGAGGACCTCCTGGTGTACACCCCCAAGGCCAACGACAGGCACGGCGAGCTCACGATGTCATCCGTGAACAAGTACCAGCTCCGCCGAAATCCCCGACCCACCATGCCAGGGCCAGGGGAGGTGCTCGGCCGCTACCTCGTGGAATCCCGCGGGCAGCTGCTCATGGTCGTCAGGTTCGTCTCCACGGAGAAGGCCACGGTGGCGTTCGACGTCTTCAAGCTGGAGCTGAAGCCGCCGTCCTGGAAGAAACTCACCTTGGACACCCTCGCAGACCGGACGATCTTCCTCGTGCGAGGCTGTCCTGCGCCGTCGAGATGAGGAAATCCAGCCAGTGCCCTCCCAACATCTACTTCCTGGATGACTCCGCGAGGTTCAACGGCGCAGGGAGCTCGACCTCGCAGGCGCAGCAGGTTGAGGGCCCGTTCCCCTGCGGCGACACCGGCAGATGCTGCGAGCAGGGCATCGTCCGCTGCCTGCCGCGAGAGCCGCCATCAGACTCCTCGCCGTGGACTTGGTTCTATCTGCCCCCATACGAGGCCCTTAGTCGTAAGTGGTTTATGGAGCAACTAATCAAACAAGGGGAACAGCTGAGACTGCAGGAACATCAGGATGGGTAGAATTTTGTGCAGGTTGGTTCGGTATTCTGGTAATTCAGATCTGGTAATCCTTCAAAATTTTGCAATGTGTTTTGAGTGAGGTTTGAGACATGAATGATTAGATACTGATGAGTGATGATGCAGTAAGGTTGTGATCTGTCTTGCTGTTTCTTCCATTGATATGATGCCTGATGCCTCAGCTGTGCTGTTAAATCATTTTATCATTCTACTGTGAGAAACTTTGATCTCTGCATTTTTCTAATTACTGAATGATGCCTTGCTACAATTTCCTAGTTCACTTCTGAAAATTGATTAGAAACTTAATACTGCTATTTTCATGTTGATTCTTTCATCATTTCTGCACGACTGTTTCACATGTTCTTATGACACAGCAATATTGTGCAGATTTTTCAGTACTCTGGTGAAATGAGACATGAATCATTGTTACTACATCATGACATGAATGAAAATTTTGGTACTGATGCTTATCTCTGGCAATATTTCAGACTCGCGGTTAGGAGGTTTTGGTAAAAGTTTTCCTGACCCATGGCAATCGTGCTGATTACTGAGTTTGTGACCTCTGTTACTATTTCTTCTATTGATGCATGATGCCTCTGTTTCAATGCTTGATGCCTTTGTTGTGACGTTAATCATTTTAACATTCTTTGAGAACGTCTGATCTCTGCGTAGCTTAGTTACTGAATGATGCACCCTGTAAGTTTTCTAGCTCACTTCTGACAGCTGATTAATAACTTAAGACTTCCATGTTCATTCTGATTTTTCTTCTTTTCTCAAAGATTGTTTCCAATGTTTTTATGAACTAGAAATGTGAAGCTGGTTCGTATTTGCAGTGCTAAAATGAAACATAAATCAGCAGTTCAGGTTGTTCTGGACAACGATGGATTTGTTTTGAACAGTTTGTTAGGTATAAACTGTGGATGTCATGGTCCTTCTGAATTCGGATGCTTTATACTGACATTTTCTGTGTGAAAAATTTGGAGCTTTCAACTCATAGTGTGAGTCATAAGTGTCTGGTTAGAAATGTCTAATTTGAGACATGAATGACCATTGAGTGATGAAACATTGAGATTGTCTAACATCGACGACGTGCTACCGTGCCCAGGAAGAAGTTGATTTCTCTTATTAAAGTTGGTATCTCTTATTAACTTGTGTAAACCTGAACCTTGTTGGACCGGACGCCTCTCTTGTCAGGCTACCTAAAACCGTCTGAATATGTCCATGTTATGCTTCTCATTGTTCCCATCGGTCTTTAAACTATTCTTAGATAGTTTCAGTATATGTCATCCATTGCTGGAGACAAAAATTTTCGTTCATCTGTTGCATGACAGCATAAGCCATTATTTGCATCTCAAATTCCTGTTTATACCATCAGAAGCAGTGACAGGGTGTACTGATATACCATGGAAATGTAGATGGAAGTATGGAACATTCCTTCTTGTTCGAAAAAAAAAAGATGGAACATTCCTTATTCGAAAAAAAAAAGAAGATGGAACATTCCTGTTCTGAATCTTTCAAATCAGTGAACTGTACAAGTGTTGAGAAATGTGGGGCAGCAGTACATTGTAGAGCTGTATAATGTTGTAAAAGAACAAAACAGAAACCCGTATTGCGCCGCCGCCATAGTGTCTGGCAAGCCCAACATCGCGTTCTGGCGCCCATGCATGAACTACTGGACGCTGATGCTGAAGTGGGACGCGCCGAAAATACCTCATGCATTTGTTTTGATTTGAAAAAAAATATGCCGTTCATAGAAGGCATCATCTGTATCTCAAATCCCAATTTCTAAAATTTCTAAGGCTTCGTTCGTTCCTGGGCAATCTGGAGGATTGAGAGAGAAAATCATCTCGTTTTCCATGCGCACGCTTCTCAAACTACTAAACAGCGCGTTTTATTAAAAAAATTTCTATAGGAAAGTTGCTTTAAAAAATCATATTAATCCATTTTTGAAGTTTAAAAATAGTTAATACTCAATTAATTATGTGCTAATGGCTCACCTCGTTTTGCGTATCTTCCCAATCTCCCCAGTCCCCTTCTTCTCAAACACACCCTAAATATCCATTATACACGGATACCACCAGAAGCGGGAAGAAATTCCGAAAAACGACCAGACTGCAATTGCATCAGTGCTAACGAAACCAACAAAAAGACATATAGTATCATATATGTAAAATAAATTGGTTCACAGTTCCAATCAATTTTCACATCCCTTAATTGAGACCGACACCACAGTAAACTAACAAACCAGCTGTATATACAACCACAACGAACACAGCACAAGGAGTAAAAAATTCTGAAATATCACAAAAGTGTTGAGAGGAACTGCAACGATCATTGCATGCGTCCAAATAATACTACAATTATTGTCTCCGGATATTTATTGATCCCTTAATGGCGATAGATCGTGTCCGTCCGTCCGATCAGTGGTAGCCGAGCGGCGCGGCCACCTCCCTCAGCGCGTGCCCCTGGTAATGTATGTCCTGCACATCCACAGCCATGGACAAAGTTAGCAAAATTCGTTCAAATTTCTTCTCCTTTTTGTTTTGCTTCGAAATTGCGAGACATGATGCATCGTCCAACACAAGGTGAGGGAGTGAGGGAAGCGTACGGAGGCGTAGTGGTTGACGTCGCGGTGGTGGGCCTCGTCGGCGCGGACGACCATGACGACGTCCCTGAGGGTGGCGTCGGCGGGGAGGCGCCAGTAGTCGATGGCGATGGCGGGGGCGGGGACGTCGTCGATCTTGCCGGCGTCGAGGTCGCGGAGGAACTCGGTGTAGGAGTGGACGGCCTCCTCCTCGAGGTAGCCGACGATGCGGTGGGCGAAGCGAGGGGAGAGGAGGTAGGAGGCGAGGTAGGCGTTGAAGAAGGCGCCCTGGACGGCGACCACCAGCGCCCGCTCGTACCACCGCGGCTGCGACACCTCCATGAACGTCATTAGGTGCATCCGCTCGTTCTCGGCCTCCTCCAGCAGCGCCCGGATCCACCCGCCGCTGTGCTCGAACCGCCGCAGCGAACGCAGGTGCAGCACCGCGCCGGCCACCATCCCCGGCACCGCCGCCACCGTCTCCAGCATCATCGCCCGGCACCCGTACCTCCTCTGACAACCAAATTGACCATCAGAATTCATTCATCATTGCTGCTACTAGTTGATTAGCAATCTGGTCAATTATCAACTCTCGATATGAATTAATCGCTTCGTCACGATAAAATCTCATTAGAGTAATCGTTCGTTCCATTTACAATCTCACCCGGGTCATGACGATAGCAGTTAGTACTAGCTCGAAAGAACAGGGGAAAACAGAGTATGGTTACCTGTCTGTCAGTCAGTCAAGCATGTTCTTTCTTGCAGGTTGAAAAATATCAAATGGAACCCGAAGCCCAGTCCAAGACTGCCAAGCCCGGCCCGGCCCGGCCATTGTTTCGTGCCAGGGCCCATAGAACCCAACAACAGGATTACCCAAAAGAGTTCACCGGTATTCACGGTTCGGCCCAAGTCCAACAGGACCGTATTTGAGCTTGGGCTTGTAGTGGACCAATGGGCCCGGAGATCACTGTTCCGAAGATCGAGTGTATGAGAGAGTTCATTCAAATTCAATTATTTCGAAGCTGCTCAGCCGTATGGTCCGAACTCATCCAGCTGAACTGAACTCACTGGACGGTCCAGATCTTCGGCTGTAAAGTTCGCCGATTCGAAAATGATCCTTGATTAATTTTTCAGTTAAACAAATCAATGATCTCTATGCTAAGAAAAAAATTCCAAGCATATGTAGACGACTCGCAAGCATGTAGAGTAGGCAGCAGCATAGTTAAAGATTCAGGAATTGCATGTGATTTGTATTAGATTGTACTACATCATTTCATTTCAGAAACGATACAGAAATGAGGAAAGCGAAGGGGGGTTACCTGGAAGAAGAGGTCAACCGGCCAGCGCAACGATTTGACCGTCCACCTGGCAACCTTGTCACCGAGCGTCGCCGGGTTGTGGTGTTTCGTCAGATCGATCGCCACGTCAGCTTCGTACGTGTCCCACGGCTGTTCAACAGTAGAGTGAGTTAACCAGCGAGCTTTAACGACGGTGATTAACGGAGCTTTGTTAACTGATTAATTAATTAATCAACGTGCTGTGCCAGTGCATGCGTACCCGGAAGCAGGACCACTTCCACACCGTGCCGTCCTCCTTGACGAGCCTCGTCGGCGCCACGCCCCAGTAGCTCGCCGCCTCCTTCTCCGACTCCTCTTTCTTCGCCGCCGCCGCCGGTGGCGTCGCCGTCGGCGCGGTCACGTCGACACCGCCCGCCGCCGCCGTGCCGGCAAAGCGGCGGGGCGCGGCGGCGGCGCCAACCATCCACAGCGACGATACGGCCGGCCGCGGCAGCGCCTTCGGCAGGCCAGCAACGGGGGAGCGGCCGGCCGCCGCCACCGACGCCGTCGAGAAGAGCCGGCTCGCCGCCGGCCCCGCGGCACGCCGCGCCGACTGCACCAGGGCCATTGATGCTAGCGAGCTAGGATCTCGAAACCCTTGATTTTTTTTTTCCCCCGAAACTGGTGGAGTGATTAGCTAGCTGGCGTGCACTGTCAGTATCCTTCTCAGGAGGATTTCTTGGTTAATTTGTTTCTCTCTCTAGCACTGCTATGCATGTGTGGGGAGAGAAGGGAGGGTTTATATACAGGTGGAGAGACGCTGTGTAGTAGAGGGCAAGTTGCCATCTTTTTCCATGCTTCGCTGAGGCTGTCTGTGTAATTGCCAACAAGTTGGCCACTGGGAGTTGGAAAGTGGAAGGACCCTAACTTTATTATGATCACGAATTCACAATAGTGTCTATACTTTCTATTTCCTCACAGCTAGCTATGCCAGATAACCTCATGTGCGCAAGATTTTCTCACCAGCTAAGGATTAGTGATTATTTACCGAAACATTGAAACGGATCTTATTTTCTCCATGCTTTGAAAAATACATTTACTTAAAAAAATTCTTCTAGTATTACTCAGACCACTTGTTTTAAGTTTTTTTTAAGTTTATTTATCAATTTTTTTATTTATCACTATAATCAATTAGATAATCTGCCACTACGATCCACGCTCAATAATATGTCATAAACTGAGCTAAAAATATAGCAGGACTACTCTGAATTAGGTATTAATTAGGTCCCAAATATTATTACAAGCTATTAATTAGGTATATTTTTGAAAATGAATTTTTGAGTTTTTTCAAACAACCTCGGATGGAGATATGTTCTACATCAAAATTGTAGAGATAGACAAGAGATTTACAACTTTGTAGTTGAAAGTTTTTATATTTAAGATTTTTTTAGTGTCTAAATATTCGTTACAAGATCTTTTAGATGTCTGTACTTTAAAAATTTATAGAAAATGCATCCGATTAAGGTAAACCAAAGTTCTTTTAGCCTTTAATTAATATGGCCTACTATGGTCACAATATCAAGTTACGTAACATATGAACTCATATGGAGCATAACATAAGTAAACACTCAAACTAAAAAGTAATTTAAGGAAATATGCATGGTTTACAGCTTTGTATGAAACTTTATATAAACTTGTATTCAATATTTTTAAGAAACCTTAATTTATATGAAAGTTGTAACCCTCGACGAGATCTACAAAGGATGAACGCCTTTTCATTTAAGATAATTTAGGGGACCAAATATTAGATACAAGCTCTCAAACCTTTTCTTAAAAAATATTTTTTTTGTTTTTCAAATGAACTCGGATGGAGACATGCTCTATTCGTCAAATGAACATTTCCATTACATGCCTACTAAAATATAAAATATTTTTAGGGTTCTTTTGCGCCTACAAATTAAAATAAAAATTGAAAATTTATTTTTATGGCCAGTTCCTTAAGGGAGCCAGCAATTGTGGAATCCACATGCACAAGTCCTTAATTAATTTATACGGGCGCTTTTATAGGGAGGCTTGGAAAAATACCTGTGTAAATGGATTATGGACCGCAGACATAAATGTTTATTTTTATGTGTTATCTTATGGTATATTTATTATAGAAGTGGTCTTCGTATATACAGGTAGCGTACATCACAGTACGTAGACTTAATTAGTTGATTGAGAGATGCTTGTAGATATTATCGAATTTCTCATATTTCAACTGTCAAGAAGTGAAGAATTACTGTGCTATTCCGGTCGGGAACATTGCGCCCATAGGAATGACAGTGACGCATTCCTGACGAACGATGATTTACCAGCACGAATCCTTGTTGGAAAAGGAAGCTTGCCATTTCCGGATGAACCCAGAGAATTCAAATCATGTGTAATATTATTATGATCTATACCTAGCTACTGTGTGTGTACACCTTTTCCTATGAAATATAAATAGTCAGAGAAATTTAAAATGCAATGTGGATGAATATCATAGAAATTCAACGTGGGTCATCTCACAATTTTTTTTTTCGAACGAACAAGTCATCTTCACAACTAATTATTATTTTTTGAGCCATCTCCATTTCTATATCGAAAGTTTGAAACTATGCACCGATCGAGAAAATGTATTATTTTGAAAAATAAGATAATTTGTCTACAATTACTGTACATGCATGTATTCTCGATGCGATTGTTACTGGAATTAAAGATGGGCATCTTTAGTTCCGGATTAGACGTCCCGGTTTACAATCCGGGACTTAAGAGGCTGCAAATCAGGATTAAATTAAGATGAGTTTCTCAACCGTGTTCTGAACGATCTGTTTTACGGTGTGGTTTTTCTCTGTGACCATACATAGAAAAAAAAATGTTCGGATGTACTATATCGGATACATGCATGCATGTACGTAGCACGTGTAACTACACAACATACTCCATAAGCTTGGATATATATAGAAACTCTTGCATATGTTGCTGACGTCAGTGATGACAATTCTAAGCACAACGTCGGAACACTTGGAACGTCCTCAAGAAGGCGAAAAGATTCGAACACTTGGAGTATCCCCAGTATCCCCTACTGCGCTGGATCTCTGGGCAAGTACAACTAATAAAGATATTCCTTTCCGATGACAAGGAAGCACCAGCAGATCCACGGGCAACGTTGAATATAATTAGGGATGCTCATACTATATTCATTTTCATACTGAAATGAATATATACAAGTAGTTCGGATATAGAAACAAATACGAATTATCTCGAATAATACGAATATGATCGGACAGAAATACAGAAACATTTTTTTTTCATAACACGGAAACCACCCCCCAACTTCTAATAGAAACAAATATCATCATTTATAATTAGCTCATTTATATAAAATATACTATAATATATAAAAATATTTAAAAGTTTAAATAATATTAATAGTGTGGACTAGTGTTAAGATATGTGCTATTATTAAAATCTAAAAAGATAGATTAAAGGTCGTAGAGTTATAAAGAAATGGGATATGTCTTATGGATTCAGCTGATATCTGAATAGCTTGTTCACTAGAGATCCGTATTATTATTCATATCTGTCAGAAACCCCTGATACCATATTTATATTTATATCCGGGAGAAAATATAAATATCCGTATCCGTATCAAAACTATCCGAGACTTATCTGCTCTGAAAGGTATCAGTATTCCTTTTTCTCCGAAGCGGATGGAAACTATATGCTCCGTTTCATCCCTACCGGCAACCCTTCCTAGGTGGTCACCCGCACCACCGTGCTCGACGAGGGCATAATAATTTTTTATATGTTAATTAAGCAAGGAAATTATTTTACAACGTAGATACTTATATACTAACCATGAATGCGCCTCCTAATATAACTAAAAAGGTAAAGTCCAGCTATGATCATGATATACAAGTGGCATAATATTTGTACATACCATGATTTAAACCCATAAATCCCTAGCTTCGACTATGAAAACCAACACAAATAGCAAACCGGTACTAATTTGACAATAGCTCACTCAGTGATGTTCCTATTATTATGGCTTGGAGCATTTGGCTCATAAATAACATATCATGGCTTGAAGTATTTCTCAATATAAAGATTAAGAACTGAGTTTTGCCTTATTTATCCATAGAACAAAAAAATTTTATAAACTCTGCATATCCAACAATGGCCAGAAAACATTACACGAGTATACTCTTATACAGTTATTACATTGCATCTTGAATGAGCTTGGAGGAAGTACTTCTTCTTTCTCTTCAAACTCTCTACTCTTCTTCCTCTCGGTACGTCTTATTCCCCCTCCCTCTCTCTTTCTTCCATGGGATCGAAGGAGAACGCCCGAGCCCCCGATACAAACGTTGGATTCGCCTTTGCTGTTCAATTCTTTCATACCATAATTTTATAAAAGAACAACCTGGTGCGACGGTGCACCTAATCAAATTATGTTAGTACCCTCGGTGACTAACAGTTTTAATTAGTACTACCGCGCTATATAAATAGAGATTACTCATACGTACACTATACACGTGGTCACGTACGGACCCATAGAGTTCGCTGGCCTTAGTAGCAACGCATGCCCCCCCCCCCCCCCCCCCCGCATGACGTCAGCGATGACGATTGCGAAACGAGCGCCCGCGTACCCCCGACGTGAAGATCCCGAACAATTCCTATTCTAATATCTAAGCTATCTCCTCTACCCTGGTGGTATATTCGGCGCGATATGTCTCGTGCCGCCAGCCGAGAAAGGAAAACGGGATCACGCGTTCGACGGCTCGCGTTCACATTACGTGTGTGCAAATCCGGCCAAGTGGAACGGACGCGCGTCGCGCATATGCACATGCAACAGGTTCAGCGTATCTCGCGTTTTCGCGTGGTTTGCACACGCCATGCCCCTCCACCGAGACGTATCATATATGCATGTGTTGAACAAACTACACAAATTTCAAATTCTTTTCTTGTCGGTCAAGTATTAATTCAAGGAAGACATTGCTTTCTCTAGCTAGGTCAAGAGAGGTGCAGAGCACATGGCCATGTATCGATTTTGCTATATATTTGTCGATAAGTTTTTCCCCAAAAATTTAACAGATGTAATTCCAGTACAATCGTAGTGTAATTACACTGTAACTTGCATGTAATTACACTGTAACTATAGTGTAACTTATGTAACTTCCAAAAATCTCTCTGTAACATGTTATTTCGGTAAAATGGAGGTCGTGGGAACAAATTCTTTCACATATTTGTGTGCTATGATTTATTTTTTTCCTCACCAAAACAAATCTTGTAATAGATCTAACGATTCAAAATTATGTGAAACTTACATATAAGTTACACTGTAGTTACATGCAAGTTACAGTGTAATTACATATAAATTAAAGTGTAATTACACTACGATTGTACTATAATTACATCTGTCAAATTTTTGGGAAAATATTTGTCGATAAATGTATAGGTAGTCCCCCATGTATAGTTTCCAATGGCGCAGTCAACCTTGTTGTTATAGATATAAATATTAGTCAATGTAGGAGTATATGCTGGTGTTACAACGGTATATATGAATAACCATTGGCAGTGATGTCAAAGGGGTTGATGTGGCCACCACTCTTCCCGCCTTGAACTGCTTAATTTGTTTCCAAGAGCTAGCATGCTTTACATGCACGTTAGTTTTAATATGTCAATTAGCTTGTGGAGGTGTTTGTATGGGCCTATTTTTAGATGGCGGTAAAATTTTTCACCATGTCACATCAAATGTTTGAATACATGTATGAATTATTAAATATAAATAAAAAAATAACTAATTACATATATTGTGTGTAAATTGCGAGACGAATCTTTTAAACCTAATTGCTCCATGATTTGACAATGTGGTGCTATAGTAAATATTTGCTAATGACAGATTAATTGGCTTAATAAATTCGTCTCGCAGTTTACATACGGAATCTATAATTTGTTTTATTATTAGTCTACGTTTAATACTTCAAATGTGTGTCCGTATATTCGATGTGACACGCCAAAACCTTTCACCCCTCGATCTAAACACAATCTATGTTTTCAAAGACACACAATCTCGCTTGTTCGGTCCGTCCATACTTTATGTTTTCTCATCCTTATCGAACATTCTTTCTTTTTATCTAGAGCATGTACTCTATTTTATATGTGCACAATTGCTCTATAATATGGTATTTCGTGATGAGAATGGAATAGCTAGACCAATTCTATCTCGGCCACTACTTTGTTGACTTGGCAGTAACTGAGTAATCTATGGGCGTAAGCTCTTGGTCTCCCTTAATGCTTTTTTGTCACGCTTTTGCGAGTTGTATGAAATAGTTTATCAATTCTAAGTTTTTGTTAGGTCAGTTAGTTTGGTCTCAAAATCTTTGAGCAAGTTATATAATTCTTGCAACATTTAATACTCCCAACGTCATATAATATTGTCCAGAGGCCGGAGTACCTACTTAATTAAACCCCATCGAACAACACATACAGTGAATTACTACCAAGAAAACCTTGATTTGTAATAACATATATTATGATTTACTTTATATCTGTTTATAATAATCAATTGATCAAATTCAATTATGTTCAACAAAAAAATTCAAAGACAATTGTTCAGAGAGACTTCAATAAAATTTTTAATTGCTTTTATCAACATGACATAGCATGTATTTTAAGGCTAAAAATTCTTTTGAATTTAAATATGTAAATGACTTAAAAAATATCATTTATCCCATATGGTATGTAAAACATCTAATACATTTTGTAAGCAATAAAAACAATATTTGGTGCACGGAAAATAGTATTATAATTTGTATGAATACATTTTTTTTTGTTCTTGGAACATCCTCTGTTTTGCAACGGCTCCAATTGATTTAGGTTAAATATATGCTAATATGCAACTGAAAGTTTTTTATAGATTCTTTTGAAGTAAAATATAAATTTTGAAAATAAAAATTAAATTGCATCCATGGTTTATGTACTTGAATTTTAAAAATTAGTAACATAATTAGAAAATTCATAAAGAAATAATTGTTACAAATTGGAAAAAAATAATTTACATAAATTTGATCCAACCAAAATAATGTTTAATTTTCTCTTAAATTTTGATTTTATTCAGATTCAAGCACTATTTTTAAGTAGTCAAATTATATTTTATGTTCCTTTCAAAAAAAATATTTTGTTTTTAATGATCCATAAGAGAGGTGATAAGTTTTTGATTATTTTTTATGGGGACATGTACTAATATTTGTTGAAATAATATATGTAGTCGGGACTACATAACATTGCCACATCAGCACCTTGTCATTAATACTACTTCAAATTTAGTCAAAAGATGAAAAATAAACATTATAGAAAGTTTAGGAATATACATAGCATCCAATTAAAGTTTATGGGTGGGTTTTTTACCTTAAGGGATACAAAATGGACCTTTTGCTTAAAACAATATGTTACTGGTCAGAAAGTTCTTTCCTCGTGTCCTAGATGCACATGAACATGTAGGGAAATGGAAACAGTCCACTCTGCCTTCATTAACCATGAGCATAGTTTGATTCGCGTACTTCAACCATAAAACAGGTATAAAGACCCCCTCAATTGTTAAACCGAATCAATTTACCTCGCTGGATAGTTTTAATGATGATTGGTCCTATATCGCATTTACATGGCGCTTATATTGGTATTTCTTAACGACATCAGTAGAAATATAAATTTCCAGCAATGGCGCTAGAAATGGTCCTGGTATATATATGGTTACAGAAGAAATCCGCAAGCGCACGGATATACCATTAATTATATCATTTCACTCGGGAGTATTCTAAGGTATCGTATTTATGTAATCCTAAGGAAGATTGTAAGAGAGAACTATGCTAATAATATATACATGCCACTTGTATAATCAAAGTCTAAGCAGGGGTTAAAATATTTATACCGGTAGGGTGACACGAAGCTAAGCACTCATATATCTCATTTAATCATTCCTAAACTAAGTGGAAGAAGAAATAGAAAAGCAATCAATTTATATAATTCTAATATATGCTCAACTTTAGTCTACATCTGGTAGTATACAACCATATAGCCAATACCCCGTAACAATGCCCTCATGGTGATTCGAGAGACCACTCCGGGTTACCGAGTTTCTTACGACAACCTGTCATGGCCGTCCAACCGGGTGCTAAATACGGAGGAGTACCCTCCCAGGAAAGTTTCTTAGGAATATATACTATCGTGGAGGAATACCCGTACTGAGCTGTCACCATCAGCGGCCCACCTCGACTGACCCGTAGCATATATGCCCAGATAATGCTACTTAATAATCTAGACACCATGTCCACATTATTAAATACTACTCTACATCCCTCGAGATGACATAGAGTAATCGAGTAATCGGATATTAAACCCACACCACTGCACTGGTAGGCTAACTATACAACTGTACCGATACAAATATAAAACAAAGTTAATACTTAGATATACTAAAGTACCGAGAGCATATAGAGAATAGTATTTCATTAATTCCGAAAGTCTTACAAAAGAAAGAAGGAAAACTACTGTCATACCGAAATTCCTCCGAAGATTCCGAGGACTCCGAGAGCTATTCTATTATACTCCACTTAGCACTATAATACTAAACTAAAGTGTAGAAGAGATATTTGAGCTTGCTTGAGTGTGTTGTAAGTGAAATGAGCTCCTCCTTTTATAGGGTCGGTATGACGGTTGTAGAAAAGGCGAAATGACCATTCTACCCCGCAACCATCATTGAGAGTGCATCCGGAGTGTACCATGGAGGGCCAGGTTGATTGGGCGCCGCTAGGGTTCGGCCGAACCTACGCTGGCCCAACAGGCCTCCAGCTTCGGCAGGGTCACTGATAGGTTGGTCCCTATAACGGTTGTGGCAATTAATGCAGTTTCTAGGACGGTTACACTTGTCTTGTGGGCCCATCTTATCCATATGCTTGCTTAGGAGTGACTTTTCCTCATTTCTCTTTATTTTATTTGCTCAATTCCTGCAACAAATTATTCTCCAAGCACAAGTGGAACTATATTATTCTAAAATAAATATGCATTATAAACATATCTAATTCTCCTTTATTGGTCTATAACAACCGTCAATTGCTTACACTAGGTTTTTTTTATGTGACATGGCGACAGAGTCCTTCGACATTTCCCGAGGGGG
The DNA here is from genome assembly GCF_000147395.1 of Oryza glaberrima. NCBI lineage: Eukaryota > Viridiplantae > Streptophyta > Magnoliopsida > Poales > Poaceae > Oryza > Oryza glaberrima. The sequence goes on along the minus strand of NC_068327.1, from coordinate 12,281,650 downwards.
CCTCTTCGCTTGCTCGATGTGCACTGTTGCCACATGCTTCATCCATCGGACCATACCACTCATGGGGGAAGCGAGGACGGTGCCAATCTCTCTCTCCCTCCTTCCTCCTCCACCTCCTTGCTAGGCCACCTCCTCCCTCTTGCTTCCTCAACCTAGTGGCTAGCACAAGCTCGAGCACGCATAAGAGCTCTAAACTCTCCCGCTTGATGACCTCGCCGACCGCCATGAGCATTGCATGTGCCCCTCCCTTCATCCCCTTCCAGGCTTGATTGTCTGATAGGAGAGAGGAGATTGAGCTCGAGCTCTCCTACACCTAGCTGCAGTGGTCAGTATTGGCGGCACGGTGTTTAGGGGAATAGTGGAGCCCAATGGCGCTAGGGTTGGGTTGCAAAAGGTGCATGTAGCTTCTTCACTGCGACCGATACTAAGTTCGTTGATAGTGAGCCCTCGAGCTTTTTCATCGCGACCCTCCAAGTCCTCCCAGTTCAGTTAATCTCTCCCAATACCTCCGCTTCCACCGGTGGCGAGGTTGCCACTGCCTCCGGCTCTTCTTCCATCGAGCATCGCCCTTGAAGGTCACCAAGAGAGAGGGGAGAAGTGTAGAGAGATGGGGAAGAGGTGAGAGAGAAGGGAGGGCAGAAGAAAAATATAGCGGTCACTTACTGACATCTGGGTCCACTATTATATTTATTTATTTGCTAATCAACTTTAGGTCAACTTGTCACGTAGGATAAAACCAGCGTCCAAACTGTTTGGAAAAGTAAAACGAACCCTTTTTATAGTTAAGAGTTACTCCCTCATTCTCAAATTATTCATCATATAACAAAAACCAAAACTTCTCAACTTGATCATCGTATAACCGCATGGACACGGATTTTATCAGAGTACAATTAATACATCACGGGAGAATATTTGCATGTTAAGAGTGTAATTGTGCATTATGTTTTAATAAATGCATGTATTGTGGGATAATGTGTGCATAATATTGTGCATGACGTCTTGATCCATGTATTTTAAATTATCCTTAGTCTTGGTACATACATATTATATGATGATTAATTTGGGATGGGGGAGTACTCTATATTTGGTTTTGTGGTTGAGTGCACAAAATGAGACGGGTGTCGTAGCTGAGGGAAGACAAAAGAACATCTCCTAGGGATATTGACCACCGGGATCCATTTCGGCTTGGACGGCCCACTTCTCTTGATTCAGCACGTCAGAACTGTCTCAAGGCGGGCCTTAATATGTTTCTTGTGAAAATTTTGGGCCCAAGGCCTCATTTTGCAGGAAGGGGTGGAACCGTAAAATCATCTCATTTCTTCTTCTGGTTCCCTACTCTAGCTCGCTAGTGTCAATCAATGAATCAAACGGCCACCAACCTACCTACCCCGACCATCTCCCACCATCGGAGGAGACGCTCAAACTACCGAGCTGCCCAATCCATGGCGGCGGCGAAGGCGGAGGCGGCCGGTCCTCTCCGGCGGGCTCTCTTCGTCCTCGCCGTGCTCGCCTTGCTGCTGGTAGCGGCCGAGGCGTGGACGGGGGAGATCCGCGGCCACGTCGTCTGCGACGTCTGCGGGGACGCCGCCATCGGCCCCGAGGACCACGTCCTCGAAGGTATCCTTCCTTATCCGACAGCCTTGCGTGCTCGTAGCTCGGTCCTTGATGTCGATTTCGTGCGTGCGGTTCCTAGAGTGGATCTCGAGTTAAGAGTCGGCTGCCCCGCTTCCCCTGTTCTGGATCTTGCCTTGCGTTGGCGCTCATGATTGACCTAGTGGAGGAATTCGAGCCGTTCGGTAGAGCTGGAGGTTGCGTTGCATTTGAGAGGGGCGGGGCGCGGTTCGTCGATGGAGAGCGTAGTTGCTTGCTGCCGTTCTAACGAATTCGAAGTTTTACTTTGAACTGGTAGAAGGAACTGTAATTTGTATTCCCAGTATTAGAAGGACATAGGTTGGGGATGGATTTGATATCTGATCACGTGAAGCACGGTGAATCGACCCTTTTCATTTGTCTTGAAATGAAATGAATTGCTGCCTTGATGGTGAAATTTGCAATCTTGGCCTTTTGCCCAATTCACCAATTTGTGTTCCCATTTCCCAAATTTGTTTATGTACTCTACCCACGTCCTGTTCTGGGAATTTGGAAAAGTTTAACCATATTGCCAGATTCACCCATACATGACAGTTGATTCAGAGAAATAAAAACTGAAAAACGGTTGTCAATGTTTTTTTTTTCCCTGTTATATATTCTTCTTTGAGGGGTCAAATAGGGGTTATGTCCTACTCGACCTTGCAACTTGCAGGAACTTGTTTTTACTAAGATGGAAGAACTGAAGTCGAATTGGCTGATCATATGTTCAAGGAGTTTACCCTGTAAAATTGTTGGGTCCATTTTTGGTGTCCAGTACTTCCATTCTCTTGCTTTTGACTTTCGCTCCCCAGTAATAATCACATAAGCATGGTACTATAGTATTTGGCTCCTGAGCTAATCAAAGTAGCAAAAATATTGAGTATTGCTCGTGATGATGCCTGTGGTTTGATATAACTAGATAATACCAAATGCTAACTGCAAAGAAATGCAGTGAAGCCATAGATCCTTCATTTGGATGGTAGGATTAAATGTTGAAACATCAATATCAATAAGGTTAAAAAGTCCATGGATATTGTTAGTGGTCTGCAGGTCGATAGCTTTCAGATCAAGTCAGGTGTGTGTTCTGCTCGTTGTCTGGACCTAGCCTTTTCTTTATACCTGGTCACTATTAAGTATTAAGTAGCCGGTTTCTATCCTTTGCCTACAATATTACCCTTGGCACTAGAGTCTGGCAAGTCGCAAGGCGGTAGTCTGGCGCTTAGTACCTAACCACAGACAAGGAAGGCTAAGGTTTGGTGCGTTGAGGCTTGCACTGAGTACCTATGCACTCCTAGGAGGACTTGGTGATTACCAAGGAGTGTACTGCTTGCACATTGTAAACTCTCGAAATTCTCTTCTGTTTGTTAGCCGATTCATTCTGCTATGGTTTGAATTGTTCATTGAAAAAAGAAACTCTCAGCAATGTTGGGATGCTAAATGAAAACCAATAGATCATTAATGTTGTTGTGCTTGTGGGTTGCTACAAACTTATTAGGTCTGGCAGAACCATTGGTAGCAATGACAAAAACAAAGCGTTGGCAAAGGGCAAGCAAAATGGTCGAAGCATGATGTGGCGACAACCCATTTAGCCATTTCTTTCTTTAGGTCTGAATATCCAGAATCGGTCTGATGGGTTTTCACAATTCGTTCATTCATATTTCAATAAAAGAGGGTTATCAGTTTGTTTATACTCATATATTCCAGTTTTCAATGAACAATGGAATCTTATCCCTTAATCTATTTTTAGAGTACATTCACAAATGACAAAACTGTAAAAGTCTATAATGAAACCATACTTTTAAGTTACAGTTTCAGCAAAGCAAACTTCCATTTGCACTACGAATCTACACTTTTACACATTGCCATCATCTTCGGCAGGCCTAGTAGGTTAGGGTGACTTCTTGGTCTCAGGATATGTTTCTGTTTCCATTTATGTCATGGAGGTTGTTGCAATACCAAATTGACTCATAGGCGCTCTATTGCTTGGTGGGGTGGGATTGGGACTACAACTACTAAAAATCCCTCCTATTCAACCCCAGATGCCAAGCAATCATGATGACATGCTAGCACTTATCCAGTGTTGCAAGAACCTCCATGTTAGCAAAATTTTTGATGAGTTTGTGAAACCGACGAGTGGAGCCAGCCAGTAGGATATTACGGCAATAGAAAGGCTCATGTGGTTCAGAGATTTTGTGTAAAAGTGTGATTTTGTGATTCTTTTTTCCCCAATGGTAGTGCAGTTTTGTGAAATTTACTTCTTCAATAATAAAAGCTCTAATGGAGGGGCAAGTGCAATGGGGCTTGCTTTTGGCGATAGCTAGAATCCTGTTGGTTTGAGTATAAAGTCTGCCGGTTGAACAGATAGACCTGCTAGGGTTTTTCCTTGTTTCCACTTTCCACCTAGTCAGCAAACACTAGTACAAGTACAATGGTAGACTGGTAGCTGCCTTACCACAAGCTAGCTTTGTTTTTTTTTTTTTTGGGGGGTGCGCAGGCATATACATGTGGTCCTATTGTTTAGTACTTCCACTTTGTGCATTTCATTTTGTTTTCCTCACTTTTCATTCCTCACTTATGTTTACCTGTACACTGTAATCAAAGTACTAAAAGCTTATTACTCTCCCATTCCTCTTGCTTGTCTTTGTACCTTGTGTAGGTGCCGAGGTTGCCGTCCTCTGCATCACGAGATCTGGTGAAGTTATCAACTACCAGGCCTTCACAAACTCCAAGGGTGTCTACATTGTTGCGGAGACGATGCCAGAGAGTGACCGTTGGGAGTCATGCTTGGCAAGGCCCATCAGCAGCTTTCACCAGCATTGCACTAAGAGGGGTGATACACACTCTGGGGTCAAGTTCACATACAGCAAGCCTTCAGGAAACTCTCACACCGTCAAGACGTTCCTCTACAAGCCTGCCAACGCCCCTTTGTACTGTAGCTAAACAGGTGTTTTCATTTGTTTGCGAAAGAAAGAAAAGAAATATATAGAATTGATATGGCTTCCTGCTTGGACATGGTACAAACAAACTGTAAACAAGGTGTAACCGTGTAAAGTATGGATAGCTGGGGTGCTTGTAATTCTCATATGGAGCTCTTACCGAACATCAGTAACTGGAAGAAAGGGGATTTTGCATGTTTTTGTAACTATGGATTTATAAGTATGTTTATACTTTATAATCTTGGACCATGTTGCGTCCGTTCAAATCATTTCGAGCAAAGACTTGAATTCTGTTAATACAAATGAGCCACAAGGCCCAAGGGACCAGGCCTTGCCTTGTCCAAGTAGCTGATGTTAATAAAAATGTCCAGTTGACCCCTAGCTGATGTTCTGGTAATAATAATACCTTCTATGTTTGGCCGCAAAATGAGAAGGCAAACATTACTGAGTCTACTATATGTGCATATAATTGTTTTTTAATAATAAAAATATATTATATCCTTGGCCTCTGTTTGTAGCGCATTTCGTTTAAGAAAACAACCCCCGCTCAGATGCGTCTATTTCGCAGGTTTGAGGTAGTCGCTTTATGATTCTACCTTACTTTTAAACAGGGTCGTAGTGTCTTCTATCGAGTGATATAACAGCGGTAACCTGTTTTAGAACACATAAATTGTGCTACCCTTAAGAGTTTATCAGTAAAATCAAGAACTTTATTTATGCCCTGCAAGTTGCCTCATAAAGAGTAGATGTTAGTACCCGACTAAAAGGAGGGAATCAAATAAAAGGTAAAGCTCTCGTTTTAAAAAGTAAAGCTATCGATTAAAAGGTAAAGCTATCATTTAATTTGTTAAAGGTATATTGCCCGTAGCGAGGTTAAGGTAAACCCTTGGACCGAGTGAAGGCCAGCTCGGTAAAAGCACGGCACAACCAATAATGAAAATGTGCATATAACTGTTAAGGGCTTGCGTGGATTAATGCCCAAATAAACCTTAGCTAAATCCTAAATGATAGCAATACTATTGGATTTCAGCCATCATTTAAGTTCGTTACCAAAATTTTTTATCGCGTACTTGAGAAAAGGCGCCCAAAACATAGTCAATTCAGAGTTTTGGCAGTACCTGAGTACTCTCTCCGTCTCATAATAAAAGAGATTTTAGATGGATGTGACACATCTTATTAATCATTACTACATACCGTTCTTTCAATTTGATCCTTACCTAGGTATTTGCGCGTTGCAACTCGCATTTTTGGGTTCATTATGGCACACTTTGCAGACCGATTTCTATCAGTTTTGGGTGTCAAGCTGGAGTTATGAATTATCTTGATTATATGGTATGCTGCCATTTGGATCATTCATGTTCTTACATCTGCGTCGGTTTCTGTAGATTAACGAAGTACCGCGTGATGCATTCTGCCAATGTTTTGTTTCAAACTATTTCTATTATCTCTAAGGCCTTGTTCGGTTAATCCCTGTGAGAGAGAGATTGGAGGGGATTTATTCCACACCTATTATGGTGTGGAATTATTCCCCCTCAATACCCTCCAATCACCTTCAATCCCCTCTAAACCGAACAAGGCTAATATGATTATTTGCTTCGCAGTTGATTTTCTGTGAAGCACAGTAGAGTAGTTAATAAACGTGGTTAATGGTACTATTTTTCCGTCATGTAATTTGTGTTACATTACGTTTGAGTTCAATGGTAGGAAATAGGAAATGTTAGTCGGCTGCAGGGGAGCATCTGCAGTTTCCTATTATATTCAACGGGTGGAGTTCTCCCCTAGAGTTAATTTGAAATCCACTACTGGCAGGATCAAACCACGTACCCATCAACGGTAGAAGCGTAGAAGGAATCGCTCCTTGGTTGGCTTTGTCCATTTGTTTCCCCCTTAGCTAAAACAATGTACTCCTCCTATGGTCCTACCACTTGGTTATTCAAATAAAGTCAGTTTACGTACGATGCTCAACGACGCTCTTCTTGTGTCCAGCATATTGTGCCATCACCTTGATTTAGCACATTTGGCCCAGAAGCCAGATCGTGGTCCACCATCTACATTCTAGTAGCTCCATAAAATCCATCTTGCAGCCTCCGAGCTGCATTGTATAGAACAACAGGCGAGTAATCAAAATGGCCTCTCCTTGTATCGAATTAGAGATGCAAAGCTTTTACCTGTCCAGATATTTGCTATACCGACTGTGTTGTGCTCCGACTCGGGCTAGCCATTGCCTCGCCGCTGCCAAACCTCTTTCTTCAACCCAGTCGCCGAACCTCGCTCAGCCTCACCGCACCACGTCTACACCTCCCTGCAACCTCGTTGACTCGTTGTAATGGTGCTACAACCCTAGTCGCGACACCTCGCTGCGATTTGGGAGAAAAGAGGGCGACGGAAGCGAGCGGTGGACGAAGAGAGCAAATGAGAAAGAAGATAGGGGCCTAGAAGAAAAGGTTCACAATGCAGGTGGTGTCACACATGACACATGGTGCACGCGAGCGAGACTGCCAGTCTGGATGTCCACATGTCGTGTTGCGGTCAAATGGTGCTTTGGACCGGGGATCGTACATTTAGCAAGTTCAGTAGTCTAAATGTGTGATTTACAAGTTTGTGAACTTAGAAACACTTGTTTACAAGTTTAAGCGTTGCTAGTATATTTTACTCTTAACCAACACACATCCAATCTGTATTATTATAAAAATTGAAGGTGTCTTTGCCAGTGGTTTGCTATGTCGAGTGTCATGATTACATCGGGGTCCGATTCACATTTCAGTCGCGCGGGGTAATCGTGTTCAATTCAGCAGCCATGCGTGGTGATTACGCCCGCGACGACTGTGGCACACGTTTTCTGTTGTCCGACTCTCTTCCATCATGCGTGTTGTGCATCCATGTCCCGTGTCATAAGTGAAGTACAAATCGGTCGCTCCCACGTGCGTGTTTACTACATGAAGATCCACACCCAGATCGCTAAGACATGCAGTCTCACGCGCGGTGAAGTCCTTCTCCCGACTCCTCTTCCACGTGCGCGAGACAGTCTCATGATTGACGTCTAATAATATGTTCGTTGAGTAATTTGCCATGGCCTTGGCAACCTCTTTCCAATTTGTTTCCATCCTGTTACTTCATCTTTGTTAGGGCAATCCTCGTGTGCAGTCATGCATGACAATAGCAACTAGTAAGCATAACACTGGTTGATGCGATTGCCGCTATGGGTAAGTAAGGTCAGCTTGGAAGGATCAATGATCACTAGTTAAGGGGAGAGCTTGTGATGCCTAAAGTGGTGGTGCAGGCATGGAAGAGGTTAGCAGCAACGTGACCGTAGACAATATGATTTAGCAAAACCATCACTGTGTCTCCACGCTCCAGCCTCACTGTCTAAACTTAGGTTTTTTGTTTTGTTCCATGATCTTATTGGTATCAATTTAGCAAGATAATTCACATATCCTTGCAAATAATGGAAGGATATGTGAATTGTTTGCTTGGTAGAATCAAACAATTCGAGCAACTAAAACAAAACTATAGTTTAATTTTGCTAACTTAACATCCAATATGCTAGACAACACGAGATATTGATCCCTGAAGTCAAATGACCACCCTCTCTCTTCTTCTAAGTGCCACCTCTCTATCTACCGACTATGATGTTTTAGTTTTTTTTTTTCTTGTAATGTATTAGCATCTTGCTAGTAATGTTCTATTAAAATTTGTAACGTGAAAATATAAAAAAATAGTAATATTGTAAAGTTGTGGTGTATACAATGTTTTAAATAGCGGGCTAAGACATTTAGCGGTTAGCTTCTCAAACAGCTATAGCGATAGTTATAGCGGGCTAAATAGAGTTATAGCGATTAATCGTACATGAGAGCAAATAGTAAGAACCCTTCTCAAACAACTATAGCGGGAGATAGTGCAGCTACAGTGGGAGATTTAAAACCTTGGGTGTATATGCTCGCATATTCCAATGGTGTCATATACCGAGACCCGGTAGGATTCCTTCGAATAAACAGGGTTGTGTTCTTTTGGAGGGGTTAGAAACCTCTCCCCTCCGCACATAAAATGGAGTTCTATGAACCTCGTTGGTAGGATTAGGTTGTTTATGGGACGGAGGGGTAAGTATTACTAAAATAAACTTGAAAAATAGATTAATATGTTTTTTTAAAATAACTTTTATATATATATATATATATTACGTAACGTTTAGTAGTTTGGGAAGTGTGCGCGTGGAAAAAATATGAGTTGGGAAAGGTGGTGTAAGAACACAAGCGGTCATCAAACGGACGAAAACCATCGGACCTCGTCATCGGACGGGTCTTGACCCTTCACATTTCGGTCAGCTCGTGTCCCAACAACGTTCAACGCGTTCTGCCACAACCCACAAAGCCACAAGTGAAGCGGCCGCACCGATCTCTCCGTGAGAGGGACGCGTAGCACCCTCCGCCTCCGCGCCTAAACGGCTTCGCTCTCTCTCTCTCTCTCTCTCTCTCTCTCGGCGTCCCCGCCTTTACGCGAGAAGAACCCTCCCGAAACCCTCCTTCCCCGATCGATGCCGCCGCCGCCGCCTCCTCCGCCGGAATGGGCCGACCTCCCGGTGGACGCGGTCCTGGCGGTGTTCGAGCGGCTGGGCGCGGCGGAAGTGCTGATGGGCGCCGGGGTCGTGTGCCGCAGCTGGCTCCGCGCGTCAACCCGCGAGCCGCGGCTCTGGCGCCGGGTGGACCTCACCGCCTGCTTCGACCCCACCGTCGACATGGAGGCCATGGCGCGCGCGGCCGTCGACCGCGCCGGCGGACGCCTCGAGCACTTCGCCGCCGAGCGCTTCGTCACCGATGAGCTCCTCTTCTACGTCGCCAAGAGGTTCTGGTCTTCCATATTTTACGCCTTCTTTTTTTTTTCTCCCTAAACCCTGGGGTTTGGAATTTGGACGACATTGGGTTGTGAAAATTCGGGAGATTTTAGGGTTTAATCTACAGTGTTATTTGGTCGCTCTGAATTCTGATTGTGTTTTTCTTATTAGAGATTAGTGGGGTTTTGTATGATTTTACGGTATGATGATTTAAGTAGAACAAGGAGTATATATAGATAGGAGTTTTTATGCATACTGCATTATTACAAAGTTGCAGCAAAACACTGCAATGTGCCACAACGACAAAAACAAAAGCATAAGAAAATATACTGTAGTGGATTAGTGGCTCTAAGTACACATGTTCTTGATGCCTTGTGGGTTGGCTATGTTATTAGGATTAGCGGGGATTAGAGCATACATAACATCTCGCAGACTTTTTTGAAGCACGGTTCTGTCTCCCCAGGTATTGATGCTGGGTTGATTTGTTTTTGTTTTTGGCGTCACCAGTCCATTTTATTAAACTTGGATCTTGTGTTGCATTCATGCTCTGACAACTGCATTGTCTTCTCCATTGATACTACATATACCAGTTAGGTTTCTATTTCACTAGTTCTGGACTGAACCGAGGCCATCATATTGCTATCAAATTTATTCCAGGCACAAAAGAATAATCATACATTGTTATATGATCAATTAATAGTAATAATAAAAGAAGTTTTATGCCTTTATGCAAATCATTAGATGTCTCGATGCTAATTCTTTTAACCTTTCGATAGCTTGATTGTTTGGTTATTTCTTCTTTTGTTTTGGGCTTCATTTCCTTAATGAACATTTTTTGTCACCTTATTATCAATACTTCTGGCTAACTTTTTTTAGAATGCCTGAACTATTACATTATATACCTCAGATCTCTATATTGTACTCAGTCAAACAAAGTAAAGTATAATTGAAAAGCAAATACCAGTTTCTTAGATGATTATATTGATATGACATGACTTAGATTTGGTAGCTGTCTTGTAAAGATTACAGATCTGGAGTTGTGGAGTCTTTTATTGGTATAGAGCCAGAAAATTTCCGAAATGCAGTCCTGTCTCACAAAAGCGACCACTAATAATCCCATGGTGTATATGATACTTGCTACGAAAATTCTCTCTTGAGATCTCTAGTATAATTCCATGGCTAACCCTAACTTTGAGCTAACATCTCTGGCAAATATTACGGGTGATGAAACTTGAGATTGATCCTGATATCTATAATTTATAATTTACCCCACTGAACAGGAAATATTATTTAACTATGCTAGCTTTTTATATGACCTGATATTATGTTGTCTGTAATCATTTCCAATGGACCCCAATTGGTAGGGTCCTGCTTGATATCATCAGTTGTTTTTATATTTCATTTGTTTATTTTTAAATCATTTTTTTATGAACTTCCTTTTTTCCAAGGTGCCATGGCATCAAGGTTTTCACGTTCGGTTTGAACCGAAATTTCGGAATTTCGGTGCAACCGAAATTTTCGGATGATTTGGAACTTCTTTTCCCGAAATTATTTGAAGATTTAACAAAAATGACTGAACTTGAAGAAATTTTGACCAAATTCACAAAAATTTGGAAAAAAAAAACTAAAAAAATTGGGTGAGATATTTGCTTGCCGGAGGGGAGTGAAGTTACCAAAATTTAGGAAATTTCGAACAGAAATTGGAATCCCTGCATGGCATATGCATAAGATGAGAATTGATGGCGAAATTCCTCCTAGGCCATTGAATGCTATCTAGTTCCCTTGTTTGCCATAAAAAGTTTGTAATTCTTCCGTTTCTCAATTGGTTCATTTTTATCTTTCCTTTCTTGCCTATATCTTGGTTTTAACCTAGGTCAGATGGCAAGACATCTTTTCTCTTCTCCTTTCTCCTCTCTTCCTCTTTCTGTTCAATGCACAGTAGACTATTTCTGTTCATTCGCAGCCTGTCAAGTCAGTTAAGGCCAACCCTGGCAGGGAAGCTGACAATCCTGCTGCTTCTGTGCCAGCAGTGATACCTTGATGACCGACTTCAAGTCCATCAGAACTGGACAATGCGGACGAAGCGGTATTTGGAGTTGGCTGTGGCTGTCCTTGCATCCTCATCTTCTGGCGACATGATGATTCCAATGTGAAAAGGTTGGGCATGACACGGGATGTCTTCTAATGGTACCTAGAGCTAATGGAGTTGACTTGAGTGGCAAATAAGGGAACAACGTTGGAAATGTTTAGCATAGGATGGGCACAATTTTTTAGTGCCATATAAGGGAAGCTAATTCAATGGGATAGGAGGAATTCTCTTTCAGATAAAGACTTCTATGCAATTTTGACTATATTGTTTCAGTGGAAAACAAATGATAATTGGAATTTATTTCTTCTAGTAAGACTCAGCTAGGCTGTCATGGAGTGTAAGGCCAAAGGAAGAATCTAAACTATTCAGCATAGGTGTGTGCAATCCTTCAGATAAAATGTATGTACTTTAACCTTATGGGGGTTAGATGTAATATCGTATATGTAAGCAGGTATTTAACATGAGTTTTGTGTAACTGGGCTTTTTTGGTGTCAAAGAAGAGAGGTTAGTATGCATATATTCAGACTTAACGACCAGCTTAGTGTATTGATCAAAGTGTGCATTGGGAATCTGTAGAATCAACTAGATTGTTTTTCTCCAACCCAGCCCTTATGTTTCTAAATATTCTCTAGGAGCCTCGCTTCCTGTTTTTCTTCCAAAAAAAACACTTAATACTTGGTTTCAGATGTTGTTTACAATTTTCAACACTGATTTACTATTATTTATTGGATCTAACCTGCCAATTGTGTTGCTCATAGATAGATGCCAATCGTTTCATGATCATACATGGATTTAGGATAGAGGGAACTCGAGCATTATATTGAACTAATGAACATGCTTGAGTTCATGAGTTCTGTTAGCAATTTAGCATTACTGAATGCTTCTATATTTGACATAGGATCACTTTGTTCTGTGATTTTATTTCACAACCACAAATATTGACAGTCTCTACTTACAAGTTGTGCCTTTATTTTTTTGTTAGGGAACTAGCCTATTGTTCTTACTGTCAGGTTGCTGATTAATGTCGATTTCTCTAACTTATGTTTTAATATGTGCAGAACTAGCTGCTTGAAAAGTCTTCGGCTACGTGATTGCATAAAAATCTCAGAGAAAGGCTTGGTTGCTGTTGGCAAGACATCTCCCTGTCTTGAGGAACTTGAGCTCACTACCTGCACCATCAGTATTTTGCTGAAGGCTGTTGGCGAAGCATTTCCGAACCTGAAGTGTCTGCGACTGAACCATCATTGGTTTGATGTTCAGTTTGATGAGTTCAGAGATAACTTCCATGCCCTTGGAATAGCCTGCAGCATGCCCAGGCTACGCCATCTTCAGATCTTTGCCAATCGGCTCCGCAACAATGCACTTGCTGCCATCCTTGACAACTGCCCGCACCTTGAGTCCCTTGACTTGCGTCAGTGCTTCAACGTTGATGTGGATGCAGAAGTGAGAGCAAAGTGTGCAAGGCTGAAGGATGTGAGGTTCCCAAACGACTCAACCAAGGACTATGAGTATGAGACTTTTATTGAGACACCATCACTAGATTCGCTCCCACTTCCATTTCCCGCAGCAGTTCCTCAATGGCCCTTCCATGGGAATGACGAGGATGACGACAATGATGGTGATCAGGACGATGACGATGATGGTGATCAGGACGATGATGACTTGGGCGGTCACAGGGTGACAGAGTATGGTTTTATCATCGGTGACTACCATGTCCGCGGTCGGATCATCCACCATGAGTAACTCGACATCTACATGCCGTAATTAACAGGTTTTGATGTCCCAGCGTCTCAGTCTCAGGAAATGGAAGGTAGGTGTTCAGTAGTAGCTTACTACAACAGAAGGGCGCATTTAGAACGGTTCTGTATCCAACTGCAAGTCTGCAACCGGTCTAGTGACCTCATGTGTAGTGGTAAACCTTTGTTCCTATTCTGCGTGTCGCCATAGCGCTTGTGCAAGTTTCTTGGTTTGCGTACGATTGTGATGGTGAAATATGTTTATGTCAGCGGAAAGGCTCCCGCGAACTGGTTTCCAGCCCACGTGCGTGGTGCGTCGGGCTCATGGCTTGCTTTCTTTCCTTTATTATCCGGCGTCCAGCGACAAGCTTAATTGCAAGTTGCAAACCTTCCGGCGTTTTGCGCACTTGTGGACTTGCGATGAATGAATTACATCGTATGTCAGATTTTCGTTGTGAAAACTTTGTACATTTAAACTTCCTTTGTAGAGATCTTCAACATTGGAACCCTTTCAATATAGGTACTTTCCGCACTGAAAATTTTGGTGGAAACTCAAAACGAGTTCAAAAAATAAGTTGAAAAAGGAAATGGTATCCTAAATACTCTCTGTTAGTGAATTTTAAGGAACACAAATGTTAGTCTATTTTTCTATGAACTTTGTTAAAGTCAGAGAAATTTGACATACGACAAAACTAAAACACCAGACAATATAGAACGGAGGGAATACAAACCATTCTACTCTTTATCTTCTACTCCCTCCGTTCCGGAAAAAACAAATCTAAGACAAGATGTGACACATTCTAGTACAATGAATCTGGACAAAAGGTATGTCTAGATTCGTAATAGTAGGATGTGTCACATCCAATCCTAGATTAGTTTTTTATTATAGGATGAAGGGAGTATAACACTGGGGAGAAATTGCAACGCAGAAGCAATCATGGAAACTATCATTAGCACTTGATGAGATAAATCTGAGTACAAGTATTATATCATATTCAACTATTTTTTCCGTCACAATTACACTTTATTATGAGTAAAAGGTAACAATTACATGCTTCAACGTGCACTCGCCCAATCCTCAACGCAGAGAAGTTTTAAGGAGTCAAAAGATAAAAGATTTACTTGAGCAGAGATCTTGCAAGGTGCTCCCTAGCAGTGGCTAAAGCCTGAGATATCGTCTGCAGAGAATAGGCCATGAAAATTAATGAGATTATGGAACTAGAAAAGCAAATTTTCTCCGAATGATAAAGAAATACCTGCTCAGAGAAGGGGGCAGAACCATCAACAGCATTGGTTGCAACCTTCCCGGCAATGGTATTTGCATCTGTTTCCAGAATTATGCTGCAGGAGGACTAATGGTTTCAGTTTATATTTACAAACAGGATGGCATGTGAAACTGCAGCTTCACAAGAGAGCTGCGGCCTTAATACATGAAATTGGCAGCGATCATGCTTTTTCCCAACACCCCATGTATGCATTTAAACGGTTTTGTCCACAAGAGTAAGTTGTGAAAGAACTTCAGGGAATGTACAGCAGTACAAGGATGAGAAAGTAGTTGTTTCTACTGTCCTCCACATCAGAAGACAATTTATGAGAGACTACTTATACAAAGAGTTCTGTCTATAAGCAATAGGTACAAAATAAATACTACTGCGTCCTCTCATTAGTGGATGGAGGTAGTACTCAGTGCTCAAAATTTTACATGTTTTAGGCACTAGTTTCCTCGAAGCAATACAAGCTCTCGCTCTGATATCATATCTTTTGCCCCAAGTCGTTTGTTTAGTAAATAGATGATCTTAATCTCTCTCCTCCACATCAGCAAAAAATCTATGTGGCAGTGCTAATCATTTACTACTCCTATTAAATATCCAACTTTCTTATATGCATTTATTGAATATAATGCAATATTTTTTGATCTCTCCTTAGTCTAGAAGTATGTTCTTGGAAGACAAAAGGATTATACTGCAATGATGCTCACAGAACATTTAAAGTTATCACCATGAACTAGTTAAGCATAAAATGGTTTTTCGGGCAGAAACTTCCCAATAGCTTCAGACATCAGCGTTTGTCATTATGCAAAAGGTTGTCAACTTGACATCAAATGACAACACCTATCTAAAATATTATGCTTCTCCTGTATCTGCCCACATTTGTCAAGAGTTACAGTTCCATCGGTTATTCTGACCTAATAGCTACAACCATAGTACATTCATGTGCAATTTAGGCTTACTAATGGCATGTCAAACTAGGTCTCTACAGACAATCTGTTGTGCTGTTTTTATGCATCAAAAGAACACAATGAACAGTTTCATCCTTCTTTTCCATCTTAAAAAAATTGATATTACACAACAGATATTGATGTTTGCCTTTATGAGCATAACATATTTTATGACAGTATATTTACATGTTTAAAAAAAGTTCAAACAAATAAATAAAATGGAATATCAGATACTACTTAATTAAAAAACATGCAGCAGCGTGTGTACGAAAAAAAAGTATAATAGTCAGGAATGCTTGCATGTGATTTTTTAGAAGAAACAGGTGGTACAAATGTAGCATAGATCACAAGAAACCATTACCCGCCATCTACAATTTCATCGATGCAGAGAAGTATCAAGTCCAGATTCTCGAGTGCAGTCCTCTTCTCAACATCACCCCTAAAGCACAGTAAGCTGACTTTAAAGAAACAGCCTTACCAACATTAACAAAATACAAGTTCATGTGGAATACTGGAAGAAGTACAATACCTGAGTAAAAGACCAACAGAATCAGAGAAGCCCTGTAGTACATTTGCTATAATGAGCTCATTCTCATCATCACCAGCGGTGACAAAAAAATGAAGGTCTTGTACAAACTTATAAACGACAATATAGCCATCAAACAATGTTATCTCAGCTGGAGAGAACCAAAAACAGGTATCAAAGGAAAATTCCAAATTCAACTAAAGAATAAAGATCAGAAAAGTGGGTATATCGAGACATAATTATAACATTGAGCATAAATATGAAGATTTTTGTTCATAAAAATGAGTTGCTGGCAACAGCAAACTAACATAATCATAACAGACTGCTGGATGATTTCAAACCATTGAAACAGTATCATTTTATATGAAGGATATATTTCCTTGAAAGCTTGGAAAAGGGAATCCAAGGTATTTTGCTTTAGTTATCCTGAGTAAATGCTAGGTGTGTTTTTTTTTTAACAAGCATGGCTGAGTAGCCTATATTTTGCTCTTTGTATATTCTTTCTTCTCCCTTGTACATACATCCTTTTATTAATATATTTTCAGTAGGGAAGGGATCTTCCCTCCTGTTTATGTCGAAAGACAGAAAACTGACATGTATCTTGTACTACATTTGGTTAACCTGACCGATCCATTACATTCAACGGATAAAACAATTTGAGTTTCCTACTAAAATGTTTTGGAGTGAGACTTAAAGCACATCCAGTTCTAATGAACATCCAAGGAGATGCAAGCATCTTACAGAGCAATATAAGCAGTATAATGATTGATGGGCTCAACTTAAGACTGGATCTAGATGTGTGTGAAATTTCAGTTAAAGGTGTCAAATATGAATCCACTCTATATACTGACAGTACGACATATTAGGCTATATTCATGAAGCAGAATATGTGATGTGCCAAATTGTCAAAGTGGCAAAAGCATGTGCCATGCATGGTATGGAGGGATAACACATGCAACAAAGCTAAGAATGAAATACCTTCTGAGCGTGCATTTGTCTTCAGAGTTTTAGTAAAGACAGACTTTTCAAAGGCCAACTTTGACGCATTACTAGACCAATCATCCGAGAAGTATTTCACGGCAACACGTTTCCCTTCAGAATCCAGAAGCAAAATGTTCTTCACAGAAGGGCAAGATTCCTGTGTAACGAAAATGGACAATCATGAATCATTACATGAGCTTGTGCAAAGGACAGTAAAAGTTACTTAATGCTGCATTTCATGTTCATCAACAAAAGCATCATTGCATGAAAAAACAAAGTTAAACATTGATAGAAGGAAACAAATAAGAATGCTGATTCAGTAAAGAGTACAAAAATAAAAATAAATGATATGTATTTTTTTTAAAAAAAATGATAAACTGGATTGATAAGGGCCACTTGAACACCCAAGCAAATGGATTGAATATATCATATCTAATAGCAATCCTACTGGGTTCCATTTCTCATATAATAGTGTTTCTTAACAAAAACCTTCGATTACCACATTTTAGTTTCAACATGTAAATATGTAATACAGGATTAACGAGCATTCTAACATGTTACTCAAGCTCCTTAGCTCCATTACAAGAGAGATTTAACATTGCCATTCAATATTAAGGTTGATCTTCCCACAAAACATTACAACCATACCCTGGCATGTTTGGCATTGCCGCAGTAATAATAGTTTCACTCATTCATGATGACCAGATCTCCACCGCTAGTAATTAACACCCAGTACATTTTGCAAAAACCGGTTACCAAGCAACTACATATTAACAAATGATAATCCACTTACCTTGGAGAATTCTCCCATGGCCTCCTCTAGATCCCCGGTGCCTTCCTTCCTGTGGAGGAGACACGGCCACCGAAAGCAGTAAGATCAACCACTTGTTTGGCAAGATCCAGGCTCAAAACTGCAACCAGCAAAAAAAAAATTTTAATTTCTTGGAAACAAACTGCTGCTGCTAGTCAGGGTCGGATCTAGAGAAGGTTAAGGCGAATTAAGAGAAAAACTGCCAGATCTAGGGGAGAAGACAAGGTGAAGGCAAAGAGAAAATGGTATGGGCAGAGAGGGTTGAGAGAGGATGCGTGTCGGGGGCTGATCCAACATTTGGGTTGAACAAACAGACTGTTACTTGTATTAAGGTTAACACAAGCAAATTCGAGACAAAAGTACTCCCGGTTGGAGAGAGCGACGGATCAGAAAGAGGATGTGGATGCTCACCAGGATGCAGCGGGACGATGGCGCACCTCCTCCGCTCTGCTCTGCTCGCCGGATGGAGATGGGCGCCCCTACCAACCCTGCTCTGCTCGCGAGATGGAGATCGGCGCAGGCGCTGGAGCGGAACGGGACGGGAGATTTTCAATGACGCAGAGGGGACGGGGGAAATACTCCAGTACTCGAGATTTATGTGTTTTTCAATTTTTATCATTTGAAAACTTATTTTTCAAATAGACCTCCATAAAACTTATTTTAAAAATGGATCCCCTAGCCTCCTACGATATTTAACTTTTTACCACTTTTAAGATGTGGCAATTAATTATTTGCTACTCACTGTCTATGATATGTGGGGCCTCATGTGTTTATGACATGTGGGTTCAGTGGCAAATCTTTTATCACCACTTATAAGAGTAGCAAATAATTAATTATTCCTTGGGTAGGATCTTATTTTGCACATCTTCGTAATAAAACTTATTTCAAAAATGGATCCCATGGCCTCTCATAAAAGCTAAGATCTTATTTGGCACAGCTTCATGATAAAACTTATTTCAAAAGTGGATCCCCTAGCCTCCTGTGAAAGCTAAGATCTTCTTTAGCACAGCTTCATGATAAAACTTATTTTAAAAATGGATCCCCTAGCCTCTCGTGAAAGCTAAGATATTGTTTGGCACGGCTTCAGATCTCATATCCACGATAGATTTGAAGTTTATATATTAAATTACAATAGTTTAAAATTTTAAACTTCATCTGAAATGTGCGCAAAATAATTTATCTAAATATTATCAAACATAATTGTAGATCTTTTGTGGAGATAGAAATACCTAGCTCTAAGAAATCTTAGATCCATAGTTGTCCCAAAGAGAGCCTAAGCCATGCCAATATCATTAGCGCTGATGACCTATTTGTAAAAAAAATAAAAAAAATACTTATTTGTGATAAAATAATATTTATAAATAGGTAATCGATGCAAGTGTCAGTGACACTGATAAAAAGAACCTATTTGTAATAAAAGTATTAACAAATAGGTCATCGATGCTAATGTCCAACGATATTGGCAAAGTCCCCCTCCATATAAGTGACTTAGCATCCATGGGGAAGCTAGGGGGATTGTGCCAATGTCATTGGTGTTGTCATGTTGGACCACGACGCCAATGATGTTGGCGCTATAAAAATGATCTATTGTTGGAATAAATTTTTTAGTCTGTTTGTAAAATAAGTTTTTAAAGATCTGAAATGTACGGCCTAAGATTTCCCTTCTCTCTCACTTAATTAACCAAGTGTTACTTTGAACCGCCTTGTTCACTTAAAACCAACTATATTATACATTATTTACGATGACGGCTAACCCACACGTCAATAGTACTTGGGAAGAAAAATATAAGGAACTAAGTTAGGGATGTTGGCAACAACAAACTCAAGCCATCGGCAACCACTAACTTAACATTGTCTAGGAACAGCGGTGAAAGTGATAGCTCCCTAGAGATGGTCCACTTTATGATTCTCATGTCGCCGAACCATGCCACCATGCTGGATGTCGGATCCACGTCGATCTGCGCCAGCTTGACGGCGTTGTTGGGCCGCAACAATGAGATGCGGTCGTCCTACCAGTACACAAGACATAAGACATGAAGAATTAAAATGCAAAGCCACCAAGCATTATTATGCACGCTGGAATTAAAGGAAATAACTCAATATTCCATGTCAAAGTGTCATATACTTGAGCATCTCCATTGTGGGACTACAACACGGTATCGTCACCACCGCTTACTCTGTCGTCTCCGTGGACCATAGAGCGGATGCGCTATGCCAAAATGGGGGCGAATTGGGTAAAGGCAGAAGGGGAAAGCGAAAAAGAGAGGGGTCGCTACAGGTGGAAAAGGGAAAAAGAGGGAGCTTGAGGTGGACAATACATATGGCTACAGGTGGGTTTCCTTTTATTCTAGGTGATCGTCTAGAAAGTAGACAATACATTCGATATTCGCTGATATACTTTGGGCTGATTGCTTGTAGGCATGAATCTTGGAGTGATCTAAACTTTTCTAAACCTAGGTGTGCCTGCACCTAGGTTTAGAAAAGACTTTCTCGGGCGCCCATCCTCGTAGGCCTCGAGAGAACCGGTGGATCTTCATGATCCGCCCCGATGACGACGCTGAACTGGTCAGCCTCTGCAGCTTGGTGATCCTCTCTCTCATAGTCTCATCGCCTGCAAAGTTTCATGATGTTCTTCTAGGATGCCATGGCTGACACATACTCCTATTGCGTCAGCTATGGCGGTAGCAAGTATTGTTGCTCACAAATTAAGTGTGCGTAGGTTTTACTCTAGGTCGATGTTTTTAGCTTGTTAAGTTGTTAGGAAGGATTATCCATTAAATCTAGGGAGTCATTTATCTAGAGAAGTAGTTAATCCCCCTTTGAGTTATAAAGGGGGCACTCGATTGTATTCTTTGGCAAGCAAGATTAATCCAGTCAAGTTATTCGCACGTTAAGATCCTCTCACTGGCCAGGAAGAGCCCTGCTTTCGGCCATAGGGTGATTGTGAGCATTGTCACTATCCCCTCTGAAACCATCCACTGGAGCACTTGTTGCTTCGGCAGCCGCTGCAATATGATCTTCACCGTGCGCGTATCACTTTTATTCAGACCTAGGCAACATCTAAATAGAAAACATACCTACTAGATTTTGTAAAATGATATCTGGACACCACATTCAGAGGCCACATCTTAATTCTCGTAGAATACAAGACCATATCTAATCCTTTTTATTGGGTAAAACATACCATAACTGATGTCTTACACACCGAAATTTTTAGAAGATGAGTGGAAACAAAAAGGAATAAAGCAGCAACATATTGTCCTGTCATTCCTCCTGCATCCTGAGATGCTGAGCAATATACCTGACCTCTTCATCTTCCACATGTGCGTTTTGTTGACCTCTACATGGTGATACACGTGTAAACAGAGGGCGATGACAGAACCATAGAGGTAGAGTGGCCATATGTGGACCCCCGTTTTTTATAACAGGAATCATTCGTGTAAACAGTACCATTTCCCTGGATCAAGTAGTCTGGTACACACGAGTTCATAGCTGAAATACCCAAAAGCACATACACAAGAGTCCAGTGCTAATTATTACATCATAAGCCCGCAGGCATTCTCTTAAATCATCGAACCGAGCGGTCCGGAATACATCCAAAAGCAGAAATAGATGAGGCAGCGGAATTCAGGCAGCGGCATGTCATTGCCACAGGCAACGACCGTAACTAAGACCTACTGAGCGCCATCGTCTTCTTCTCCCTCCTGGTAGTAGGCATAGGGATCCTCCGAAGCTTCATCTCCCGCTTCTGATTAATTTTATATTTGCAAGGGTGAGTACCAACCGTACTCAGCAAGCCACCACAGCAAGAAATGCACATGATAGGGGTATTCAAAGGATAGCTATGGTTCCTTTGCGCAAAGCCGGTTTTGTAATTCTTTTCACAAGCCTAAGACCTAGCACAGACTAATCAAATTTTAGTACCAGTGTTCATATTAAACAATGACGGTTCTGTCCACCATCCATTGTGATCCCAAGGATAGCTTCCCGCCATTGAGTCGTCATGGTTTTCTGAGGACGTCCACCTTCCTTCCTCTTAGGAAGTGGCTCCATCAGCATAAAAATCATCATGCAATATCCCATCCCACACAGGTTAAGAATTTAGAGTCTAGCCAAGTGTAATACATGTCCCGGTGCTCAATAACCGCGAGCACGGCTATTCGAATAGATTTGGTTTACTCACACTGCAGTGGATGTACACTTTACCCGCACTCCGCAACTGCCTAACACATGAGCCTCGTCCCAACACATGAGACGCGTCACGGCAAAGCTTTTCGATAACCTCGCATTGGCAGTACCCGCTCCATGAACTTAAATCCTCATGCACTCTAGGTGTCCATGTTTCTAGCAGTGAGAGGAGTTCTGGCGCTCCCGGGAAAGAGAAGTCTCACACACATATTAAATTATAGTTCAAGTTAAGTTCTCTCTCTCACACACTCATGGCAGTCCTACCAATGGCGACACCGATGTAGGGCACGCCTCTCGGCCCTACCTCAACGGCTGTCCCATCGTAGCGCACCTGCCTCACTCAGGGGTGAACCATCTATGCAGGGATACTGCCTCCGCTCGGCTATCTAATCCGCTAGGTCTATACCCATTCGAGAAGTACGGTTGTACGGGGGTCGTTTCATGCTTAACTTCATGGCTCGGTCCTTAATTGACCGGGGACGGTACTAGCCTTTTCCAGATACCACCCAAATCCTCCGTCCGCCCCAGTCGAAAATAGTTGTTTAGTTTTATTTTTTTCCTTTCACAAATCATGTCATCAATATCATGGCAATGTGGCGCTCATGTCTCCACATGCCGCATCTCAATTACCTTCCCAAAGGTAATTGCCCAAGCATATAGCATTTGATAAATATGAGTATGCATAATTCTAGAATAGCATTTCTAAGCAATTGTCATAATTGACTAGGGACTCATACGTAAACATGGTTACGAAGGAATAAGGGCAAACAATAATCAAGGCATGGCATAATCACAAGTAGGATGTTCATCATTGCATGCAATTTTATTTGTAAACAAAATAATTTCGCAATTGGGATCAACATGTTCAAGGAATAGTGATGACTTGCCTTGCTCAATGTCTTGCGGGTCTTGACCTTCGCTTGGATCCGCAACTCCCTCGGGCTCTATAGTTACGTGCGAAAATTGATTTGAATTCGGTTAGAATTCAAATTAAAATCCAAATAAATCCAAATGAAAGTCGAATGCGAAAGTCGATTTCTTTATATTAACTTTATTATTTGCGAACTAAGGCAAACCCAATTTCGATTCAAACTATTTTGCGGGTATAAATATTTTGTTGTCATAAGTTTTTAATTTAATCTAACCGAGCATTATATCCATATAATAGGTTAGAAATTTTCTATCGCGAGCTAAATATCGGACGGAATCCTAGAAATATTATACGATTTAATTTAGTCTATGACTAAATGATTAAATATAATACACGGGTAACACCCTAGTAATTAAATCCGAATCGCTACCGTTAATCGATTACTTATAGAGATTACCCAGAAATAATCCATAATAATTTACGAGAATTCATACATTTGTTTAATTATTAATTACATCTAAATTAATACCGCGAATTGATTTCTTATGGAGAGTACTAAAAATAATTTATAATCTATAGGAATTCATCCAATTATATTTTCATCAATCCTATATTTAAATGCTAGTATTTTAGGTATTTAATTAGTAAGATTTCATCTAACTATATTTTCATTAATCCTATAATTAAATTCTAATATTTGTAAATATTTTTAAATTTCCCCCTAAATTTTTCCCTTTTCTTTTCCCTCTCTCTCTCTTTTCTTTTCTTCTTTTCTTTTCTTTTCTTTCTTTTCTCTCCCTCTCTCTCTTTTCTTTTCTTCTTCCTCCTCCCGGCTCCTTCTTTCTTTTCCTTCTCTTCCTCTCTTCTCTTTCGGCTTCGTCTCCCTCTCTCTCTCGTCCTGCCTACCGAGACCGGCTGAGGAAAAAGGAAAGAGGCGGCGGCGGCACGGCTTACCGGCGGCAACGGCAACGGCGGCGGCGCACGGCGGCTGCGACGGCGGCGGCGCACGGCGGCTGCGACGGCGGCGGGGAACGCGGCACGGCCAAGGCGCGGCGCGGCGCGGCGGCTTCGTGGCGGCGGTGTGGCGGCTCTATGCGACGGCGTGGCGGCGTGGAGGCGACGGCGTGGTGGAGTGGGTAGAGGAGAGGAGGTGAGGATGGAGGGAAAGAGGGGGAATAGTGGGGTTTATATAGGAGAGGGGAAGAGATAAGGGGGGGAGAGGGGAGACGCGACGGCGGCGCGGGGCGCGAGGTGGGGGCGCGCGGCGCGAGGTGACGCGACGGCTGCGGTGACTCGCGATGTGACAGCGGTGGCGGCGGCGCGCGGCGACGGGACGGCGCGCGGCGCGGCGCGGGGCGCGGAGCAGCGACGGCGACGGCTCGGCAGCGACGACGTGACGGCGGGCGGCAGCAGCGGCGATGGGACGGCGCGACGGGATGGCGGCGAGCGACGCGTGACGGCACGGGCGCGGGGCGCGAGGCGGCGGCACGGTTCTCGGGATGACGCGACGGGCGGCAGCGGCGACGCGACGGCGGCGGCACGAGGCGCGGGACGATGGCGACCCGCGGCGATGGCGACGGCGCGCGGCGCGACAGCGGCGACGCGATGGACGGGCGGCGATGGCGACGGCGCGGCGACGTTGGCGCGGCGCGGCAGGGGCGGCACGGCGCTCGGGGCGGCGTTGGCGCGGCAGCGGGGGAGGGTTAGGGCTAGGGGACCTCGTCGAACACTTTAGGTGCAATGAACAGTGCCGTTTTCTAATTAACCCGATTTTGGCCCATTTATTATTTAAATTTGATTCTTTAATTCCCAAATTTTGCATAAATGAAGTATACTCAATATTTGTGCTATTCCAATCCATGGATTCATTCTAGATTAATTTATTCCATGTTTTATATATTATTATTATAATTTACTTGAATTTAATTAGAGTTAATTCTCATTCCATTGCTCTTTAAATTTGATGGATATAAATATGGTCGTAATAATATTTTACTCATTTCTATCCATACCTAATCTTTATTTTAATTTATATTTATTTTACCAATTTATTTTTAAGGTTTATTCCTAATTAACTATTCTTTACTCACGATTAATAAACTTCGAGATCAAATCCAAAAATAGGAGAATAAGATCATCGGCATGATGCAATTGATTAAAAAAAAGTTTTTTGAAAATCCGTATTTTTAGAGTTTAGATTTTTTTTTGTCGGTCGAATTTTCAGGGTGTTACACCATAGCAAGCCATCAAAGAGGCATTTGGGTAGTGAATAGCCCCTGCCAGACAGCAAACATATGTTAGAAATTTTCGATTAGAGAAACAACATAATTCACTGAAAAATAGGCTGCTTTTCAATACAATAACATAATCAGAATTGTCCAAATGTGAATTCATTTTTATGATCTAGTAGTTTTTATAACCTAAGATGGTCCAATATTATTGGATTGAAGCCGCAACACAATGGATCTGAATTACCTATCCTCGTTCATGTTTTTTTGCTCAGAGATCCATCTCTCTAGTTCATCACCTAGGGCGAAGACATGTTTGCCAACTTGTTTAGTCAGCCTAAGGGTGTTGCCACAAATTTGGCTCTGCTTGGTGCTAAGATCAATATAGAGGGCGTGGTCTCCCAAGCTTGCGTCTAGCCTGATGCCTTTATCCACTCCGCCCAGCTCCATAGGCTCGGCCGCTTCATCGTTGCTCCATCACAAGTGGTGTTGCACCCGGATCCAGAGAAGATATGAGAGAAGGAGAAGGAGAAAAAACATGTGCAGATTGCACTAAATCTATCAAACTCACAAATTGATATATGACCACATAAATGGGTAAAAACATCACATCAGATAAGGACTATTGCAAGGGAAACGAGAACCAATTACCATCATCCTCCATGGCCATGCGGGGTGCTCGATGGGCACTCTACGTTTGCCATCACCACCTCTGGTGCTGACACCACCTCTCCTAAGAAGGTCCCTAACTAACTCGATTGTGTTCTCCCTCTCGCTGCGGTCGCGACTACCTTCTCAACAAGGCTGAACCCTGGGCGGAGGACAACACAGTCCATCTCCCCATTCTCGACGGGTTGCTAGGTCTAGTCACAGGTGATGGAGGCCATGAGTTCCATGGTCTCACCGTCGATATAGTAGACATGACAGAGCCAAGATTCCAAGCACAAGTCGGTGATGAGACAGGCACATGGATTGATGGTGATTTGGTAGGAGAGGTTCCGCGAGGCAACACGACACGTGGTGGTGGCGATGGTTAGGGTTTGATTGGGTAGGGGGTGCGAGCGAAGCTGTCGACGGGTTGAGGGGCCGATGGCAGGGAGAAGCCGATGGTAGGGTGCGGTGGAGGGAGAGCCAACGCTGTAGGATCAAGATGTCGACTAGAGGGGAGGGTGAATAGGTGATTTAAAACTAAATGACACCTAATCAAAACTAACCTAAGTTGCTAGGCTCGGTGAGGGTTAAGTCTAACTAAGCAACTAAGTTATGTTTTGCAAACCTAGGGTGATAGTGGCTCAATTAATTCTCTAGGAAAGTAAATCACACTCCTATGTCAATGTTTTGCAATCCTAGGGTGATATGATCTCAAGAATGTCTCTAGGAATGTAAATTGCACAAATGTAAATGCGACAATCAAATAAGACAAGGAGACAAGAGATTTTTCACTGAGGTTCGGAAACTCGCCGGTTTCCTACTCCCCGTTGAGGCGAGCCCAACTCCACCGCTCAACCACGAAGCCACTGCACGCCCCCTTCGTCAAGGGGTGGGCAAGGCGGGAGCCGGCCCACGGAGAGGACTACCCAAGCCTCGATCACTCGGGGTAGTTCTTCCTTCACTCCGAAGGTAGTGAACTCCAAACCACTCAAAAACCGGCACCGGGCCTCCTCCACAATCTTTTTGGAGAGGTCACCAGGCAACTCCTCCACAATCCATCTAGGAGGCGGCAACCTCCAAGAGTAACAAGCGATGACCCGGCGTGGAGATGATCAAGTGCCACACTAGCTCTACAATGAAGCAATGCACTTAACTCTTGGCTAATCAACCCTCAACACTACAATGGATGAACACTAAGCTCAAATGTGTGTGAGAGAGGTGCAAGGGGTGTATGCAAGTGAATTGGATACCAAGAGGGTCCCCTTGCTGTTGGAGGGGGAGTATTTATACTCCCACCAACCAAAACTAGCCGTTGGGGGTGAAATCCCCCAACTCTGTGATCTGCCGGTCTGACCGGAGGTATGTGGCCGGTCAGACCGTGCTACTCTACAACGGCTAGTTTGGGCTGTCATTGGGCCCCACAGCCCTGGCCGGTCAGACTGACATGGGGTGGCCGGTCAGACCGGCCTCAGCTCGGTCAGACCGCCACCAGCTCAGTCTGACCGACTTCGGCTCCGGCGGCTCTGTATCGCCACACCGAGAGCAACCATCCCGGCCATATGGCCGGCCGGTCAGACCGGCCCGCGCCCGCTGGTCATACCGGCCTTGAGGCGGTGGTCAGACCGGCTGTGACCCTGCGATCAGACTGGCTGCCCTGGCCGATCAGACCGGCACTTGGGCCGCGGTCACACCGGCCCTTGTCAGGCCGAACTCAGTGCAATCAGTGAATAGCAAGAGTTGTAATGTGAAATGTGAGCACAAGTCTAGATGCAAATGACCTAATGTGGCAATTAAAATCATCTCTTTGCTAGGTCATTACCCCTCTTAATAGTACGGTGAAGCTAAAATTAAACTAGCAAATTCGATCGCCCTACACCTCGATCAATTTAAATATAAAGCACTAGTTTACCATCTTCTCATCCTTCGCTTTGCGCCGTCAATTTTAATCCATCAATGATCATCCATGTGCACACAATAAATGGAACTAACTCAAATAAATATCTCAAAGACAACGGTTAGTCCATAATTAGTGCTTGTCATTAATTACCAAAAATTAACAACGGGGGCCTAGATGCTTCAAACGTAGGGGAGATCTCGACGACAGGTTGGGAAGGGAGAGCAGCTGGTAGCACTCTGCTGTTTTGTGGGAGCAGAAGAGGAACACAAGGATTTACGCATGTTTTTTCACGGTGGTGAGACATGGGGCGATCAAGAGAGATGGGGTGGATCATGGGATGAATCTCAGTTGCTGGATCTAAAGTGGAAGATCCTGAGAAGGATGTCAGTGTTTGAAGGGAGAATCACCATCATTATTACGATCTTTTAGAGCAAGGTCAATAAGAGAGCCAACTGTTAGCTGCACTGGCTTGCTATGTCATCTATAGTCATCTATAGTAAGCACTATAGCTAGTCTATTCAATAGAGGTACTGTATCACAAATATTATTTTACTATTTTAATGGGATCCACTATCTTCTCCCATTCCTTCTCTTTCTTCCTCCCACCTCTTCTCTTTCGTTCTTCCTTGTCTTCTTTGCCTTCGGCGGTTGCTAGCTCAAGAGACAGTGATGTCGCCGGCGGTTGCTAGCTCAAGAGACGGTGATGACGGGGGTTGGCATGACATGATGGACGTGAGCAACGATATAGTAGTGTACGGAAGTGACAAGAGTGGTTGAAGTGGACGAGGACAAGGATGACGACAACAGCGGCAAAATGAGGGCGATGGCCTGTGGGACGCAACGGTGATGACTAGGGGCAACCCCTCGTCCTCGAGCCAATCGTGCAGCCGAGCGACTAGAGTGGCTAATTTGTCGCTCGCCCATGTTCTATATATCATATCTATTATTTATTATTATAGCTGCTCTTATAGTAGTTTTTACTTTCTCCGTTTTATATTATAAGACTTTCTAACATTGTCCATATTCATATATATGTTAATGAATCTATGCATATATGTGTGTCTAGATTTATTAACACCTATATAAATATGGATAGTGCTCAAAAGTGTTATAACTGAAACGGAGGTAGTATTATTTTAGAAACCTGAAATGAATGGCAAATCTTTCAGTGTACTTTTTTTCCCCCGAAACTGTTGATGATTGCCAGAATATCACCGCGCGAGATAGGAGTAGGTGTGAGTGTGACCGTGTGGGGGTGTGACGAGCGTGAATGAATGAATGAATGATTTCTTCCACCACCTAACCCCCACCGTCTCTCCCCCCAATCTCACAAACCCTAGCCCCCATGTCATCGCCGCCGCCGCCGACGGAAATGGCGGAGGGCGAGGTCGAGAGCCGCGACTGGGCGGAGATGCCGTCGGACGCGCTCGCGGCGGTGTTCGGGAAGCTGGACGTGACCGACCTCCTGGTCGGGGCCGGGGTGGTGTGCCGCGCGTGGCGCCGGCTCGCGGCGACCGACCCCACGCTGTGGCGCCGCGTGGATATGAGCCACCAGGGAGACATCATGGAGGTCGACGAGGCGGTGGCCATGGCGCGCGCCGCGGTGGACCGCGCCGCCGGCACCATGGAGGCCTTCTGGGCTGACTCCTTCGTCACCGACGGCCTCCTCCTCTACATCTCCGAGAGGTGGCAGCAGCATTTCCCCCTCCCCATTGCATTTCTGCTTCTTGCATGTTGAATAGGACGGACGCATTAATTTACCTCTCATGCTGTGTTGTACTGTTTTGTGCGATCTTAGCCAATCTAGATGAACTCTGTACACAGTTTTATTTAACGTCTCTGTTTGTGAAAATTAAGATCTCAGTAAGTTGGATTGGTAGGAGAATGTTGACCTGTTATTTACATTTACTAGAGTGCGTTTGATGTTAAATATCCCTTTTCTAGTTAGACCCTTCTCTTATTAATTTCCATCATGGAACCACACTGTTCTTTAAATTCACTGTGTTTGTTTGGAATTTTCAATCATGTTTCTCTATTTGAACGTGAACTTTTGTTCATGTCGCCTTTAATGTGTTTGTTCTAAGTAATTCCTGATGGAAATGAGCAAGTTGTACTAACCTTCCCAAAAACTCTAGAAATGGCTGGTAGTTATTCATATAGAAGAAGGATCAAATAAACATGCTGAGGCTTGGGAGTCTGAACTGATCCAATAGTACTGTAGGTCATCTAAAAAAATATTTTTCGCATATGAAATAAATCAATCAGAGCTTAATGTTATTTTAGTGATAATCCAGTTCTTGTACCAGAAAATTGCTTATGTCTGTAGTCCTATTCCTGCACCTATCTTGCCTCCATAGAGCAAGATATTGTTTAGTTCCTAGCTTTGGACAAACTTATAGGAAACTGCATTGAACTCCTTATGAATTCCTAAATCATACTGACATGATGCACTTTCATTTGTACCAAACATATTCCCTTATACAGTTAGACATCCCTATAACATAGCATCGATATGTATTTGGGGTGGCAGAGATTTGTTATAATTGAAGAAAGTCTCTTGACAGCAAAGTATGCAATACACAGCTTTGGTATTACTTTTTATGGTTATATATGCGTTAATGCTAGTTTTACAAATATAATGATTTTGGTGTACTTTGGATGACAAATTTAATATTATGTTAAAGGTTTCACTGCCTATATGGTTAAATGACATCTGTTTTTGAACGGAGGTACCATAGCATGTCCTGGAAACTTCAATCCATTCATTGATAGAAAATCACATGCTAGATGCTGGCTCTCTCCTTATGTACTACCTATTGTGCAAGACCCTTGTAAACTTTGTTAGTTGTGGTTTAATTAAGTAACACTTATTTGCCTTTTCCTGTTTATGTTCTTCACCTAAAGGCAGGTGGTCTGACAGTCAAGAACTCCAGATCATATCTCTCTTGTTCCACAGTAATATGTAGAGCGTATATAACTTGGTAACCTCCAAAACACACATCCTGTTATCGATTTACTTTAGAATTTGTAAGGGCATTTCCAAAACAACTGTATGCATTTAAGGAAGAACATTAGAGTTAGGTTGCTCATTTTTTTATCATGTTAGGATTGTTTGTAACAAGAGCCTGATGTAAATTGTTGAACTTGACGAAATGCCTAAGCCAGGCCTGCCAAAGTGTTGGTGATACCCCCATGTTTTTGGCTACTGCTTGGATGCATACCAAATTTTAGCATGCCCACTGATAGGTCTTGCCCTTGCCCTTCCTGTCAAATATTGGCTGAGATGTGTGTAGTGGAATCTTCGCCAAAATTTTGGATAAATCGAATCACTTCTCACACTTTTGCAATATCCTTTGTTCTTTACTGCATGGTGTGATTATTTGATTAGTTTTCAAAATAAATACAATCAATGAAGGACAAACAATCAGAAAAGCACAAGCATGGTTATAAAACTGGCAATATATTTCATTGATCCAGCTCCCACACTAGCGATTTTACTAAATAAAAGGGCAAACAGTATGGTTGCAATCCAAATGAACTTGTATTCCCACTATTTCGGTTATGCCTTGGTTTAAGTCATGACCAATATTAACATAGCATAGTGTAGGCTTGTTATCACTGAAGAAATTGGCCTTTTGACAGCGCAGCAACCAATACACAGTTTATCATCCAGCTTAGTATGCATGGATTATTTTGTTTCATCTGGTCATCTAGACTACTAGCTCTAGAGACATAGACTTCTTAGTTAGTAGCTGAGATTATGTTGTCTCTATGATATGGATAGTTCGTTCATTCTTCTATGTATTGTTTCTAACTTTCTATGGTTTGACATTGTGATATAATGACATCCGCATGGTATCAGCTCAGGTGATGTTAATTTTTAGAACTGTGTGTTGAAGCTAGTTAGGCATCCAGCAGGTCGTGTATACTGCTCTGATTATTATCAATGTTTCTGCACCCAGTACTTTACTTAATGGACCATTTTACTTATTTCTACCATGAATGTTCTATAAGTGACCTTTCTTATTTTGTCCACTTACATGGATATATCTATCTTTCCATGTAGAGCCTCATTGAAGAGCCTTCAACTCAGCATGTGCCTTAATGTCAGTAATGAAGGGATGGCAGAGGCAATGAAGGGCTTTCCTCGGCTTGAGGAGCTGGATATTACATTCTGTTCTTTGTATGGTGATGTATGTGCATCTGTTGGCAAAGCTTGCCCAGAGCTCAAATGCTTCAGGCTGAACGAACGTTATACTTTACAAATGGATTATGCAGCCCCTGATATCATGGATGATGACACTGAAGCATTAGGGATTGCAAGCAATATGCCCAAGCTCAGAGAGCTTCAGCTGATTGGCAACAAGCTAACTAATGATGGGC
Organism: Oryza glaberrima; assembly: GCF_000147395.1. NCBI lineage: Eukaryota > Viridiplantae > Streptophyta > Magnoliopsida > Poales > Poaceae > Oryza > Oryza glaberrima. Next base: position 12,249,678 of record NC_068327.1, on the reverse strand, counting down.
TGATGTCAATCCTTGACCATTGCCAGCACCTTGAATCCCTGGACATACGCCAGTGCTACAGCATTCAAATGGATGATGCTCTGAAATCAAAGTGTTCTAGGATAAGAGATCTTAAGCTTCCTCATGACTCGATCTCTGATTTCAAGTACCGGGCTTACATTTTCAGCAGCAGTGCCTTTTCTGGTTCTGATTTAGAGCTTGATATGTATGATGATCTGCTGGATGTGGTCACTGATGACGATGATGCTGACTTTGATGATATGGATGATTATGATGATGGGGGCTCAGATGGTGGCATGTACGATGAATTTGATATCTGATGAGAATTGCACTGTGCATGTGAAAATCGAGAGCTAGAACGGTTTGGTGCTTCTGTGTGTTGAGAATATGGAATTAGGTCTTCATATCAGCGGCAATGTTTATCACTTACAGCAGATCTCCTGGTGTTTATATTCAGTGTTCTTTTCTGGCCTCATTATCCAAGAATCTAATTGATTATATGTTGACTTTGCTACGAGTTGTAGTTTTGCAGACATGTTCTGAGTAGGATGCTTGCAAATGTGATAATATTGCATTCCTGAGAAGCAAACTTTGCGATGTGTTCATCTGGTTCCTGAATCGTTTTGATTTAAAGTTTGTTATGGTGAGTACCACTAAAAGATAACTCGTCAGAAAATGCTGATTCCATTTCCATTACAATGTCTGGTTATGGTGAGTACCACTAAACGATAACACCTTCACGGCCTAGAAGGCTTCCTTGACTTGGTACTTGGTCGATGAGGCAATTGTAACAATGAAAAAGGAGTTTGGTTTTAGACTTTCAGTGGGGAATGTTATCTAATTCCATTACAATGTTTGGTTTGGAAGAGTCTTGTTTCACTCTGCAGCCCTGTAATTCTAATGACGGCGAGCAGATAAGAAATACTATAACAAAAGAACACTAATACTACTTCCATTTCACACCGGATAGATGAGAAAATGGAGAGCTTTGCATGCGCCAGAACTGAATTGCGTCGCATTCACCTCCATGATTGGTAAGCAGGTCATCGATTTCAGATCCTATGTCATCTTTGTGCTCTAACTTCTTCGCGCTCCTCATATCATCGGGTAATGGACATTCCGCCAGGAAACTGCGAGACGTATTTATTAAGCCTAATTAATCCGTCAATAGCAAATGTTTACTGTAGGATTAAAAGATTCATCTCACAATTTACACGCAATCTGTGTAATTGGTTTTTTTTTCTTACATTTAAACATTTGATGTGATAGCGTGAAAATTTTTGTTTTGGGAACTAAACAGGGCCTAACTAAACAGCTTGCATTCCCTCTTCTTCAGCTTAAATATTGAAGGAAATGCCACACAGAACATGCTAATTGACATTGCATATTATCCTCATTTCAGCTGAAATGAACTCATATTATGTACCGTGAGACTTATCACAGTGATATCTAGAGAATAGTTATGTGGCATTGCAAAGCACCAATGACTGTAGCACATCTGATAATTTTTCTCAGGGTGAACTGTACTTTTCCCTGTAGATATTCAGTAAAAAAATATCACAAATGTCCAGTGTTTCAAACTTTCAATAAGACTCAGGAATCCGACGCTCTTATTGTAACACTAGTACAATGTATTCTTACAATTGAGCAATTAATATTCAGTTTCTTGAAGAAAGATAGTCCAGGACATTCTGAACAAGAACACACGAAATGTAAATAGGTGCAGACAAGTAATCAAAAGACTCTACATATAATCAATACATCCAACTTTCCAACACCCAATAAATGCTAGAGAAGCAGATAATCTACCATCCTAATTCTGCAGTATTAACAAAAGGACATTCATTTCTAAAAGCAGTCATTTGCAACCAGACACAAATTATGGCTCACATTGTAATTTGTCAAATGGAACTTCAAACATTAAAGAAGTGCTACAAATGCCATTCATGATTACATCACAACTACACTGAAATGGAAAATATTCAATTCCAAACATCTGAATTCAAAAGGATGATCACATGTATTGGACAAACTCATCGAAATAAATATAGCAAAAAAAAAAAAAACAACGGATATTCCATGGCTAAAGGAGAATACCCAATTCAGCAAGTACCACCTGATATCCAGCACAACCTGAACTTCTTTGCCAGAATGGCCTAAGAAGAGGCCATCGAATGGTATTAAGACCGAGGAAAAAAATGTTGTGAAAATTTTTACAACGATAGAGGCTGTCGAGGTTGGCCGTGCACCATAGCGCGCCTAGGAACTATGCACCAACAACACAAATACAAGCCCTTGAGAGGGGGAGCCTAGCACCGAACGTACCGCCGCTATGCGTGGCCAATCGTTGCTAAGCCAACAACCACACCACATGATAGAATCTCCAAAAAAAAAGACGCCTCCACGAAGGTTACGATGTCAAATACGCCGCCATCGCCGGTCCAGGAACCTAGTCATGGTTTTCACCTAGAGATTCCCGTCAAGAGAGGCGGAAGGGAAGTACCTCTACAGTGCCCCAAGGAGGTTACGGTGCTCCGCCGGCGTCACCATTGCTGGCCCAATGAAACACTAGGCTAGACTTATGCCTGGACCCCCTCAACCCTCACGCCGTGCTCTGTCGCCCGCCATCTCAGTTACCACTGTCCAACTCTACCACAGCGAACTGATGCCCTTCGTCGGCCGACTTCCAATCCTGCCCCTGATATTACCATCGCAACATCCCGTCGCTAGCGCCTTCTACAATGCACCACCCCCTGCGCGCCGGCTCATGCCTCCTCCATCCCATCGCCCACCTGCCTCATAGCCGGATCCAGCTAAGGAGAGCACGGAATGGGTGGCTTTGCCTCGGCAGCCTAAGCTTATGAATTATGTTTTGTTTTAGCACTGCAAATACCAGCTTGCTTTCCATTTGAAATTCAGAAAAAAATATTTGAAATAATATCTGAGGAAGGAGGGGAATAATCAACAGGAACATGAAAATCGTAAGTTATTAATCAGCTGCCAGAAGTGAATCATCACAGAACAGACGCATCAGGCATGCAGGCAAGAAACAGGAACAGATAAAGGTCACAACCACAGGCTGATGCCTGATTCCTCGGTACGGAGCACAAGTGCACAACCTTTATGGGTACCCGAAATCAACTCCCATCTAAAAAAACTTAATAACAACTTAAAATCTATACCAACTTCTTACTGTGAGCACGTCGTCGATTGCAGACAATCTCAAATTTTCATCACTGCCATTCATGTCTTAAATTAGACGATTAAAATCAGACACTTAAGACTCACATTGTGAATAGAAAGCTCCAAATGAAATTTCAGGTCCAAGTGCACAAAATGCCATTCCTGCAGAATTTCAGATGTACACTGACATGCCAAATTTCAGTTCCATCCTAGTTTTAATTCAAAAGGAACATAACTTGTCCTTGACAAAAGGTTCAAAACAAATGCAAAAACTGCAGGTATGCCATGGCCATCTGACTTTCAGCACAACCTGAACTTCGAAAGTATGTTTCCTTTTAACACACCAAATGTCAACTAGCTCCACATTTCAAATTCGTAATAACATTTGAAAGAATCTCTGAGAAAATACTGGAAAAGAATCAGTAGGAATGTAGCAATCATAAGTTATTAATCAACGACTCAACTGTCACAAGTATATTCACTACAACATCAGCTGTCAGAAGTAGGAAAACCTGTCGGTTGCATCATTCAGTCATTAAACAAATGCAGAGATCAGGATTTCTCTTTGTAGAATGTTAAAATGATTAGCATCACAGCAGAGGGCCAGAGCCATTCATGTCTCAAATTAGACTTATGAATCACATTATGAATTGAAATCTCAAAACTTCAATGAAGTACTCAAAATGCCATTCCTGATAGGGCACATGTACACAGACATGCCAAATATCAATTCCAACCATCTGAATTAAAAAGGACCATCTCTTGTATCTGACAAACTGTTAAGAAAAAAGTAAGAAACCACATCCATCCCTGTTAAGCACACCAGAACTGCTGAACTGTGTTTCATTTTAGCACTGCAAATCTGCAATTATACCAATCAGGCTCACATTTGAAATTCGTAAGAACATTTGAAAGAACCTATAAGAAAAGAGGAAAACACCAACATGACCGTAGCAGCCCAAATTTATTAATCAACTGTATGAGGTGAATTAGGAGAATTGTAGCCTGCATCATTCAGTCATTAGGCATATGCAGAGATGAAACTTCTCACAGTAGAATGTTAAAACGATTAGAAGCCCACCAGAGGCATCAGGCATCACATCAATGGAAAAAATAGCAACAAGGATTCATGGTACTCAAACGTATTGCGCCAAATTTAGAAGGATTACCAGAGCTGAATTAACAGAATGCTGAACCAATCTGCACAAAATTCTACCCATCCTGATGCACATGCAGTCTCTGCTATTCCTGTTGTTTGAATACGTGCATCTCATACCATTCACGAAGGCCATCGTTTTGGGGCAGGTAGAACCAAGTCCACGGCGAGGAGTTCGATGGCGGCTCTCGCGGTAGGCAGCGGACGATTCCCTGCTCGCAGCATCTGCCGGTGTCGCCGCAGGGGAACGGCCCCTGGACCTGCTGCGCCTGCGAGGTCGAGGCCCCCGCTCCGTCAATCCTCGCGGAGTCATCCAGGAAGTAGATGCTGGGAAGGCAGGGGTTCCTCATCTCGACGACCATGGAGAAGCCTCGCACGAGGAAGATCCTCCGATCTGTGAAGGCGTCCAAGGTGATTTTCTTCCAGGACAGCGGCTCCAGCTCCAGCTTGAAGACGTCAAACGCCACCGTGGCCTTCTCCGTGGAGACGAACCTGACGACCATGGCCAGATCCCCTTGGGATTCCACGAGGTAGCGGCCGAGCACCTCCCCTGGCCCCGGCATGGTCGATCGGGGATTCCTCCGGACCTCGAACTTCTTCACGGACGACATCGTGAGCTCGCCGTGTTCGTCGTCGGCCTTGGGCGTGTACACCAGCAGGTCCTCCTTGTTGTTGAGAACATAGAACCCTCCTCCGAGCGGGCCGCCATAGAAGTATTTCACGTCCTCGATCGGGTCCTTGGGTAGCATCTTCTGCCAAATCTTGAACCCCGAGTCCCACTTCAGCATCGGCGGCGCCCATTCGTTCATGTTGTTGCTCCAGAACATGAGGTTGGGTTTGCCGGACACTATGGCGGCGACCCAGTACCGGTAAGTCTGGGATGGGGAATCGGAGAGGACGAGGGTTTGGATGCGGTTGATGGCGGTGGAACCAGGGTTGTTGGTGCGGAGGTGTCTCGGGAGTAGGACGCGCTCGCCGGTGCGGAGGTTGAGCAGAGCGGGGAAACGATTCCACGGCAGAGGCTCATCATACGGGATCTCGGCGGCGGCGACCCAGCACTCGAGGAAGGTGCCGCAGAAGCGCGCGCCGCGGGCATCGTCCGGCAGGCGGGGGCTCTGGTGGTGGTGGGTGCGCTCGCAGGCGACGCAGAAGAAGGAGGTCGCGGTGGCGGACGGCATGAACAGCCACGGTTGCATAGGCGTCAGGTGCGCCGAAGCGACGCTGCGCCACCGTCTGCAGACACCGGAGAACATGGCTTTGTCAGGGAGGCAAGGGAGGTAGCGGAGGATGCCGGCGAGGCACTCTTCGGGGAGCTCCGCCCACGCCATGTTCGCGTCGGCCATGGGAGGGGGGGGGGGGGTGGGGGGGAGGAGGAGGAGTTTCTGGAAACTTTTGGATGTGATTGGGAATGGTGGGAAGATTCGTTGAGGAGATGGATTGCTGCGGTTACAGAGAGAGCAGCTCATATTTATAGGCTTCTCGTTTGAAGCCACGCGCCCACGCGGCCTCTAATCCTTTTCTTCTTGGTTTCCAAGTTATCCTGTAGTAGTTCCATAGTTATTAGGGCCGGACCGGACCGGTGGTCCGACCGGTAAAAACCGGAACCAGAGACTACAGCGGCTCGGTTCGCTTAACAGACCGTCCCTGCAATCGAACCGCTAAAAACCGGGCGAACCGGCCGGTTTTTTGTGGAACCGGTGAACCGGGCGGTTCTGTCAGGACCGGCCGGTTTTGTAATGTGACCTTCTTAGCCCCAACTTTTCTGGCATTACTCAAGTGAGGGGTGGGTAAAATCGTAAAATTTTAGTTTTGGGGTTCCTCTCCTATCCCGCACGCACATTATCGATCCCCAAATCCAATGCATCGGCGGCGGCGCCGGGCTGGAGAAGGCGGCGACGGCGGCGCAGCCGTAGCGTGCCAGCGTGTAGGAGCCTGGGAGGCGGCGACATCATAGGCTTGCATGTCGCAGCATTGCAGCCGTGCAGCGGCGGCGGCGCGGAAGCTAGCAGTGGCGGCGGCGGCGCGTGAAGCTAGGAGCGACGGCGGCGTGCGGCGCGGAAGTTAGCAGCAGCGGCGCCTAAGCTAGCAGTGGCACGCGAAGGTCGGAGCGGCGGCGACGCCGGATTGCAGAAGGCGGCGACGGCAAGCTCCAGATCCGGTGGCTGCTTCTCTGCTCCTGATCTTCTGGTGTGCCATGGCAGATGGTAGTATGGTACGTACTCTTTCTTACTATTGCAAGCTGCTATTTTAGTTGTGCTTTATTGTTTGACACTAAAAATTTACAGCTTGATAGTTTTCCTTGTAGTTTCATACTTAAAAAAAATCAGATTTACTGTAATATTGTTAGATGTTAGAGCCTTAGAGGTGCTTATCGTTGATTTGTTTCCACACACAGCAATGTATCAAAGAGAGGAAGAAAAAGAGGTACTGCTACACCTACTATTGGCACTTTCTTTTATGCATGTGTGAGTGTGATGTTGGTGAAATTGCTTTGTGAGGCTTGCATTTTTGATATTTTAGTATTTGATATAGTATATATGTATTATGTTGGTAACTTTGTCACCGGTTCGATTTGACCGGTTCAAAACAATCGAACCGGCGGTTCAACCGGTTCATAACGGTTGGACCAATGAACCAGTGAACCGACGCTCTCGCCGGTTCAATTACCGGTCCGGTCCTAATAACTATGAGTAGTTCTGTATTTCCATTGTTCTACACTGATCTCCAGACATTCCTCTGCTACAGTATCTGTTTGTTCTGCATTTTAGTTTGTTAGAAGATTATCTTTGTTTATACTGCAGTGCTTTCACTGCTTTCCTTATTCAAAGTAAACAATTCTTCTGTTTTGTTCTTTCACAAAATTTACAATGCTCTACGATGGACTGTTGCCCCACATTCCTTTCACTGGTTTGGAAGATTCAGAACAGGAATGGTCCTTCAATCTTTAGTAAATTTCAATAGGCACATGTCACTGCCACCATTTTCATTTCCCTTCTGTTGATTCAAGTAACTAAACTGCTTTCGTTTCCCACTTCTTCAGTGCAAAAATTGAAGAATAAGATAATTGTTAATGGATAAAAAACTTGCCACATATTCCAATTATACTTATTTCATTTCAGCTGAAATTAATGAGCTCACATAAACTTGCCACGGTATTATCCAGAGAATGTCACGACACCCTGTCAATGTAGCTCACCGAACAATATTGCTCCGAACCGGTTTTACTTTTCCCTATCGATATTTGGTCAGATATGTAGCCGGAGTGCCCAATGTTACGATATGATCAATAAACACCTGTTTTGTGCAGTCACAAAGAAAAGACCCATTTTTGTGGAGTGTTCTGAGGTCATACTATCTGCAGTTCTGCAGTTACTAAAATGCTCACAGTTTTAATCTTAAGCAGGCTGCAATTCTTAAGCATAGTTGAAAAGCTAATAAGGAAAATGATAGGGAAATAATTCTAATTTGCCTTCAGTTGTTACTCAATCAAGGGTCATACAAGTTAACGTGCCAGTATAATTCTAATTTGCAATCATACAGGATATCAACTTCTTCCTGTCGATGGTGGCATGTCCTCAAATTCAGGCAACTCAGTGCTTCACCAAGCAGCAACAGCCAGGTTCTACATTTCCTTTGTTCTACACTGACCAAATTAAACATTTGCAGCCAGGTTCACATACATCCCTGTTCAGCACACCAGGACTGCTGAATTATGTTTCATTTTAGCACAGCAATTACAAACCAGGTTCGCATTTGAAATTCGTAAGAACATTTGAAAGAACCTATAAGAAATGAGGAAAACTCCAACATGACTGTAGCAGCCCGAATTTAATAATCAACTGTATGAAGTGAATTAGGAGAATTGTAGCCTGTATCATTCAGTCATTAGACAAATGCGGAGATCAAAATTTCACACAGCAGAATGTTAAAATGATTAACAGCACAGCAAAGGCATCAAGCATCATATCAATGGAAGAAATAATAACAGAGATCACAACCTTCATGTGTTAGGAAAAATCAGAACTGCAACTCTGCAAGTCTAAAATATTGGCATCATCGATATCAAATCTTTCATGCATCTCATGTTATAGTAACAAGGATTCATGGCTCAATCCTTACTCAAACGTGTTGCCAAATTTAGAAGGACTACAGGAGCAGAATTAACAGAATGCTGAACAATATGCACAAAATTCTACCCATCCTGATGCACATGCAGTCTCACCTGTTCCAGTTGTTTGATTGCTTGCGTCTTAAACCATTCAAGAAAGGCGACGTATGGGGGCAGATAGAACCAAGTCCACGGCGAGGGGTCTGATGGCGGCTCTCGCGGCAGGCAGCGGACGATGCCCTGTTCGCAGCATCTGCCGATGTCGCCGCAGGGGAACGGCCCCTGGACCTGCTGCGCCTGCGAGGTCGAGCTTCCTGCGCCGTTGAACCTCGCGGAGTCATCCAGGAAGTAGATGTTGGGAGGGCACTGGCTGGATTTCCTCATCTCGACGGCGAAGGAGCAGCCTCGCCCGAGGAAGATCGTCTGGTCTGCGAGGGTGTCCAAGGTGAGTTTCTTCCAGGACGGCGGCTTCAGCTCCAGCTTGAAGACGTCGAACGCCACCGTGGCCTTCTCCGTGGAGACGAACCTGACGACCATGAGCAGATGCCCGCGGGAAGACAGCACGAGGTAGCGGGCGAGCACCTCCCCTGGCTCCGGCATGGTGGGCCGGGGATTTCTGCGGAGCTGGTACTTGTTCACGGATGACATCGTGAGCTCGCCGTGCCTGTCGTTGGCCTTGGGGGCGTACACCAGGAGGTCCTCCTTGTTGTTGAGGACATAGAATCCCCCACCGAGCGGGCCGAAGAAGATGTATTTGGCGTCCTCGATTGGGTCCTTGGATAGCTGCTTCTGCCACATTTTGAACCCCGAGTCCCACTTGAGCATCGGCGGCACCCAATCGCTCATGCCGGGGCGCCAGAACATGATGTTGGGCTTGCCGGAAACTATGGCGGCGGCGTAGTACGGGTGAGCCTGACATGGGTTATAGGAGAGGATGACGGCTTGGATGTGGTTGATGAAGGTGGTATCAGGGTTGTTGTTGCGGAGGGATCTCGGGAGGAGGACGCGCTCGCCGGTGCAGAGGTTGAGCAGAGCGGGGGCAAGATTCCCCGGGACAGAGCGGTCATCATGCGGAATCTCGGCGGCGGCGACCCAACCTTCAAGGTGGGCGCCGCAGAAGCGCGCGCCACGGGCGTTGTCCGGTAGGCGGGGCCCCTGGTGGGTGCGCTCGCAGGCGACGCAGAAGGAGGTCGCGTTGGTGGACGGCATGAACAGCCACGGTTGCATAGGCGGCAGATGCCGCATAGCGATGGTGCGCCACCGTGTGCAGACACCGGAGAACATGGAGTGGTCAGAGAGGCAAAGGAAGTGGTGGAGGATGCCGGCGAGGCACTCTTCGGGGAGCTCCGCCCACGCCATGTTTGCGTCGGCCATGGGAGGGGGAGGAGGAGGAGGATGAGTTTCTGGAAACTTTTGATGGGATTGGGAATGGTGGGAAGAAGAAGAGGGCAAGTGGGAAGATTCGTTGCGGAGGGGATTGCTGCGGTTTTATAGGCTTCTCGTCTGAAGCCACGCGGCCTCTAATCCTTTTCTTCTTGGTTTCCAAGTTCTCCTATTGTTCTGCATTTCCATTGTTCTATACTGATCTCCAGACATTACTATGTTACAGTATCTGCTTGTTCTGCATTCATTTCAGTTTATTGTAGAAGATTATCTTTGTTTATACTGCAGTGCTTTCCGTATTAAAAGTAAAAAAAAAACTTCAGTTATGTTCTTTCACAAAATTTACACAGCTCTAAGAGGGGCTGCTGCCCCCACATTCCTACTGATTTGGAAGATTCAGAACATGAAATGTCCCTTCAATCTATAGTTAATTTCACTAGGCAGACATCACTGTCACCATTTTCATTTCCGTTCTGCTGATTCAAGTAACTAAACTGCTTTCATTTCCCACTTCAGTGCAAAAATTGAAGAATATGATATTCGTTCCTGGGCAATGCATGCTGTAATCATTTCATTTTCAGCTGAGATTAATGAACTCACGTACTCCTATTGTATGTAAAAACTTGCCACAGTATTATCCAGAAAATGCCAGCTAAAATTAATGTAACTCCGTAGCCTTGTGATTGAAGTACTGAACCATTAACTTTCTTCAGTTGCTGAAGTTTAGGGATGGCAGGCAAGAGGTAGAAGTCCTATGTGCAGTCACAAGCAACTGAAGTTCAGACAAGCAACCAAAAACCTGTCATCAACAATTGGTCAATAAACACCTCTTTTGTGCAGTCACTAAGAACATCATAGACACCCTTTTCTGCGGGGTTCTGAAGTCATACAATCTGCAGTTACTGAAATGCTCACAGATTTAGTCTTAAGCAGGCTACACTCACGGTAATGCTATAACTTAATGCGGAGGGGGGAAAACGGACAAGGACCTCACCGAAAAACAAAGGCAACCGGAGAGGGAGAGGTGGCGACGACGATCCGGCAGCAACATACGGTGACGACGATGATGCTAGACAAAACAAGATTTAGATTAGATTAAATCATAGGGAAAAACCTTAGCGGTGAACCGTACCGGCGAGATGGATAGGAGGGAGGTGAGCTCACCGGTGAGACGGTGGCAGTGACGGCTAAGGCGGCAACGCATGGGAGAGGAGGAGGCGGTGGCTAGGGTTTTGGCGGATGTGAAAAATAGAAAAATGGAGGGGGGGGTATGTTACTTATATAGGTGGTGGGATTAACCTAGGGTGGGGCTGGTGGCGGCGCGCACGATGGAGAGGGAGGGGAGGCGGCTCGGCCGACAGGGGAGAGGGGGAGGGCACGCGGCTATGGCAGGGGGAGGCAAAGCGAATAGGATACGGTACCTAGTTAGGAAATGTCACGCCCGGAATTTCTATCCAAAATTCCAAACGCTTACATGTGCGTAAACCCTCGTCCAGGAATCAGCCGAGGCACACAATAACAAATTGATAATAGAGTACAATTATTACTCTAATTAATAAGCAAATATAAAGTCATTACAGAGGTAGATAGTTCCTCTTAAACAATAAAAGATCTAAGCAGCGGAAAATAAGATAAACGGCGCAGACGACTCCATCCCACAAGCAGCTTGACCCGGGCTACGCCTAATCCTCCACACCTTCGGCATCAATATAGAACTCCTCCTCTGATGAATGATTGCAAGGTGAGTATATGACATATTCAACAAGCCACGCAGCAAATATGCAAATGCAAGGGATAACAAAGGATGGCATAATATAGTCTCATTTGCATAAACATCATTTAATAAATACTTCAGAATTTAATAAAACAGTAAAGTATTTAATTAAACAATATCAATCCAACGCTATACAACATACCCGTTGCATAGGCCCAACCATTCCGAACAACCATTCCCGGCTGCACAGTTCTATCTCCAAACCAGGGATATACCATTCCAAACCAGGAGCTAAACAAGTCATTACCAATTACAACATCATTTATTATAGTGAGAGGTATGAGACTAATCACGAAAGACATTGTTAGACCTGCCCATAACCGCGGACACGGCTATTCGAATAGTTTTACTCTGGCCAGAGGTGTACCACTGTACCCACAAGACACAACCTCAATATCATGTCAACCATGCGTCGCGATACTTAGCAAGTACCCGAATAGAGATTGTGACAATACCCTTCGCATAACACAATTCAAAGCAGTGCACCGTTCCTGGATCATAATCACCCCCTTATAAACAAGGCATGGACTCCCTAGCGACCCCCGTGGGCTTATCTCCGCCACTTCACAGTTTGGTGCTCTACAATGAACCACACTATACAAAAGGTAAAGCCGTTGCCCACGCTGGCTTGTGGTTGGCACGGTTAATGTTTCACAACCGAAAATCGTGAACCGGTCCTTAATTGTCATGAGCACGACCATCAAAACCATGTGCTCACAACCCACCATTATCAAGTTTTAGTTGACATATTAATTAATTAACCAATCACGATTAACCATCGTGAGCTATCATTAAGCCATCATTAAATAATAGTGAATCATAAGTTATCCCATTTATATGAGCTAGTGTCTCTAAGCACGGCTAAGCATCCTAAGCACTTTAGCTAAAACCATATAATGTTCTAGCTAATCCAATTATTAACCAAACGACAAAGAATAGGTAATCAATAACAAAAAGGCTACAACAAGGCAATAGGTTATTCCCACCCGATGACATTGAAAAATAAATGCAATAGTTGAATAGAAAGAATAGCTTTAAACGGGATCAACATGCTCAAAGGGTGGTTTGGTATCTGTGTGACTTGCCTTGCTGGCCTTGGAACTCTTCAAAATCTTCTCCTGCAAATTCGGACTCTCCGGGAACGTCGGAATCTAAGCAGAAAAGAGCAAAATCACCAAAACAGTACATAAACAATCATAAACAGTACATGTGGATATTTTTAACATGTAGATCTCAATTTTAGAAAAATTTAGAGACTTGAACCAACTAAATCCGAGCTAAGATGAATTAGTTATGAATTTTTAAAGATTAAATCGGATTAAATCATTTATATAGATTTTAATTGAATTATGACGCAATAAAGAATTATTTTTGAAAAGGAAAAATGATTTATTGCGTCAGCGGCTCGGGTTTACGGTGGACCGGGTGCACGGAGACCGTCTACGGAACGGACGGCCGAGATCTAATCTTAACAAAACGGACGGCCGAGATCGATTCGATCCACCGCGGGTCTACGGATGACGCGACGCTGACGTCAGCGATGACGTCATCACCGGCGGCGGCTCGGCACCTCGTACTCGCCGGCGAACGACGGCGCGATGGCACAAACGGAGGGCATCTACGCGTAGAGGGTGACGCGGTGAACTCACCGAGTGCTTGGACGACGGCGGACGGCAACGGACGGCGACGGCGACGAGGTCAAAGCGGCGGCGGTGTTCAGGTCGACGACGACGGCGGTGCTCCGGCGATCTTCAGCGGAAACGGAGGGTGGGACGAGGACGGCGACGACTTGGCGATCCCGACGGCGGCCTTCTCGAGCGACGACGACGACCGGAGCGGCGGCGACGCACGGCTGAACCCGCGGCGGCGACGGCGGCGCACGGGATAACGCGGAGGCAGCGCTACAAGCGGCGGCGAGCTGAGGCGAGGGTGGTGGCGGATAAAGGAGGTCCCGGGGGTCCTTTTATAGGGGCTAGGGGGCGGCGACGGAGGCCCACGGCGGCCGGCGGCGACGATGGAAAGCTTAGGGTTAGAGGAGAGAGATCGATCTGAATCGAACTCGAATCCTACGATTTCCAAACGAAATTAGCTGAAGTTTCTATAGGAGAAAAGATAGAGGAGATCAAGGGGATCATTTCCCCTCTACCAATTTGACCAGATCGGGAAAGGGGCAACGAAATTTGGAAGGGGGCGGCGGCGGCTTGCGCGGCTAGGGTGCAGCTGCGGCGGCGCGAGGTGGACGACGATCGTCAGCGGGAGAGAGAGAGGCGAGCGGCGGCTCGGCTCGGCAGGCTGACTGGCCCGGGGCGCGCTTGGGCCGGGGAGAGAGAGAGAGGTTTTGGGCCGACTTTCGGCCCAAAGCCAAAAGAGGACTTTTAAAACCTTTTTCTTTTTAAATTACTAGAAAAAATTCCCGTGCGTTGCAACGGGTAAAGATGTTTTTTTAGTCTTATATTAAGATATGATCAATAAATTAAAATATTGGGATCGCTATACAATATAATTGAAAAAGTTAATGAAAATCCTAACATTGGGATCGCCGTAGATTATAATTAAGAAAGTTAATGAAAATCTTTCCTGGGTTTTGGGCCGAAAGCCTTCCTTCCATTTTTGCCCTAGTGCAGTCCGCTCCCTCCCTCCGTTTGGCCTGCTTCCCTTCGACCCAGCCACAAGTGGAGCCGTAAGCCCAAATTCCTCCCGAAGTCCCGTACGCGTAAGCCCAACTCCCTCTCGAAGATAGTCCCTTCCTCCGTTTGGCCTGCTTCCCTTCGACCCAGCCACAAGTGGAGCCGTAAGCCCAACTCCCTCCCAAAGTCCTGTACGCGTAAGCCCAACTCCCTCTAGAAGATAATCCCGTGCCCGTATGGTTGCCGGAGCAAATCTCCCCATCAAATCCGGGTGAATCTTTCTCAATCACCCAAAATTCCTTGAGGGTTATCGATCCACTTGATCTTCTCTTCCCGTTTTTTTTTCCAAAATCAGAGCGTAAAAACTCAGGATAAAAATGACCTGGAAAGATTGCCGTCATCATCCAATATTGGTTGAGGGTTTTCGATCCAGATTGCCGTCATCATCCAATATTGGTTGAGGGTTTTCGATCCACTCGATCTCATCTTTTCGTTTTTTCCAAAACATAAAACTCAGGATAAAACGACCAACGAAGACCGCTGTCATCATTGGCAACTCTTAAATGGAGATTAAATCCGATGAATTACAGACGAATCAAAAGAGAAAATCATCGAGAAAATGATGGGAGAGGAGTAGCGAATTCATTTTTACAATAAAATTGGAGGAAACGCACGATCAATATGACGGCGGAACGGCGCCAGGGTTCAACTCGGGAGGCGTATAGATAAAACAAATCGGATTAAAATACCGGATGAGAAAAACCAAAAGTGCACGGGAGGCGCGCGGTGAACAGATCGGATTAAAAAACCGGACGAGAAAAACCAAGAGCCTTAGCGCGTGCGAAAAAATAAACTCTTTCACGTGCAAAAAAAATTGGAAAAAAAATACCGGTGTCAACAAAAACCAAACGGACTTTTTTTTACTGGTCAGAACGTTTTTTTCCTTTTTTTGGGGGAGTAGGATAATTTTTTTATGACGTTGTTTTTTTTACGGACGGCTTTTTTTTATCGCTTTTTGAGTCGGACTTTTTTTTTTACCTTTTTGAGTCGGGCTTTTATTTTTCTTTTTTACAGACAACAAAAATTGCTGGTTCTTTTTAAGGAGTAGAGATAGAGATTAAAACTGAAACATAATATTAAAACGTACCAAAGTATCGGCAAAAACATCTTCAATATTTATAATAGTAGAAATTCATGAAATGCAATTCCATTTATTAAAAATACTTCCTTGGCTCAAATAAATCCCAGAAAAATCTAGGAACTATAGAATCAAGTAATCCCAGAAAAAACTAGGAACTATAGAATCAAGTGAAGTATTTAATAAAATTTTATCTAGCCCACTTTTATATTGGAATTTATTATTTAAAATTAGATCTTTTCTTCTAGGCTTTTAAAATCATTTCTAATAATTACATTTAAACAACAATTTATAAATTTAGGATTTTCAGGGTGTGACAGGAAAGGAGAGGGGGAAATTCACGGTGCTAATTTGGGAAAGGAAAAGGAGGCAGAAAAAGAATAATAATAGGACTTGGCTTGCGAATACAAAGCGAAACCAAGGCGACAAAAGGTCGGCGGATACGGTGAACCGCGGACGGGGAGTGAACCGGGAACGGTTCACGACTAAAGCAGGGAGAGGAAAGAATTATTACTTTAAATCCTAACATTTTAAATTAACAAAGTTATTTCCACTACTCTGAAAACTCCGGTGAAAGTCCTGTTAATAGTTTAAAGCAAATAGAATTAGAAAAAAAATTCTCCCTGACAAATCCGATTATTGGTTAAACATAATGTTTTCTATAGATAATTTATTGATGGATTAAAACTACGGAAAGAGGAAACTCCGGGTGTGACAACAATGAAGGCATTTGTTTTGGCCAGCCAATAGTCGTCGTCCTGCCGAAACGTACGTTAATAAAATATTAATAATACCTATCTATTTGTTTTGGTATGACAAACGGAGTCGGAAACAAAGAGCAAATACTAATTAGATAATCAGATAGATTATTATTATTTGATTGGATTATTTCTACAACTCTATTTTAGAATATATCTTTCTATATCTGTCAAGAAAGATCTCAACCGTTATAATTTGGACCCACTATATTCTAACGGTGTGTATTTTTTTTTCCTTTTTTTCTGATTAATGTGGAAATTTCTAGCCTCCACAGCAAACGTGGTGCCTTCTTTCAAAGCTACTTGGCAAACCTAATAGCTTTAGAGAAAATCACAGGATACCAAACCCATCACAGGCGGTCCACTATAGCCATATCTTAACTTCTTAAAAAATCAGTAACTTTCCAATCGTCACAAAATATTTGACTGTCAAGTCCGACCGAGCGGACCCCGTCTTTGAATTGACGGTCCTTAAATCATAATATCCGACCGTCAATGCCTGCATATAATAAAATAAAATATGGTATCAAACTTAGTGGTAGGGATTATTATTAATCATTTCCACTAGTGTTGGTCAAATGTGTGTATGAAAGTATTTTACGGATGAAAACAGCCCATCATGCGAAAAAATACACCTCCGGACAATCAGGATGCGTTTTGCACGTATTGGAGGCCCCAAAAGTCAATAAAAACCACCTAGGATTGAGCCCAACCATAGTACATGTTGTTGGGGGCCCATTAAGCAGTCTACCATCCAAAGGGGAGGCCGGGAGGCGGCCTAAAAGTTTGACCGAACTCCAGGTTCGGCCGAACCCATTCTGATTCTGTTGATCGCCATTTTCCACATGTACGTTCATGATTACTCCTCAATGATGGTTGGAGGGCTTTTAGGACATTTCCCATGGCTGTAACCGTCATATGGAGCCTATAAAAGGAGGAGCTCATCTCACTTCCAAAACATACAACTTTAAGATGAATTACAAAAGCCTTTATTGTATCTTTTGTACATTAGAAAATAGGTAGAGAGTGAGGGGAAGCTCTGGAGGAGTGCCCGGAAATTTGGCGCTCTCTCCGACTTCTTCCTCAGCGAGTGTAGCTTTCTAGGAGAAATTCTGGAGGAGTACTGGAGCTATCGGTACACTCTGCTCCGAGTTCGGAGAATCTTCTTCTATAAAGTAAGCATTTGGGATCCTTTCTTATGTTATTTAATTACTATTGGTATTTCTTAACCTCACAGATAAAATCCGCAAGTGTACGGAGAATACCGATGTAGCACTTCACCCGGGAGTATTCCAAGGTATCTGTCAGGGTTGCGGGTCAGACATACCCTCTACCCTTCGATATAAGTTACGTATCGACATGGCATACCCACGCGTACGCGGATATTTCCTTTATGATCTAAGGAAACTTTTCACGAAATCAATAGATGGGAAGAGTCCTTCTCAGACAGAACTGGGTTACCTACGTATCGTATTGGTCTGGTATGTTCGAGTCCTACTCGGAGAGACCCAAACTCGCGATATAAAAGGGACCCCCCCGGGGAGGGCATGGATCATCGAATCTCAGAGCCAACACAACCCACACAGCCTACGAAGCCGGAGCCTGCGAGGAGCCAAGTCGTCGAGAGCTAGTCGAATCAACTCGACTACAATCTCGCCGGATCTGACAAGTTCCATCTTTCCTTTGTAACCTGTGTTTTCCACCATATAATCCCATATCAACTGGATTAGGGCTATTACCTATCAAGGGGCTTGAACCAGTATAATTCTTGTCTTTTGATTGCTCGATGTCGTACTACGTAGATCCTTGTACCAGCGTACCCCAATACCCTCTATATCCGGCTACGGGTATCCCCTGTCGATAGTGGCGCGCCAGGTAGGGGCACTTGGTACTCAAGGTTCTACTACTATGCCATCAAGCTTCGTCGACAACAACGTCAACACCAGCTTCAGCCAAGCATTCTCAGCTTCAACAATGCTGGTATGGACTCAAGTCGGCGAAATCGTCTTCCCGGTTTACACCACGATGCCGATCTCAACCGGTCCTCCAATGACTGGAAACGAGAACGTAGTGGCTACGAACCAAGACGACTCCATGTCGAAAAATCCACCCGTTGAAACGGAGAACGGATTACCGACTACATCCAAACTCGGGAAGGATTCTGATGCGGCCAAGCCTTGTCCCTCCGATATAAATCACGGGCCGACAAAGATGACTTCCGAAGCTATCAGGTCTTGGTGTCCTATCCACAAAACCAAGAAACATACCCTTCAAGATTGCTGGGTATTCATCAACGTCCGTGCTGAAATTCGCGCCTACAAAGAACGTGGAATTCAGCGTACTTCTCCAACTCGGGATGTCTATTGTCCTATCCACAAGACAAAGAATCACGACCTCTCGAGCTGCAAAGTTCTCCTCGGCACCATGAAAACTCCGTCTCCTAAGTCATACGTCCCCGTCAGGGATAACAGCAAGGAACAAGGAGCGACTCCAGCCTCAGATCGATTCGTTGGGGTAATCGATCTCGATCCTCACGAACCATCGGTCTTACATCTCCTCAAAGACTATGGGTCATCGACAACAAGTGCGCCGCGGGAGGTATTGGCTGTCGATGACGTTGGCACGTCAGCGCAAGCCAATGCAGAAGCGGCGAATCAATCGACTACTCCAGCCCAGCACATCAGGGCTGTTCAAGCTATATTGAGGGAAACTCCTTACGATCCCGTTCTGAACGACGACCTCGAGCGTTGGACAGAACGATTACGGGAGTCGGTGACCAACCTCAGCAATGCGTTTGAAGAAGTCGCTACCGCAGCACACCAAGATCAGCTACCAATCGGCGACGCCAATGGTGAAGATCCGGAGCGGAGGGAATTACCTCGACAGGCTACCCCTCCACCTCGTGGCACTGGCGATCTTCGAGATCAAATCAACGGTCGCCAAGAAGCACGACGCACACGGGACGACGCAAATCGCTCTCGGCGTCATGTCTCTTCACGGTGCCATGGTCGAGGAAATCGCCCAAACGAGGACCGAGACTACAACGATCGCGAACGGCGGTGGCCAGACAATACTGGTCATGGCCGTCGCCGCAACGACGACGACGAAGGAGATCGGCGCCGAGACAACAACGAGAGACAACGACAGGATTCCCGAGATCCAGGTTGTCATCCTCGTAATAGTACGCCAGAACCAAGCGACCCATCGTCATCGTCATCGTCCGCATCCTCTTCATCGTCAGACAGACATCCACGAAGGTCACGCGACCGCCGACAACCCACCGCCCCTAGTGCTGGGTGCAGGGCTTTCGGTCGTTCCCTACGTGATGTCCGATAGCCTGAGAGATTCCGACCCGGAGCCATTGAAAAATATGATGGGAGCACCGACCCAGAAGAATTCCTTCAAGTCTACTCGACAGTGCTCTATGCTGCCGGAGCAGATGACAACGCGTTAGCGAACTATTTACCAACCGCGTTAAAGGGTTCTGCACGTTCATGGCTGATGCATCTTCCTCCCTACTCAATCTCTTCATAGGCAGACCTGTGGCAACAGTTCGTCATCAATTTCCAAGGACATACAAGCGCCACGCGATCGAAAACGACTTACACGCGTTAACACAGAACTCGGGGGAATCATTGAGGGAATACGTTCGGCGCTTCAACGAGTGCAGAAACACAATTCCCGAAATTACCGATGCTTCTGTAATTCGCGCCTTCAAGTCCGGTGTCAGAGATTGCTACACTACCCAGGAGTTGGCGACAAGACGCATCACAACTAATCGAAGATTATTCGAGATCGTTGAGTGGTGCGCCCATGTGGATGACGCGCTAAGATGCAAGAACGACAAGCCGAAGACTAGGGGAGAGAAGAAACCAGCCGCAGACGCATCTGAGTCAAGCAAGAAGAAAAATCGCAAAAACGGGAAAAAGGAAAGCTCAAGTGGAAGTCCTCGCAGCAGAATATGCGAACCCTCCCAAGCGCCCAGACCCACAAGGCAGCGACACAAAGAAATCATGGTGCCCCATACACAAAACGGACAGACATTCTATGGAGGATTGCCTTGTTTTCAAAAAGTCGCTCGAGAAGCACATGGCATTTGAAAAAGGCAAGCGAGTACGCGTTGTCGAGAAGAACGAGGAGACACCTCCTCACGAATCGGATTCTGCGTACCCAGATTCCGACCTCCACGTCTCACACATCTTCGGCAGCTCCACAACGTACTCCTCCAAGCGAGAATGCAAGAAAGTGGAACGTGAAGTCTGTTCGACGTGGCAGGGGGCTGCACCCAAGATGAAGTGGTCTGAGCAGAAAATAGAGTTCTCAGAGGAAGACCACCCCAAGACCTCTGTTATCCCAGGACGATATCGGATCGTGGTCGAACCCACTATTCGGAACGTCAAGGTAGCGCGAGTTCTCATCGATGGTGGCAGCTCGATCAATCTCCTCTTTGCCAGCACTCTGGATGCAATGGGAATTCCGCAAAGTGAGTTGACACCAACCGATCAACCCTTCCATGGAATTACTCCCTAATCATCGTCCAGACCTTTGGGCAAGATTACGTTGCCTGTGACTTTTGGCCAAGCCAACAACTTCCGAACAGAGCAAATCACCTTCGATGTCGCTGAATTCGATACAGCTTACAACGCCATCATCGGGAGAACTGCACTTGTGAAGTTCATGGCCGCATCCCACTACGCATATCAAGTGCTCAAGATGCCGGGACCGAAGGGAACAATCACTATTCAGGGGAACGCAAAGCTAGCGGTGCAGTGCGACAAGCGGAGCCTCGACATGGTCGAGCAAACGCCCACCCCACCCGCCACGTCTGAGCCACCCAAGAAAGTGAGCAAGCCAAGTAAGACGCCGAAGCCGGACGGCGCCATCAAGATCATTCCGCTCTCCAGTGCTAACCCCGACAAGACTGTCAAAATCAGGGCTACACTAGACGAGAAATAGGAACTCGCGCTCATCACCTTCCTCTGCGATAATGCCGACGTGTTCGCTTGGCAGCCGTCCGACATGCCGGGGGTCCCCAGGGAGGTGATTGAGCACAAACTTATGGTGCGACCCAATGCCAAGCCAGTAAAGTAAAGACTGCGGAGATTTGCACCAGACCGAAAACAAGCCATACGAGAAGAGCTCGACAAACTTCTCAAAGCTGGCTTCATCAGAGAAGTACTTCATCCAAAGTGGCTAGCCAACCCAGTTATGGTGCGGAAGGCCAACGGAAAATGGAGAATGTGTGTCGACTTCACAGACCTCAACAAGGCGTGCCCCAAGGATCACTTTCCTCTCCCTTGAATAGATCAGTTGGTGGATTCAACAGCTGGTTGCGAGCTATTAAGCTTCCTCGACGCTTACTCTGGCTACCACCAAATCAGCATGGCAAAAGAGGATGAAGAGAAGACAGCGTTCATCACGCCGTTCGGGGTATTTTGCTACGTTAACATGCCTTTCGGACTGATAACCGCCGGGAATACTTTCCAGCGCACGGTCCAGGGCGCACTTAGCAACCAGCTTGGCAACAATGTCGAGGCTTACGTTGACGACATCGTTGTCAAAACCAAGACAAGTGACTCATTGATTGACGACCTGCGGGAAACGTTCGACAACCTCCGACGATATCGCCTCATGCTCAATCCAGAGAAGTGCACGTTCGGAGTACCGTCGGGCAAGCTACTCGGATTCCTTGTTTCTGGCAGAGGAATAGAGGCAAATCCCGAGAAGATCAAAGCAATCAAGAACATGAAGTCGCCCACAAGACTCAAGAAGGTACAAAAGCTAACCGGATGCATGGCAGCATTAAGCAGATTCGTCGCTAGGATGGGAGAACGAGGACAACCTTTCTTCGCTTTGTTGAAGAAACAAGACAAATTTGTATGGACACAGGAAGCCGAAGAGACATTTATTGCACTCAAGCGCTACCTGTCAAACCCCCCTGTACTCGTTGCTCCCCAACCTAATGAAGAATTATTCCTTTATATTGCCGCCACGCCATATTCCGTTAGCACCGTCATTGTCGTCAAGAGAGAGAAAGTACATCGACCAGTTTATTACGTCAGCGAAGCTCTCCATGACACAAAGACAAGATATCCACAGATTCAAAAACTGCTCTACGCAGTCATCATGACATCAAGGAAGCTACGCCACTACTTTCAAGCCCACAGAGTCACAGTTGTCTCCTCCTTCCCCCTTGGCGAAGTTGTGAGAAACAAAGACGTTGTCGGCCGCATCGCGAAATGGGTAGTCGAGCTAAGCCAATTTGATATACACTTTGTGCCGCGAACAGCATCAAATCTCAGGTACTCGCCGACTTCGTGGCCGATTGGACCATGCCAGATAACAAGTCAGACAACCAAGGAGACAATGAGACATGGACAATGGCGTTCGATGACGCACTCAACAGCCAAGGAGCAAGGGCAGGATTTATCTTGAAATCTCCCTCCGGAGATCAATGCAAGCACACAATCCACCTCAACTTCAGGGCAACCAATAACACTGCAGAATACGAAGGACTACTCGCCGGGATACGAGCTGCAGCCGCACTTGGGGCCAAGCGACTAATCGTCAAAGGGGACTCTGAGCTAGTCGCAAACCAGGTGCACAAAGACTACAAATGCTCCCAACCCCGAGTTATCCAAGTATCTCGCAGAGGTCAGGAAGCTAGAGAAGAGGTTCGACGGGATCGAGGTCCAACACGTCTATCGCAAGGACAATGTCGAGCCAGACGACCTAGCACGTCGCGCATCCAGACGAGAACCGCTCGAGCCCGGCACCTTTCTCGACGTCCTGATGAAGCCATCGGTGAAAGAAGTTAGCGGCGAAGTTGCCCCGAACACCCCCGACATCAGCTCGGAGGTCACCGAGGCAGAACGCGCCGTTGCTGACATCGAAACCACAGACGACTGGCGCATCCATTAATCAAATTCATCAGCAGCGAGGAGTTGCCCGAGGACGATACAGAGGCCGAGAAAATAACCCGTAAAGCAAAGATCTACTGTTTGGTTGGTAATGATTTATACAAAAAAGCGCCAAACGGGATACTTCTCAAATGCGTCTCTACCGACGACGGCAGACAACTCCTCCTCGACATACATGAAGGCATATGCGGGTCACACGCCGCCGGTTGAACATTGGTCGGCAAAGCTTTTCGACAAGGGTTTTTCTGGCCAACTGCCCTTAAAGATGCATGCGACATGGTCCAGCGATGTGAAGCTTGTCAATTCCACAGCAAACACACAAAGCTACCTACACAAGCGCTCCAGACAATCCCTCTGACTTGGCCGTTCTCGTGCTGGGGGCTAGATATACTTGGGCCATTCCCACGAGGACAGGGCAGCTACAGATTCCTATTTGTGGCGATCGACAAATTCACCAAATGGATCGAAGCAGTACCCACTGGGGAAATCAAGGCCGACAACGCCATCAAGTTCATCAGAGGGATATTCTGCAGATACGGACTACCGCACCGCATCATAACCGACAACGGCTCTCTCAATTCATCAGCGCCGACTTCCAGGATTACTGCATTGGTTTGGGAGTCAAAATATGTTTCACCTCAGTCTCTCACCCTCAAAGCAATGGACAAGTCGAAAGGGCAAACGACATAGTACTACAAGAGATAAAAACCCACGTCTATGACAGACTCATGTCACACGACAAAAAATGGGTTGAAGAACTCCCATCAGTACTATGGGTCGTACGCACCACACCGACAACATCCAATAAGGAAACACCCTTCTTCCTCGTGTACGGCTCTGAAGCCATGCTCCCCGGTGAGTTACGACATCAAAGTACACGAGTACAGAAGCATTCCGACGAGAACCAGGAGGAACAACGAGACATCGATGTAAACCTTCTCGAGGAGCATCGTGAGCGAGTTGCCGTTCGAGCAGCTAGCTATCAACAAGCCCTCCGCCGTTATCACGAGAAGCGCATCCGAGCACGCATACTTTCGATCGGCGACTATTTCCTCCAACAAGTTCAAACCCAAGCAAGGCGAAACAAACTCACCAAAATGGGAAGGACCCTACACGATCACACAAGTCTTGCGGCCAGGCGCATTCAAAATCGCAGACGGCGACGGTCGCGAACTAGCAAATTCGTGGAACATTGACCAACTACGTAAATTCTATGTATGAGTCAGTACCGCTGTACCTGTAAGCCCCTTACAGTATCAATAAAGCCTATTTCTAGGCCTCATATCACGACCAAAGTGTTTTCACCCGATGATCCCTTACTCTGATGACACCTAGCGTTGAAACCTATCCTTATGTCACTTTACGCCATCTCAACAAGGCCTCTGAGGAACCTAAGGGATCTTCGGCTGGGGACGCCCAGAGCCGATAAGGCCTTGTCAGATCCTTCAGAGACGAAAGACCATGTAAGATCTGGTCGTGTAAGAGTTCTCGCCGTACGTATTAACCAAGCCGTGTAATCGGAAACCGAGCTTTCCAACTTCACGGCTGGGGGCTAGGATTAGAGCTTATTCAACCAAGGCAGGTCAAGGGTCCAAGAGCCTTATCATCCGAGAAAATTCCTCCGACGACAAGGCTGGGGGCTAGGGAGAGTGTACGACTCAAACGGCCGAGGTCGTTAACTGAGAACACACTCTAACACATAACATCCAGAGTAAGATACATTTGTTTAAGGAATATCTCTTTATTCACAAAATAATTCTTACAGTTTTTACATAGACCTCCCACTGTATTACACTTTTTCCTAAGATATCTGTGGCAGGCCACGAGTACTACCAAGAGGGCCAATGCCAGTCCATAAATTGGAATACCTTCTCGGCCAACGGCGGCATCGACCTCGCAAGGTGGTCTATCTCCGCCGGAGTCCTCTGAGAACGAGCAAAACCTTCATGGAGGAATTCGAGATCCAGGCGCGGGCGGTGATCTCGCAGACAAGCTAGCACATGTCCTCCGGCATATCGGCTCGCTCGACGACACTCTTGCTTCAAGGCCTCGTCGATACGCTTGCCGATGCCATCGAGTTGGGCACAGGCCTTGTTGAGCCACGAGATGTACCCGGCCGCCGATTCTTCAGGATCGCCGCGGACTACTCGAAGCTCCCTGCATACCCTGGCCATTGAGGTGCAGCAACTCTTCAAGTATGACGCAAACCACACCTCGCGGCCTCGAAGCGTTTCCACGGCTTCCTCTTTCTTCACGGCTAGCATGGTTCTCTCGAGTTACGCCACTTCAAATTTCGTCTTCCAGTATTGGATACGACGATCTTGGGTTGCAAGGGCATCCTCGAGATCTGCTAAACGTAACGACCACTAAGACAAGCTGGAAACTCCCAAAACAACACAAAGGTAAAAAGGCTACTCACTTGAGGTAGTTGTTGTCACTTCGACCTCCGCATCAAGAGTTTGGTCCTTGACGTCATGTGAGACGTGTGGTTCAAACTCGAGTACCGGAATTATCGCCAGTGACTCGGGCTGCCCGCGCTGCTGGACATCCTTGTCATCAGCATCTCTACAATCAACAAGAAAAACTTCCGAGATCAACGGTGAACAAGGATGGTAATCATACGCACGAAGGCAACCAGAGTTCAAGATTTACAAATCACAAAAAAATACAAGAAGTCCTACTCTTCAAAAAGGGGAAGGACAGACTCCCCCAAGTCACCGACTTCTTCCATCACTTCCTTACGCGTGTCGCTTGCCGCCCCCTGATCCAAGATCTCACGCAGATCGAGTTCAGGACGCGACAACCTTACACACGCGAGGACGTGACACGCCCCAGTGTAGATACTGTTCGACGTCTCCTCCGCGATCCTGGCCGCATGCTTGGAGGGGATTTCCTCCATCACCGTCGCCAGCTCCGCAAGAGAAGAAGTCAACGAGAACTCGTCGGGGTTCGCCGGGATCGTGGACTTGATGCCGCACTCCTCGACAAGCTGGTGGAGGCCGGTGTAGGTGACCCGCAGTGAACCACGGATCTCGGAGAGGTTGTCCCCAAGTTCCGACATGCGGTCCTCGAGCCCCTTGCGTTGGCGCTCGTTGCCGGCCACCAGCTCCCTCATCTTCGTGAGGTCCTCGCGGGCCTCGGCCAGTTCCCACACCAGCCTCTCAGCACGCGCGTTCGCCGCTGCCGTCTCCGCCCTCGCCTCCGAGATCTCGCGGCCGATGCCACGAGCACCAGCCTCGAGAAGGCGCCCCATCTCGGCTTGGAGCTCCTCCCAGGTGAGGACGGCCTCTGGCAGACTACGACCCCCAGCGGGATCGCTGACGGGGCCGCTCGGCGTCGCCTCCCGGCTCCCGACCACGGGAACGACATCCGTTGATGCCGTGGCAGGAGATACGTTGGACGTTCCCCCGGACTTGGCCCGAGCAGCCTTCGCCCGCGCCTCCCTACGAACGACCACGAATCAAACCACCATTTGAGTAGAAGACGCGAGAATCCAAAAATCTATTTACTTACTTCTCGCTGATCGTCACAATACGCTGTCGTCGTGGAGGTGGAGGGGACGCGTCTGAAGCCTGCAAGACAACCAATGTGGAGTGAGAATAAACCTCCCTTGCTACATAACCTAGCGACAAGGTGAAATTACCGAGGGAGTCGCTGCCTTGCGGCGATGTCCAAGCACAGACGAGAATTTCCTCGCCTTGGTCGGAGCTTTGCCACCACTGCTGGTGGCAGCGTCAGACGCCTCCTTGACGACCTTCTCCTTTAGAGATGTCGCCACCTGATGATCCGCGAGCGGTCCGACGACATCAGTCAAAGGAAGGGCCTACGCTAAATCATGTCATAAGCTGATTTCGAGCAGAGAAGGCGGGACGCTTATCGAATGAACTCACATTGATCGCTTCGTCACGCTCCGCCGCTCCCTTTTTTCACAAAGGGGCGCGGGGATGTCGCTCGCAGTGGTCGGACCGCTGATCATCACTTGACCAATACGCCGCTCCACGGCTTCGCTGCTCAGACCTGTCAAGAAGGAACCAATTTTTGAAAAGTCGAGAGGAACGCGAGTACAAGCACGTCAAAATGAATGCGAGAAAGATACCCCGAGGAGAAACCCGGGTCGCGTCGTCTGGCCCGGAATAGTTATATGCCGGATGGGCCCGAGCCTGGAGCGGCTGGATTCGCCTACCGACGAAGTCTGCAACGACTTCATACCCCGATAAGCCCCGTTCTCGGAGATCATCGATGATGTCGATAAACAATTGAAGAGAGGGGGTCAAGGGGGGCTTAGCGGTCCAGACCGGAATCTTGTCCGGTTGTTCCTCGGGAACAACGACGACAGGATTTGAGTCCTTGATTTCGAGGTAAAACCACTTGTTCCGCCATTTGCTGCGAGAAGAGGGACACTGGAAGGAGACATACCGTGACTTCATGCCATCACGAAGTCGGAACCTGACGCAACCAGACACCCTATTGGGTTCCATCCAGCGCAACTCGTAATAGAAGCGGAACAGATCAAGAAAGGGCTCTACCCCAATGTAGGCCTTGCAAAGATGCACAAAGACACTAAGGAAAGCGATGGAATTGGGGTTCAAGTGCAGAAGAGAAAGCCCATAGAAATTCAAAACCAGCAGAAGGAATTCGGAAGGTGGAGGGAGAAACCCGCAGAGAACATAATCTTCGATCGCAACCATGCGACCTAAGATGGGCTGAGGATTAGTACCTCCTGTTTCTCTCTCCGCGTTTTCACGGCCAAGAAGGGCGCCGTCCTCCTGGAGCTTCTTCAGGGTTGCGCTGGTGGAAGCCGACTTGCCGAGATCCATCGCTGCTGGAAGATCGCCGGAAACGGACCTAAAGCTGGCGAAGCTAGGGTTCTTTACGGCAGCAGAGAAGGCGAGGAAGCGCTAACAGGCAGTGTGCGTTTGACGGGGTTGGCGGACTTCAAAATGCGCACCCGAAACCCCTTTAAATAGACACACCACCGACGGTGCGAATTCCAAGGAACTGAGAGAAATCCCCGCCGGAAATTTGTAGGTCCGTTACGCGTGGCAGTTTTTGGACTTCAGTTCAAAATTCACTCACGACCGTTGGGCTTCAAACGGTGTGCTCGACTACACTTCATCTTCACAGTCCTCGCACCTAGAATGATAACGTTCTCGACACCCAAAGTCGTGAATGGCCGCACGAGTTCATCTTTGAGCAGAAGTCGGGGGCTACTGTCAGGGTTGCGGGTCAGACATACCCTCTACCCTTCGATATACGTTACGTATCGACATGGCATACCCACGCGTACGCGGATATTTCCTTTATGATCTAAGGAAACTTTTCACGAAATCAATAAATGGGAAGAGTCCTTCTCGGACAGAACTGGGTTACCTACATATCGTATTGGGTCTGGTATGTTCGAGTCCTACTCGGAGAGACTCAAACCCGCGATATAAAAGGGACCCCCCGGGGAGGGCATGGATCATCGAATCTCAGAGCCAACACAACCTACGAAGCCTACGAAGCCGGAGCCTGCGAGGAGCCAAGTCGTCGAGAGCTAGTCGAATCAACTCGACTACAATCTCGTCGGATCCGACAAGTTCCATCTTTCCTTTGTAACCTGTGTTTTCCACCATATAATCTCATATCAACTGGATTAGGGCTATTACCTATTAAGGGGCCTGAACCAGTATAATTCTTGTCTTTTGATTGCTCGATGTCGTACTATGTAGATCCTTGTACCAGCGTACCCCAATACCCTCTATATCCGGTCTACGGGTATCAGCCATCGACAGTATCGATTTCCACAGGGAACATGCGTGCTCATCTCCCCGTCAGGTTCATTCAAGGACACGAAGCAAAGAATAGGCAAAGGATAAAGAGGATTTAATAGTGAGAAACAGTGTCTACAAAAAGCTTTGTTTAATCCTAACACGATGCTTTAGGCACTGGCCAGCCCGCTGCTCCTAGATGTCGCTCTATTGCGTACCCGAATAGGGATGAATTCAGTGTGAGGGCTGCCACTACCTCTACACGCACCTCAAACCTACTGTGGGATACGAAGCAATCACTGGATAATAACTATCCAGACACCACGTCTATGCAATTAATAACTAGTTTAGAGGTAGCTAAACACTAGAACAACCACTATATTTTTACTGAATTATAGTGATCAATAATCATGCACGCTAATTAGGAACTAACCAAGAGATAATTCCCACTGAATAAATCTTAATTGTTCAGAATGATATTTCTTAAAATAGAGTAATTAACAGAGTAAAATAAAGAGAGGATTACCGACAACTCCGAAATTCCTCTGACTTCTTCTATTCTAATCTCTCCATAATTCTCATATACAATAAAGTACAGTAGAGCCTCTTATAATTCAGCTCAAGCTTGGAGTGTGAGAGTGAAATGAGAAAGCGATATCCTTATATAGGCAGGTAATGACGGTTGAATAACGCAAAATGTCTGAAGTGTCCCTCAACCACCATTATGAGAGAATCTGGAGCATCCATGCCAAACCTCAGCCTGGACGGCTGATATTGGGGGTTCGTATAACACCCTGAAAATTTCGATTCTAAAATACGAAATTAAAAATTTAGAAAAATCAAAAATCATTTTAAACCTTTTTGCACGCTGGAATTTATTTAGTTCGATCTGTCGTTTTTCAGTTATGCATGGGTTAAAAGACGAACGTCTGAGAATATGTCGTATTTGATTTCGAATATTGTGTATTCAAAGAACCATGATTACGAAATGTCCTAGTATTTGCAAATGCCAACTATTTTATAAAACCCCTTCTCTATATATTAGAACCCTTTCGGCATAATGATTTTATAAATAAAGCTACATATAAATATATGTCACTATTTTGGATAAATCCCTCTATGGGATAGCATATTGAAACAAATACTATTTTAATACAGAAACATAGCTATGGCTATTTTATATGAACCGTTGAAAAGGAATTTGCCTTCGGAAAATTATCTGCAAAATAATATCTATTAGTAAAGTATTTACTGAAACCCTCTATGCGAAATATAATTCCAAATAGGCTATTTTCAAATATAAGACTTCCTCAGACAGGGTCTAGTTTCCCCAGGTATAGCCTAGCTTGTATGTTAGGATTTATTGTTTATTTGTGTGTGTTAGGATTTGTGCCAAAGATCTTGATTTAATTGTATCTCCTAAAAGGACGCCCTCTGCCCGACGTTCTTTCCTGCGTCCTGCTTTTCTTTCCTTATCCTTTCCATCTCCGTCTGTTTCATTTAAAGCATTTCGGTGCTAATTAAATTACAGACTCAAATATCTTTCCGCCTATCGCAATGGTATCGCCCTCTCAAATTCTTATCCCTCCCCCGACTATCTACAACCGATCAATGTATATATTTATCGTGCATCGATTCGAATATCTCCGATTCTTTTCCTAACATGACGATTGGATTTGTATGCCACGCGTTGACCCTAAAATCCTTTCTTCACTACCGTCGTTCGTTCGTGCGAACGCTCTCAGAATAATCCTACGAGGATCGACGAATTCGCTTATCAGGCTTTAGGCCTAAATTCCTATTTGACAACACGGTGCATCCGTCCAAGCAACTTCAATTCCAGGATTAACCCTCACCCACTTATTACCCAGCTAGATCCAACGATTGACAAAATTTGGTAGGTACCTCGAGATATTTTTTTTTTTCTGGATCGGAACAAACCTCATAAGTTAGACCTCTCATTTTATTTTTAAAGCTTTTCCTCCTTTACTGGTTTTGATTAAACAAGCTTCTTTTCTATAGCTCCGATAAGTGTTTGACGGTAATCATGACAACCTCAAAAAACTATGACTCATGACGACGATTCGAATGTGTGTTCCAGACAAAGATTCCTTTTTTTACACTTGTTGGTAAAAATAAATCGCTGCAACACTACACAGTCCTTCTCGGAGTTAAGTGAAAAGGTGAGTCTAGTCTAGAGTGATTACCAGCGGGAAAAAAATAGAAATACTTAAAAAAGTTGAAGAAAACAATTTATAATATCTAAAAGTACAAGTTCTAAGCTTTGATAGTAGGTGATATAAAATTGCGATTGTACGTGACACATAAGTTGTTATGTACCAAACATGACAAGGATTTAATGTATAATTTATCTAGCTAGATCACATGTATGGTTTTAATGGATATTGAATAACTACACTAAGTGGTTTTAGTGGATATTGAATAACTACACTAAGGTTGTGTTCGATGTTCTGGGTTGGGAATATATTTTTAGCGCCCGGAAAATAGAGCGGTCCATTAGCACGTGATTAATTAAGTATTAGCTTTTTTTTCAAAAATTGATTATTATGATTTTTAAAGCAACTTTCGTATAGAAACTTTTTGCAAAAAATGCACCGTTTAGTAGATTGAAAAGCGTGTGCGTGGAAAACGAGAGGGGAGAGTTGTAAACTCCTCCAAACGAACTCAGCCTAAGAGCAGGTACAATAGCAGGCTATAAGCCAGCTGCAAACATATTTTAAGGAGATAAATGAGGAGAGAGAAAAACAGCGGGCTATAGATTTGTAGCCAGCTGTAGCACGGACTTTAAGACGCAGCGTGTGTATGACAGGTGGGATCAGGTATTAATAGTATAGTATGTAACTATTGTATGAATGAGCTATTAGATTGGTTATAAATGAATTGGAGCTAGTAGTTGGCTATACTATTAAACTTGCTCTAAGTGAGTTGTAAATGCACATGACACATGAATGGTTAAGATCAAAGCATGAGATAATCCAAAGGCTAATATTAGGCTACACTTCAGGACTGATCAGTTTAGGACCATAGTGACATAGTGAGATAGCCAGGTTAGAAAGAAGTTATCTTCATGGCTTATTGAACTCTGGTGACTTTCATGTGAATAAACCTCAGGATACAAAAGGGTGATAATTTTTTTACACCTAGAAATTTTATTTTTAATTTACAACAGGTATACTTGTTGCATTGAGATTGCATGCCTCCCAAAGACCTACGCAACTAGCGGCAAATTCTGCCAAATTATAGAATTTGAGTGTTTGTCAGTTGTTATTCGCAAAATTTCTTAAAAGTTACTTCCTCCGTTTCATATTATAAGACTTTCTATATGAATGTAGGCAATGCTAGAAAGTCTTATAACCTGAAACGGAGGGAGTATATTGTTCCCATTGCAACGCATGGGTACCCAACTAGTCTTATTAATAATCAAATCAACAATCAACCAAAATAAATTTGAAATAATAATTTGTTTCCCTTCTTTTATATGTATTTTAGACATTTGCAAACATAATGTTTTTATCAGGCTTGATAGATAAAATTTTAAAACCACTTAAAGATCTATTCAAAATATAACTTTTTTCAAATAAATAATACATATTACATGTATTTACTATACAAATATGGTTTATACAAGCTATATGGATGGCGTGCCGACTGCACGCATAATTTATATTGCTTTTGTTTTTTTTTATCAATTGTTTATCTTTAACTTTAGTTGTGTTATTGATCTGAAAGAATAGATGAGCTGTGTAAGATGCAGCTCCAATAACTAGCCTGATATATGCTTGATCTGTACAATTAAATTTCTATTGCTTCAATGCTTATAGATAAGCATTGATATCATTGTCCAAATTATGTTAATCTTCGTGTAATATGTTTATCAAGGAAATAAACATTCCTAGATTTCTCAAAGATTACCGTCAGTTGATTCATTTTTATTCCAACTCATAGATACTTAAAAAGTATCTATATCTATATCTATCTATCTATATACCTATAAAAAAATACGCAAGGCTTCCGGTATTTTGTGGTCCGTCGTTTTCTTCCATAACGGATTCACGCACATAGTTTTTCCGCCGTTTTCTTTTTATTCTCGAAAAGAGGAGATCGAGTGAATCAAAAGCACTCAACCAATTTTTGGGAGATTGAGAAAGATTAGGCTGAATTTGATAGGAGAATCGGCTCCGGCATCATACGTGCATGGGACTGCCTTTTAGAGGTTGAAGACATCAATATGTGCGAGTTAGGCCTACGGCTTCACTTGTGGGCTAGATCGAATAGAGACAAGCCGAGCGGAGAGGTGTAGCGGACTGAACTGGGCGAAAGAAATATTAGGCTTTTGATCGAAAACGAGGAATAATTTTCATTATTTTTTTAATTATAATATATATATAACGATCCAAATCCAATTTTTCAATTTATTTATCATCTCCCAATCGCTATTGTACTACTACAACGCATCATTACCCGTTACAACGCACGTGCATTTTATCTAATAACATATAATATTTATACATTCTGAATAAATAAATTATAATATCCACGGGCACGCCAATCATTTTCTAGTTGGGGGAGCTATAGTGAACTTATTCCTTCTCCGGTAGAACACAACGAATTGGGTCTACTTCGTGAAGGGCTCAGCCCATCTACGGCCCATACATCCAGCCTCCCCCTCCTTCCCTATATAGAAGAGGAATAAGTTCATCCGAGGTCCCTTAACTTTACACCGAATCCGATTTTCGTCCTTGAACCCTAAAACCAGATATAACCGGTCCCTAAACTATCAAAACCGGTACAAACGAGGTCCCTCGGCGGTTTGGTAGGTGGTTTTGGCTGACGTGGCGCTTACGTGGCTGGCTTGACTAGGTCTTCGTTCCACGTGGCATTGACGTGGCGCTTACGTGGCAATTCTACCTCGAAAAAATAATAAAAACCATGGGCCCACATGTCAGGTTCACAAAAAAAATAATTTAAAAATGATGGGGCCCACGTGGGCCCCACATGTCAGCCTCACTCCTACCCTCTCATTCCTCTCTTCTTCCCTCTTCCCTCTCCCCTCTCTCTCTCCTTCCCGGGAGCGAACGGGCAGGTGGGCGGCGGAGCAGGCGAGGGAGGTGGGCTGTCCGAGCTCCGGCGGCGGCGGCTCGGCGTGCGCCGCGGCGTACACCTCCACCAGGATACTCCTCTTGAGGCAGTGAACGGCGGTGGGAGGAGGACAGTCGCCGCGGCTGCACAATCCGGCAGCTCAATAGCGGTCTTCACCATGGCCGGCGGTGGGAGGAAGACCGATGCCGAAGCCACGAAAATTCGGCAGCTCACGGCGGTCTCCACCGCGGGAGGCCGTGGCCGGCGGCGGGAGGAGGACCATGACCATCGCCGCCGCGGATGCACAAATCCGGCAGCTCAGCCGCGGGAGGCCGTGGCCACGCACACCGTCGTCGTCGCCGGCCGTCACGCCGCTCGTCGGCGGGCAGAAGTCCATGTTGGCTTTGGCCAAGGATCAGAACAAACTCACACTCACACAAGCAGCAAACTCACGCGAGGGCTCGGTGGATAAACACAAAGTAATCACGCACACACAGGCTTCGGCAACGAATGCCTTTATATTTTCTCTGCGCCCCTTGCTGCTCCCGGCGCCGCCGCCGTTGGTCGTCTGGAAGCTCACCGGCACGTTGAACCAGTCGATGAGCGACAGGTGGAGGAAGTCGTCGCCGGCGCCGGGTCAGGAGCCGAGCGTGTAGCCGTGTACTCGGGCAGCGTGGTGGGCGGCTCGCCGGAGGCGGAGCAGGACAGCACACTGGCGCAGTCGCCTGTGACACAGCGGCCGTCGAAGGAGCCACCCGTGCGCTCCGCCCCCTACCTACCCGTCCGCTCCCCGGGAAAGGAGAGAGAGAGGGGAGATGGAAGAAGGGAGAAGAGAGGAGTGAGCCTGACATATGGGGTCCACGTGGGCCCTATCTTTTTAAAATTAATTTTTGTTTGTAACTGATATGTGGCTCACGGTTTTTATTATTTTTCGAGAGTAGAATTGTCACGTAAGCGCCACGTCAATGCCACGTGGGACGAAGATCTAGTCAAACCAGCCACGTAAGCGCCACGTTAGTCAAAACCGCCTTCCAAACCGCTGAGGGACCTAATTTGTACCGGTTTTGACAGTTTAGGGACGTATTGTATCTGGTTTTGGGGTTTAAGGACGAAAATCGGATTCGGTGTAAAGTTAAGGGACCTCGGATGATCTTATTCCTATAGAAGAAGGCAAGAAGCATAGTATAGAGGTATTAATTAAATAAATAAAAGCCCAAGCTGACCTCCCTCTCCCCTCCTCTCCTTTCCTCTCTCGATCGATCTCCACGGTGTTGAGGGCTGCGGCGGCGGCAGAGGAGGAGAGGAGGTAGGAGGCTCTTGCTATTTGCCAATTCCTTCCTTTCTTCCAACCTGATTCAGTCCGATCTGTTTCAATTTTATGGACTAGGTTTGGGACTGAACCACCATGGAAGACATCTTTGATCTTCCATTGTTCGTGGAGGACAACGACGAGGAGGAAGCGGCAGAGGCGAAGCAGAGGCGGCGGGAGGAGAGCCTGAAGCCCCGGTGGCCTCGGGAGCCGTCGTTTCTGGACACGCCGGACATGAGGGAGAGGTCAGCGAGGAGTGGTGCTTTGGCGGAAAAGTATTGGGAGCACGACCCCAAAACGGGAATCAGCTACTACACCCGCGCCTGCTTCTGCGACCTCACCACCTTCGACCTTGACGAGGAGAGTATGTACCCTACACAATAAGACCTCAACTATGTTATTATCATCACACTGCAAATTTCTAATAACACACTGCAAGATTACGGGGATGATGTTCCTATAATTATTCGAATTGTAATAATAAAGGTAGTATGTGGTCTACTGATCTCTAGCCATATTCCCATAAAGCAATGCTTACTACGCAGGATCAAATTGTTGACAGCTCTGAACCATGAAATCGAGAAATCCAATTGAACACACTCAGCAAATGGCAGATCAATAATGTGAAGTACATATGGACATGAAACAACGCAATAAGCACAGAAAAAAAATAGTTAATTAAATAATAAACATTTTGTTCACATTATATCAAAAATAGATTAGACAAATATATTCTTACCATTCGAACCCTACCATGTATCTGCTTGGGAGCTGTTGTTAGTGGAGAAAACTGTTTCCTTAAGATTCACTAGGTGGGATCCTCACTAACTGGGGAAAATTGATTATTCCTTTCTTCACAGTGGTTCTTGATCATTCCCCCCTCCTTATGTTGCAATTGATCACTTGCCACTCTCCCCACAAGGCAGACTATTTGCCACTTCTGGTCTGAAATGGTCGTCTCTCCCAATTCCTTCCTCACCTCCCTTGCGGCAATGGTGACAGTAAGCTAAAAGTGCGATGGTGACTAAGAAGAAGGAATTTGCTTCGATGGCACAATTTCACCATCTTGCCCTTGATAGTCAATGTTAGGACCACCAGCTGCCATGAGCCAATCCACGTGCTCATTGCTAGGGGCCTTGTTTCTGCAGTGATTGTGAATTAGCAGTGAGTTGTATTTCTTCCTGGAGACCTTGCACTGGAGGGCTTAGATGCTGGCCATGAGCTCTAGATGCAGGTGCATAGGCATGAAATGTTGAGTGCTTAATCCAGGGTGGAGGGTGAGGAGGGAAATCATTGTGCTGTTGTCTACCCACACATGCTACGTCTAGGAACGCTATGTCAGGGATGAAGCGGAATACCAGGCGGAGACGTTGTAGGTTGCCTCAGGTGGATGAGATGAGATGCAAATGATCAATTTTCTCGATTGGGGGTCAGTTCAAAGTCAAACACAGATAAGCTGTGTTATATGATGAATTAGACAGCTCATACTGGCTTTGCTAAGATAAGCAGGGATTGGCAATTTTCCTTACCAATATCCAAACATACCCCTTGGTGGTAAAATACCAGAATTTAACTTGCATGCAGTATGCTATTGAACATTGAACTCATAGATCTATTTGAGCAAATGGACAGGTATATGGTAGGAACTTTCTCAACCATGGTTGATGGCATAAGATTAAAAATGGCTGAAATACTCTCCCAACTACAATAATTTGATTTCTGAAACAGCTAAAATAATTTTAACAACAGCTCAAAACAAAGGATAAACTCTATTTACCCTATGCAGTAGACCTATGTCCTCTAGAGACTTTTGTACTCCAGAGACATTATCTAGTGTATACTTCAGTTAAATTCTTCTCCGTTGCAAACTAACTACATTTTCATTTTTCTCAGCGCAATATGGTCCAATGCGCTTTACAGATTCAATTATCAGAGAAGACCACGTGTTGACTGGCTCGCTAAATGTACTTTCGCTGAAGGTAAAATCGTCAGATGTTGGTTACCCTATCAATCTATATGGGACTGTGATAGTCAGAGATGGATTAGATTTTAAATGCATCTTCATCTTCCGGCGAAATAGGAACAATTGCCAAGTTATCCAGTCAGAGGTATTTCAAAGAATATCTCTTAACACTTCCAATTTCCCCTATTTCACATGATACGTTGAACTAATTTCTTTACAGTTCTGTACAATTAAGGCATACTGAAGCTAGATACATTTATGCTGTCTATATGCATCCACTGCACCCCTAGTTTCATATGAAATACCAATACTTATTTCTTTTTCGTGGATTTGAATATCAAGTAATATTATTATATTATACTTTCATTAGTCATGTCATTTAAATAATAAAAATATTATATTCTATGGATAATTTTATCATTTATTTTTATATAAAGCATTAGTAGGAGTCTTATGCAATTTTTCTTGCAGAATGAAAATATAATTCTCACGGGACCAACTAGAGGAATTGTTTTCCATGATATCTTTTTTGAGATAAATTTGAAGATTAAGGAAAATGAAGAGTGCAATGACAAGGAATTTAGTAAAGGGTTGCTTGAGATGAAGTTTCACACTCGTAAGACTAAGATTGTGAGTGAAACCTTGGAGAGTAGGCTTAGCGAGGTGGAACTTGTATCTGCTTGTGTTAAGAAAGCCCTGGAGGGCACTGTTGAGATCATGATTCTGTCAGGACCTAAAGTTTTTCATGGAAAAATTACTGCTTGCACAACAGATGTTCCGAATGATGTTGTACTTTATGATAGAAATATTGGTGGTGCAACTGCAGTTGGTGATGACAGAGTTATGCAACTGCTACGACGTGTTGTAGCAGTATCAGTAAATGAGATGTTGATACTGAATATTCATGCCCATAATATTCATCAGAATGATAACGTATCCAGTCGCACTTTGAGGTTCACTCCATTTACTAGAGGGGCAGATGAGGAGGTGATCAGGTGCGATCTTTACAAGATGCAGGTGAAAGTTGTTTGGTCAGTTTTGACGGATTAGAATATAGTTAATTAAATGCTCTACAGGGCATCTTTTTACAAGATGTGGGTGAAAGTTGTTCGGTCAACTTTGAGATGAATTAGAATATACTCTATTGGGCTCTTGTTTTACCGAACCCAAGCTTATGCTAAACCTGGTGGTGTAAATACCTTTTAAGCTAGATATTTTTATCTTTGGACAAGTATTTTGGTATTTATTTGAATGGAAGTTATGATTTAAATTAGATATTTGGATTTGGTAAATTTGAAGGAACATGGTGGAAATGTTTGAAGCTAAAATCCTTTTTCTCTTTTTGGAACAAATTTTGTATTTTGGTCAACAAAGAACTTTGGAGTGAAATACCTGTGATACTAGTGTTTTCTTGTTTGTACATAAGTAATGATTAGTGCTGAACTTCTCTTAGGTAATTTTTATGAGGTTACTAGAAAAGCAGCGCACCAATTGGCACATTTGCTTTATAGCCCGTGTATAAAGTTATGAATTAGTATGAAACTTGTGCTATTAATTAATATGAATTTCATAAAATTTTATGGTAATTTTTTTGAATTTCTATGAATTGTACATTTTAATTCCAATTCAACATAGTAGATCGTACTGTTGAGAAAATCCTTAATTTTCTCTGAACTTCCAATTCATGCTATTCAGGATTTCTTTGTGTTTATAATTGTAATTGAAATGTCAACTAATGATAAAACATGTGTTTATAATTTTGAAAATTTGAAGTGTTCCAAATTTATGTTTTGCGAGGAGCTGCGAATTTTTTCATAATGACATAACAAATTGCAAATATACTTTAGAACTGCTATAATATATGTAACATTATTCCAACCAACAATTAACTAACATCACTATTACAAAGAGTTAGACTCATGTAAAAATTGATAGGGAGATCCTCTCATCAATTTACACAAAAAATAATCAGTACATTATTACAAAGATTGGTATAAGAATATAATGCAATATCTTAGAAATCTACCAAATATTCTAATAAAATAGCACTAAGCATTTCATCCTTTTCTAGAAAGACCAGGAGTTAAGATTTTTACAACTTTTGTGTGTGCAAAGGCTCGAAAGCCTATGGATTGATAAACATTGCACCGACACGAATATTACGAATGTTAGAACAATAAAGAACCTACGGATTAATGACGATGGTCATAACGATATATGATTGCAAATGCAACCTAAATTTCAGGAGCCTACAATCTACATGGATGGGTTGATAATTGACATGTTATGCTGGCTGCCTGCACTTCAGCAGCTTTCTTATACTATTCCACGTGTCAACAACCTTCAACAACAAATTTTTGTCGGCTTTAATTTTATATATATGTATACATATATATGTATATGTATGTACTCCCTCCGGGCTGATAATATTAGTCGTTTTGGACAAGTATAAAGTCAAACTTTAAAATCTTTGACTATAAATAATTTTTAAAATATTTATTTTTAATAAAAACCATATGTGTAAATTAGTCTTAAAAAGTACTTCAATAAAATCATATATTTGTTGATATTTCTATATATATTATAATTATAATAAAAAATAGTTGTTAAAGTTAATTTTTAGAGACCGTATCCTTATCCAAAACGACAAGTATTATCAACCCGGAGGAAGTAATAGCTCAAGACATAACACCTACAATAAATGACCCTAATCCATTCCACGTAGAATAAAAATGTTTAATTATAGAGAAAATTCCATATATGCCACTCAAAGTTCTCAGATTTCTTTATATGCCATCTAAAACTAGCTACTCTCATATATGCCACTGTGTTGTAATTTTGCTTCCATATATGCCTCCCGTCAATGTGGTGTGAATGGACTGTTAAACTGGTTGTACAAAGACCAAATTGCCCACGCCCCCTAATAATCGAGCTAAAAAAGAACAAGCTTAGCTAGTGTCTAGTGGCCGGTAAGAACCATCCATCTTTGCAACCATGCATACATGAGCATGCATGATGCATCTTCACAAGCTAGCAAGTCATCACCGACGAGGGGCGCTACAACAAAACTACCATGGGGAGACATTTTATTTATGCAATAGAGATGTTCTAGATCGTCTCCATATGGTTACAGAGACACCTTCTAAAGCATCATAGGGACGTCTTCGTTTCGTTGAGACCATCTCAAAACCACAGAGACGCTTTGAGTGTCTCAATTGGAAATGAGGCACCCTGTTGAGACGCTACAAATATCACCCCTATATCATTGGAGACGTGCTTTACTGTCTCTATTATAGTAAATGGTGGGTTGTACCCAAGGTTCACCAAACCGTTTTAAGGGTGTGTTCGCTGCATATGGATGGGAACCTATCACCCCAGCATGGAAAATGGAGCAGTTCATTAGCGCGTGATTAATTAAGTATTAGCTAATTTTTTTTTCAAAAATGGATCAATGTGATTTTTTTAAGCAACTTTCGTATGGAAACTTTTTTAAAAAAACACACCGTTTAGCAGTTTGAAAAGGTGCACGCGGAATACGATGGAGAGGGTTGGGAACCCTTGGGTCCGAACACACCCTAAGAGGGGTTACCGCCACCCTATGGTTTGGCGGTTACCGCGGTAACCACACAGTTACTGCGAAACCACACGATTATCAGGAGGTATATCATGGTTTAAAAACTAAAAAGGTTACTGCGCGTGATAACCGCGCAGTTCTTTAAAGCCTGATTGTACCCGCTCTAAATGCCTTAAATTATCAAACTTCTCTAGAAGGAGGGCATCCTAAATTCTCAAGCTTCAAAATTCTCTAGAAGGAGGTCAGAAGAGGCAAGTCTTGATAAAAAAAAGGAAAAAGTACGAATTACCCCCTCCAACTATCGCGGTCGTCCGAATTACCCCCTGAACCACAAAACCAGACATTATTCACCCGCAACTATGCAAACCAGACGAATTACCCCCCTCGACCCAATCCGCGGTGGTTTTGGTCTACGTGGCTTACGCGTGGCAGTCCAGTCAGCATTTGATTTAATAAAAAATGTGGGACCCACCTGTCATTCTCCTATTCCACTATTCCTCTCTCTTCTCTCACTCTCTGTCTCACTCGGTGCACGGCGACAGGCGGGGGAATAGGGAGTGCCGGGCGGCGGCCGGGGGGGGGGGAGGGAATGCGGCGGTGGGGTGCGGCGAAGGAGGCAAGGCGAGGCGAGGCGGCGGCGGCGGAGGAGGCGGCGAGCGGCGGTGGGGTGTGGCAGAGGATGCTGAATCTGTGCCGCATCCTCGCCGCACGCGACGGCGTCACCGCCACCGTCGTCGTCACCGAGGAGTGGCTCTGTCTGCTGGGCGGCGCTGCCGTGGTGTCGACGGCGGCGGCGGGCAGCGTCCATGGACAGGCGGGGGCAGCGAGACGAGGCGGTGGCGGAAGCAGCGAGCGCAGGGAGGCCATGTCGGCGGCCGTGGGCAGGAGGTCGAAGTGACAGTGCACGGAGAACATGGTGGTGCTGAACGGCGAGAGGACGCACACCGACAGGGCCCTCTGGTTGCCGACACCGACCACCCACGGCAGCACGAACGTGTTGGCCACGATGGCGGCGGACGGCGGCGGCGGCGCACCGAGAGCGAGACGGTCGAGGAGGCGCTCGAACGGCGCCTCCATCCTGGTGTACACGACCCGCACGAACCCGAGCATGTCGCCGGCGCGGCCGTGCTCGAAGGGCACGACGACGTTGGGGATGGTCTCGAGGCGGACGCTGCCCGCCGCTGCCGCTGACGCCACGGCCGTGCCGCCGAGCAGGCCGAGCCACTCCTCGGTGACGACGACTGTGGCGGTGACGCCGTCGTGCGCGGCGAGGATGCGGCACAGGTTCAGCATCCTCCGCCACACCCCGCCGCCGCTCGCCTCGCCTCCTCCGCCGCACCCCGCCTCCGCTCGCCGCCTCATCCCCCGCCACCGCCACCGCCGCTCCCTGTCCCCCGCTTGCCGCCGTGCGCTGAGTGAGACAGAG
The DNA here is from genome assembly GCF_000147395.1 of Oryza glaberrima. Classification (NCBI taxonomy): domain Eukaryota; kingdom Viridiplantae; phylum Streptophyta; class Magnoliopsida; order Poales; family Poaceae; genus Oryza; species Oryza glaberrima. The sequence goes on along the minus strand of NC_068327.1, from coordinate 12,207,509 downwards.
ATTGCGAGAAGAGAGAGAGGAAGAGTGAGAGAGAGAAGGGATTGTAATAGTGGAATAGGAGTATGACAGGTGGGTCCCACATTTTTTTAATAAATAAAATGTTGACTGGACTGCCACGCGTACGCCACGTAGACCAAAACCACCGCGGATTGGGTCGAGGGGGGTATTTCGTCTAGTTTGCATAGTTAGGGGGTGAAGAATGTCAGGTTTTGTGGTTCAGGGCGGTAATTCGGACAACCGCGATAGTTCGAGGGGGTAATTCGTACTTTTTCCTAAAATAAATACACCAAACAAATCTTATGAAGCTATATAAATTAGAGATTGACAGTACAATCTTAGGCTCTGAAATTAAATCATTGACAACACAGGCGTTAGGTGATTTGCTCTATGTTACCACCGCTGAAATTTTCTAATTTTAACTAAAAGGGATACCAATAAAATTTTATAATTTTATGCTTTAAGCATTGGATCTACATCTATCATACTATATCGGTTTTGGCCGATTGGTTCACATTATATTATCTCATTGCAATTTTTGAGTTACATCGGCTTACCATCAAAACTTGCATAATCACTAGTTAAATCTCTCTTTATTCACTTCAATCTTGTATTATCTCGGTTCGTTCCAATCTATCAAGATTTTCTTTGATAGAGAACAATTTATTGATAATTATGCATAGTTTAGTTCTAGCCGATAATAGCATAAATCTCATTGTTCATCTAATTATTCGAATTTACATTGAATCTATAGCCGACTGATGAAAACCCTATTGTCATCGGTTGACCTCATCATATCACATCGGCCTATTGGCCGATCGGCTCCTTGATCTTATCCGGTCAATCTATCTATCTTGTTAGTTCCAGGATCAAACTGACAAACACGCTCTAAACCCGATTGATAGGATCTGCATTGGAGCTAAGCGGATCTCCTTAGCCTTCTTGTGTACGAAGAATTTTGCGTCAACAGAGGCTTATGTTCGTAGGCCGGAAAGGCGCGTGAACTTCATTGTGAACAATGGGATTGCCGCCACGTGGCTGCTCGGGGGAGGTAGCTGGCTCGGCCTCGGCCTCGGACCCAACCCCCCCCCCCCCCCCCACCCCTGCTCTGTTGCTCTACAAGCGCAAGGCCAGGGGGAAGGATGGGGAGGAGCGTGGAGAGCACATGTCGGCTCCCATGGGAGCGGAGCGGTAGGAGGCGTTGTAGCGATGGCAGGTTATCGTGCAACGTCCAAGAAGGCAACGCCGCTCTTGGACTTCCTCCGCGTGCCGCTTCATCACTGTCAGCCGCGTCCTCCGATGGTCCGTCCTGTCTCACCAGTCACATTCGTTGTTGCGATGTTGCCCTAAGGAGAGAGAGGGAGAGGCGGGCTAGGAAGGAGAAAATGAAATGACATGCGGGGCCCACCTCGCATGTTTTTCATATCTCACTGATATGCGGGCACCACCTGCGGGAACCGCTTACCAAACCACTAAAGGGGTCTATTTGAGCACCTTGTGTTTTAAAAATAGGCAAGGCCTGATCTTATGCGATTCAATCACAAGAAAGCAATAGATGAGGGAGGCAAAACAGAAAAAAGGAAAATCGGGATATGGGCCGGCCCATGCATACTAGCTTCGCCTCGCCTCGCCTCGCCTGCTTTTCTTTTTCCGGAAGAAAGAAAACGGACAGACCTGTCTCCGACCCGACCCGACCCGAGTACCCGACCAGACCAGACCAGACCAGACCAGATTGGAACTAAGTAGCCGACTCCGAGGCGAAGCGAGTAGCTGCTTTGCTTGGGTAGCGCACAGAGACGAACACTTGCAGTGCGTGCGCCACGGGACGGGACGGGATGGCCATGGCGATCTCTTCCTCCTCCTCTGGTATTTTTCGATCTCTTCCCCCCTTCGCCTCCTTCCACGGCCGCCGCCACCGTGTCTACTAACTAATCTCTCCCTCCGATCGCTGCCGCGTGCGCATCGCATTCGCATATGCAGGTGGCTGCTAGCTTGGCACCATTTTTTGCCCTTCCCGATCCTGGTTGCCCCTGCCTTCCGAGGGTGAGATCGATCGATCGAGGTGAGAGTTTCCTCCGCGAGCTCGCCGGCCGGCCTCGCTCACACTTTCTCCGGCCACCCCCACGCGCGCTGGAACTGGAATTGAACTAGTTAATTAATTTAATCTCATTCACTCCTGGCCGTCGCCGCATGCAGGTCATCCTCCGCAGATTTGAACCGAAAGAAGCCGGCGACCGATCTCCAACTCCAACTATACTCCATCTGAGTGACTAAGGTAAGCAGTGCAGTGTTGATCCTGGTTGCATTGCACGCGTACGTTCTCCGGCGGCTAGATGGTGCTGGAGATGAATTAGTTTAGTTATTGCTCTTAATCTAATTCCCTCCCGTCGCAGCAGCAGGCAGGCAATTCGCCGGCCATTGACTACACACATCTTATCTGACTGACTAATTAAGGTACTGCTGATATATTGATGTCTAATACCTAGCTAGATTGCTAATTAAGCTTGCTGCTGCATGCTGGAGGTGTGCTTGGCCACCAACCTTATTTACTACTCGATCGATCGATTTCCCGTTCGTTCGTTGGTTCGTTCGTCCGTCCGTCCAGTACTGCGACCCATATATACCAAATCAACCAAAGTTATCATGTGCTTAAATTCAATTCATTCATGCATATAATTAATTAGTCGATCATGATCTCCTGCTTGTTTTATTTGTTTGTGCTACATCGATCGATAGACTGTATATCCATCATATATCATCATGCATGCATTATATTGCAGGCTAACTGAAGATCGATCAATGGCGGACAAATTCCATTTCCCAATTGGAGATCCCGAGGGTCGTACTATTAAGAACACATATGCATCCCTCATCAATAGCATTGTTTCCAGAATTACAACCAGAGCGGTAGCCACCGTGGAGGGAATACCAGTTTGTGTGCCGGCCTCGGGATGCTTTGAGATAATACTTTTCCCGAAACCTGGTAGTCGGTTCGCCGAAAAGCATCAGCACGGCCGTGTCCGCCTTCTGTTCAACTATGAAAATCTCTATCTGGTTGCTTTCAAAGCTCAAGGAAAGTGGTACAAGTTCAAAGACCTGAACCCTGGTATTCCAGACAATGCTGAGTCTGAGGACCTACACTTTGAGTCCAACTACGGCGTCAGAGGACTGGCCGCAAACATATCAAAACTCAAGGTGAGCAAAGAAACTCCAATTGAGATCTACAAGGCCCTAAGTTTGCATGATCCTGAGAATCACCCGGGTCCCATTGTCATACTTACAAAAGATGCTCTTCAAGACGTGTGCTGTATTTCCAGAAGTGTTCAGATTCCCCTTGCTGAAGAAGCGAGTAGTATACCTGATGGGTAGGACCTCTGATGAACATAGAACGGTTGGGGAACTACTCACAAATCTGTTCCAGAACTGGGATGATTGCTGCCAAGCGCTCAGGGGTGGAAGACATGCTTTCAAGGCGAAGCCTCATCTGGATATTCACACATTTGACCAGCTGCTCTCTGCAATCGGAACAGTTTTGCCGCTCTGAATACTCACTGTCTTGCTCAAGGTGAAGTCTCGTCTGGGTATCCACACGTTCGAGTTCGAGAAGCTGCTCTCCTCTCCTCTCCTCTCCGCTCTGCGCGCGATTGGAACAGTTTTGCCAGTTTTAAATACTCACTGTGTCCTGTGCTGGAAGCTGCTTTTGTCATATAACTGTCATGCTGCTTAGCTCAACTGTACAGACCACCCCCCCCCCCCCCCCCCCTGCAGGCCAAAGCCTGAAGCTAGATAACAGGAGAAAGTACAACTCCTAGATAACTAGCTGCTAGTACCACTAATCATCTAGTATATCATACTACTACGACGACGATACATGTCTATATGATCCACTCAATGTTATCCTGTTACTATCTACTTGCCAGATTTTGATCCACTACACCATGTTGGTGCATACTTAATTGAGACTACATTTGGGTGCAAATACTAGCTATACCATGTATGTACCCTGCTGCTAGCTAGCTTATTAATTAATTAATTAGTTTGCATATATATGGTGTGTTCATCTATTCTGTTCAAATCAGTTACCTTACTTGCAGCTATTACACATACAGATGTTGAACTGTCAATCAGTTCATGCATATGCTCTCTAGCTAGCTATATACTCCATATTATATATGCATGAATCTTTCTGAGAAATAAGTGGATATGTATACAACTTAGACGGGTACACAAGTATCCATACATGCATGCATGCATGCATGCATGTAGATGCATGCCATATTTTTGCTACAAATTGTTGCCATATTGTATATGACGCCTCACGTATAAAGCTGTGAACACATTTACATTCACATTAGTATGTTAGGCTCGATTATTAAATGTGTTCGGAAAATTCGACCTCTTAATTACTCCCTATAATTAGAGCAAGTTCATACTAAGAGTACGTACCTCTTAAATTTTGTTCATGTCATCGATCTCCTCGTCAACTAAGAGCCATGTACCTGTGCAAGATACTGCATTATTACTTCTACACAAACCCCAACACTATCTTACTACTCCAGTAATTTTGACAATTCGACCCTTTTAAAAAACTTATTTGAAAATTAGTTTGTGTCAAAAACTTAAAACTTATTGTAAAAATAGGCCAAAACTTCAGCACCAAAGGGTGGTGTTGAGATGTAACGTCTCAGCGCCATAAATTATGGCGCTAAAGCCTATCAGAGCTGGACACCACGTCATTGGTGGTCAGCGCCACGTCATTGAGCTCCCATCCATCTAAAATGTTACATAAGTGAGTACGTTAACAGTATTGTTTGCTTGCTGTAGTAGAGTATTGTTTGCTTGCTGTAGTGGTTGGATTGTTAGGTATTGTACTCAATATGTCACGGGTTCGAGCCCTTGTACCTGCACCCTTTTTTCCTTTGTAATTTAATTTCCTTTTTATTTTTGAATTGAAATATCGAGAAGAAGTGTATTTATTTTTATTACATCATATAATGTTTAGCTTAATAATATCTATAAATTACTAACAATGATCAGGAGACAAAGTTGTCAAGTGGGAAAAAAATAAAAATGATTAAAGTTGTGAAGTGGGAAAAAAATAAAAAAGATGCATCATTGAGCAGTCGAACACACGACCTCCTGGGTGAACAAATAAAGTTCCACCACTACACTAGCACACGCTTGTTGTTAAGTAAAGTCCATACACCCTATTTACCTAGCAGGGAGTTCAACGCCAGTGACATTGGCGCTGAGATACAATGACATAGCAAACCCTGCCACCTCGGGATAGATGTTTAGCGTCAAAATATGTGGCGCTGAGACATTCTAGCTTAGCGTCAATGTTCTCGGCGCTGAATTTCGGCCTATTTTTGCAATAAGTTTTTGACACAGCCTATTCTTCAAATAAGTTTTTCAAAAGGGTCAAATTGTCAAAATTTCGGTTACTACTCCCTCCGTTCTAGGTTATAAGACTTTCTACCATTAGCCACATTCATATATATGTCTAAATTCATTAACATATATATGAACTAGTTGGGTGGCCCGTGCAATTGCGCGGCTAGCACCCAAACAAAATCATATATATTTTTTTAGTATGATTTTACTTAAATTTTATTAAATAGTTATCTCATTGTCTTTAAGACTTTAAAAGATCAAACCTTATCATCCACGTGTTTCTAATATATAGTTTTTAAAAGTCACACCAGTTGCTATCCTTATGTTATCTCTTTCTTTATTTGCTTGCTCGATCTACCACTATTTTTATTCATTATCCTTGGAACCTTTAAAAATTAGATCTTATACTTTTGGAGTTTATTGTCACGTAGGGTTTCATTTTTATAATTTCTAGATGTCCCGTCAAATGTTGCCATTATACTCCTCTATGGCCCCGTCCACTATCTCTTTTTTTTTATTATCATTGAGATTTTAAAAATCAAACATAATTATCGTTTGGGTTCGTTTTTACTTTCTAGAAGTCCTGCCAAACCGTCAGCGACTTTGCCATTGTATTTCTCTACGGCTCGCCCGTTGCCTCCCTTCTTTATTGTCATTGAGATTTTAAAATCGAACATGATTATTATTGTTTTTTTTTCTTTTAGAAGTTCCGAACCTTTAAAAAATGGACCTTGTAGTTTTTATAGTTTATTGTCTTGTTGGGTTTCATTTTTTATAATATTTAGAAGTCCCGTCAAACAATGCCACTATGCTCCTCTATAACCCATCCACCGCCTATTTTTTATTGTCATTGTGATTCTAAAAATCGAACATAACTATCGTTGGAAATCATTTTTTATTTTCTAGAAGTCCCGTTAGCCGTTGGCGGCTCTGCAACTATACTCCTATAGATCCCGCCCGCTGCTCCTCCTTTTTATTGTCATTGAGATTTTAAAAATCGAATATGATTATAAATGGGTTTTTTTTTACTTTCTAAAAGTCACGGCAAACGCCTTACTCATTTGCTTCACGGCCTGCCTGTCGTCCCTCCTTTTAATCGTCATTAGGATTCTATTTGGTGTTTTATTAACAGTTTTTATATGTGGTATCAACCGCCACCACTCTACTCCTTTATAGGCCTGTTACTTAATTTATCTCGTCATGTGTTTTAGATGGTCTTTTCATTCAATAGTCTTTAATTTTATTACAAATTTTACTTATTTATAAATTTTATTCCTAATTAAAATCTTATTTTTATTTTTCTAATTTCAGATTTTTTTTCAAATTGTAATTAATACCGTATTGTGTTCTTTTAATATTTTTATTTTTTATTTTCAATTTTAGTTATTTCAAAATTGTATTCCTACTTGAACTCGCTTTTAATTTTTCTAATTTTGGATATTATTTTATTTTTATTCTGAATTTTAATTAATCTCGTATTGGGTTCTTATATGGATTCTTCTTTCAATATTGCTTATTTTTAATTCCGAATTTCAGCTAATTTTAAATTGTATTCCTACTTTGAACTCTTCTTTATTTTTTTTTTCTAATTTTGGATTTTATTTTTATTTTTATTCTGAATTTTAATTAATCTCATATTAGGTTCTTGTTTGGACTCTTCTTTCAATATTGCTTATTTTTAATTCCGAATTTCAGCTATTTTTAAATTGTATTTCTGCTTGGACTCACCTTTTTTTTTTTCTAATTTTCGATTTTATTTCGATTTTTGATGAATCTCGTATTAGGTTCTTATATGGAAACTTCTTTCAATATAGCTTATTTTTAATTCCGAATTTCAGCTATTTTTAAATTGTATTTCTACTTGGACTCTCCTTTTCTTTTCTTTTTCTCCGATTAATGTGGGAATTTCTAGCCCCACAGCGAACATGGTGCCTCTTTTTAAAGTTGTTTTAATAATATAATAGATGTGGGCAATGCTAGAAAGTCTTGTAACCTGAAACGGAGGGAGTAGTTTACTCTCGCGTACTAATTAATCTTTGAACTAGTGTCTGTTAGAGCTTGTGTTGGCGGGCTACTTCTGATATAAGGGATGATTATGCTCTCTCTCCTCCACCCACTAGTACAAAACCGGGCATCCCAATCGGCCCCGTGATAGGATTTAGTTGCTGCCCGTTAAGGTCATTGGTGATGGGACTAGTGTTACGGCTTGGCAAAGATGAGAGTGAAACCCGTCACCGATAACCCTTAATCTTTGGGCTATAAATGTGTGAAATCAACTAGGTCTCTCTTGAATGGGTTTAGAATAGATGGTTGGGAAAAATTGCAAAGTGATGTGTATGCCTTCTGTGACAAGAATGACATGATCAAGTTGGAAATGGAAGAAACATATATTCATCCACAAAGGCCTCGGAGGAAAAGTGGAATAACAAATATACATCATTACCATGTGGATTGCTTTAACACTGTTATTGATTGGCTACTTCAAGAGATTGATAACCGTTTCAATGAGACTACCTCTCAAGCATTGTATACTACTTTTGCTTCCTTAACAGTATCAAACTCCATTCCAACATATGAAACTATTGGTGGAGAGCACACAACATCTTCTTCTTGTTCCTCAAGTTGGTCCTCAACACTTGTCCTATCGTCCTCATCACCCTCTTCAACAAAAACTGACACATTTCCACTGTCATCTAAACCCATTTCATTCAAAACAGCATTATCTTCAATCTCCATTTCTGCTGTGCTCTGAATATGATGGCTAGATAACGCAACATCATTTCAAATAGATGAGCTCGCTGCCACAGCACATCCACCAAAAGTTGTACTCTGTTTCAACAGTTTCGTTTGTTTGTTAGTTAAATTTGTTTCAATTAGTATATAGAACATGTTTTGATTAAGTTAAAATAATATGTCTCATCATGTACAACAGAGGGCAACATTCTTGCCTCAGAAACATTTTAATAAAACTATGCAATGAAAACATGAAACCAAAATCTATTCTGGTACCACTACAAATATCAACACATAGTTTAGTATCTGTCAGTTATTTTTGTTTCAGTTAGTATATAGAAATTGTTTCAGTAAGTTGATTGAGCATGTTCCAGCATGCTGAAATAGAAGTGTAAGGCACATATGCACAGGGAAGCACATCCTTTTTTCAACAGGTACAACAGAGAGGCCAACAATCTTATCTCACAAAACATTAATCAAACTACACATAGAAACATGAAACTAATCTATACAAGTAGCACTAGCACCTGCAACACATTAGTTTTCAGTTAAAATTGTTTCACTGAGTATACAAGACATGTTTCATCTCTCTGAGACAATATGTTTCATCATGTGAAATAGAAATGTCATGCACAGGGAAGCAAAAAACATGGAAGCCTGCTAGATTTGACAATATGTTTCTGCCTTTTTACTAACCTGAAATTGCAACACATTTTGTGGGGGGAGGGGTGCTGAGAGCACTCCACGGCTATCTGCAGAAGAACTTATCACTGGCTGTGTCCCGGTGATGGAAACCCTCACCGCCAGCGGATGGGAAGTTTGTTCCACATGCGACATGTTGCAGATGGTCGGAGAGGACTAGTTGTGTGCCAGAGTTCGTCGTGCGGCGGGGGCGACGACGTTGCAGTGGCGGAGATAAGGCTAGAGAAGAGGAACGTCGGTGTTGCAGCGGCGGCGGCGCGTGGGTGTTGCAGCGGTGGCGGCGGCGCGTTGGTGTTGCAGCAGCGCTGGGAGTAGCTGCGGCGAGGTCAGCACGCGCCGCCAGCGGAGCTCTCCCCCACCCACCCCCCTTCCCCCCCCCCCCCCCCGCGCGGGGCATGGCGTTGACCCGCGCTGCTCGGGCACCCTCGGTTTGTTTCACCTAGCTCTGTCGGGGTGGAACATCCCATTAAGGTGTCTGGTTGACGATCCGACGGCAGGCGCGCGCACGCTACATCGGACGACTGGGACGACGCCCGATCTCCCCAGACTCGGATCGGGTGACCGATCCGTAGACGCTTCCACGAGCTCCAGCTCGTACAACCCGAGCACAATGGTGGGGCACTCCCTCCATCCTGACCCAAATGAAAGGAGCTCAAAGCATCCACCCATGAGATCCATCCCCGCTACCCAGGGTTGTGGCCGATGCTCTTGTCGGTCCAAACGTTAACCATCACAGGGGTGCCCTTTGGCACGGAGTACCCGTCGACGACGCAGTCCGCCACCGCCTCATGGAGGAGCCGGATCGGCGGGTGCATATGTAGTGTCTCCATGGTGACACACTTGAGGAAGGGGAGCTTCTCCATGTCGCCCTCCTCCACTCCGCGGCCGAGCCTGACCACCTCCATGAGCTACGTCACTGCCGCCACGGGGAAGGGGTGCATGCCCATCCCGACGCGGGGATTTGGGGGCGCGGGGGTGGAGTTTTTTTTTTGAGAAACACAGTACAAACACAGGCGCTCACAACACGCACACACGTACACCTTACCCCTATGAGCACATCCAGAAGACTAGGCCGGCATATCTTGAGCTCGACGAAGTCACCATAGGCATATCGTTGTCAACAAGTACATTGTGTACAACTGAAAGAATAATTAGTCGTAAATATGAGCACCCGTGTCAAATCTAGGATTTGAACTCGGGTGTGAACCTAACCAGTTGAGCAACGCTCACTTTGTGCGGGGGTGGAGATTTGGAGGCACGGAAGCGAAGATTTGGGGGCGATGAAGATGGTGGGGAGGGCCTTGGTGTGGGCGGAGGGAGGAGACGGAGAGTGGCTGTGGAGATTATGGGTACCCCATACCCACACGACATAGTTATCCGACTGGTATAGGGGATAGCTTATATTTATGAAATATGTAACAGATCATAACTTGGGTATTACGTTTTCTTGTATATTACGGAACGGCCTAAAGTCCTGGTTTGGCAATATTGTAAAATAGATTTAGGAAACCGATACCGTATTGGTTAAGGTTTCTATCTTGTAATCCTGCCCCCCCCCCATCTTATATAAGGTGGGCAGGAGGCCCTCTAGGGGGCATGAGACACAACTAGATCGTCAGATCTAATACACCCGGCGGATTCAAATCCCTAAACAGGAGTAGGGTATTACCTCTCATTGAGAGGGCCTGAACCTGTCTAAATCCTTGTCTCTGCATCCATCCACTTTTAGGTCTCGTGCGCTACCCCTTTTATTATTGCCGAATTCATGTTTCGACAGCGGCGGCGATGGATGTGGCATAGGGGGAGAGTGCGAGAGAGAGACGTGGCATGGAGAGATAAGGATAAGGATAAAATGGACAGTGCAGTTGACCTGACTTCGGTGGGTGGGGTTAAAATGATCATTTTGGCTCATTTTTGTTAGGTGCTGGTTTTTTCTAAGAACCGTAAATATAAGTATAGGTGTCGGTTCAGACTTTAGAATAGGCACCTATACTATATTATATGTGTTGGTTTTTACCTATAACCGATGCCTATAATATAAATATAGGTGCCTGTTTTTGAAAAACGACACATTTAGTGTAGGTTCCAGTTTTGTAGTAGTGACTCCCGGTCACAAACTCAGTAGTCAGGACAATTGCCATGGATCTGGAAAAATTTTACCAAAAACTCCTAACTGTGAGTCTGAAATATTGCCTGAGATAAGCATCAGCACCAAAATATTCATTCATGTCGTGATGTAGTAACAAAGATTCATGTCTCGTTTCTTACCCAAACATACTGCACAATCTAAAAGGAGAACCATCCCTGAATCACCAGAATACTGAAAAATCTACACAATATTGCTGTGGCAAAACCAACCCAGCAAAACCAACCAACTTCAGATTTCAAGTTCGTAAGAACGTTTGAAAGAATCTTTCAGAAAACATGAAAGAGTCGACATGAACATAGCAGTCTTAAGGTAATCTGTCAGCACAGCTCTCTCTCTGAAGTTCTGAAGAAATTGGCTAACTGAATCTTGCCGAACGTATACAGTAAACTGACGAACAAATGCAGAGAACGAAAAACAGAGTTAGACAGAGGTTTGTGCTGCGTACTATCGGCAGCTTTTCTGATTTCTCTTCTCCTTTTATTAGCTCCACTGGGAGTTCGTTACACGCATAACAACCAACGACTTTACTGGATCCAAACTACTGAACGCGCCATCCCACGTCCTTGGACTCGGTCTTGTAACTAAAAAACAAGAAAACCGCTACTGTAAAAACAAAAAATGTACACTAGCCGATCGTGATCTGAACCCGGTCAGCCCCTTATTACATGCATGATTAGGCTGCATTCGTTCTCCCAATTTACGCCCCCCCCCCCCCCCCCCCTCCTCTTTCTCAAACTATTAAACAGTGTATTTTTTTGCAAAAAATTTCTACACCGTAGTTGCTTTAAAAAATCATATTAATCCATTTTTCGAAAAAAATTACCTAATACTCTAATGAGTCGCTCCGTTTTGCGTGCACTGCCTAAGGTAAAAATGAAGAACAAGCTAGAATGTGCAAGATTATAGGACAAGTTCAGCATAATCAATTTTGAAAATTATAGCAGGCATCATTCAGTAATTAGACAAATGCAGATAACAAAGTTTCTCACAGTAGAATGCTAAATGATTAACAGCACGGCAGAGGCATCAGGCATCATATGTCAATGAAAGAACTAGTAACACAGAGCACAATCTTCATGGGTAAGGAAAATCAGAACTGCAAGAATGGAATATTGACAGAGATAAAGCATCATCAGTATCAAATAGTAACAAAGATTCATGTCTCAATCCTTACTCAAACGTATTGCCAAATTTTGAACGATTACCGGAGCTGAATTAAGAGAATACTGAAGCAATCCGCACAAAACTCTACCCATCCTGAAGCACATGAAGTCTCAGCTGTTCCAGTTGTTTGGTTGCTTGCATCTCAAACCATTCACAAAGGCCGCCGTTTGGGGGCAGGTAGAACCAAGTCCACGGCGAGGAGTCCGATGGCGACTCTCGCGGTAGGCAGCGGACGATGCCCTGCTCGCAGCATCTGCCGGTGTCGCCGCAGGGGAACGGCCCCTGGACCTGCTGCGCCTGCGAGGTCGAGCTCCCTGCGCCGCTGAACCTCGCGGAGTCATCCAGGAAGTAGATGCTGGGAGAGCAGGGGTTCCTCATCTCGACGGCGATGGAGCAGCCTCGCGCGAGGAAGATCCTCCGGTCTGCGAGGGTGTCCAAGGTGAGTTTCTTCCAGGACAGCAGCTTCAGCTCGACAGCGGCTTCAGCTCCAGCTTGAAGACTTCAAACGCCACCGTGGCCTTCTCCGTGGAGGCGAACCTGACGACCATGAGCAGCTGCCCGCGGGACTCCACGAGGTAGCGGGCGAGCACCTCCCCTGTCTCCGCCATGGCCGGTCGGGGGTTCCTGCGGTCTGCGGACCAGGTACTTGTTCACGGACGACATCGTGAGCTCGCGGTGCCTGTCGTTGGCCTTGGGCGTGTACACCAGGAGGTCCTCCTTGTTGATGAGGACATAGAACCCCACACCGAGCGAGCCAGCGGAGAAGTACTTGGCGTCCTCGATTGGGTCCTTGGATAGCTGCTTCTGCCAAATCTTGAACCCGGAGCCCCACTTCAGCATCGGCGGCGTCCACTCGTTCATGCCGGGGCGCCAGAACATGATGTTGGGCTTGCCGGACACTATGGCGGCGGCGTAGTACGGGTGAGCCTGACATGGGGTATAGGAGAGGATGACGGCTTGGATGTGGTTGATGAAGGTGGTATCAGGGTTGTTGTTGCGGAGGGATCTCGGGAGGAGGACGCGCTCGCCGGTGCAGAGGTTGAGCAGAGCGGGGGCAAGATTCCCCGGGACAGAGCGGTCATCATGCGGAATCTCGGCGGCGGCGACCCAACCTTCAAGGTGGGCGCCGCAGAAGCGCGCGCCACGGGCGTTGTCCGGTAGGCGGGGCCCCTGGTGGGTGCGCTCGCAGGCGACGCAGAAGGAGGTCGCGTTGGTGGACGGCATGAACAGCCACGGTTGCATAGGCGGCAGATGCCGCATAGCGATGGTGCGCCACCGTGTGCAGACACCGGAGAACATGGAGTGGTCAGAGAGGCAAAGGAAGTGGTGGAGGATGCCGGCGAGGCACTCTTCGGGGAGCTCCGCCCACGCCATGTTTGCGTCGGCCATGGGAGGGGGAGGAGGAGGAGGATGAGTTTCTGGAAACTTTTGGATGGGATTGGGAATGGTGGGAAGAAGAAGAGGGCAAGTGGGAAGATTCGTTGAGGAGATTGCTGCGGTTTTATAGGCTTCTTGTCTGAAGCCACGCGGCTGCTAATCCTTTTCTTCTTGCTTGCCAAGTTTTCCTATTGTTCTGCATTTCTATTGTTCTACGGTGATCTCCAGACATTACTCTGCTACAGTATCTGCTTGTTCTGCATTCATTTCAATTTATTGTAGAAGATTATCTTTGTTTATACTGCAGTGCTTTCCGTATTCAAAGTAAAAAATAAATATATTCTTCTGTTATGTTCTTTCACAAAATTTACACAGCTCTAAGGTTGTGTTTAGTTCAGCGTAAAGTTTGAATTTTGGTAGAAATTAGAGATGATGTGACTAAAAAGTTGTGTGTGTATGACAGGTTGATGTGATGGAAAAGTACTGAAGTTTGGATCCAAACTTTGGATCTAAACACAGCCTAAGATGGGCTGTTGCCCCACATTCCTACTGATTTGGAAGATTCAGAACAGGAAATGTCCCTTCAATCTATAGTTAATTTCAATAGGCAGACATCACTGTCACCATTTTCATTTCCGTTCTGCTGATTGATGTAACTAAACTGCTTTCATTTCCCACTTCAGTGCAAAAATTGAAGAATATGATATTCATTCCCGGGCAATGTATACTGTACTTATTTCAATTTCAGCTGAGATTAATGAACTCACCTAGTCACATACTCCTATTGTAAGTAAAAACTTGCCACAGTATTATCCAGAGAATGCCAGCCAATTAATAATACATACATTGCTCCGTGAATAATTTTAGGTTTATTTTACACTAGACAAACCGACAACAATCTTCATCTTGACCAAACAGACTATTAAAAAGACCTAAGATGTTTTATTCTTCATTAGTAAAATTAGCATGGTGGCCCGCGCAGATTGCGCGGCTAGCATCATTATATTTTCTCTCATATAATAGCATATATGTTTTCTCATTATATTATTAAAATATATTAAAATAGCAACATAATTTTAAATTTTGCAATAACTTTACGAAAGTACTAATGTGTAATATTCATATTGTATTTTATATAGGTGTTAGTTATTAATTATTTTTAATATTAAATTTTAGTTATTTGTAAATTATATATATTCCTATATATAATTCTGAATTTTAATATTTCTTTTTTTAATTCTGAATTTTTATTATTTCTAATTGTATTTCTATGTGGACTCTAAACTCATCTTTCAATATTCTTTAATTTTTAATTTCAAATTTCAATTACTTCTAAATTGTAGTCCTATATTAACTTTATACTCTTCTTCCCATGTTTTTCTTAATTTCGAATTTTAGTTATTTGTAAATTATATTTTTATACGGACTTTAAACACTACTTTTAATTTTATTATGCTTATTCCAAATTTTAGTTAGTTTTAAATTACTATATAGACTCTATGCTCTACTTCTAATATTTCTTATTTTTTAATTCCGAATTTCTATTTCTTTTCTTAATTGTATTTATATATGGACTCTATACTCTACTTCTAATATTCCTTATTTTTAATTCCAAATTTCAGTTATTTCCTAATTGTATTTTTATATGGACTCTATACTCTACTTCTAATATTCCTTACTTTTAATTCCAAATTTCAGTTATTTCCTAATTGTATTTCTATATGGACTCTCTCCTCTTCTAATATTCCTTATTTATTTAATTCCAAATTTCAACTATTTCTAAATTGTATTTCTATACGGACTCTAGTCTCCTCTTCTAATATTCCTTAACTTTTAGTTCTGAATTTCAGCTATTTCTAAATTGTATTTCTATATAAACTCATCTTTCAATATTCTTTAATTTTTAATTTCAAATTTCAGTTACTTCTAAATTGTATTCCTATATTGACTTTAAACTCTTCTTCCCATGTTTTTCTTAATTTCGAATTTTAGTTATTTGTAAATTGTATTTTTATACGGACTCTAAACTCTAATTTTAATTTTATTATGTTTATTCCGAATTTTAGTTAGTTTTAAATTCCTATATGGACTCTATACTTTACTTCTAATATTCCTTATTTTTTTTAATTCCGAATTTCTATTTTTTTTCTTAATTGTATTTCTATATGAACTCTATATTCTACTTCTAATGTTTCTTATTTTTAATTCCGAATTTCTATTATTTCATAATTGTATTTCTATATGGACTCTATACTCTACTCCTAATATTCCGTATTTTTAATTCCGGATTTTAGTTATTTCTTAATTGTATTTCTATATGAACTCTAGTCTCCTCTTCTAATATTCCTTATTTTTTAATTCCGAATTTCAACTATTTCTAAATTGTATTTCTATATGGACTCTAGTCTCCTCTTATAATATTCCTAATTTTTTAATTCCGAATTTCAGCTATTTCTAAATTGTATTTCTATATGGACTCTACTTTTTCTTTTTCTCCGATTAATGTGAGAATTTCTAGGCCATGAAAGTGAATGTGGAGGCTCCTTTTTCTATTCCTTTAATTTAATAATAATATAATAGATACCCATACTACCGCTATGGTTATATTAAATTTTACTAATGCTAATTAGATGAAAGGGTTACTCATAAATTGCATCATATAAACATGCCACACAGCACTGTTCCAAGGACCAAAATGTCATAATGGTAAGCAAATGCCTCATTCAAGTTTAAAATGCCATAACGCCACACACCGGAATGTAGAAGTAAACAAAAAAAAATGATATGTTTATTACAAGACTGGTTCATGTTTGTATTACGAAATGCAAATTCATCTTTGTTGCCAGATCACTCATACATCTTAGGCGTTACTGTTGGAATTAATAGATGGGCTAAGGCCCATTCGAAGATTAATTCTTTGGAAAATCATAAAAACCCACCTCATGGGATGGCATGCATGTGGAGTTTAGTACCACCTTGCTTATTCTATGAGAGGGGGACCTCCTTAAAAGGGAGGATGCCCTCCTAGCCTCTTGAAGCATGTGTGGTGGAGAGAAGAGGGGAAACACGCGCGCTCGCCTCGCCGGGCAGGGCAGGCGGGGCGCGTGCGTACGTCGAATGGTTCGCAAAATTGGCTCCTCACCCTTGCGCAGATGCGGCGTGACGTCCTGCACCGAGAGAGCCTCGTCTTCCTCTCCGCTCGCAACCGCGAGCAATTCCTGCCGAGCAACCGGTCTTTCCGCAAGTGTAAGAACCAACTGTTATCACCACAAGAAATTGGTGAGAATTCATTTGGCCTATTGATATGTCTAAAGAATATAAGTTTTGGTAGATGTGTTATGATTTGCCTATATGGAGAATGTATTGTCAGGGCCTGATCGTTTGGCCTAAATGGTCAATATGCAGAATATGCATATTCGCAATGAAAAAATAATTTGTGTAAAAATTTTGTAGATGTGTTATTTATTGTTAAAAAACAAAGTTAGAAAAAACTACGATGAAAAGTCTTTAAAAGAAGTTATAAATTACGTTTAAAGATTTAAATTTTGATTTTGGCTTATAATCCGAATGCCAAACGATGGGAGCTTCAATCGTGAGTCTAACTAATGTGAAGAGAGAGAGCGCCTTCAGTATTTATCTCTTGCACGTTCTTTGCTTAGCGCATTTTTAAAAAGATTATCAGCCTCTTGAAAATATCTTGGGCTGTGTTTAGATTTAAAGTTTAGATCCAAACTTCAGTCCTTTTCCATCACATCAACCTGTCATACACACACAACTTTTTCAGTCACATCATCTCTAATTTTAACCAAAATCCAAACTTTAGATCCAACTAAACACAGCCTTGGTTGTACGGCTAGGTGAGCAAGTTAATCATGGTGAATGGTGAATGGTCTTCGTTAGTCATCAATGCAGGTGCTTGTTTTAAAGATTAGCCATTGTCATTTTGTTTTAGTTTTCTAATTCTGTAGAACTTTGTATGTTCTTTGCATAATGCCTGGCAAGATGATTTATGCGTTCCAGCCACCAAACCAAATAACCGATCCGAACGAACCAGTTGGGAAATTGATCCAATCCCCTCGTGGGATTTTTCTCCCGTGTGAAGCGTTCCCTAGTAGCCAAACATAGCCTAAAATATTGAAATAATCAATCTCTTGCACAATGCCGCTTACAGTTGCAAAATCACAGGCATAAGAAAATACTCCCTCCATTTTTTAATATTTAACACCATTTTTTTTGACCAATTTACTGCAGGGGAATATTTAACACCATTGACTTTTAATCACATGTATGACCATTCTTATTAAAAAATTGTGCAAATATATAAACGTATAAGATAGGTTTAAAATATTTTTAATGATAAACCAACTTATAACAAAATAGATAATATTTGTATAAATTTTTTTGAATAAGACAAATAATCAAATATATATTTAAAAGTCAATGGCGTCAAATATTAAAAATCGGAGGGAGTAAAAATACTTTAATGAATCCAACAATATAAATTTTTATAACAAAAACCATGTTATTCGATTAATCATTAGTCGAGGTTAAAATTAGACGGTCTTTCGGGTGTAAAGGAAAGAACACAAGTTACATTACACAATCTTAAATTAATTACACTACTCCCTAATAATTAAAGAACAAGCCATCATCTGCATCGCCCTACAGCATAAATGTACTCATTGGATTAGCGAAGTACCGCCTTCCACACTTGGAGGGTTCTCTATTGTGGCCTTGCCTCAAAATATTCTGCAGCATGGTCGGAGCAGTAGGCACAGGTTCATCAAACACCCGAACATAAAGGTGTTTATCAATTGTCAGCTTTCCCAGCAAGGTCCGGCATGTCTGCCAACGGAGAAGGAAAACAAATTAGTGGGGGAAAGCTGCCGTCTCCAAATATAAGAACTAGTCCGATTTGTAGTAGTACACGATAGATTAGGCGTAAACTAGTACCACTAAATCTTATATTTTAAGATGGAGAGAGTATTATTATTTAAACTACCAGCCAACATACCTGAGGATTCAGTACATCCAACCGATTGATAACGTCCTCCTAAGAGAGGTAGAGCAGAGCAAACGATCAAAACCTTTAATTCAAGAATTTAATAAACCACATGAGAGTTTTAAGTAACTAGAACACTAAGAAATGAAGATAATCAGAATACATATTATACTAATATATGGGAAACGAGCAGAGTCGAAGCACAAACAAAACAGAACATGTTTAAACCATCAATTAAACCATTAAGTGTGAGGAAATTTCGTTGTACGAAAAGATAATTACCTTGGATCTATCAGTGAGTTTCCCATTTTTGTCTAATATATTTTGTACATCAAAAACAAGTAAACTTTCTTTATAAAAATATAATATGAGTGAACCAAGAACTCATGAATTCGATTGCATATATCTTTGGAAATTTACCATCACAAAGCAAGCAGGTCTAATTAATAAAATGAAACACACACCTCCATAATTCCAGGATACTGCATGACATATCCAATAATCTCATAGACAGTGCTATTAATGCTTCCATCACTATTTAGCCATGGTAATATTGGATGATAAATATGGCTCTTGCAAACATGAGAGCAACCACTGCCCCAGTGCCAAGTAGATGGGCCTTCATCATCTCCAGGACTTTGAGTGTGCAAATGTGAGCTTGACTTACTTTGAACATTGAGAACTGAAACAATGTGTCCATCACCAAGCTTTTTTACAGTTTCCTGCAAATTAATAGGCACAGCATACTTCTCTTTCATTATATTTCTGGTGTCCCCAGTTGATTCTATCTCAGAAACCGGAGCTCGCAAACAGTTGCATTGACTGTATTCAGCAAGTGTGGTTATATGATATTTTGGCTTATGTAATGAATCAACAATCTGCACACCATCATATGCATTGACCTGTGAAGCCATTGACAAAATTCAGATTCATATATGTTAATTAATGTGGTTGAATAACAACCAAAGAAAGCGCGGCCAAGAAGGCAGAATGAAGTCGTATGTTAGTACATTATTAATCAGTGTCATATACTCCCTCCAGTTCAAATACCTGTGGTTTTTACCTCTTTCACAATCTTCAAAATACGATGTTCTACAACTTCTAGCGAATTTTGGAAAAAAAATTTAATCTCATAACCTTCCACCATTAACTAACTTATTTCCCCATGCATGCACACTCTAAAGAATATTAACTCGAGATTGTCATTTTATCTACCTCTCAAGTTTTTATGCCAACTCTAAAACAAGTATTGTGAACTGGAGGGAGTGCATATTTAACAATGTTGATGACAATTGCAGTGTGCTTATATTGATCCTACAAATAGAGAAAGAGAGATTGCCAGTAGAAAGATCTGTCAGTTGAAATTTGTGGAGAAGTGGGAATAAGCCAAAAGAGGAAGAAAGAAAAGCAAACAATAGATTCCACAACCAAGTACTACTGCATATGAAGTGAATTTTATTAAATCCATCAATAGAGAGTAATGATACATAAAAACAGATACACCAATCTACTTCACACATATTCACCTCTCTACCTTAATGGCCAGCTGAAATCTTTCAAGGGTATCAACAACCAATTCGATATATTGCATTCCTGCAGGGGTAAAAACAAACAAAATGAACTCTAGCAAAAAAAGATGTAGCTTTATGCAACAACTTCTACAAAAACTACACCAATTTATATTCATGAGAATAAAGAGTACCTAGTGGATGCAATGCCTGCGAAATTTCTCTCAAATTAACTCCTTGTTCACCACTTTGGTGAATAATATAAAATGCATTTCTGAACAGATCAGAAGAAAGAATACTACAAGATAATGATGGTAACTGCTCGGCATATATTTTCATAGCATCCCAAGGCCATCCGGTATAAGAATTCTCCAAATGAGATGCAGATAATAAACAGCGACATGAACTTGAGTTGTTTAAATCTGTTAACATTTCAGACCTTTCTACCTGAGAATCAACATCCTTGCTGCCCATTTCCCTGGCTAAAGTAAACATGAGGCATTCTTTATGATGTAACACTTGCATGAGATTGCTTGTTTGAATCCTCTCTTGATTCAAAGCCACTTGGATACCAGGGAAACCTTTCTCTCGACGATAGTAGAAGTCAGTATCTATCTTGGGCAAAGGTTTGTGTTTCTTACTCTTGCTGCTTATTAACTCCACAGCCTTGCGTTTGTGAGTACAGTCATCCAATTCACTGGAATCTTTGATGAAAGGTCTGAAGCTGCTAGGCTCATAAGTTTCACCAACTCCTTCACTTGGCAAGGAAGGTGAAATGAGCAGCTCTCCTGAAAACACCAAAGAAAAGAGGTGAACAATTTCCCCACATTGTAGATCTGGATACAAATAAACTGTACTGTCTGTAGTATTCTTTTGCTGCCCTATAAGCCATTTCGAAAACTCAGAAGCCTTTTTTCCTGAACCAAATGGGAAGGGTGAACGAGAAGCATCAATAAAAAATTTTCCAGAAAGGGTTGCAGGTTTCATTCCATTTCCAGTAACCTGCAAAACAAGAGGAATATGTAACTGCTCCATCCGTTTCAAAGTACAAGTATTTATATATGTAACTTATTCCCTCCATTCCAAAATATAAAGCATTTATAGGTTGTTGAGCAAAGATAAAGGATGAGGGGGAAGATTCCCTTTGTCAACCTTAGGTCAACTTTTGAATTTTGAATTGCTTAGGTACCCCTACGAACCACCTTATTGGCTGAAAATGCATGGATTTCCGTGCATTCCCATCAGTGCCCTAGAAATGCTTATATTGTGGAACAAATTCTTGTGTTTTGGAATGGAAGGAGTAATCACATTTATACTTGGCTTACAACATATTTCCAACCATCAACAGGAGAGCAAAAACATCAACATCCACTAAAGGCAAACCTATTTAGTGCATCTAGGTTCTGTATGAAGTTAACTCCCTAATGGTGGGTGGTTTGTGAACATACCACAATCCAATTTAATCCCATGAAACTGCTATATGTACAAATAGTTTTCTCACGGCAAGAAGTTAGGGAAAAAACCTTTGTAATTAATAAAGCTGCACATTACATGCAAGATTTTAAATCTAACATGATATTGTCAATATATTTGTTTTACTTGTGCAGGTCCCAACAAGGGGGCTACTACAGATTAAAACGTCTGAGGTCGTGTGTGAGTGAAGAAATAAACAAAAGAGACTTGATATATTGATGGATAAGTTAAGCGTACTAACCAAAAAATTCTTCTCTCTCAAAAAGGAAACGGCGGTTAAAATTTCGTGCTCTGAATAAAGCTGGAACGTTGCTGTTAATGCAGCTTGCACTTCTGACCCCGATGATGAGCTAAGAAAAAACACCTTCAGGAGCTCCAATGCATTGGCAATAGCCAAGGACTTGCATACACCTCTTTTAGTAATCTCAGCTTCATTGAATTTAATGACATTTTCATGAGATCTGAAGAGAATTGCCATGCTTTTACTTTCATGGATTGAACTGGAATGTCTAGACAATTTCGCATGCTCCGGGAATCCCCTTTCAGTGGATGTTGAAGAGATTCTATCTGTTATTTCTTTCCTCTGTTCAGCTAATCCACTAGCTTCAGCCTTTTGCTTTATAAACTTCATGCTAATCTCAATAGCAGATCGCTTCCTTTTCTGAGAGGTTGATCGAGAACTAAATTTTCGCTGATTCTGTGTACCAGACATACTTGCCTGTCCATGAAGCTGTCTGGAGGAAGCACATAGCACCTATATAAGCAGAAATCAATCCGGTCCAGTCAGTGATATTGGAGGGGAACCATAGATAGTGACAGTACAAAATTAAAAATACTACTCAGAAACAGACTAAAAACAAATCAGCCATAAAAGATTGCAATTGGAAATTTGGGATAGTAAAAATTCTTAATTAGAAAAGAATGATGTAAGCAAATGTTATTATAAATGGCACTTGCATTCATCATGAGGGCTCTAAGCCCATACAATTTTTCACAAATATGCATGAAACCCTTATACAACATGGAAAAAAAAGGTTATTTATACATATGTTACATGTGAAAGCATTTGTCATCTAGGCGCATATGCAACCTAAATTTGTCATTTTCATGAGAACTTTGAATCAACTTTTGCGTGTATGTATATCATAGTCGAGGCATAGATTTCCCAAGTTTTTTTAAATTTATAAGTATGTTTTTGGATGAATTTTCATAGTTCCCAATGTTTTTGAAGTTTTCTCTAGAGATATACCCTTAGTTAATATGTTAAATCCCTTATATTTGGGGACGAAGCCACGAAGACGAAGGTAGTATCTAATAGGTCAAGTGGCCTACTACAAGAATTAGCACAAAAGAAGAATAGAAAAGGTAAACTAAATAAACAAAGTAATCCTTATGAATCTCCAACTGGAAAATGGGGGATTTCAAACACATACCTGCAGCAAAGAGAGATTCAACTCCTTTGCAATCATGCGGCAAACTTTATAAGAAAGTTTCCCCGTCTCACTTACATTCATAAGACGCTGTTGTAATTCCAGACGTTGTTCAGTAGTCATTACTCTTACTGAGCTCCATGAACGTGGATGAGAAACCTATATGGACAGTATCATATTATTATGTACAGATGAAAATAACAGGTTGACAGTTAAGGCCTGACAGACCTAAATAAGCTAGCAAAATAGCCAATGCCAGCCAATATTGTTTACAGTGGGCATAACAGTTGAACCCATAAAAAAGCAGGATTAACTACCGGAAAATTTTCACCAACTAATAGCATGCTTGCAGCTACAATATATATATATTTAAAGGACATTACAAACATGAAATAGTGTCAAGATACATGGAACTAGCCAACTTGGGTTGCAAAGCCACATTGGAGGCAGCAGAACTGCAGCAGACGATCATTGAAGATAACAGTGAAATAGTTGATAGCAACAGTCAAGATTGTGCATTGAGGTCAATTATTAACATTTGAATGAGGAGTGCTAGCTTGCAGGCTTATATCTCCTCCTCCCTCCTTTGCTTCCTCTCCCTCTTGCATCTATCTCCACCGCCGAATTTGGGGTTTAGGGTTAACATTTGAACCGACTGACTCATAATCTCTTCTCCTTGCTCTCCAGTTTGTGAGCAAGCATACATCATGGAACAGAACCTCGACCCCAGCAGCGATGGCCAAGGAGTTTATCAGTTCAAGACAGGTTTAGCTTCTGTCATCAAGGTATGCTTCTAACCATCACGGACTATAGGTCTCTCTCTACTTACTTCCAGCAGAATGACATGCAAGTCCTCTGGAACTTCTATCAAGAGTATAAGAGTCGGCACTGGGTTGATGATATGCAACGTGAGCAGGAGAGGCTCCGGGAGTCGGGAACTTTCAGTACAGAATATGTCCTCTCTTTAATTGCACAGACAAGCTTTAATGTGCATAAAGCAGTGGATGTGCCTTGCTGGCCTAACAACTAGTTCTGCAGTGGGGATTATTTGTGCCATTTGCTATTTCTTTCAGGAACCTTGTTTGATGAAAACGATATTGCATCATTGTATTGCTCTTGTGTTAACATTCTATTAGTATTATGATAAGCATAGAAAAATCATCTTGTGCACACTAATATTTCTAATGGCCATTTTATTTTGATCAGGATGGGATCTAGAGCAGTTGAAATGAAAAAGGTCTATGCTACTTTGAGGGCTTTGCTTGATGTTTTGGAAATTTTTGTTGGAAAATCACCATCTGATAAACTTGGTAGGCAAATTCTAGACTGAGGTAATTTTTCAATCACACGTACCTGCTAAACCCTTTTGTTGTTGTTGCTGCTGATGCTCAGCAACACTTTCGAGGAATTTTCTCTACGAGTGTTCAATTAGTGTTTTTTTTTCTCGTATTCGTTTTGAAGATTAAGAGTAAAAGGATCCGATGCGGCCTTGGGAGGTTAACTTATGCCATACAATGTTGCACCTCTTGATGCACCATCATCAGTGCCAAATAGTATTGGTATTGAGGTCAATTATGATATGATATGCATGCAAGCTGCACTCATTCAAATGGAACTTGCACGTTTTAGTAGAAAGGTTCGAATATGCAGTATATTTTGCAACAGCCAAACAAAAGAAAGGATATAATGTATGAAATGGAGGGGTACATAGAGAATGATACAAAGGTTCTTGTAAAAATCACTCTACCAGTTAGCAAATGATAACACCCCGTACAGGAGCCCAAATTTGAGAAAACAAACATTTTCCAAGTGCATGAAGGGATAACAAAGAATGTGTTCAGTAAATTTAGATAAGCAATTGTAAGATATCATTATTATTAGGTAACAAGCATCATGCCCATGAATTGCCAATGAAGTATGAGATGCAAAGTTTAAACTGTGAAGAAAAAAAACTCAAATCTAAAAACAAATCACATGCATGGACACATGGGATCAATCAATCTCCTATATATGCTCATTACAGAATGCAATTTTCTGCATATATACACATATGAAGTCAAATTAAGGTGAGTATTTCTTATAAGAAAAATTGATAACACATATCTTAAAAAACATTTGTTTTTAGCAAATATTAATATATATTTTATCCGTAGCAAAGCATGGGCATTTAACTAGTGATATTGCAAAAGGCACAAATATGTCTATAAATGTGCATCCAGAAAACTTTCACCTCCAACTAAAACTTTCAAGAAGGAAAAGATAAAGATAGTGCAACAATATGTAGCATTGATGACAAACCTCAGGGACGCAGCAGCCAGGGAAGGCACTTGTCTCAGCCAAGCCTGCTGTTACATAACTGTACTTTAATGTTTCCCAGTAAGTATCGACAGATTCCAGCTTTGAAAGCTGAAAATCATGTCGAAATTTTGGACAATGGTTTCCATTGACGTGTGATGACAGAACGATCCTTGGAGTAGGTTCTTCGATGTAAGGCCTGAGCTCCAGCGAATGAGTAGGCAAATCATCTGGTTGCACATTAGAATCCTCTATGTATCCATTTAGAAGTCCGATCAACTAGCATATATAGCCCAAAAAAAAAGGTCATTTTAAGTTGGTTGTGCTAGATAAGTCAAGATAGCATGCAAACTGAATTGCATTAAACATGAAGAGGAATTGGTATGACAAGATAAATGCAGCAGGAAAATATCAACCTAAAGAAATCCAGTCCTGCAATCTCAGTTTTAAGAACACGCCTAATGATTGTGATTCTCGTTGCACAAATGGAAATGTATAAATGTGCAGACAACACCCTCTAGAACAGAAGAAATACACAGCTAGCTATACAATACATTTAATTTAACAATTCTCAAAATAATAATTGCAAACAGCCAAACACCAAGGACAAAGAATATTACCTTGAGTTTATCTAAAATATTTATTAAGCGCGAGAGTCGGCCCTTGGCATGAGTATCTATGAGCTGATTGTATATGTCGGTAGGAATCTCTGAAAGTGTTTTTCCAAGAGAACACTTTTTTATCAAGGTATGAACCTTTGCTGATCCCACAACTTGTAGAAAGAGTTCAAGAGGCATTTTCTTTATAGCTGCTGTGATTGAAAATAACAGACATGATTGATCAAGGTTCTTGTCATAATGGTGCCCTTCTTTGACACAATCGTTGGACCCGTTTGGCAAACCACTAACATATACCCACAGAAATTTATATAACAACATTGCCCGAATCATCTTTGCACCTATGAATCCGTTGTCATGAATAGCTTCTGATATTGATATTTTTTTAACTTTGACTCTGCGTTGAACCCTCAAGCCATGTATGGCAGCTGTATCTTGCTTTTGCTTCAGTTTAGCTGCTGCACCTGAACGACTTTGAGAATCAAAATTTCTTAGTCTGTTCCTAATTTGATCCATGAGTTCCGGTGACATGACTTTAACAGAAGAATTCAGTATTACATCAATGGAACGGCTGCCAGCGTAGTTTGTAACCACAGGGACATTAACTTTCATACACTTACAACTACCCTCTTGCTGAAGCTTATCCAAAGTGCGAATCAATGTCTTCCTGTCAAATATTTTCCAATTTTCCTTTTCAACTCTCTCTAACCATTTATGCAACTCCACCATCAGTACAAAACTATGTTTCTGCAAACGGAAACTAAAAGTTGTTATAAAAGATGAAGACAGACATGCAAGGGAGTATATACACCATGCATGCACATGAAAGTGAAGCGGACGTGCGCACGCGCGCACAGAGAATGCTTCTCACAACTCTCTTTAGGATATTATTGTATTGTAACCACACTAGTATGCCCTCCTTTATCCATCCTTATTTGAACGAACAAAATGATATAAAACAGTTAATCTAGTTTTGTATAAATGAAAAACATGAAACAGTTAACTAATCATTAGCTGCCACATCAGAAAAGTAGGGTCAAACATGCCAGAGATAGAGACCACAACCTGGAGATTTTAAATAAAAAAAATACTTCAAGCATGTAACTGGCTCTCCTATACATTTTGGATAACTAACATCCCCACAAATCATGATATAGTAAATCCACATACAGTGTTCTTATCATTTTATTGAAAATTCCTTGTGTCTATCATCACATCTTGACAGATTAGCAGCCATAAAATTGTCTCTCATATCACATAATGCATGGTCCTACCACAGGTATAGCTACTTGCACCAGTGTTATAATCATCCAATAAGTCATGATGAATCAGGTTATTGGTCTCTGGATCTTGATTTGGCACTCCGAGGCAACTAGCTCGACTAGAAACCTGGTCGTTTGACTAATCAGGGACTAATTACAACTAGTCATCTGACTAAGTGATGAACGACTAGTTGTCAACTAGTACTGAAGAGGAGATGATTGAGACTTAGAGCATTGTCCTTCTCATGCCGTTTTGGACTTTAGTGGAATATTGTATGAGCTAAACAGCCAGTTCTCATTTCCTGAGGACAGAATATGGTGATGAGACACCAGCAGCTCCTGACATCATGCCAGCCATGGATATTGCGAAGAGATCCATCAAGCATTCTTTGACAGACAATAGAAATTTACTCAAAGAGGAACTGTGCTACTTTGGCAAGAGATGGGACAACCAAATGGAGCAAAAGGCTGCATGGGGCAACCCTATACTTGAATCCAGCCGAGTTGTTTGCCATAAAGGAAGATATGAGGCTAAGGTCCATATTCAGTAAACGTTCTATCGAAGACGGTGACTGGTGATGAGCAAAGCCAATCTGATAATCTATGAGAGGTCCAAAGGTGATTGCTTCTCAAAGCCTAATAATAAGAGATAGAGATAAAAGGAATCCTAGTAAGTAATATGTCCTTCAGCGATTTCTTTTAATTATTTGCTGCTCTGGAGTCTATCGAGTCTGAATCTGGACTCTGGACAACTAGGTGGCCATGTCTGATGCTTTGCTTTGCTTTCCAATTTACTGTGTTTTCTGTGTCTGTGCACTTGGTGCAGTCTAGTAGCAGTACTCAACTACTTATACAACTATGCTATATGCATCCTGGATTGGGCAAGTAAGCAGAAGGACTATCCTGCTCGACTAGCCAACCAGCCACCGCAACTAATTGGACTTAATCGATGACTAATCAAGATTAACCGGCTGATAAGTACCCATACAACTAGGTTCGACTAGCACTCTAGCAGACTTAACAACATTGACTTGCACTACTACCAACTGTGGTGACAGTGAAAAGGGAGGCTGCAGATGAGTAAAGCAAAGAGGGCAGAACAAACTGCCTGGTGGGAACCCATGTGTTCATAGCTTCTAATGTACCACAATTTCATGAGATTCAAGAGACATAGCAAGTGAGAAAAAAAAAGGAACAATGTTTGAACGGTAAAGTAACTTGTAAGGGTGTCAACGAAGCATGAAGAACTTATCCAAAAAAAAATCAGTTTCAAATGATTGGGCCGGAAGGTTATTTGACTAAAGTCCTCAGGGTACAAGTTGCACAAAGTACTTGTAGATAAACAGAACCACCTCTTAACTAATTAAAAGGAGGAGCTGCTGATGGTGTGTAACAGTTCTATGGCAACCACTCGGTTGAGATCTTTTGTGGATAGATTTGTGTAGAAATGCATGTTATTTGCAAGATGTTTTTGTAAAATATTGTATTCATATAACATGTGTGCGTGTAATTGTAAGTTGATTCTATATAATTATATATGTATCAAGGATAACTATGTTGGATTTGCTACATCAAATTTCATGGTATATTTATTTGAGATGTGTAGCAATACACAGGCACCGTACTAGTATGAATAGAGAATGCAATTGGAAGTATGTAAGGTGCTCCTATAAAGTGGAGGGTTAATGCACAGATACCACTTGCACATATCTGCATACCTAAGGTATGCACTAACAATGCAATTAGAAGTATAAACAAGCCACAGACAATCCTATGATCCTATAAAATCTCAAGACAAAAGCAACTTCTGACTAAATTTGAAGCTCGTAGAAAGTCAAAGGGAAAAAGAACAGCGATTTCCAACACATCGGTATTTTGGCAGATAGTTCATACAAGAATATTGATTGACAGGTAAGCAAGCAATCTTTAATATGTGAATAATCCTTTTCTGTCTTCGATCATCAGAAATTGACGTGGGCCAGCTATGCCTCTTCCTCTGAAAGGCAACTTTATCTGAAAGAAAAAAAAAGGATCACCTTAATTGAGCAAAGCTGTACTCTGTCCTACTCTGTTGATTTCAATAAGGTGCTCATGCATCAAAGATTGAAACTCTATGTTTTCTATGGGCCTTTTGGATCTATGGGCACAAAGACCACAAGCTCTTACAGCAGCACAGTAATTTCCAAAGAAACACTAAGCACAATTTCTTACTACTCTAAAAGGGGAATCATCCGTCCAACCCTCCCCTCATGTTGTGCGCCATGCGCAACCAACACCTCTTCAGATAAACAAGATAGAAAACCAAGTGGTTGGTTAACAGAAAAACAAAAGTTGGAGCATGTGCTTTATCCTACATACACACCCCCAGCCTATTCCCAGTCATATGGGCCCATTGTAATGCATGATCATGTCACTATTTAGAGAGAAAAAAAGAACTGACAGGAATTTAGAATGATGTACCTTGTTCAACTGGTTGAGAAACTCCAACACAAGCTTCATGGCTACTCAGGAGACGATGTACGGGTGGTTCATCATGACAATCTTCTTCATACAAGAGTTTGTTATTAACCACAAAACCATATGGGCTAACAGAATTCGGTTCTTCAGAAGGAATGAGAGGCCATACTGAACAATAGTCATGATCATCTGGCACATCACAATTTCGCAGAGTAGCATTGTACAGCGAAAAATTTTTTGAAGTCCAAACTCTGCCCTGTTTACTTTTGCCAACGACTTCAACCTCCACAGTCAGATTGAATCTATCATGCATAGATGATACTCGATTCAACCTCCCCAAGACGTTTGCCAAGCTGATTGGAAATTAATGAGAACAAGAGTTGCTTATTTCAATAAACAACAACAATAATATAATAATAATAAAGGCAAATAAATATACAGCTGTGATGGATCTCAAATAAATATACTTAGGTTCTAAAAGCTCAAATATGAACAAAGAAATTTCCTCTCAACAGAAAAAAATGGATTCATACTAGAGAAAAGAAAACAACACTCAACCAACTTTATGTGCCCATATATTATTGTCTTCATGACAGGTAGTTTTGCCTATTTTCGTTAGGGATTACACCAAGAAGGATAATGTCATTGCAAGAATTTTATATCTATCTCATTTAAGTTGGGGACGAAATAAATTAGTTAATGCCATTCTAGCTCAAACAAAAACAAACAAATGCTTGTGATGCTAGAAATGCAGCTCAAACAAAAAAAAATTATGATGCTAGAAATGAGCCAAATACAACACAGAATCAGCGCAAGACTAAAACTGGCTAACATCTCATGATAAGCTGCACCGGATAGTCATAGGCTTGCATTTGCTTGCCCATAAGATATAAGATAGAGAGATTACTGATAGCTCAGATGTATAGACTCTATCAAAGGTCATATTTCTACAATTCTACTACATAAAGAGTTTTTTTTCCTCGTTTGAGTCTACTCCATCATTTGGAAGCACACTATACATATCACACGTTTCTGAGGCGGTGACAGTCATGTCACTAGGACCATTGTGGTTCATAGCGGCTAGGCTTGAAATCTATTTTGGAGATTTAACCCCAGGTGAGACACAGACAGCAAGTCATCCCTAGTGCTGGTGCGCTGTATGCTGACCTTGTGTGGATGGATTTATGTAGACATGTGTGCGACTTCTAGAATGGTAAAAAAACAATTACATCATAAACAACTGTGGACAGGTGTACATGTGGACGATATGATTTATATAGTTTGAAGATAGCAAGATCACAATTTTGGCTCTTTTCAAGACCTAGAGTTTATGATCATTATTTGGAAACTGTACGCACAGACCCTAGCCTAGACCAGAGTGAATTTACCACTCCCCCCACCCCCCCCCCCCACCCCTCCCAACCCCAAATAACAACAACAACAATTAGCTTGAAATGATAAGGGCCCATTAGGGAAACAATAGTTTCAAAATGTGTGAATTGTTATATTGCTTACGAAACTCCCATATTGAGGGATAACAACGCTGAGTCACTGACCACAAAGGTCTTCAGAATGATATTGAAGTCTTCTATCAAATTTGTTTGAGCGCATACAATTTTAGCTCACTAGATTCATGCACAAGCATCAACACGGATAAGAAAAAGTCATATCACAATAACATGTCAAGCTTCTATCATTGACTACGACCTGCACAATCTCCTCCGTTCAGCTCAATCACTACCCATGCTCCATCATGCCCTCTTGCCTTCACCATTATTCTTGACCAACACCACAAAGATGCTCCACGGCAGCAGTTCCACCGTGCCCTCTTGCCTTCGCCATTATTCTTGGTGCCGACACCACAGATGCTCCACAGCAGCAGCCCACTTGATGCCTCAACCACTATGCTCAACTAATGTTGCAGCCTTAACCCTCGACCTACCACCACACCCAGTCCCAGTCGTTGTTGCAATTGTGTCAGACCTCTCAGTCACACAACCTAGAGAAAAAAATACCAAACTTGCAACGACAAAAACGAACTATAACAGTGGTGGCAAGGTCTATTCCAACCTTCATTGGGCAGTGGGGCAGCTTGGAGCCACAGACCGCTATTTGTTGGAGGGAGATAAAATCTGGTAAATGTTAATTTGTTTTTTGGGAGGTGTTATTTCTTTTTTTGTTCGATAATATTTTCAATATGTTCGCAAATAGCTCTGAGGAAGTTAGATGAAGAATATTTTCAATCATTAAATTATGCTGAATAGCACTCTGAAAACAAGAAATATGAAGGCACTCTTGTTGCTGTGAAGAAATTTAGCATATATAACTAAAAAAGAATATTACACCAAAGTTCCCCCGCTGAAAGGTCCAGAGAGGTACCTCAATAAGGGTTATGCCTTTTGGCCCTTGAGCATCGATCATATCATATATACAGATGTCTAATGGAAGCTCCATGACTTGATCAGTTTCCAGGCCTTTCTTGCCAAGTTTGTAGTTTGAGATTGTACCTTTTGGCTTAAACTCATCTGGATTAAATCTCTTCACAAGACGTAAGCAGTGAACAATCTGGAAAAGGGAATGATTTATACAGCTTGTAGGTGCATGAAGTATGCAACTGCATAAAATGGTTGCAGCTCAAAAAGGGTACTGCATAGTAATTAACGCCTTTCATGCCTAACAGATTGTATTAATTATCGCTTTTCATTGTGGTTTCAAAATAAAATATTGCATAGGTTGTTGCAGTGGTCAAATAGATCACATTATTGAATGCAATTGATACAATCATAGAGATTTGTTGACATAGTTTTATCTTGAATAGCAGTTTTTTTTCCCTTCAGTATGAGTTATTAATTGTCAATTCATAGTTTTATATCTCAAGGAAGTCTCTAGTCCAGCTTATCTTGTCTTTCAAATAAGACAGTTTTATTTGGATTCTGGGTCTCAGTTTTGTCACCTTGTGCACTCCGTTTCAGATTAGTATAGTGGAAAACATAACTGCGGATGCAGCTTTGTTGGACAAAAGAAAAGGTTTCATCGCCATCTAAACGAGGGAATGGATCATGCTGGTGTGTAATTAAATTAAAATTATGAAGGACAAGATTTTTAAAGCCTGAATTTTTTAAAGATACAAAGTCAATTTCTTGAATTTCCTTAACAAGAAGCAAATATGTTAGGGAAGGTAAAACGATAACTGTAAATAACTAACTTCACCTTATCATCAACGTTGGCAGCGATTTTTTCAACGAGTTGTGCACCTAAAAGCCTATGCAGTACCTAAAGAAAAGGGTATCTCAATAGCATCCCATAAGGAGAGAAACATGTAAATAGAGAACATATGCGCAAAGTGATTCCAAGCAAACCTACATTTCTCCATGCTTTGTGCCCAGATTGCATCCTGTAACTGAGATCCTTTTTTATATCTGATATAGCAAGAACCTACATATAGAGAAAATAGTTGCACAAAGTTAGCACAGTGAAAAATGAAAAGAAACGCACAAACAAAAGGAAGAGAACGGTTGACCTTTCCACTAGCTTCTTCAAGTTTGTCACATATGGCTTTCATTGCTGGAAGATAATCATGAATGGACACATCGTTCTTGTAATCAACACTAAGAGTCTCATCTTCTTGTAAGGCATCTATGTTAGTTTCTTCATTGCACCCAAGTTTGGGCTTCGTAATCTCAATTCTTTGGTATGAGTTCATATCCAAGTTTTTCGCATATCTTGAGAGATATAATGAGTTTGTGCTGATGACACGTTTATCCTGTGAAACAGCTTTCCTTTTAGCTTGGGTATTAATCTTTGCAATTGCTTGTTTTCCAACAATTAACCCTTGCGACTTAAGTGTCTTCACAACATAATGGAAGTTGTTTCCTTTTATCTCAGCCTCTTTGCTTAGACTGCATTGTGTGAGACTAGAAGTCCTATGACAAATATAAGAAGTTACACACATTATTATCAAACAAAGGCATTATTGTTGGAAAAAGGAATATCAAAGGCATTATACTTCTTTCCTATACACGTATTTTGGAATGAAGCACATACGGCCAACCAAGAAAGGATAACAAATATTCCTTCGAAAAAGTTAATTATGCTAATGAGCAGAAAACTGGAATGCATGCTGATGTTCACAAAAATACATAGGGTGTAAATAAGTCCACACTTTAGCACGCCACATTCCCATAGATATGCATGGTTAAACTTAAGAAATGAACTTGAAGCTTCCTAAGCCAATGAGGACCTGAAACATCAAGATCACTTTTTACCTTGGCAGCAACTAGCTAGCAGGTTGCTATATATGTTTTGCCATGAATCTCCATGTGCAATGGACTACTACTGTTGTCGTTTTAGTTCTATTAGAATAACTAGAAAAGGCACATGCAATGAGATAACATACCACCCCAGTCAATTTCAAGAATCTAGACAAAGGATAAGCATCATCACCTGTGTGTATTCTTTGTTTCAGTATATACTAGTACCTGGAATACT
This sequence comes from Oryza glaberrima, assembly GCF_000147395.1. Lineage (NCBI taxonomy): Eukaryota > Viridiplantae > Streptophyta > Magnoliopsida > Poales > Poaceae > Oryza > Oryza glaberrima. The sequence goes on along the minus strand of NC_068327.1, from coordinate 12,173,461 downwards.
TTTCTTAAAGCGGTAATTTTATTTCACTTCTAAGCTCTAGCTGGCATGAAAATTTGCCATCATGACAACCAGTTGGGACATTTTTTTCACCTGTGCATGCAGATGGACAAAAGGATGCTTGAGGAGATTGGATTTTATGGGCTCCAAACATGTATCATGGACCTTGATGGGAGTACCAAGTCCAGTTGCAGCAACACAGATGTTCCTGATGATCTTTGGGATAGATTGGCAGATCTTCCCAGCTTAGAACTAACACTATGCTTATTTAGAGGGCTTAGTTACTGACATGGTGATAGACTGGTGGCAGCAAGCAGTGGGAGGGTGAGATGGTATGTAAGCAAGTGAGCTGTACTAGGAGTCTGGCAGCGAGCACACGTGGCTTAAGGAAATTTAGATGAATGCATACCTAACAACCAAAATGTGCGGCAAACTGATGGTGTAGCACTTTGATCAGGCAGACAGTGAACTGTTGTGGGCGTCTGATGTCAAAAAAAAAAATGGTGTGGGCGTCCCTCAGCCAGGGCATTTAGTATCAGCGATTAGCACTGCACTGAGCATTTTTCTTATCGAAGTCCTCGTTTTGCTTTTTTTTTTTTTCTTATCAAACTCATCACTACTTATACAATTTTCATTTCCAACAGTTGAGGTTCTAGCTTCTAGGAACTTCAATGTGCTTGTAAGAAGAATAGTAGACAAAATCAACATGAGCATATTTTAAGACATTAGAAATTAATCATTGCTAATTATGTTGACATCAGATTACATTGCAGCACCATATTTTGAGTTAAATGTCCATACCGGCTACCCGAAATTCCTATGTATTGGTTGCAGAAAGACGTCATCCTAGGAACTCAACAACAATAATATGCAACAGTAGGAAGTCAAAAACAAATAAGATGTACTAGGAATCATTATGATTTGCTCAAATTATGCTAAACAAGAGAGCGCACCTGCTTGCCCCGATCAATTCTAATGTCTTCCTCTGGATGTCACTCAGCTTGGAAGCAGAGCACCTGTGGTCATAAATCCCGAGGAAGTTGTCCCTGAGAGGACGGCTCGCGAGCAGTCGTGCGTCATATCGCTCAGCCTCCTCCATGTCCATCCGTGGCGGGTGGGCGAGCGCCCCCTCAACCACAAGGCTGATGATAGGGAGCGCAATGAGACGGGCAAAGAGGACGCGCTTGACGGCCAGGTCCATTGGGAGGCCGGCCGTGTTGAACGCGCCGGAGAGTGCTGTCCACATCTCAGTTACTGGGAGACCAAGCGAAAGGCGGGCGCACACCTCCTCCAATGCCGCCAAGACAAGCATGTCCATGCCCATATCAACCAAAATAAAGCAGCAGCAGCAGCCGCTGCTACTCAAATGGAAATCGATCCGTTTCACATATTAGAGCACTCCAACCTTCTCGTCGGCGTTGGGTTAGCGAGGACGGATCTAACCTGACATAACAGAAATTTAACTTTTTTTAGAACAAAAAAACTGTTATTAGTCCCCCTCCCTCACTTATAAGATTGGTTATTAAGCAAATTAAGCCAGACCTTGAAGAGAACCTAGCTAGGGTTAATGCAAATTCCAGAAGAAAAAAGAAAAAGATCGTCACTTTGGAGAAAGAGTTTGCGGCTGAGTAACGGATGCTCACCAGTGAGGGCGGATGCAGCGGCTCGCCTCGATCGCCATGCCCATGCCGCCTCGGCAGGAGACGAGATCGATCGGTACCCACTACGCCGAGAAGCAACGACCCGAGACTTGTATCTCTCTGACTCTCCCCTTATCCATGGGGCCACTGAGGGCAAGTGTTATGGTAGATGTGACTATCACCTCCAAATTTATCCATACCATTACTTATAAATTAGGCAACCCATACAATATGTCACCTCTAATACATACTCCCTCCGTCCCAAAATATAGCAACTTTTGTTTGGATAGGATGTATTCTAATATTATGAATTTGGACATGAGTACTAGGATGCATCCCATCCAACCAAGAATTGCTATATTTTGGGACGGAGGGAGTAAAAACCAATATCTCTACTACTCTCATATCCTTCTTGAAATTTGTGTGGAGGTTGCCTCTTGATTTAGGGGTAGCTTATCATCTCTCCTCACTTCTCTCCTCCACCTCATCACTCAATCCAATGTGGCACTCTTAGGGGCAACATATGGGGCATTATAGTACTTGCCCTGATGCTGATCCGCGACATTTTCCTCCTGTACTGTACGGACGGAGGTATGGAGTTCCTTTTGAATCCGGAATTAAAAATGACTCAAACTTCGTATCTTTGCAGAAAGTTCCCTGCATTTTCTCTATTCTTTTCTCCCTTTTTCTATTTCCCTTTCACCACCTCTTTCTTCTCCCTTTTTATTTCTTTCACCTATCGTCTCCTTCGCAGCTCGGCGCACCGTGCACCTGGTCCAGGAGGCCGATAGAGCAGCTAGCGTCTTCGCTGATCCGCTGCCGAGACCGAGTCCAGCTCCACCCCAGTTCGCGCTGCACACGCAGGGTGACGCGTCTTCCATGGGCGCAAAGGGCAATAACCCTGTAACATATTTTCTTTTTCCTTTTTCTCTGTATATATCTTTCCCTTATTTAATATATTACCACAGTAGGAGCCTCTCCTGCTGTTTCCGGTAAAAAAAATGGGCGCAAAGGAAAAGAAGGGAGTCCACCTTTTTTCACATTATAATTCTTTTTGAAAATTTATTTTACAAATAGACCTCTCAAAAAACTTATTCCGGAAATAGACATTTTCATGACGTCAACATCATTGGCGCCGTAACCCATGCTATCATGGTCGCGAAAATCGCAAATGTTAAGTACCATAGCGCCAATGTCATTGGCGCCGATGACCTATATGCAAATGTAATATTTATAGATAAGTCCTTGGAGGACCCATCCGTAAAAAAATATTTTACAAATAGGTCCTCAGAGGACCTACCTATTTGTAACTAAAATATTTACAAATAGGCCCTCGATGTCGATGATGATGGCGTCGTAGTTCTTAGCATTTGCGATTTTCGCAACCACGATGGCATGGGCTACGGAAGCCAACTTCACTGGCGCCTTGCCATAGTAACACGACGTTGGCGTCGTGAAAAGGTCCATACCTAGAATAAGTTTTTTGAGAGATCTATTTATAAAATAAGTGTTCTAAAAGGATTCTAATGTAAAAAATACTGGAAGGGAGTCGATCAGTGACGTGGATGCCACATGCACAGGAACGAGGCCGGACGGAAACACGAAGCGATGACGATGTGTCCTCGTCAAAGACGTCGGTCCCATCCAATTCCAATATTGCAAGAGCATGAGCGATTAGGCGAGGCGCCAATTCCAACTTGTCCTACCAAAACATTTTCAATTTTTATAATAGGTACACATATATATAGCAAAACTATTGTGTTTCCCCTACAAAATAACTATTTTATTCCCCTCCCCTCCTCTTCCAAGGCCCAAACCTACCTCCCACCTCCACCGAGCCGCACCACGCCCCAGTTGTGTCGCGCCCCCATGCCAATCCCGTCCGCTGCACCACACCAACTGATGCGGACATCACTACCTCGGATACACACAACAATCCTCCAACGGTCATTCAAGGACCGATAACAAGAGCTCGTGCGCGACAATTAAATTTAGAGGTGAGCTCGTTCCTATGTTCTTCTTTGTATGAATTCGAGAATAAATTGCTACCTAATGATTATATTGTGATTAGGAACAATGGAGGGGACAAGAAGACACTTGGAGAAGGACTTAGAGCCATGGAGGATCATCGGGGACGTCCAAGTCAAGGTGGAGGCCCAAACCAAGTCGACGTCGGGTGTAATTCGGAGTCCAGGACCAGTCTGCACTAAAACAGGTGCCCAGGTCGCATACGTGCTCGGATTGGGGCGTTCTTTATATGGATGGAAAGCTAAGAAGATAACCTTTCCAATGGTTTTAGTCCCACGTCCAAATTCTTTCCGAGTCAACGGGAATTGACCGAACAAATTGACGTCCAGAATCTGTCCCGGTGCTGCGTCACCGTATTTGGGCCTTTGGCCCGTGTATCGTGTTGGAACCCATTAGGGTTGCGTCGAGAGGGGTTTGCACGACCCTAAACTCTATATATCAGTACCCGCCGCCATCTTTAGGTTTTTGGGTTTTGCTTAGATTAATCTGTCGAGAACAGTTTCGCCGCTAGATCGGTTTGTAAGACCCCAACTCGTGAGCTTAATCATTCATCTACAATTTTGGTTGTTTTTCTATCTTGTTATTGTTTGTGTTCTTCGATTGGCAAATAGGGATTAGCCTTCTCGGCGAGGTCATCCGCGTTTCGACACGGGTGATAACCAGAGGAGACGTGGTGCTGCGATTGCAGGGCTCAAGAGCGTGCGCGTTCAAGAAGCCGGATCGATTTGTATCGCGACTCCGTCCAAATCGTTGTTTATCAGAATCTTTCGGAAGATCGGGAACCCTAACGCACATCACCAACCTCCTCGCGTGCTCCGCGCTGTGCGCCGCGTTGCTCCACGCCAACAGGCCGAGCCGAGCCGTGCGCCGCTTTGCATCGGGTAAGGGTGCAGGTGGGGCGGGTTGCGGGCACCCGCAACTCGTCCGCAGCATCCGCAAGATGTATTGTGGCAACCCGCCAACCCACATCCTGTCCGCTGGGCTATTTGCGGCCAGACTGCGAACCCGCAAACAAACCGCAAACACAAATTGCTGTTAAACAGCATACAGAAGATCATTGAATACATGAACCCATTTTGTTTTCTTAAAAAGAAAACAGCAAGCCTATTTTTGTTATGACATATATGGGCTTTATGCCCATTTTGTTCTCTCAAAAGAGCACAGGAAGACAACATGGCTTACTGCCCGATTACAGTACCAGTACATTAAAAAGGCCATTAAGAAGAGCACGCCATCATAAAAAAGAGAGGAAAAAAAGCTCAATCAACTAAGTCAATTGGGGCTTAACAAATGAGCCTAGACAATGTCAAATCTACATGCATATGCAAGCACCGCAACTCGCGACCAAAATCTCGTTTAAAAACTCTTCCAGTATATTGAATTTGAAAATTTTTTGGTGAGGGTATGGAATTTGGGAGAATTTGGTTGGCGGGATTTGGGTGATTTTACTGTCGAAGAACCACTCCTCCCAGTCCTTAGTTGTTGCTGGAGCCGATCATGTACTGCGGCCGGAACGACGCCCAGCTGCCGAACTGCTCCGCGATGTACTTCTCCACGCCGACATGCCCGGCGCTCTCCTTCACCGCGTCCTGCATTGCATGTCGCCGCCGCCGCCGCCGGCGAGCCGACATGGCCGGAGTCAGTCAGCCAGTCAGTCAACTCATCGAGCCAATCATCCGGCGATCGACAGACTCTGCATTTTGTGCTGTAATTAGTTTCTTTTCTTACCCCCTCGACGTGCGGCGGCTCGTCGCTGGGCGTGTAGATGCCGGCGCTGCTGACAAAGAGGAATTGCCCCACGCCGGCCGCCTTCGCCCAGTCCACCACCGGCCTGCGGCAACACGTCGAACACCTTGGTCAGGACGCAGACGCCTGCTCGGAGCGAGGCGAGAGAAGGGGGGAATAATCGAGGGCAGGGGCGATGGCGATGGCGCCGGCTAGGGTTGGCGATCTGGCGGATGCAAGGTAGGTGGACTTCTTGCGGACGGGTTGGCGGTGCCGCTGGGCTCATTTTGTCCGCGATATCAACCCGTTTTCATCTGTGGGGGCTCGCGGACATAGCTGGTAGGCTTGCGGCGCGCTGGCCCAGCAGGCTAGCGGCAGAAACCGCGCCCCTCCGGGCCACAGAAGGACGAGAGGACAAGCGCCACATCGCCATTAATGGCGGCCCCTGCCGCTCCTGTCCTCCCCCCCCCCCCCCCCCCCCCTGCCACTCTCGTCCCGCCTCCTTTTTCTTCTTCTCGAAGCCGCCTCACGCCACCAGCCTCCACCTTCAACCCCAAATCAGCCGCTGCCACGCGCGCCGTAGTGCCCGAAACGGACTCGCCCTCCGCCCGTTTCGCCCCAACCACTCCGTTGCCGCCGCGCTCAGCAAACCTCAGCTCGTCCTCACCGCGCAGAGCCTGGGAGGCAACGACAGCCCATTTTATGGCGCCATGGCCACAGGGCGTCCCGACCCCACTCCGCGCGGACGGACGCACGACGGCGAGGAGAGTATAAAGGCCGGCCGCGACATCTGCTTCCTCCCTCGCCCTCCCGCCGGACTGAGACGCGCGGACGAACGCCTTGTGGACGTCGCGCGGCCCGGACCCGTGCGCCCTCGGCTTCCACCACCGCCGCCCCTGCCGAGCCGCCACCAACATCCTCTCCCCGCCACCGACACCGCCGCGCACGGCCACGCCAGCCTGCGCGAGCTCCTCCCTCGACCACCTTGATTTTCTTCCGGCCGGGGAGCCGCAGCACCGCCATCTTCACTTCCATCCAGCTCGCCTGCCTCCTCCTCCAGGCCGCCGGCCGACGCTCCCGCGGCGACCACCTTTCCGTGCCGCGTCACCTCCTCCGCCTCTCATCGCCGCGCCGGCCACCCTTTCCATCCCCACCGCCGCCTGCCTCGCCCCGCGGCGACCTCCTTCCCGCGCCACCGCTCCTCACCGCCTCCCGCCGCCGGTGCGCCAGGCCGAGCGCCGCCGCCTGGGCGCCTCCTCCCGGCCGCCGGCTAGCAACGCCGCGGCGACCGCCTTCCTCCCCACACCGCCGCCCCTCCCGCGCCGCCGCGCTGAGCCGCCATCGCTCGGCCGCTGCCCATGCCGTCGCGCGCCAGCCGCCTCCCGCTCGGGCACGCACGCATGTGAGAAGGGGAACAAGAGGGAGTAGAGCGGTGAGGAAGAATCGAGAAAGAGGAGAGGAAAAAGGAGAGGAGTGGGTCACCGACAAAGTGGGCCCAACAGATTTCTAATCTAATGCCCACAGTAATCCTCTCCCTAAATCCTCCTCTAACCCTACTGACATGCGGACCCCACCTTGGCTAAATCTCCTTAGGGCATTCCCAACCCAATGACTAGGATGGTGTCCATAGCATTAAATAAGTTGTCACCTAGGATAAAAAATGATATGGCAAGTGAATAAATGAGGAAAGAGAAAGAAACCATATCTTGCATGAGACTTGGTTTCTACACAACATCTAAGACATCATGTAAGATAAGTAGCATTAAATTTAAGCATGAAATAGTGGTGTTTGTATTGGAAGAGTAGTGTCTAGTACTAGTTTCTTGATGATGTAAAGTTTATGGAAACCATGTCTAGTGTTATGGGTTAGGACTGCCCTCATTATAAAACCACCCTTTTTCTTCAGGCTCTCTTACAAGTTGGGCCCGCCGCCACCCCTGTTCCGTGCGCCCGGTCCACTAAACCGAGCCGCTAACAAATGGGCCCGCTACTCCAGTCCACGTACCGGGCTATGAGCCGTGGGTCGAGCCCACCACCTCGTTGCGCCGCGCACTCCGTAGACCCGGTCTACTGTGCGTTGGCCGCTTGATGCCACTGACAGATGGGCCCCGCAAAGAATATTTTTCTCGGAATATTCTTTCCAATAAATGAAGTCATTTTCATTGATTTCTAAATAGTTGATTTCAGGTAGTGTTTGGTTCTGTCATTTGTAACGAAATCTAATTACGGTGCTAACCGATTACGATATTTCTTGTTTGTTTCAGGCCCACCGCAATCAACTCCCCCTACAACCAGTTACAGTGATGTACAAATTTAATACCGCTCCAATCTGGACGTAATGCGATACCGCTCTCCATTCGTCTCCTCGAGAACGCGACGATGGCAGCACAGGCGAGCTAGTAGCCGAGCAACAATAAGATGGTGGAGTCCCAGCTCGCGAGAAGGATTAGTTAATTGCTCTTCTTATCGAATAATCACAATGGAGGACTTTGCTCATTTCTTCAAAGATCGGATTCCAGTCCCATTACCAGAGAAGAACCAAACAAAGCAAGTAATCCCTTAATTTGTTTTCGTTTGCAGCGCTTTTCAATAGCGTTTATGTTTACGTTTCCATTTTCGAACCAAACAGCACCTTATATTGTCCAAACGAGTCCTTATAATTTGTCATGTGGACTAATATAGTCCTTGGACCTACTTAAATTGCCACGTGAGCATGCCATGTTATGCTCTCATGCAAAATATATGGTGAAATGTCCAATTTACCCTTCCATGTACCATACAAAAATAATGAAAAGAATTTACAAACTTTATTCAATGTGACTGGATATATGGCAAACTTTTTTCACTGGATTAGGCTAATACAAAGTTGAATTAGCTACAACCACTAAATATATAATTATCATGCCAAATAAATTCCATGTAAGTAGTTGCATTTCAATGTTAAAACTCTAACGGATATTTAATATGCAGGATCACCTACTTCTTTTTTTTTTTGTATTTTTCTCCTTTTCTTTCTGTCTTTTTTCCTATGATGATATGTGTAAGGGCAAATTGGATTCATCATATATTTGCATTGGAAGATGACATGACATGTGTCAGGGTTATGGATACCACATACCTAATAGTTGTCGACGTTTGATGGCTCGACTACGGTATTTGGACAGTATGGGGATCTGGTGCTAGGATATACGCGAGACTGAGGTAAAAGAGATGGAAACAGGGATTTTTATACAGGTTCGGGCCCCTGAGTCGTCAGGTAATAACCCTACATCCTGTTGGCCGAAGCCGGTATTGCTCTTATTCACCATAATCGCACCAGTACAATATGTGGGCAGCCTATCTAACTGTTGTCGACATGTTGGTCTGAAGGTCTGACTCGTAGTCGACAACAGGGTAGTCTTCCTCCTCGGATCCGTGCCCGGCGAGATCAGAGATAGCGCTTTCGTATCTCCTGACGGTATCCGGAGACACCATAGGGGAATAGCCATGCCTATCCCTGAAGTCGATATCCGGTGGCGTGTCTTGGCATATGTTGGCTTGTATGTTGATTGTGTTGGGTGTTGATGAGGTGGTCGTCCCGATCGTGGTGATCGTGTTGATCGTCTCATGGTCCCTCTCTCCCCTGTCCTCCTAGGGGGCTTGTATTTATACCCTTAGGTGTCCCCTTGTCCAAGTAGAACTAGGGAAACCAATATGGATACAATCCGAGTAGTCCTTGTCGTTTCCATGTAGAACTCTAGTTGTCTTTCCTTATCCGGAACTTCCTCCTATATCTGTAGGTTGTTTCCGTATAGGACATGGTATGTGGTGGGTCCTGCCGAGATTTAGTCAACTACTATTAGGTATGTGGTATCCATAACTATGACAATAGTAGTCGACTAAATCTCGGCAGGACCCACCACATACCATGTCTTATACGGAAACAACCTTCGAATATAGGAGGAGTTCCGCATAAGGGAGGATGAATAGAATTCTACATGGAAACGACAAGAACTACTCGGATTGTATCCATATTGGTTTTCCTAGTTCTACTTGAACAAGGGAACACCTATGGGTATAAATACAAGACCCCCTAGCTAGGAGGAGAGGGGACACGGAACAATAGATCAAGACATAAGATCAACATACAAGACAACATGCGCCAAGACAAGACGTCGGATATCGACTTCAGAGATAAGCATGGCTAGTTCCCTACGGTGTCTAAGGATACTGTCAGGAGAGACACAGCGTTGTCTTTGATCTCGCCGGATACGATTCGAGGAGGAAGGCTACCCTGTCATCGACTACGTGTTGGTTATCTATGCCGCCAAGTCGACAACAGTTAGATAGGCTACCCCAAATATTGTATTGGTGTGATCATGGTGAATAAAAGCAACGACCGGCTTCGGCCAACATGAGTAGGGTTATTACCTGACAATTTAGGGGCTCGAACCTGTATAAAAATCCTCGTCCCCATCTCTTTTACCTCAATCTCGCATATATCCTAGTACCAACGATCCACATACTATGCAAATACTGGAATCGCGACATCAAACATCGACAGCATGCCCACGTGGCAATTTTCGATGGGCCAAGGACTATATATGTCCACGTGATAAAGTTTAAGGGCTTGCTTGGACAATTTGAAAGGTCAGGGACAAAAATGATCTCAGAGCGAAACTTCAGGGACCATAGTGATTATTCTCCCATCTAAATACATTTAAACTTCAGAAATTGTCACATCCTGAATTTCGTTTCAGGATTTATAAAGTATTTAATAAATTATTATTAGAATTTATATTAAATGTTCATTAATTTACAAGTGAAGTTAAATGTGGGAAATAAAATTTCCTAAATATAAAGCATGGATGGATTTAATTTTTATTAAATTCTTCATGGTTAATTATACTCTCTGGAATTTTCTCGGATTTTTCGGACCTCAATTCCTAATTTTAATCATACAAAGAACATTTCAGTAATTACCCACATATTAAATTAATCATTAAATGGTCTAATTATAATTTTTTAAGTACTTTGAGTGTCTAAGTATTTTCAGGATTTTTCTTGAAATTATTTGAGCATTGGAAGTATTTTTAACAATTCAAATATCATTTAAGTGATTATTTTAATTGGAAAAGTAATAAAATTCTCCTCCCTTGTCTTAGGCTGAATCGGCCCATTCCTTTCCTTCCTCTCTCTTCCGCCGGCCCAACCCGAGCCTTCATCCTCTCTTCTTCTCTCAGCCAAAGTCCGGTTTTGCTCCGTCTTCTAATCAGGCTGAGAAAAGAAAAGCCCGGCAAGAAGTCTAATTTACCTCCCTGTCGCTACAGTGCGTCTTCAAGCTCCAGCCGCCAGCCGAGCTGAGTCGGCTGCCATGCCGAGCTGCCTTGCCGCGCCGAATCCGCTCCAATCTCTCCCCTTTTCTTCCATTTTTTCGAGGGGTTTTTATCCTCTCATCTTCCTCTATCCTTACCCCCAAAAATCGGAGCAAATCGTTGAGTATTTTATCCGAATCGAACTCGTTTTGAGTTTATCTCCAAAACCGAGTTTTTGATTTCCCGGAGCGATTTCTTGCGGGAGGAGTCCGATCTATTCAATCCAAGGCTATAAATAGGACCCCCTAGTCCTCCTCTTTCGTTTGCCCCCTCTCCCGTGATCTCCCGTGCCTCGTAGCGCCGCCGCCACGTGCTCCACCCCGCCATCGTCGCCGGCCGAGCTCCATCCGCGTCGCGCCGCCGCCTCCGTCGTCTCCGCCGGTCGCCGTCACCACCGTTAGGTGCACGGGAGGGTGGAGAAGCCCGGCCGCCTGACCCCCGAAGCCGCCGACCACCGCAGCTTTGGCGCCACCGCCGACCGAAGCCGCCGCCGCCGTCCACCTCGCCGCCGGCCGTCGTTCGTCGTCGTTTGTCGTATCGGTGAGCACCATTGAGTTCGCAATGTTGTCCTCTACGCGTAGGTGTCCTCCAAAGTCGCAGCCGACCATCCAATCTCCGGCGAGGTCGCCATCTTGGTCCGGCCATTGATGAGGTCATCATGATGTCATCATCGTTTTTCTTTTTCCTGTTTTTCTAATAGATTAAATCTTCGGAAATTCATAACTAAATCATCGTAACTCGGTTTTGAGTGGTTCAAGTTGCTAAATTCATCTAAAATCATGATCTACATGTTTGTTTACTTTATATGTACTGTTTATGCTTGTTTTTTTACTGTTTATTTGGTTTTTATTAGTCTTTTTCTTCGTTTTGCGTGTTAGCTTGTCGTTTCCGTCGTTGCGAAGGTTCGTGAGTGCGTCGGGAGTGTTCAGAAGATTAATTGAAGACCGATTATTGCAAGGCAAGTCACACAGATCCTAAACACAATCCTTTGAGCATATTGATCCTATATTTAAATTCTCTATTTATTTCAACTGTGTATTTATTTTCGAATGTCACCGGGTGGTGTGAACCTATTCCTTTGTTATGGCCAATCTGCATTGAATGCCCTATTCCTTGATACCTTGGGTAATAAATTGATTAGCTTGAACCATATGTATTGGTTTGGTTCAGCTAAATGTTATATATATAATTGCTTAGCCATGCTTAGAAACATTAGCTCACTAATGGGATGAATCATATATACTACATTATTATTTATGGTTATATTTAATGGTAGCTCACGATGGTTAATCGTGTTATGATAATTAATTGGTAATTAAAATATGATTAATGGTGGGTTGTGAGCACATGGTTTTGAAGGTCGTGCTCATGGCAATTAAGGACCGGTTCGCGAGCTACTGTTATGAAACATTAACCGTGCCAACCACAAGCCAGCGTGGGCAACGGCTTTACCTTTTGTATAGCATGGTTCATTGCGGAGCACCAGACTGAGAAGTGGCGGAGATAAGCCCACGGGGGTCGCTGGGGAGTCCATGCCTTGTTTTATAAGGGGGTGATTATGATCCAGGAATGGTGCACTGTGGTGAGTTGTGTTGTGCAGAGGGTATTGTCATAGCCTCTATTCGGGTACTTTCCAGTATCGCGACGCATGGTAGACATGATGTTGAGGCTGTGTCTTGTGGGTACAGTGGTACACCTCTGGCCAGAGTAAAACTATTCGAATAGCCGTGCCCGCGGTTATGGGCGAGTTGAGCAATGTTTTTCGTGATTAGTCTCACGCCTCTCACAATAATTATTGATGCTATAACTGGTAATAATTTGTTTAGCTCCTGGTTTGGAGTTAGATCTGTACAGCCGAGTATGGTTGTTCAGGATGGTTGGGCCTGTGCAGCATGGGTGTGCTGTTCAGTGTTGATTAAAATTTCTGATTAATTACTCTATTGTTTTACTACTCTTAACTCTTTGCTAAATGCTGCTTTCGCAAATGAGACTATATTATGCCATCCTTTGGTATCCTTGTGCACTTGCATATTTGCTGTGTGGCTTGTTGAGTATGTCATATGCTCATTCTTGCAATAATCAATCAACCTCAGTTGAAGAAAAAGAATCCAGAAGGAGAAGACGTTTGGCTTATACCCCAGTTGAGTTGCTTGTGGGAGTGGAGCTGAAGCCATCGCTAGACCGTTAATTCCGCTGCTGTTTTTCTTTTCTTTTGTAAGTATGTAACGTTATTATTATGATGGATTTGTATATTAAATTGTCAGTTTGTGTACCTCGGCTGATTCCTGGACGAGGATTTTATGCACAAATTAGTTCGGAAATTATTAGTGAATTTTCGGGCGTGACAGAAATCCATATCTTGCCCCGATCGACTCCATTCAACTTTCAGAATTCTTCCAAAATTGAGATCTATCCAATGGCACCACTGGTTTGTGATGTTTAGTACTTTCCTTGTAGGGTTTCGTGTGGTCTTCTCTTATTGGTCACGTAGCGGATATTCCTCGGACGCGAATTTCTCAAAGATATAGTATTCGAAAAGCGAGGCAAGTCACTTCCTTGAGCATGTTGAACCCGCTTTATAAATGTTTTGTTTATAAATAAAATGGCATGCTAATTATAAAATGCGTACCTAAACTTGACTGCAACCCTCCTTGATATTGTTACCTTTATTTATATATATCTTTGTTGCCTGAGTCTATTATTTATGTGTGGTCAATTATTGACATTACTTAGCATTGCTTGTATAGACAATTATACACTCCATGCTTATTATATGGATGTGATCACTCGATGTGAGTGTATGTGTGAAGACGGGTGGAGACATGAGCGCCACCTGTAACACAAAACCTTTGTGAAAACCAAAAACTTAATAAAACAAAATGATTTCGATTGGGCGGCATGAATAGAATATGGTTGATTCTGGAAACGACAAGTCGCCGACCCCGGTCAATTAAGGACCAAGTCAAGAAGCTATGCAGGAAACGAAACGAGTACGGCCGCATTTCTCCAATGGCTATAGACCCGGCGGACTAAGAAATCCTTGTGGGGCGGCACCCCAGTCGTGGTGGTTCTGTAGTGGTGACGATTGTGATGGAAGTGTGGATCGATTGGATCGATCGTTTGAATGCCGAGGCAAAAACCTAAAATGCACATAAGTACATTGTTATATATATTGTATACCCCCTTTATTATCTCGGGAGCGCCAGGACTCCCCTCACTGTCGGCTCGAGGTGTTGTGTTGTGACGGGAGTGCAATGGGGATCTATAGTCCTTGGAGCGGGTGCCGCAATGCAAGGATGTTTGAAAAACCGGGTCGTGACAAGTCTCATGTGTTGGGACTAGGCTCATGTGTTGGGCAAGTCGTGTAGTGCGGGATTAAAAGCATACATCCAATGTAGTGTGAGTAAAACAAATCTATTCGAATAGTCGTGCTCGCGGTTAATGAGCGTCGGAACTTGTACTACTCTTGACTAGCCTGATAGATTTTAATCTTGCTTAGATTAGGAAAAGAGTTGTGACCTTGCCCAATGAGTGGGAAGGTCGTAGTGATGGAAAATGTGGGAAAATTGGTTACGAGGGTAAACCGGACCAAGCTAAGCTTGGGGACGGTGGATGAACCCTCGCAGATTAACGACAACTTCAACAATAATGTTGTTTTCAGTTAAAACTGCTAAGTCATAGGTTTGTGAAATGATTTGTGAAATCTAGCTTTATGCAAAAGAACCAAGCCATCCTTGAATCCCTGTGAGCACTATATGCATTCTGTATTGGTGGATTGCTGAGTACAGTTGGTACTCACCCATGCTGAATTAAATATTTTAGAAGGAGAAGTCGGAGCCGACTTGTACGTGTGCCATGCTGATGAAGAGATGTCGAAGACGGTGGTGTAGGGACCTAGGTTCACCTGTCGCTGCCTATGGAATAAGATGGATCGTCGTTGCTTCGCTTCCGCTACCGTATCTACTTCTTTAGATATTTGGTCTTGTAGATGACCATACTTGGTCTATTTGGGTGCCACTCGGGCAACCTTTGTATTATTAATGTATTGTAAAGCCTGTATAGCGATATCAGCTTTGTGATATACAACATTGCCATGTGTATACCATCTACTGATTCAGAGAATGGTATTGTAATCACATGGGGTTTTCGGTGTACAAAATCGGGGGCCGACACATTAACATCGCTTTGCCCTCGCAAATAACACCGGCCCACCACCCGCTGCTGACCCTAGGCTCCGGCTGCGGTATCGCCATCTCGCCGCACCCTTGTCCACCACCCATCGCTGATCAGTCACCTACTAGTCAAACCGTCTAAGCCCGATCCTCCACTTCCCCCTCCGAGCGCCATCCTTCCCCTACTTGATGAACCCTGAGTTCCACTCGAAACTCAAGGCTGTTGTTGGCCCGATCTTTTGGTGAGTTGAGATAACTATGATTTGGGAGAAACGTTGACGACCCGACTATAACCGTACAAGACGTTGCGTTGCGCCTTAGCGATCGATACACCTCTCCGTGGGTTGTTGATCTTGCCGGTGCAAATCAACCTTATTCCTGCAAGCAAATCGAAGAAACAAGCAAGAACAAGATAAAAGCAATCTGAATTGCAAATAAGAATGAATACACACGATAAGTTGGGGTTTCGAAGAACAAGCAGACGGGTGGTAGCCGACACGCGCGCTGCAAGCAAGTAGCAATGGCTAAACTTTTATCTAAACAAAACCCAAAAAACCCTAAAGGGGTACCTAGCTATTTAAGGATGTGGGAGAACGACCAAGAGGGTCCTAGGGTCGTGCTCCACCAGCTTGGGGCGCACTCCACATGGGCCCCACTTGGGCCGGGGTCCCAAACGAAGTTACAAGCCCAAAGGCCCATGACAGGTGACGCAACACCTTGTTGCTTCAATTGCGGCTCAATAAGATGGAATTTCGGAATGAGGCTGGATCCGTTGGAAAGAGGACTCCGAGAGCTTTCCATCAAGTACTCACGGGCCGAAAACGGAGGTCGTATGCAGATTTGGCGGCCGTTAGAAGTCAGCAGTGTAGTAGGTGGCCGAATCGGATTCCAGCACTTAGAGGACTTGAACTTGATATCTTGTTGTTCATCCATGATGTGAGCAACAGATGTATCCGTAGTAGCCATGGTCACATCACTACTCCTACCCCCGAAGCTCTATCCCTATCTTTAACACTAAGGCCATCATCAATGCGGTGCTTCATGCCGTCCCCCTTTTCGTGGGGAGCTGCAGCCAGGCGACGCGTTGGGAGGCTTCGGGCGCTCGTGGACACGGTTCCTCACCTGCGATTTCCCCTTCTACCCTCGACCTCGTCGCTGGGAGGAGGCCGACGGCGGTGAGGAGGAACCCGAGGCGGTGGCAAGAGAGAGAGGCGCCGGTGAGAGAGAGAGGCGACGGTGACGACGACGACAGATCCACGGCGATGACGACCGGATCTGCTACGGCGACAACTGGATCCGCGACGGCGACGACGGATCCGCGGCGGCGCCGACCGGATCCGGCGGAGCAGCGACCGTCGCCACCGCTTGAGGCGCCCGTGCTCGCCACCGAGTACCACGAGGACGACGTCGTGGTGGTGGTCGCCGCCGTCGTGACCTCCTCCGTCTTGGCCTCCTCAAAGCGGCGGCGAGAGAGAGGAGAAAGCGGCGGCGGTGAGAGAGAGGAGAAGGCAGTGGCGGCAGCTGGGGAGGGCGAGGAGAGAGGTAGCGCCGGCGCTCGCGGGAGAGAGAGGGAGGATGGCGACGACAACGGCGCCGATTGCCCGAATGCTCCCAACGACGGCGGTGTGAGCGAAGAAAAAAAGAAGAGGGGAAAGAGGCGGAGAAAAAGGAGGAGAGAGAGGGGGAGAAGAGAGGGGTAGTATAGGAAAACATCCAGGATAGGGTTTTTTTTTTGTTGGGACACCCATTGTGGGTTTGAGTATTTTCATCCAGTTGCCTCAGATTTTGAGGAGTCTATCCAGGGATGTCCACCATTACGAGCTGGGTTCTCCTATAAGTGTAGTTAGTGAGGACACTCTAAAAGTGTCTCTCACAATCTGGATGCCCTAAGCCTACCCCTAAACCAAACCCGATTTACGTTCACGAGATGAAAATCTTGGGCACGGTCGCGGACTAGCCTTCCCCTTAGCTT
This sequence comes from Oryza glaberrima, assembly GCF_000147395.1. NCBI lineage: Eukaryota > Viridiplantae > Streptophyta > Magnoliopsida > Poales > Poaceae > Oryza > Oryza glaberrima. Next base: position 12,156,573 of record NC_068327.1, on the reverse strand, counting down.
TTGCCCTACACGTCTCCGACCAAAAAATCCATCTGAGTTTCAGACCCGTCCCCGTCGCCTACGTCATTGTCGGTAACTCCCGGCAGCCGGCACCCAGTCGCCGGGCACCGCCACACATCGGCTCTGGATTCTCTACGACCAGACACAAGCCCGCGCTCGCACTCGCTCGCCGCTCGGTATGTTCAAAACTAGTAGTACTACTAGTAACTGCAGGCACCAGCCGCAGAAGATCTGCAATGGGGGCCATAGCCACAAGACTACGTATCCGGACCCACCGGTTCGCGTAAGCAACAGGCCCCACATGCCAGTTGCACTGCGGGCTCTTTGGACAATATCCACTCGCTGAAAAAATTAAGGTGCGGACAGGGTGATGCGAGCACCAAGAGAAAATGTTTCGGTCACTGACAGGCGGGGCAGAAATAGCTGCTGCGGTGTGGGGGCCCGCATGGCAGCGAGCGTGGTGGAAAATTAGCGGAGACGGCTTCGTCGACGAGCGCGATCTCCTCGCGCGATAAGGACACGCACAGCGGCACGGCCCACGCAGGGAGAGAGGCGAGAGCAGCGCGACGCGAGGCCAATTTCTTCCTTCCCCTTTCCTTTTCGCTCGCGGCGCGAGGCGATCGGATGGCCTCGTCGTCGTCGTCGTCGTCGTCCGCCGGCCGCCGCCTCGCCGGAAACCTAAGCCTGAGGCCTGGCGTGGCGTCGATTATCCCTGGGCTGCCGGACGACGTGGCCGCCGTCATCCTCTGCCTGCTCACGTTCCCCGACCAGTCCCGACTCCGGGCCACCTCCCGCGCGTGGCGGCTCCTCCTCTCGGCGGCCACGCTCCTCCCGCTCCGCCGCAGCCTGCGGCTTCCGCGGCGCCACCTCCTGTGCCTCTTCCCCACCGACCCCTCCCTCGCCTCCCCGATCCTGCTCGACCCCGCCGCCCCCACCGCCTGGTGGTCCCTCCCGCCGATCCCGTGCTCGCCGCAGCACTACGGCCTCGCCAACTTTGCCGCGGTCGCGGTCGGCGGCCAAATCTACGTCCTCGGCGGCTCCCGCTTCGACGCCCGTAGCTATCCCCTCGACAACCCCTCCCCCTCCGCCGCCGCCTACCGGCTCGACCTCGCCCTCTCCCGCCACCGCTGGGAGCGCCTCCCCGACATGCGCGTCCCGCGAGGGAGCTTCGCCTGCGCCCCCGCGCCCAGCGGCGGAGTCATCGTGGCCGGAGGTGGCTCCAGGCACCCGACGTTCCCCTCCTACGGCAGCCGCACCAGCGGCGTCGAGTTGTACGACGCCGCAGCGCGCGCGTGGCGCGTCACCGCGGCGATGCCCAGGGACCGGGCCGGGTGCGTGGGGTTCGTCGCGCACGGGGCGGGGGATGGGAGGGAGGATGAGTTCTGGGTGATGGGCGGGTACCACGGCTACACCACGGTGGGGGGAGTGGTGCCTAGTGACGTATACTGCCGGGACGCGGTGGCGCTCGGGCTGTGGAGCGGCAAGTGGAGGGAGATTGGGGACATGTGGGAGGAATGGGAGAGAGAGCGCCTTGGGCCGGTGGCTGTCATTTCTGCTGAAGATGGAAGGGTCACAGAGGTGTTCATGCTCGATGGTCATGATATCTTCAGGTCAGGGATTTTGTTCTTTTGTCTGCACAATTGTTTTTGCATATATGTTTCTATTTGTGTCTGCGAGTAGTTCAATTTCAATTTCGTGTAATTCTTTATTCATGTGTGTTTGCTTGCTTGGAACGATTGGTAGTTAATACAGTTCCCTTTTCTACTTGTAGTTGCATAACATGTTTAGTACTTTTGTTGCTTCAATTTCATAATTTAATTTAGCTCAATTATTCACTATATGATGAGTTTGGAGTCGGGCAAGGGTGTTTATTTGTTAATCTTTCTTTTCTGCTTGGTGTCTTGGTTCTGTAATTAGTTGATTTTGTTAAGATGTACAAACGGATGGAATGAGAATAATGGGAAACAACACTTTTTGTTTGTTCCATTTTATTGTTTAGGTGCCAACTATTAAGATGCAGTACTCAGCTGAGTCTCTGACGAATTTGATGTCATTGCTGCCATACATTTGATAGACTAATAATGCAGATACCATGTTTTTAGAATCTGGAAATTAATTTTAAGATTGAAGAGCCTAGATATCTTTTGCTTCTCTTCCAGTTTCGTTTACAGAGACGTCTCCTTGCCATTCATGCATATTACTTTCTTGTGTTACATTACGGAGCAGATCTCATGGAAAAGCATTGCTTAACATTTTTATTTTCCTCACCCATCTCTTCAACCAAAATAAAAACTCACAGCACTAACTAAAAGATAATGTCCCCACCCTTTGGTCACTTGATTTTAAGCAAGCATGAGTGATGCGCTGACGTGATGTACTGAGAACGAACCAAATATAGGTCTTGCTATGTGGTCTATTTGTCTTCATCCTATGGTTGTCAATAAAGATGTTTGTGTGTACAAAATTTCAGAAAAAATAACATTTGTTTTCAAGAGGCAGAGATAAAACACTCAACTTTTGAAGTCCAGAGGTTGTAAATACAAATGATGAAGTTGAAGCTGTCTTATTTCAGAGGTTTTAAATGTAAAGTACGTTTTGATTGGTTTGTTAGTCAATGGTTGGTTTTGTGGACCTTATCTCAGTAGCTGCTTGTTGCTTTCATGTTAAGAAAAGGGTTTTCATATGCATGGTCAATATCATGATTGGAGATGAAATTTCGGTAAACATTTGTATGCCTGCAACCATGTACAAGATTCACGTGTTCCATGCAATCATAGACTTGTTATTATGGATATATTTTGGAATGTAATGGATACATAATATCGAGAAAGTGTTAGCATTAAATTATTATCAACATAAGGGTGCAAGTGGTCATGTACTAGTGATGTCATTGGTTAAATATGGACAGGCAATTGCGTGTTTAACTGAGGGCATTTAATTTTGACATGCTAGATAAACATCACACCAGTTCACATGATTACAGTTACCACTTGTTAGTTTGTGAAATTTGCTGAATGAAATGACGTTGTACACTAATCAGGCTTCACTTAACATGTTCTTTAAATAAATAGGTGTGCCTACTTATATCATTAGAAACCAAAAAAAGTCATTGTATCAACTGCCAAAAATTTCAGTTAGCTTGGGTAGTGTTCACAGTACCACTTAACTAGTGGGTAAAACATTTGTAAAGACTGACATAGTATCTTCTGCTGGACATCAAGGCCCCAACTAGAGAAGATCCATCTGGTCATTAATAACAAACTTTGCTTTATGATTAACAAACTTACATTCGGAGGGAATACTGTAGCAAACCCTTTCCACATAGGTACATAGGATTAAGCTAGCAGTTAGCGTGTTACAAGTTCCATTTTGAGACTAGTCACCACTTCCTAGTTTTGGTATTAAAATTTACATCAGATGCAATTGAGCAATTTCATAGCATTAGTTGGAAACAAATATCACTCCTGTGTTGTGCTTTCTAAATCATACCTGAATGCTGTCATTTTGTAGCCACCATAATTAGCTAGAACGATCGGGGGAGCTTGGTAGATATGTTTAGATATTATGAAAACTATCTGTTCTTAACTTCTTACTATATTTTTTAATACATGTTTTTTTTGTTGCCAAAGTTAAGTGAAAAACCAACAGTTTTTTGTTGCCACAATGAGCTAAATGAACTACATAGAGATGTATCTGTGTACTGCAAGAGGTATCAGTGCGGATTTCTTTGCATTAATTTTTATTGAAAATTGACTAGTATTTCCGACATTCACTAGGAGCGGTGATGTGCACCCAAGCAATCCTAGGATTCGGACCCAGCCACCCAAGTGGATGGGGTTATTAAATAGCTTCACCACCAGGCCATTGGGGTTGATTTCTTTGCATTAGTTTATGTCAAAGTAAATATATCTCAGAGAACTGTATGCTGTGACATTGCCAATGGGGAGTGGCATTGATATGTATCCTTGAGGAAAAGAGGAAGAGAATTTAGATAAATTCATAAATATCAAATACTGACTGCTTTCTGAATACATGCTTAGTTATTCTGTATGCAAGTTTCCATCACGAGTACAGCTAGTCAAAGCCTCATCGAAGCTTGTACTGCATGTGTTATCAACTCTATTATACCTATGTTGAGATTAAACTGTCTTTTATGTTTGCATGAGAGATTCTGTTAGGAGTCCATGGAACTGATCTTCATGCTGACTTGTATAATTAACTACAAGCTGCGTTGCACCTAACACTTTGTTTGCTAGTTGTTAAGTGCTGGATGTTTTCTAACAGTTGAGGTACTCTCCTCAAGGACCACGGAAAAGCTCAAGTTATAACTGAAATATGTCTATCCATTATGTTCTGATTTTTGAACAAACTGGTAGCTATTGATGAGAAACTTGTAATTATGAACTTTACTGTTTCGTAGAGCGCATGGTAGCTCTTTTGCAATTCTGATCACAAATCATACTTGATACTTATACTATGATTGCTATGTTATCTGGAATCTATAACCATTTTCTTCTGGCTTGGTTACTAAAAATTTTGCGCATATAACCACTCTAATAGTCATGTCTTGGTGCAGGTATAACTTCTCTTCGAACAGTTGGTCAAAGGAAGCTACATTGAGGAGAAAGATCCCAAATACTCAATCATGTGGTTTCATAGCAATGAATGGCGAACTTTATGTTCTTACATCTGCAAAACTCCCTGTCGAAACCTCAAGTCCATGGAAGCAGTCGAAGAAGAGGTTGGCGCTGGAGTTTCAAGTTTACAACCCTGCAGCAAAGATGTGGAGGGTGCTCACCACACATCCCCCTGTTAACGTACCAATTGATTTCAGGACTGCAGCTCTCTGTACGGTTGAGCTGTAGGTTTCATGATGATCACCATTCACTGTACAGATTAAGGTAGTTGATCAGACATTTGATTGCAAATTTAGATGTAAATGAGAACACCATCCAATGATGTCAGCAAATAGGCGAAGATTGTTGCGCTCGTGAGTGCTTTGCATTGGTAGCTTGTGTGTATATGTACAGGATGGGACATTGCACATTATCTAATAAAAAGGACGGTACATTGCAAAAGAGGCATATCTATCTGGGAAGCTTTATGCCGTTATCACTTCTTTACTGAATCATCGTCTAGCACCCGCTGCATCATTCTGATTGTGCAGCTTGCCTGATTGTCTGATAAGTTTCGTATGATATTTTTGTAACGCTTGAGTTTTTTTTGCAGTACCTAGTGTTTGTTTTAGTAGCTTTTAGAATGTGTGTGTATGCATTTATAATAAGAAGCACACCAAAGAACACTGAAAAGTAAAAGGTGAAGTCTAAGAATTTTCAGGTAGAGGTCCAACAATCCTACAAATTTAGGCCAATTTGCTTGAGTGAGGCACCTATAGAAAATTTGCAAGGCACATGGTCAAGAAAGATTTCGATGAGGCCAATTTTGGTCACCTCCTGCCCAATTTTGGCCCACACGCCAGCATCCCTGGGCAGGCCAGCCCAAATCCATTTCCAGATTTCCACCACTTCAGTGGTTCAGCCACTTATGCCCAGGCGGCCAGGCCCCAGTTGCCAGGGATCATCATCTCATCTCATCCACAGACTTCAAAAGTTTTAAAACTTCGGCCATCAGTATTTTATTTTCAGAATGCTTAGTTTAAAAGGAAGAAAAATAGTACCGCTTCTATATTGTAAAATATAATGTTGTTGATTTATTTAATATCTGTTGTGCAAGTTTGATCACTAATTTTCTAATAATATATCTAACAAAATTATAATATTGTAAAAGTAGAAGTCATAATGAAAAATCTAACCATGACATTTTATGTTTTTGAACTATTTTTTTTAATTACACAAATGATGTATACAGATACTTGTACAGATGCATACCACACTGAAGCACATTTATAAATATGACACTAGCGCTCAAAGAGATGAAAACTACAATAAATTTCTAGTCTCACTAAACTCGTTTAAAAGCACATTCGCGTGTGAGCTATTGATGGTCCAATCTTGAATTTTTGATCAAATCAACTCAATTGTGGCATATATTAAAATACAAAGGGAATATATGTAGATTTGCTTAAAAAAATACTCTCATAACATCATAAACTTGTTAGATTTTATAGATTTATTCTAATATATTACTCCGTCTAAAAAAAAAGCAAATCCTTGCAACGAAACTGGACATGCATATGTCCAGTTTCATAGCTAGGATTGGATTTTTTTTGGGACGGAGGGGGTATAATGGATGATCAGAGTAGGAAAGAAAATGATCAATTAATCTGGTCCTAAACGTAATATATTTATCATGCATTATACTGGAGGGAGTATATTTGAGAAATATTTGAATAATATCGTATACTCCCTCCGTCCCAAAAAAAAGACAAACCCTGGGTTTGATTCTGGACATGATGATAAGGTTTGATATTATATCTACTTTATATTCCCTTACAAAGAGCACAATAACTCTGCTATCCTTGTGAACGTACGTGCTTCCTCCGTTACATAATACTGTATATAACTAGCTGGGTGGCCCGTGCAATTGCGCGGCTAGAGCTTAAACAAAATCATATATTTTTTAGTATGATTTTACTTAAAAATTTATTAAATACCTATCTCGTTGTCTTAAGACTTTGAATGACCAAACCTTATCATCCCCATGTTTCTAATTATATAGTTTTTAAAAGTCACACCAATTTCTACCCCTTACTTCTGCCATCTCCTTCTTTATTTGCTTGCTAGATCTACCACTTTCTATTCATTCTCCTTGTAGCCTTTAAAAATTGCATCTTATAGTTTTTAGAGTCTATTGTCTTGTTATGTTTCTTTTTATAATTTGTAGAAGTCACATCAAACGCTGCCATTATACTATTCTACGGTTCGTCCAATGTCTTTTTTCTCTTTATTGTCATTGGAATTTTAAAATTTGAATATAATAATCATTCGGGTTCATTTTTTACTTTTTAGAAGTCCCGCCAAACCGTTAACGGCTGAACTCCTCTATGGCTTATCTGCTGCCTCCCTTCTTTATTGTCATTGAGATTTTAAAATCGAACATGATTATCATTGGGTTTTTTTTACTTTTAGAAGTTCCGAACCTTTAAAAGTTGGGCCTTGTAGTTTTTAGAGTTTATTGTCTTGTTGGGTTTCATTTTTCATAATTTTTAGAAGTCCCATTAAACGATGCCACTATACTCCTCTACGGCCCACCCGCCGCCTACTCTTTATTATCATTGGGATTCTCAAAATCGAACATAACTACCGTTGGAATTCGTTTTTATTTTCTAGAAGTCCTACCAACCATCGGTGGCTCTGCAACTATACTCCTATACACCCAGCCCGCTGCTTCTCCTTTTTATTGTCATTGAGATTTTAAAAATCGAATATGATTATCAATGTGGTTTTTTTTTTACTTTCTAGAAGTCCTAGCAACCGCCTTGTCCGTTTGCTTCATGACCTATATGTTGTCCCTCCTTTTAATCATCAGTAGGATTCTATTTGGTGTTTTATTAACAGTTATATGTCGTATCAACAGCCACTACTCTACTCCTTTATAGGCATGTTACTTAATTTATCTTGTCATGTGTTTTAGGTGGTATTTCTTTCAACAGTCCTTATTTTCTATCACCAATTAGTTATCAATAAATTGTATTCCTAATGGAAATCTTTTTTTTCCTTTTCTAATTTCAGAATTTATTTGTTTTTTTTCAAATTTTAACTAATATTGTATAGTGTTCTTTTAATATTTTTATTTTTCAATTCCAGTTGTTTCAAAATTGTATTCCTACTCAACTCTCTTTTACTTTTTTTAATTTTTTATATTATTTTATTTTTTATTCTGAATTTTAATTAATCTCGTATCGGGTTCTTATATGGATTCTTCTTTCAATATTGCTTATTTTTAATTTTGAATTTCTATTAATTTTAAATTGTATTCCTACTTTAACTCTTATTTTCTTTTTGCTAATTTTAGATTTTATTTTTATTTTTCTTCCGAATATTAACTAATATCGTATTGGGTTTTTATATTGACTCTTCTCTCAATATTCATTATTTTTAATTCCGAATTTCAGCTATTTTTGATCTTGTATTTCTACTTGGACTCTCCTTTTCTTTTTCTCTGATTAATGTGGGAATTTCTCTGATTAAAAATCGAACATAACTATCGTTGGAATTTATTTTTTATTTTCTAGAAGTCCCGCCAACCATCGGTGGCTCTGCAACTATACTCCTATACACCCAGCTCGCTGCTTCTCCTTTTTATTGTCATTGAGATTTTAAAAATCGAATATGATTATCAATGTGGTTTATTTTTTTACTTTCTAGAAGTCCTGGCAACCGTCTTGTCTGTTTGCTTCACGACCTACCTATTGTCCCTCCTTTTAATCGTCATTAGGATTCTATTTGGTGTTTTATTAATAGTTATATGTCGTATCAACCGCCACCACTCTACTCCTTTATAGGCATGTTACTTAATTTATCTTATCATATGTTTTAGGTGGTCTTTTCTTTCAATAGTCCTTATTTTCTATCACCAATTAGTTATCAATAAATTGTATTCCTAATAGAAATCTTTTTTTTCTTTTTCTAATTTCAGAATTTATTTTTTTTCAAATTTTAACTAATACCGTATAGTGTTCTTTTAATATTTTTATTTTTCAATTCCAGTTGTTTCAAAATTGTATTCCTACTCAACTCTCTTTTACTTTTTTAAATTTTTTATATTATTTTATTTCTATTTTTTGAATTTTAATTAATCTCGTATCGAGTTCTTATATGGATTCTTCTTTCAATATTGCTTATTTTTAATTTCGAATTTCTGTTAATTTTAAATTGTATTCCTACTTGAACTCTTATTTTCTTTTTGCTAATTTAAGATTTTATTTTTATTTTTCTTCCGAATATTAACTAATATCGTATTGGGTTCTTATATTGACTATTCTCTCAATATTCCTTATTTTTAATTTCGAATTTTAGCTATTTTTGAATTGTATTTCTACTTGGACTCTCCTTTTCTTTTTCTCTGATTAATGTGGGAATTTCTAGCACCCACAGTGAACATGGTGCCTTCTTTCAAAGCTGTTTTAATAATATAATAAATCACTTCTAACATTTGAAATTTGTATCAAAATATAAGTATTTTTATAGTGTTCATTAGTACAGGAATGATGTTACTGGATGGGACTCATTTTAGATTGCAAACGAACCATAAGTGGTCGCGTCTATAAAAATCGAGCTCCATTTTCACGTGCGGCTCTTTAAAATGACCACACTGAAAAATCAATTTTCGCATGCGGGCCACTTTAACAGGTCCGGACTTGTTAAGAGACCCGCACACGAAAATACCCACCCATATTTTTAATGCCGCCATCTCCGCCCATCGCACACTCCCATCTCTTCCCACCTCCCTCCTCTTTCCTCGACTCCTCTCTCTCCTCCATCTCCTCCCACCTCGACTCCTCCCTTGACTCCCATCTCCTTCCTCCTCCCTTGACTCCTCTCTCTCCTCCTCCCCCTCCTCCCATCTCCCAATCCCAACAACAACGGCGGCCTCAGCTATGGCTGTGGCATCGGTTAGAGCGAAGAAGGCGGCGGCATCGGTTAGAGCGGCGGAGGCGGTGGCATTGGCGCGCTAGGGTGGTAACTGCGGAGCGGATCCATCGCCAGCCACCGCGGGGAGGCCGAATCCATCGCCTGCCACCGCGGGAAGGCCGGATCCGTCGCAGGCCACCGCGGGGAGGCCAGATTCGTCGCTGGCGACCGCGGGGATGACGGCGGCGGGCCTGGGCAAGGCGTCGGCGACGACAATGGTGGTGACGGCTGCGACAGCGGTGGTGGCCGCTAGATTAGGGTTCAATTTTTTTTATTTGTTTGTTTCGATTTTTTATTTTCCCATGCGGGCGGCTTAAGCACCCGCACGCGAAAATCACGATTTTCGTTGACACCTCGTTCCCGATGGGTGGAAGTTCCGCATGCAAAAATCAATTCCGACTGCACGGAAAAATCGTTATTGTACTAGTGGTTTGCGCTTGTGTCATCCATCACATTTAATTTTATTTATATCTTACTCCAAAACGATCCTCTCATTTTCTACTCAAATTTAAGCGCTTCTTTGGAATAGAGTATCCTTAGGAATTTAAAGGATTCAAATCCTAAGGAAATTTTGGTTGTTTGCAACGTAGGAAAATTCCTTTGGATTACAATCCTATAGCCAAATTCCATAGAAAATTTTACACGTAAGCTGCAACCTCATTTTAACTTTTTGTTTAAGAAGTCCAATACTTCCTTCTTCTTTTTTAGGGTGAAGTTCAATACTACTTCTTATCTCTTGGTCTCTCTTTTCTTTCTAAAATCCATCCAAATTCCTTTTTTTCCTGTGAGCTATCCAAACACACAGTCTTGTAAATTTCTGTGTTTTGCAGTCCTGCGGAATTTGCTTACACACGACATTTCATTTCTATATTTTTCATATTCTTGTATTTCTAAATTTTATGTTCCAAATAAGCAGTAATGTATTTGCTATAAATCCCTCAATATGGGGTACATGCCTAGCAAAGATCGAGGGAGGACACGGCGGCAAAATCTTTTGGCGGCAGGCAGGCAGGCAGAGTGACTTTGGAAGGTCGAACGTACGTACAGAGGGTCGTCGTAGATGAGACACGCCTAATCATTCGGCACGGGCCTCGATCAACCCCGTCCCCGTTCAAAGCTCTCACAAGCCAGCTCAGGCTCAGGCTCGTTGGACGCCACCCCATCATGCCCCCTACCACGGGCAGGCCCGAACCCCGACCCATCATCAGCCCGCCCGCCCACGGTCAGCAGATCGAGAGAACAATCCAAGATCCACGGCGAACTGATTCGCTTTTGTTTCGTCCGTCCCAACTCTCTTTCTTCTCTAGGGGCCGGAAAGGAAAGCAGAAAGAGGAGAATAACCGAGGAAAAGCATCCGTCGCAGGAGCACAAAAAGACGGAGACGGAGGAGGAAGGAAGAGCCAGCCGGTCGTAGTAGCATAGCATCATCCCATGGCCTGCCTTCCGGGTTCCGGCCGGTCAGCAGAGCCCATGATGGGGCATCATCCGTGCATGGATTCCAAACTCCCATTATGATCTTGGGGAACCCCAACGTGTACCCGAGTACCACGCTACTACTACACCAGTTCTTTTTTTAATCTCTCCTCCCTCTCTTTTGAACCCTCCTTTTCAAATTTTTAAACGTATACTGCCCGGTAATAGTAGTACTACTCGCCAATCGCCATGCTATCCGGCAGCTAGCGGCCGTAGTGGCAGCATATGCTATAGAGTAAATTGAGAGAGAGCAAGGATCTTGCAGGTACTAGCCCCCGATGCCAAAAGGCAACGAGACGAATCGCAATCGGCCGGCTAGCTATAGCTGCTCCGGCTCTGTTCAGTGTGTGTGTGCGCGGTGCATGGGTGACGACGGGGGGAAGGGAAGAACGCGGCGTGCGCGGTCATAATTGGGCGCATTGTGAGGCTCGTGGCGCCCAAAGAAGATCTGGCGGGCGGCACCCGGAACCGTGCCGGATCGGGCGCCATCATCACCCACCCCCCATCCCCCCTCCCCGCGCGGGCGCACTCGATTACGCAGCCCGCTCGCTGCCCCGCACCCCCCGCTCGCCCTCGCCTCGCCTCGTGCACACGCGCACGCACCCCCACCTGCGACGACCGACGAGGAGAGGAGCCGTATCGGCTCGGTCACTGATCTCCCTCCCTCCCATGCCGTGCCATGCATCCCCCACGACACGACACGACCAGACCATGCATGCATGCATGTGCTTGTGCGGTGCGGTGCGGTGCGCGCGCGCATCATACTAGCGTGCGTGCGTGTCGTGTACTGCGCGCCCCGTCTCGCCTGCGTGCGTTAGTGGCAGCTGGTACCAACAGTAGCCGCATCGCCAGCATACTAATGCGCACGCGCGCGGCTGCGCGCTGGGCCTGGGCTACACACTAGTGCAAGAAGAAGCTGGTATATCGATCGAACGGCATGGGCGCGGGGGGCCGCCAATCAGGGTCGGCTGGGCCTCGCCGTTGCCGCTGTTGCTGTGGCTGCTGCCGGCCGACCGCCACTATACTGCGTTTGGTTTGGGTCTTGGGGTTGCCTCGGCGCGAGGACGGCATGATGGCGGCGATGATGATGGCGTCCATCGGCGATCGAGAGGACGCCGCTCCCGACACCTGCACGCCTCGGGAGCCACTCTGCACCTTGGACCTGGTCTACGGTGGACGCCGCAACCCATACATATTACCGCCACAATCATCATCATGCCCTCCATTACTCCTCCTAGTACTACTTCATTATCTCTCCATACTGATTCATCTGCACACTGGAGTAGTAGCATTTGCAATCCTGCATATTGCACCGCTACACGAACAAAAAGTTTCACTAGCCCCCTCTGCATTGCGGGCCCCACTTCTTAGCACACAATCACACATGGAATTAAATTTTAAAATATACTGTTCATTTTTTCTTTCTCGCAAATATGCAGGATGCAATTTTATTGATACAAATATACCATCAATATTGCAGTGCCACACGACGAATGGGCGAGACTATACTCGATGTCGTGTGGCGCGGTCTCGCATGCCCAATGAGCGAGACCGAATAGTCGCTAATCATTCAATTTCAGAACTGTCATCACACAAGAGCGCTCGGTCTCACCACGTCACTTGTGTGCAAGAATTTAGCGATATCGACAGTATATTGTGCTAAACAAATTACATTCAGGATATTTATGAGAAAAAGAAAAATGAACAATATATTAATATTTCAAATTTAATTCATCGCACGTGACTCTCGGTCGGTGACATATATATAGGCACGCAACTAATAGAAGTTAGTTTTCGTGCTCCATCCATGTGTATGCAGTATGGAGTATGGACTATGGTCTATGAGTATATAAGTATGCATGCATTCATACGCAACGTGTTAGTGCTTAATTGCATGCGGGTGCTAATTAATCTTGTTTGCATAAGGTGACTGTCCTGTCTAGTGTTGCCGCTGATCTTTCCATGGAATCTGCTGCTGCTACTACGAATAGTACTCCATTTTACAAAAGGTGCAGGGGATCGAGGGCGTGCAACTACAAATGTGAGGCCGCACTAGCGTATAATTGTGGATGAATGCATGCGGGCATGTGTTTTGGCCCACCTGCCTGCCCATGTGGGCGCATGGTGTTTCCGCTGTCTTTTCTTAATTGTGGGTGTACTCAAGTTCGGTTGGCCATAACAAAAATATTTGCCAATTGGTGGAGAAACAAAGTTCTACTCCCGCCACCCCAAAATAAATTTACTTTTATTCATTTCACAGATATTAATACAACACTGAAAAAAAATAGAAAATACTATCAAATCTCAAATGGGCATGTTCAGCTGTCCTATAGCGCGGCTGTATAGCCGTGGCAGCTTCAGCTGCCACTATATTTCTTCATTGTATTTTCACTGTAGCTCCTGGTTGTCAACTAGCAGCATCGAACAGATCTAATGTGTGTGGTATGGGTATTCTATTTTTTTTATTGATATGTATGGTACGAGTGAAAAATGAATTTATTTAGAAATGAGGCAGTACTAAACTACGGTTTGCTGTCAAATCTCAAACGTGTGTGGTATAGGTATTTTAGTTTGTTTTTTTTTTTTTGCATTGATACGTGGTGTAAGTGAAAAATCAATTTATTTTGGGAGTGAGTAGTAGAGGTTGTAGTACTAGTACTAAACTACGGTTTGCTGTCAGTTGATCACTGATGCTATACTGCATAATGCATGGTCAATGACTGCCCCGGGCTAATGAACAATCATGGACATGATCAGGTCGCTCAAGAACAATGTGGACAAAGCCACAGGGCCAACGTCAAGTACACCTCCCAGTTTGACAAACAAGTGAGGGTACCATATCGTAGGACTGTAGTAGGCTACTCCTATGGCTAGTAAGTAGGGTGCAGCGGCGCGGCGGGCATGATGCTGCCCCCAGTGGCCGTGACGCCGCAGCCCTCATTTGGCTGTCAGCGTCCTTGGTCCCACCGGTCAGCGTCCCGTAGGGTAGGGTTGGCTCTAGGGGGCGGCTTCTGTTCCGACAAGGTCGGGCCGGTTCGGAGGTCGCGTGGGGCCCACCCTGCTGGGGCAGTGGATTGTGCGCTTTGGCACGCGCGCGCTGGATCCGACGGCTGTCCACCAGAATCCGACACGCCCGGGCCTGCGCCACCGCTGCCCACGAGGACGATCCGACGGCCACGATAGCACGATGCGATGCGGGCTCAGCCTTTTCAGAGAGAGTCTGACCTGTCGCTCGTAGCAGCGGTGCCTGGATTTGGCTCTTCTGCCAGGACGCATCATATCCTGGCGTGCACGTTTGATTGCACCAGACCAGATCATCCATCCATGGCAGAGGACAACTGGAATATTCGTTTAATTTTTACTCATACAATGGCCAGTCTAGATCCTACACCAAAATTTTTCACCCTATCACATCGAACATTTCAACATCTGCATGGAGTAATAAATATAGGTTAAAAGTAACTAATTACACAGATTGCGACTAATTTGCGAGACGAATCTTTTAAGCCTAATTGCTACATGATTTGACAATGTGGTGCTATAGTAAACATTTGCTAATGATTGATTAATTAGGCTTAATAAATTTGTCTCGCGGTTTACTGACGAATTATGTAATTAGTTTTTTTTATTAGTGGCCGAACACACCATGCGACACCCTATATAATACCCGATGTGACACACTAAAACTCTACACCCCTGGATCTAAACACCCCATTAATGTTGTACTTTTTTTATTCCTAATATAAGGCCCCGCTTGGATCCTACTACAAAATTTTTCACCCTGTCACATCGAATGTTTAAACACTTGCATGAAGTATTAAATATAGGCTAAAAAATAACTAATTGCACAGATTGCGACTAACTTGTGAGACAAATCTTTTAAGCCTAATTGCTCCATGAATTGATAATTTGGTGCTACAGTAAACATGTGCTAATGATGGATTAATTAGGCTTAATAAATTCGCCTTGCGGTTTACTGACGGATTCTGTAATTAGTTTTTTTTATTAGTGTCCAAACACCCAATATAATATCCGATGTGACACGCTAAAACTTTATACCCCTGCATCCGATGTGACACGCCAAAACTTTACACCCCTACATCTAAACACCCCCTAAGTGCAACTTGGTGTATTTGTGACATATCCTAAAACTAGTCCTAGAAATATCACATATATACTAGATTACATTTATATTGGGACTGAGGGAGTAACTAAGATCAAACGATTTTGTACCTGGACCGAAGGTAAGCTATTTCGATATTCTGCATCGTTTGCTACTCCCTCCATTTCAAAATGAAGGGCTTGTTTGACTGACGGGTAACGTACTTCACTCATAAAATCAGCAGCGTGTAGCCATAGCCTAGATGTTGAACAGGCATGTAGTTATTATTGTTATGAATTTGGTAGCCAAAAATAGCTATATTTTACTATAGAGAGAGTAATAGTACTCTCTCTGTCTCATAATATAAGGGATTTTGGGTGGATGTGACACATTTTAATATAATAAATCTAGACAGATGTGTTGCATCCACTAAGACGGAGGGAGTATTAAACTCTAAGGGCGTTCACAATGCACACACATGGCGTGTGGCAAAGTCTATCCACCTAAGCACAATGCCTGCGTGGAGGAGAAAAGGAGGTGGGACCCACGTGAAAACCAGGTTCGCGTGGCTTGTTTTGGCTCCGAGAACCTCAGCGAAATTTGTCAGAGAAAAAGCATGCCACACACAGAGCAGGAGAGAGAGAGAGGGAAGAAGCTCGCCGGAGAAGCCACTTCCGCGTCGAAGAAGCTCACCGGAGAGGGAGTTGAGTAGGGGCGCCGACGCCACCGCCGTCGTCCGCAGTACCGCGGCCGTGAGATCCACCGCACTGCTCGACGCCGTTTCCGTCTTCTGACGTGCCACTCGAAGGCCGCTCAACGCCGCCGCCGTCTTCCGCTGCGCCGAGCTCCACCAAAGGCGGTGAGATACGGGGAGAGAGAGGACCGGACGAGAAGCGACAAGGAGGAGGCGAACGGGAAGGCATCTGGCCGCCCCGCCGCCGTCGCCGCCGCTGCTTCGGAAGAGGAGAGGGGGGTTGGATCTCACCGTCCTGCTGCCCTCGCCGCTCGCGCCTCGCGCCGCCCTCGATCCGCCGCTGGCGACGTCGCTGCTCGCGCTGCCCGACCGCTCCGTCGCCGCTCGGACCGCCACCCGCCGCCCCTCACACCCGGCCCAAGTGGGGAGAGAGAGAGAGAGAGAGAGAGAGAGAGAGAGAGAGAGAGAGAGAGAGAGCTGTCGGCGGCGAGGAAGACGCGGACGAGGCGGCGGGGGCATGTGAGAGGAGACGTGGCCAAGTCCGCCACCGCCGTCGAGCGCCGAGCCCGCGGGATGCCGTCCGCCGTTGAGCGCCGAGGCGGGTAGGGGAGGGAGGCAGGCGCCGGCGCGGGCGCCGACGGGTCGCCCGGAGACTGGAGAGGAATCGGTTGGGAGGGGATGGATTGGAATTTTTGGAAAAGGTAAAGAGGAGAGAGAGAGGTGAAAGATGAAAAAGTGATGTTGGTGGGGCTCATTTCAATTAGCTTGCACTGTGAGTTAAGTTGCTTGGTACAAATTACATCCAACGTGGCACCCCAGGCTGAACAAATACCGTGACGCATTGCTTTTTCCCTAATAGGACAACATCAGATATACAGATATTCGCTTACTCGGAGGAGCCAATGTTACGGTGCGCCCGTGCACGATACGAACAATAATACAGAGCTGTGCGTACGGTAGCTATTCCTGCTGTAGGCATAGCTGCTAGGGTACAAACAATGCCTGGAGCACTTTGGCATAGCCAAGCTCATGATCACCTTTCCTTAGAAAGAACAGCTAGGCAAGCTCATGATCCGTCCATCTATCGAGAGCTCTGCAGCTGCTGCTGCAGCAACAACACATGCATGCAGGCAAGTGGTGGGTGGGTGCGGCTCGGATCGATCGAAACACGCACGCTGGAGAGCGGAGCCGAGCATTTCGCTGGCCGACTCGATTGGCCCGGCCGTGCCGTCGTCAAAGGATCGGATTCCCCACTTGTCCTATTCGCGGGCTGCCTCTCTCGTCTCAGCATCTAAGGGACTGTTTAGTTCCTAAATAAAATTTTTCGCCCTGTCATATCAAATGTTTGGATGCATGCTTGAAGTATTAAATGTTGAAAAAAAAATCAATTACACAGTTCACCAGGAAATTGTAAGACGAATCTTTTAAGCCTAATTGCGTCATGATTTGACAATGTGATGCTACAGTAAATATTTGCTAATGAGGATTAATTAGGCTTAATAAATTCGTCTCGTAGTTTACAGCTGGTGGCATCTGTAATTGTTTTGTTATTAGACTACGTTTAATACTTCAAATGTATGTCCGTGTATCCAATGTGACATACAGAGATAAATCACTGGTGGAGACACCATCTTTGGTCGGTCGGCCAAAATACACAATAGTCCCGGTTGTAATATAAACCGGGACTAAAGATATCTTTAGTCCCGGTTAAAAAGGTTAGAGTTTTTTTTTATCTTTAGTCCCGGTTGGTAACACCAACCGGAACAAAAGATCACCAACCGGGATTAAAGATCTATTTATAGTCCCGGTTGGTAACACCAACCGGAATAAAAGATTGGCATGCGCAACATGGGCGGTGGAGAGTACGACGAGGAGCAGTTAATATATTCTATCTTCTCCCTGGTCTTATCTCTTCCTCCTCCATATCTCTTCCTCTTCCTCCTCCTCTCCTTTTAACTTCTCTCCTCTAACTCCTCTCCTCCTTTTCCTCTTTCTCCTCTACGAGCGCCGGCGGGCGGAGGAGGGCCTGGTGGCCGGCGGCGTGCCGGCGCGGCAACCGGAGGCCCTGGCGGCCTTGCGGGCGGCGCGGTGGCTGGGCGACGCGGCGGAGGGCCGGGCGGCCTCGCGGCGGGCGGCGCGGCAGCGGCAGCGGCAACGGCAACGGGCTTTTTTTTTCTTCTTTTTAGAATTTGTGTGTGATGTGAATGTGATGTATCTGTGATGAATTTTGTAAAATTTGTGATGTATCTATGATGTATCGATTTGGGGATAATTTATTTGGGATTTTCGGATGGGGATGGGGTGAAATCAATATATTAAAAACAATGAAGAAAAGAAAATAATAATGGAGCAACCGGATCTAGCTAGCCTAGCTCTTCTTTAGTCCCTGCCAACCGAGACTAAAAAGGCTCTATCGGGACTAAAAATAGATTTTTACTCCCGGTTTTTTCACTCGGGACTAAAGATCAGTCCCGGATTGGTAGTCCCGGTTTTCAAACCGGGACTAAGGGGGATTACGAACCGAGAGTAAAGCCCCTTTCTCCACCAGTAAATTTTTTGCCAACTAAACATGCCCTAAGAATGAAAAAAAAAAATTTGGTGGAGACAGGATGCAAATTAACAGGCTCTCATTCAACCCCACCCTATATAGCTGTCACGTGGACAACCGAGCGATCGAACGTCTCAGCTGGGCACGGCTCCAGGCGCAGGGCAAATAGAATGGAGGAGCTGAGTCACCCGTCATCTCCCAAGCCTGTCGGCTCACGGGCTCAGAGCCTCAGATTGCATCGGCATATTTACTTTGCAAATCCGCTGACGTCGTCTATCTCGTCGATCAGCTCTTTTGCCCGTTGTCCGCGCGCTCACCAGCGATGGCTAGGGCGAACACCGTTGGTCCACTCCTCCTTGACATTGGACGTAACCCACTGCGGCAGGTCGATCCATACCATTGTCATTTCGCTTTCGGCGGGATGCTTGCCGGTGAGGAGCTTGTGGATGGTGACGCCAAGGCTGTAGGCCGTGTCGGTCTTGGCACCCGCCTTCTTGAGCATATTTATGCCATTAGAAATAGTTAGCATATCAAGTATGCAGATTTTCAGATCATAAGGATAAAACCCAAGAAATGCAATGTGAGCGTGGAGCAAATTTGTTCAGAGACAGATAGCTGAATAATATTAATAATAAGTAAAGCTCATGAAGAAGTTTGAAATGTCATTAGAAAAAACGATTTTTCTGGATGAGATCCTCATTAGGTTATAGACGGATCATAACTACGTCTACAAAAATCGATCTCCAGTTTTGCATACGGCTCCTTAAGAGACCCACATGCATTGGTCGATTTTTGCAGCGGACCTTTTAAGGAGCCGCTAGCAAAAATGAGCTTATTTTTGCATGCGGCCTCTTAAGAGATCCGCATGCAAAAATCGATTTTCGCAGACGGATCTATTAAGGAGCCGCCTAGAAGTCTGACCTGCCTCCTATTTCCCTCTCAACAGTTCAAAAATTTTCAACTCAATCTTATCTTCCTCTCTCTCTCCTTCTCCTCTTCGCGTCCTCTCGTCTCTTCTCCTTTTCAGCCGGCGGGTGGGTAACGAGGCGTGACGGTGGGCGACAGTGGCTACGGGAATCAGTGGCAGGCGGTTAGCGGCGGTCGTCCCCCACGTGGAGGCTGGCAGAGGAGGCGCCCAGTGACGGCGTCCCATCCCCCGCGCTGGTCCGGGGACAGCCGCCCTCCCCCCACGCAAATCCGGCGGCAGCGCCCTCCCCCGCGACGACGACCACCTCGGTCATGCGGCGGACAAGAACAACGGGAGCCCTTTCCTGCGACAACGACGACGACTAGCGGAGGCCCTTCCCTTCCCCGCCCGGATCCAGTGGCGGTGGTGTTGATGCGAAAAACATACACTGGCCTGGAAGATCTGCTTAACTTCAGTGCAGGTCCAAAATCTTGCTTTTAGGTTCGTGAGCGTGCCAGTTGATTTGATCCTGCAATCAACAAGAAAGAAAGACAAAAGAAACCGCAGTTAAATCCATAAACGATAGCCGATCGGCCAGTCGCCGATGACATATCATTTATTTTTGAGCTGATGTCATATGTTAATCGATCGGCAGTTATAAATAAGCAAGATAAGACTAAATCTACTCGATCGGCTGTAGATATTAATGATATATAATGTTTCTGTCGATATATATTGAAATCAAGTGATTGAGATAGATCGGTCGCCATGCTGAGACAGTATAAATCACTTAGATCGAAGTATATGTTAACATGAAGATTATAAACGCTTATAGCATAGCCGATCAGATAGATCTAGCATGTATCGGCTAATACTCTGATACCACTCTATATTAAGATATTAAAACAAATAGAATATATCAAACAGAAACCTAATATACGTTATTGCGATAAGATCTTAATATAAAGGGCAAATCTAGCATATCAATTAAGCATATAAGATATAAAGCTAAATCAGGTAAGATCGGCTGAAACCCCGATACTATCTCTCTCGATGATCATAAAACAATCTAGATATCATAATTATAGATATTATTTAATTGATCGAACTCAACCGATGCAGCATTAAGCATAAAGACAAGTACAAGATCTAGGCAAGATGATGAAAACCTATAAGAGATGGTAGATACACGATACAATCTAGATTAATGACAAAACATAACTCTATCGATTGTTTCCTAACAATAAGAACCAGCTGATAACAAGTTATATAGCGCAACTAACATAGATTGCAACATGTATATGATAACTCGACGAATTACATAAACAGAGTTAAAGTATCATAAAGATGGAAGCATTAACCACGAGAACGCATGCCGCCATAACAAGTTTTACCTCTAGTTGAAGATCGAATCGATGCAGCTCAACCCGAAAGCAAGAACGCGTCGAAATAAACGAAAGTAAAAAGGGTGGCGATGCGTCGAGATTGTATTGAACGATTGTTAATTGATTACATGGGTTCGGGTCATATTTATACCCGAGATTACAAAATATGTCCTTGCCGGACACGACACTTATCTCTAACAAACTCTAAGATACCATAAGTCTTTGCGGCAGACTTTTGCCCAAACATATCTCTAAGGAAATTACATGAAATATCCTAATTAATAGATACAATTGCCTAATCCAAGAGCTTTATCTCCATCGTGGCAATCCCTGTGAAGCACTTTGAACGATTCTAGAAACAACCTTGAAACCATTTTCATCGGAATCGGCTGCATCACCTCTATCGGCTGTCCTCTGTCCGATCCATCTCAGCCGATGCAGACTCCAGCCGATGCCTTCGCAGCCGATGCACACTCTGTTCTTCGAACCGATCTCTTTATCGAATCCGCCTCGATCCCAATGTTGAACCTGGTTCACAATTTACCAAATTTGATCGTCAACACATGCCCGCCAAAGTCCGCTATATTTGTAATGTGGCGGATTTGCTAAAACTTCTTTTCCGAGCCGATCTAGGGTTTCCAAAACCGATTCCATTTTGGCTGTTACCGCGCTCCCTTTTAAATAGTAACCACCGGTCTTCTCGTTTTTCACGGCGTCACTTCCGTTTTAACCGCTCTAGCCAAAAACTTTTCCCAATCCTTTTCCTCGAGCCCTCCGGCGACGCTTTCAAGCTTTCCGGCGATCTAGAGGCGATCCTCGCAGGCATCAATCTCCGCCAGCAACGATGTCGTCATTCGCCAGCCCTCCGAGCGCATCAACCGCGGAATACGTCGAGGTAAGTTCCCATTGGCTAAAACTCCCTTCTTTCTGCATTGGATTGGTTCTTCTCCTTTTCTCAATCTTCGATTCCCTCTCTTCTGCAGCATCTTGCCCATCATATTGTTGTCCCTAGCATTGCCGATAACCTCCAGCTCTTCCTCGGCCCAATCGGCAACTTAGATTCCACTGAGTTCATAAACGGTGAAACCAACCGAATCCCTTTCAGATTTGCCAACCCAGATCTCAGTTCTTGGAAGGGTACCTTCAAATCCTGGTCATCGGCCGAAATCACATGGCCTGCTTGGTACAAGAGTATGTCGGCCAGCAAATCGGATCATTGGGATGAAATCGGCATATCCCAAGCTCTGGCATTAACCGCAACAAATGTGGCAAGGTATGAACCCATGATGGCAGCAGCTACTTATTTCTGGTCCACAGCCATAAATGCCTTTCTGTTTTCCGAAGGACCGATGACGCCAACTCTTTTAGATATTATCATGATCACCGGTCTAGACATCACCTCATCGGCTAACCTGTCCAGCCTCAACACCCAACTCACACATGAGTTTAAATCCAAAAGCATAGGCGTTTGGGGTGGTTATATTGCTAAGTACATGGGAACTGGGCCGGTTACCCCAAGGGAACATATAGCTTTCATCATGATGTGGCTAGAAAATTTCTTGTTCTGTGGTCCAAGCTGTGGTCCGACTGCAAACTGGCAAAGGATAGCGGAAAACTTAGTAGAAAAGAAACACTTTCCCCTTGGCAAGTATTTGTTAGGCTACTTGTATCAAACTCTCAATACTGCAATTGACAAGATGGCTTCTGGAAAAACAAACGGCACAGGAGGCCCATGGTGGTTGCTCCAAATTTGGCTGAATCTGCACACCAGAAAAGTCGCCAATCGGCCAGAACTAACCGATGTAGAATTTCCAAGATTCGAGCCGATCATCAAGGATGATGGAGAAACAAGCACTACCTGCCGATGTAGGTCTTTTGGAGAAGCAGCATCGATCAGCTCTGTATGCAAGCTATCGGCTGAACCCTTCAAAGAGTGGTTCAACAACTTCTATGATGGATTCCCAAGAAATGACAGGATCTGGTTCGCATATGAAGGATCGGCCAGCTTTGAACTCCCTGATGACTTTCGGTTTGAAGAGATCAACTCTGAGAAGTATGATAAATCCAGGGAGGTGCTTACAACAGCTATCAACCCTTGCATTATCCCCGTCGGCATCCATCAGGGCAAAAATATCCAGATAACATATGAATTTTACCATCCAATAAGTGCTGCAAGGCAATTTGGCATGGGTCAACTCCCAATCAGCCTATTCTTTGCCGATAAGATCCAGAGTAGAGGCGAAATTACATCATTCCTTATGATGGATCGGTTACTGAACCTAGAAGGACCACCTTTAGGCACTAATGAGAACATCAAGCTAAAGACATTCAGGAGTGTAGCCTTTGACCGATGGTGGATAGAGTAGAAAAAACATCTGTTTCATCAGTCGCCATCCATGTATCTCACAAATCTATTCCCTGACGATGTTCCTCAGGTAAAACCTTTCACCTTCAATCAATTCTATCAACCACAAGCCGACGCATTAAGTTATATGATTCTTGTTTCTTGCAGACGACAGAATCTTCTCCTCCTCACCACAGCATAAGTGGTGTTGAAATCGATTATGCTCCAGGGCTCCTTCCTAATGGTGGTGGTTTAGCTCCACCAGTCATCGGCTACCATGCCCCCAAAACCTCAACACTGCTGCATGGTATGCCCCGTGTGCCGATTGCTCCTGTTGCTGGAAGAAAAAGAGCAAAATCGGCTGCGGCACCATCGGCTGTGAAGAAGAAGCCCAAGAAGCAAAAGACTGCTGCCGATGATCTGCCACCCATCGATCCAGTTGTAGCAGACTTCTTGGAAGACAAAGCAATGTCTGAAGAGGTGAATGAAGCGGCTGAGCACATTAGCGAAACAAGGGAACAAACGCCTCCAGCCGATCCACCTGGTCTGCAAAGAACACCACCTCCTCCAGTGCGTCCAACTTATCAACCCAGGGTATGCATCTCTTTCTCATCCATTGCCTTCATAACTTAGAACCGATCTCTAACTTTGTATGTTACAGAAAAAGGCCGCTGCCAAGAAACCACAAGCACCAGCTCCACCGGTTAACTCTGATTCCATCAACTCTCTTTACTTCATTTTTAAATTAATCGATGCTAATTTATACTTGTATTTTCAGCCACCTCGACCTCAGACTCTGATACCTGAATCCAGCGAGAGCACTCCATCGGCTGCAGGAAACCATCATATGGAAGATGAAGAAGAAATGATAGCGCCAGCTCCAGCTATCCCTGTAAGTACTTATCTTAACTCTGAAAATCATGTCGGCTGTCACCCTTTTCTAACTTACAATCTTCAATATTTTCTTTCTTTCAGGTTCTAGACGATATGTTCTCCTTTGACATCAGGCAATTCTTGGACATCAGGCAATTCTTGGACGAAGAAGAAGAAACAACAAGCCAAGCTCTGGTGCCTCTAGCCGATGACCTCAAGTCAACTCTCTTGGACATCTCAAAAAGACTTGAAGGCTCCTTAGAATCTCTGGTGGCAAGTTGTGGATCTATCCGAGACAGATTCAATGAAATCCATGACAAGATCCCAGATGAATTAGCCGATGCCCTTACTCCAGCGGTCTATCTTGAACAACATCGGCTCAAGCTTGAAAAGGCTTAAAAGAGGATGGCCGATCGTCGTGAGAGAAGAGACCTTGAGGCAACCATCCAAGCCAATAGGGTGTCTATCAATGAAGAAAAAGCCAAACTTGATGAACTGTAGGCTGGCCCTAACTCCGCTCAAGCCAACATCGATCGGCTTAATGCTCGCAAAATAGAACTTTTGGCTGAGTTACAACAATGTAATGCAGAAATCGCCCTTGAACACCAGAAGCTTGCAGACTTGCCAAAAGCTATCGAAGATCAAAAATCAAAGTTGAAGGCATCTGTCAAGCATTTGGCCGAATTAACCAAGTCCCTGAAGCCGATTTCCAGTTCTGATGCAGCCGATGCCAAGATGATAGATGAAGTAGATCAGATTAGGCATAGGGCAATATCGGCTATTCAAAAATATGTATCTGACTGAACCAATCTTTGTAAATCTTCAACTTTAAACTTGCAAACTTTTGAGCTGTAATGAATATCTTCTGCTTTTTAGATTTCTATCGTTAAATTTTTGCTTTTTGAAATCCATATTTTCATGTATCTCTGCCCCCCTAATTTTGCAATGTTGAAGACATTGATAAAATTATAATTTGGACTAAGGGCGATATAACGAATATCGGCCATCATACATCGGCAAAACACAACCGATTATGATAAGAAAGAAAAACAACTAAGGGCGATATAACTTATATCGGCCATCATACATCGGCAAATCACAACTGATTATGATAATAAAAACTGCTAAGGGCGATATAACTATATCGGCCATCTCAAGGCGATGTAAACACATCAGCTAACATGTATCGACAACACTCTAGCCGATCATGAATTGACCCAAACACTTGGGTAGTATTTCTTCAGATATTTTCCATTAAGCGCTCGTCCATAAACTTCGCCGTCAAGTCCTTGCAACATATAAGCCCGTTTGGACACAACCTTGTAGATCTGAAACAGTCCTTCCCAATTCGGTGACCACTTGCCGAATTTGTTATCTCGAGTCCCTATCGGCAAGATTAACTTCCAAACAAGCTCTCCCTCAGAAAAAGACTTAGGCACCACTTTTTTGTTATAATGCCGAGCAACCCGTTCTTTATCCTTAGTCACCTTGGCAAGAGCTCTCATCCTTGATTGAACTAAGTCTTCTTTTTCATCGGCCATGAGATTATAATATTCATCAGCTGTCAACTCACTCTGCAAATCCGTCCTTCTCGAGCCGATTCTAACTTCCCATGGTAAAACTGCCTCATGTCCATAAACAAGCTTATAAGGAGGAACCTGAATCGATCCATGACAAGCCATCCGATAAGACCACAGCGCTTCAGCCAACCTTGTGTGCCATTGCCGAGGGAAATCGGAAATCTTCCTTTTGATCAATTTAATCAAACTCTTATTAGATGCCTCGGCTTGCCCACTGGCTTGTGCATAATATGGCGAAGAATTCAATAACTTGATACCCAAGCTATCGGCAAACTGAACAAACTCATTGGACACAAAGATTGACCCCTGATCTGTTGTTATAGTCTGAGGAATCCAAATCGGTAGATAGTATGCTCCTTAACAAATTGTATAGCATCCCCCGAATCAACTTTCTTCAAAGGAATAGCCTCTACCCATTTGGTGGAATAATCGGTCGCAACTAATATGAATTTATGCCCCTTACTTGAAGGAGGATTAATCTGACCGATCATATCCATACCCCATCCTCTGAATCGCCATGGCTTAATAATAGGATTCATAGCCGATGCTGGTGCCCTCTGAATTGCTCCAAACTTCTGACAATCTTGACATCCCTTATAATATCTGAAGCAATCCTCTAACATTGTCGGCCAAAAATACCCTGCGTGTCGAAGCAACCACTTCATGTTGTGAGCCGATTGATGAGTACCACAAATACCTTCATGAACTTCGCCCATTACAACTTTAGCTTGATCGGCACTCAAACATTTAAGCAACACCCCATCTTTTGTGCGATAATACAACTCATCATCCAATAAGGTGTACTTCAAAGCTTTGTAACGCAACTTTTGTGAAGCCGATTGAGATGGATTCTGCAGATATTTAAAAACATCATATCTCCAACCATCGGCTGTGATCATAGCTATCTCCACCTCAACGTCCTTTATCATCGACTTGTATCCTGATGCCCCTTGAGCCAAATCATTAGCTTCAACATTTTGCTCCCGAGATACATGCTTTAGAGTTACCAGCCGAAAACTATTCATCAATTCTCGGCACTTCTCATTGTAGATCATCAATGTATCATTTTTGCATTCATATTCTCCTGCCAACTGACTGATCACCAACAACGAATTACCCATAATTTCAACAGCATCGGCTTCAACCTCCTTGAGCAACTGCAAACCTTTGAGAACTGCTTCATATTCAGCTTGATTGTTAGTTGCATAAGGTTTGATAGTATAGGCAAACTCAAAACTTGCCCCCCGAGTGGAAATTATTACCAAGCCGATATCACATCCATGAGTGCAGACCGATCCATCGAAAAATGAAGTCCAAGGCACAATATCAACTGAGCCGATTGAATCATCACGATGTTCCACAATAAAATCGGCTATAGCCTGCCCTTTGATTGCCTTGGGTAATTCATATCTAAGATCAAATTCTGTTAAGGCAAATATCTACTTTCCAACTCTTCCTTTGAGAAAAGGAGCCGATAGCATATATATAACCACATCGGCTTTGCATACCACAGTACATTCATTGGATAACAAATAGTGCCTCAACTTGGTGCAAGAGAAATACAAACACAAACATAACTTTTCCACAGGAGAATACCTTGTTTCTGCATCCAAAAGCCTGCGACTCAAATAGAAAATAACCCTTTCCTTGCCTTCAAGTTCTTGGATCAAAACTGAGCCGATCGACTTCTCACCAACCGATAAGTACAACTTGAATGATATTCCCTTCTGTGGAGGAATCAATACTAGAGGAGAGCTAAGATATTCCTTAATATTATCCAAAGCTTTCTGCTGCTCTGCCCCCAAGTGAATTCTTGATCGGCCTTCAACCTTAGCAATGGTGTAAAAGGTTCCAATCTCCCAGATAAGTTAGAAATAAACCTCCTAATAAAATTTACCTTGCCGATCAACTTTTGCAGCTGTTTCTTTTCTTCTGGAGGTAGAATTTTCTTGATTGCATTAACACTCTTCTGAGTTATCTCAATTCCCCTCTCATGAACAAGAAAGCCCAAAAACTGCCCAGCCGATACGCCGAAAGCACACTTAGTGGGATTCATCTTCAGGCCATACTTCCTCGTCCTCTCAAAAACCTTCTTCAAATCGGCTATGTGGTCCTGCACCTTTTTTGATTTAACAACCACACCGTCAATGTAGACTTCAACCAACAAACCGATCAGATCATGGAATATATAGTTCATGGCCCTCTGATATGTTGCCCAGCGCTCTTCAAGCCGAAAGTCATCACAACCCACTCAAACAAACCGGTTGCACCAGGACATCTGAAAGCAGTCTTGTGAATGTCTTCTTCTGCCATAAAAAATTGATTATAACCTGCATTGCCATCCATAAAACTGATAATCTTGTGCCCCGAAGTAGCATCAACCAATTGATCAGCAATCGACATTGGGTACTCGTCCTTAGGGGTACCCTTGTTTAAATCTCGAAAATCTATGAACGCCCTAAGCTTGCCGTTCTTCTTGATGACCGGGACTATGTTTGAAACCCACTCAGTGTATCGGCACTGCCTGATAAAGCCAACATCATACAATCGAGTTACTTCGGCCTTGATAGCATCATACATATCAGCGTTGCATCTCCTTGGAGGTTGTTGATAAGGTTTGTACCCTGGTTTGATAGGAAGCCAATGTTCAACAATCGATCGGCTGAGTCCTAGCATCTCGTAATACTCCAAAGCAAAGCAATCTCTATACTCTTTCAAAATCTCTATCAACTTGGTTCTGAACTCTGCCAATAAATTCTTGATGATAAATGTCGGCCTTGGCCTATCTCCTGGGCCTATGTCAATATCTTCTAAATCATCAGCCGACATGAAACCCTGTCCCAGTTTGCCATCGAGATCATCCACCGTGTCCTTGGTGTAGAAATTTGAACCCTGCACGACGCCCTTAAAATAATAATTTGGGGTCTCCATCTTCAATTGGCTGTATATCACAATCGGACACTTTTAGAAAATCTCCATCCCAAACTTTTCCAGATAGGCAATCAATCCCATCCATCTCCCAAAGAGCTAAATTGACACTAGCAACATTAACTGACCTGTCGGCTAGCACGATCTCAATCTTGTCACTTTGCCATTGAATCACGCACTGATGCATGGTCGAAGGAATACAACAATTAGCATGAATCCAATCCCTTCCAAGCAACAGGCTATAGGAACCCTTCCCATCGATGACAAAAAATGTTGTAGGGATAGTCTTGCTGCCGACTGTCAGCTCCACATTCAAAACTCCTTTGGTCTCCGATGGATTGCCACCAAAGTCTTTGAGAAACATGTTTGTCTTGATGAGATCATCTGAATTTCTGCCCAACTTCCCGAATGTAGCATATGGCATCAAATTCACAGCAGCCCCACCATCGACCATCATCTTGGACATCGGCTTCACATTGACATAACCGTTAAAATACAACGGTTTGAGATGCCGATTTTCTGTCCCCTCTGGCTTATAAAAAATAGCTTGCTCTGGCGACAAAATCAATCTAGCAGAGGCCTCCTCAACTTCATCAACATCGGCTTGCTTGGCTTCGTACTCCGAAGGTAAGAAAAACACCATATTTACCGATGTAGATGCAACACTCTTTCCTTTGGCCAACCTCTTTGCCTTGTCGACTTTAACCTCATCGGCTGTTGCAACCTTGCTCTTGACACGCCACTCTTGCCTGGGCTTTGTCCTTTTCAGCCGATGGTTGATTTCCTGTTCCACCTCCTGAAAACGCTCCCTGTTCCTCATCCGCTGAACCCTTCTCTTTTGATTCTTTGTGAAAATACTAGAAGGGCACCATTGTGTCTTCCTGCCCTCGTCCTCATCTTGATGACGATCTTGATTGACCGGGCCCAACCTTTGATGAACATGAATTCTGTTTTGACTCAGCCGATTGCTTCTGTTGTAAGATCGGCTTGAACTCCCTACACTATCGCTACATCCAGGGCAATCTTCAATCGTTGGTAGTCTCATCCCCTCATTCCAGCAAAATCTGAAGAACTCACAACCCCAATGAGGATCGAAACCATCATCATCTTGCTCGTAGTATTTCGCCTGTTGCTTATCATGCCTTTTCTGATATTTATTGATAATCCTGGCTGAATTCAACTGAGAACCTCGAGTTTTCCCTCCATCGGCTGCTCTCCCAGCTGTATGCACCATGTTGACGGGGAAAGGATGTCCATCTACCTTCATTGGCTTCTTAGAATCATCAAATTTGATCTTTCCTCCCTCAATGGTTGTCTGGATCTGCTCTTTGCAGTCATTGGTGGAGTGGGAACCAGAATTGTGCCACTTACAATACTTTCTTTTCCCTAGCTCCTCAGCCGATGGGATTATGTGGCCAGCAGGAAGTTGTATTTGCTTCTCCCGAAGTAGCAAGTCAAAAATTTTATCAGCTTTAGTAATATCAAAGTCATACCTTTCTTCCTTTCCAAAGTTCTTCACCCATTGGCACGGTATAACCTTTTTGCATCTCACCCATTCAGCTGCTGCTACCTCAGAGTCATCTTCTTCATCAGAATCACACATATAAGGATACACGTGATTGATCTTCTTGAAACTTTTCTTAGCCTCTGCGAACCTTTGCTCATGCAGGGTCACCTTCTGTGCAAGATGAGATAAGCTTTCAAACTCCTGTGACGAAAATTTCTCCTTGATCGGAGCTATCAAACCCTGGAACGCGAGATCGGCTAACTGAGAATTTGTCAAGGACAAACTGTAACACTTGTTCCTCATATGTCTAAACCTCTGGATGTAATATTGCATGGTTTCATAATGCCTCTGCCTAACCGCCGTCAGATCGGAGAGCTTCATCTCATGGGTCCCACTGTAGAAGTAGCTACGAAATTGTTTCTCCAAGTCGACCCAACCTTGAACAGAATTGTAAGGCAATGAAGAAAACCATGTAAATGCTGAGCCAGACAAAGAGAAAGGAAACAACCGAACTCTCAAGGCATCAACAGCCGATGCTTCCCCACATTGAGCTAAGAATCGACTGACATGCTCATATGTTGAAACATTGTCCTGTCCTGAGAATTTTGAAAAATCTGGAACTTTGTATCGGTTAGGAAGTAGAACTCTCTCAAACCACTCAGGGTAAGGATGCCGATAAAAATTCCTAGTGTCTTTTGGCTTAAGCCCAAACCGTTCCCTCATCACATCTGCAATCATGTCAGCCCATAGTCTCTATTGAGGTACTCCTTGCACCTGTTGTTGTATCGGCTCTAACTGATTGAGTTGAGGAACATATTGAGGCTAAGGTGACCCCCCTTGTTGGTACTGATTGCGAGGCGAAGGAGGTTGGTATTGGTAATTCAAGTTACCCCCTTGATAATTCTGGAAATTTGGCTGAATATTGTGCACCAAGTGCTCAGGAATAACTTGGGCTGCAACCGATTGATCTGGTTGTACAGTATGCACCAAATGCTTAGGGATAACTTGAGCCACATTTTGCTGTGTTTGCCGATTATCAGGTGTCCTTAATCTAGTCGGCATCTGCTGCGCCGTCTGCTGCTGAATCTGCTGGACCGTTTGCCGTTGAATCGGTTGAACCACTTGTTGTCTTGGTGGCGTCTGCTGAACCGGCATCGACTGAACTGGTCCGATAGTCAACTGAGTTGGTATAAACATTGAGGCAATTTGCTCTTGGGAGGGCCGATTGATATTCTGACCAGCATGTTGCGGTTGCTCTCTAGACAAGAGACGAGGATTGACTGCTTGCCTTTGTGCCGAGGATGGCGCGGCTGGTGCTGGAGTTGAAGCTGTCGCCGTCGGCTGAACTGGTGGTGCATTGGAAGCGCTCTGTTGGTTACCTGTCACCAAGCTCCTGTAGTTTGGGAAGACACCACCTGGTAAGTAGACTGGCCCCGTGGTTTGATGCTCAGCTATTGTGCCGTCAATCACAGATTTGATTATATTTGTTAATGTATTGACAAGCACTCCGGACTGGTTGATCAAGGCGTGTTGTACGGCTTAATCAACTTGATCTTGGAAATTGGTGCACCTAGGAGGTTCTTCCTGCACTTCATTATCATCTTCACCAAGATCTTCAACCACACCATCTTGAAGCCCATCACCTTTATCGCCCGGGGCACCCGGAGCACCTCTACCACCTTGAGATGAGTTCGAGCCAACTTCATCAGCAGCAACCACTTTCAGCTTGTATTTCTGAACAATTGTCCCTTGACGGGTTTCCTTGAACGAGTTCATGAACTTGTCCTTCACGCCATCATCTGTTCAAGCTCCTGCCTCTGCTCGGACATCAGTTTGTCTAGTGTGATTGGAATAATGTTCGTCTCATTGACCACGGACTCAACCCCAGTTGATGGTAGATTAGTTCCTGGAGGCTTCGGAGGCTTCATTTTCGGAGGAATTGGCGGCTTGCTTGACGACGATGGAGACTGCTTTTCTGTTGACATTGTTGTCACTTATCGGTCCCACCAGGCGTGCCAAAAGCGTGTTGATGTGAAAAACACACACTGGCCTAGAAGATCTGCTTAACTTCTGTGTAGGTCGAAAATCTTGCTTTTAGGTTCGTGAGCATGCAAGTTGATTTGATCCTGCAATAAACAAGAAAGAAAGACAAAAGAAACTGCGGTTAAATCCATAAACGATAGCCGATCGGCCAGTCACCAATGACATATCATTTATTTTTGAGCCGATGTCATATGTGAATCGATCGGCAGTTATAAATAAGCAAGATAAGACTAAATCTACTCGATCGGCTGTAGATATTAACAATATATAATCTTTCTGTCAATATATATTTAAATCAAGTGATTGGGATAGATCGATCGCCATGCCAAGACAGTATAAATCACTTAGATTGAAGTATATTTTAACATGAAGATTATAAACGCTTATAGCATAGTTGATCAGATAGATCTAGCATGTATCGGCTAATACTCCGATACCACTCTATATTAAGATATTAAAACAGATAGAATATATCAAACAGAAACCTAACATACTTTACTGCGATAAGATCTTAATATAAAGGGCAGATCTAGCATATCAATTAAGCATATAAGATATAAAGCTAAATCAGGTAAGATCGGCTGAAACCCCGATACTATCTCTCTCGATGATCATAAAACAAGCTAGATATCATAATTATAGATATTACTTAATAGATCGAACTCAACCGATGCAGCATTAAGCATAAAGACAAGTACAAGATCTAGGCAAGATGATGAAAACCTATAAGAGATGGTAGATACACGATACAATCTAGATTAATGACAAAACATAACTCTATCGATTGTTTCCTAACAATAAGAACCAGCTGATAACAAGTTATATAGAGCAACTAACATAGATTGCAACATGTATATGATAACTCGACGAATTACATAAACAGAGTTAAAGTATCATAAAGATGGAAGCATTAACCCCGAGAACGCAAGCCGCCATAACAAGTTTTACCTCTAGTTGAAGATCGAATCGATGCAGCTCAACCCGAAAGCAAGAACGCGTCGAAATAAACGAAAGTAAAAAGGGTGGCGATGCGTCGAGATTGTATTGAACGATTGTTAATTGATTACATGGGTTCGGGTCATATTTATACCCGAGATTACAAAATATGTCATTGCCGGACACGACACTTATCTCTAACAAACTCTAAGATACTATAAGACTTTGCGGCAGACTTTTGCCCAAACATATCTCTAAGGAAATTACATGAAATATCCTAATTAATAGATTCAATTGCCTAATCCAAGAGTTTTATCTCCATCGTGGCAATCCCTGTGAAGCACTTAGAACGATTCTAGAAACAACCTTGAAACCATCTTCATCGGAATCGGCTGCGTCACCTCTATCAGCTGTATCGGCTGTCCTCTGTCTGATCCATCTCAGTCGATGCATTCGCAGTCGATGCACACTCTGTTCTTCGAATCGATCTCTTTATCGAATCCGCCTCGATCCCAATGTCAAACCTGGTTCACAATTTACCAAATTTAATCGTCAACAGGTGGCGCTCTCCCCTTCCACAGATCCAACAACAGCTACCATATCTCGTGACGACGGCGGCGACCTCGGCAATGACAGTGGGAGGGAGCAACGTGCACCGCCGGTGGGAGCGGGCGAATCTCGAGAGTGGCGATGGGCGGGCGGCCGGCGTGCTAGGGTTTGGGATTGTGCAACCAGCAGCGGCGGAGCTGGGTTTTCTTTTTGAGAATTTTATTTATTTATTTTGCGATTTTTTTTTTGTTTTTGCATGTGGTTGGCTTAAATGCCCGCATGCGAAA
The DNA here is from genome assembly GCF_000147395.1 of Oryza glaberrima. Classification (NCBI taxonomy): domain Eukaryota; kingdom Viridiplantae; phylum Streptophyta; class Magnoliopsida; order Poales; family Poaceae; genus Oryza; species Oryza glaberrima. Next base: position 12,122,824 of record NC_068327.1, on the reverse strand, counting down.
ATCAGATTTTCGCATGTAGTTGTGCTGGTTGCATGCGAAAATCAGATTTTCGCATGTAGATTTTTTAGACCTTTGAGCTCATGTGGGCCATTCACACGCATGCAAAGATCGATTTGGGCCATATGAAAAATGAAATTTGTAGTAGGTGTCTCTTCTTCAAATTCAGATAAAGATATTTGTTAAACAAAAGTGTGAAATGTGTGCACTGACCAAGTGACCATAGAGAATAAAATGCTCAATTCAGTAATAAATATGGGATACGTTTATTCTAATTCCTAAATAAAAGATACCAGTCTCCAAAATTTTCAGCATGCATGTATCAAATCTACATGACGAAAGAGCTAAATCAACCCCCATTATTTGTATATGACTTAAATAGTTATAGAATAAATTGAAAAAAATAGTAACATAGATTGTGTTGATATTAGTCTATACACAAACATATATGACTAAATTTGATCTACAACTAGAGAAACAAAAATAATAAAATCAGACAGTGAATAGTACTCATATAGATAAAATTTGTTATTTTTGTTTCTACATATGTCTATCGAATTTAGACTTGCATGTTCGTATAGTGTCTTATATTATTATAGTCCATCTTATCAAATTTTACAAACATACATGACTAAATTTGTTCTACAATTAGAGAAACAAAAATAACGAAATCAGACAGTGAATAGTACCCATATAGCGCAGATAAAAATATTTTTTTCTTCATATGTCTATCGAATTTAGACTCGTATATTTGTATAGTGTCTTATATTATTATAGTCCATCTTATTAAATTTATAAATTTTTTATATAACTGTTTAAATTACATGCATAAACCTAGGTTTAGAAAATACTTTCCACAGCACAGTTAGAATCTGAAATGTTCTGACAATGTATCTTCTGAAATGTAGAAGCTAACAACTGCACTAATTTGAGTACAGAAGCCCAGATCAAGCGAACTAATCAAATCAATATTGCAATTCTGCACAATGCTAATTAAGAGGAAGCGAGCTGAAGATGCACAGTACTCCCTCCGTACTAGCAAAGGGAGTCGTTTTGCACAATGACACGGTCTCCAAAACACAACTTTGACTTCTTGTTTCTATAAAAATATTTATTGAAAAGTGTTATATGTATACTTTTATGAAAATATTTTTCAAGACAAATCTATTCATATAATTTTTACATTTTCAAACTCAACAACTTAAGAGTTATTTATGATTTATAATTTTAAGGTTTGACTTAAACATTATTTTAAACGACTTTCTTTACGAGTACGAAGGGAGTACAATTTATCAGTGCTCCAAGCACAGAGTTTGCAAATGCAATCAAAGAGACAATTAGATTGATCATTTATGTGTTAATGAAACTGCTTGTTGATAATTGCAGTGCTACTACGTACTAGTGGCAGCGGCATGGTAATTAATGGAGCCCGGGAACGTGGCACGCTGGTTGCTGGCAATTAGGTGGACTCCTCGTCGGCGGCACGTAGTCTTCGTCCCCGGCGACGGCGGTCACCGCCGCGCGGATGACGAGAGAGGTGGCAGCGGCGACCGCGCGCGGCGACGTGCGGATCGATCGGCTGCTGGCTAGCGGCGTAGCGCACGCCGCACGCTGGCCACCCACCTCCACCTCCGCCGGCCGGTACGTTTATCCACTGACCACTGGCATGCACGGCGAGGCGCCGCGGTGGAGGCGAGTGGGCGACACGTGGGAAGTGGAGCCGACGCGTCAGGACGAGGAGGAGCTACGCCGACTACGAGAGTAGTCGGGGTGAGCTGGGTTGCCGAGGCTTTCCGGAGCAGGGAGAGGGAGCACGAGGCACGCGCACCCACCACTCCAATCGAGTGCCCACGCAGCCACGCTCGATATCATCCCCCTCTTCGCTTCATTAATTCCTTCTTCGATTCATTCCTCACGCACACACACTCTAGTACTAGTATGAGTAGTGAGGAGTAGTGAGTAGTATCATCTCTCTCTGTCTGTATCTTCACCTGTATCTACTCAAAAGGAGTGAAAGGGAATAAAATAGATTGGGGGGCACGGTGAGCCGGCCTAAAGACTCCCAGTGAAAAAAAACCCAGACCCTTTTATAAACCCTGTGCCTGCCTCCTCGCCAATTCGCCGTTGCAACAAACCAAACCTTAGCTCCTCTCGCTTTGGCTTCTCACCCCGCACAGCCAACTCTTCCCGTCCATCTCAATCTCCACTGATAATCGAGACACAGGCCATGCCGTGGGTGCGCTTCCTCGTCCGGTTGGTCGTCTTCTTCCGCGTCATCGTGTGAGTAGCGCTCTTTTCTTCCCATCACCCATGGCTGCATGCAGCTCTTGTTAGACATTTGACGCGCGCCATTAGTGAAATGAATAGCTAAAACGATCGATCGTGTTTCAATTTACAGGTGAGAGCAAGCTAAAGCTACTCGATCCGTCGATCGGCCGGCGGTGACTGACTGAGAATGTGCATTGGTTTCCAAGGGAGCAGGAGGAGTAGCAGCGAGACGAGCGCCGCCGACGCGGTGATGAGAAGTGGCGCCATCGCGTACTACCACACGCTGACCAAGGTTTGCCAGGTGCTCGATCATCGCATGTATTGCCTCTCTATCTCAGCTCCTTGATTTTTTTCCCCCCTCAATTTTCCCTACTCTGCTAGAGTAGTTCTACTCTCGTTAACGTCTCTGTTTCTGTGGTGTTTAATAAGTCCTGTCTTAATTTTTTTTTTTGACGCTAAGTCCTATCTTAATTGAGAGAGTTAATCGCATGCGTGCATATGCATATGCGTTGGGGGGCAAAAAGAAGAAAACGTTTGGCATGTCAGTGTTAAAGTGGCACGTCCTGTTAGCTTGTTAGTCTTCTGATGACAACAACCGTAAGTCAAGTGTCGCACAAGGTGATATTGCTTGTGCAGCTGTCAAGCTCGCGTCAACCAACCATATCTTATGACCTCTTACTATTTGTGATATATTAACTGACTCAGCCACATTTCCATGGACACACTGAGTATACTGCTAAACAGAATTAATTAAGTTCTCTGTTGTGCTGAACCTCTTGAAGACTTGTTGCGTGTCATGTTGTTGTTAACTTGGTATGGTGTTGTGCCACTGCATGCCCACTCCTGGAGTAGATTGCACGGCATGCCAAACAAACATTGCGCCCGATCACGCGCGACTTTGCCTAGCTAGCTAGTGCATTTTGCTTGCACGCGCTCAGTCCGGATCGCGGCGTGCCCTTCTTTTCCCAAAAAACGCTACTAAAATTAGGCCGCTTTCCCCCCTTCTCTCCCTGCTTGTGTTCACAGCAATAGCAGCTCAGGTTGGCTTGGGACACTTAAAATATTGGAGCAGAGCAGCAGCAGCAGCAGCAGTAGTAGGCACCACTATGAATTGCAAGTTGCCTTGTCCCCTGTTTGCACTCTCACGAAACCGTTAGTTCTGTGCACATCTTTCCGGGCATGCCCCACCTTGTGTGGACAACAGTATGCTGTATGCAATGTGTGTGTGGGGTAGGCCAAAGTTGGTGGTACTTGCAAACAAAAAGTCGCTTTAATCTCGCACCAGTTGCTTGACCACTACAGGAACCGAGATGCGTTGCCATTTTGCCTATTCTGATGATGCCATGATCTGGGGTATATTTCTGATGTGTTGTTTTGGATTTGTGATCGTGCAGGCCGAGTACTTCCGTCACCTTCTCAAGCCCGTGACGTAGGTTGACCAGTACATAATCCTCCTCCTCCCTTCTTCACCCGACGAGAGAGCTAGCTGCGCAGCTTCTCTCACAAGAAAAAAAACAGAGACAAACAGAGTTTGGAAGTTAAGAGCAGAAGAAGATGCAGGGAGACCACGGGTACTACGGCGGGAGGGACTCGCCGCCGCAGGGGTACGGCTACGGCGGCGGCTACGGCTACGGAGGCGGGTATGGCTACGACGCCGGTGGGTACTACTCCGGCGGCGGCGGCGGCTACCCGTCGGCTGGGGCGGCGGCGGCGGCGTACGAGGACCCGATGGTCGGGAGGAGGACGCACGACTTCCCGGCGCCGATGAACGAGCTGGAGTTCCAGCCGTCGGCCACGTGCCCCAAGAACTACGTCATCTTCGACCAGACGTGCACCAAGAGCCGGGTCATGTTCCACCCCTCGCTAGCGCACAAGTTCGGCGGCGGGTCGTCGGCGTACGACAACAACGTGTACGGCGGCGGCGGCGCGCACGACGCCGCCAAGGGCGCGTACAGGGACAACGTCGGCTACGACGACGACGACAGCTGCTCGGTGCGGCAGAAGGAGGACACGGACGAGATCGACGCGCTGCTGAGCTCGGAGGACGGCGACGAGGACGACGTGGTGAGCACGGGGCGCACCCCGGGGTACCGGGACGGCAGCTCCCCGGACTCGACGTGCTCGTCCAGTTACGGCGGCGGGCAGGCGAGGCCCGGGCGCAAGAAGGAGCGCATGAAGAAGATGGTGCGGACGCTCAAGGGCATTATCCCCGGGGGCAACCAGATGGACACGCCGGCCGTGCTCGACGAGGCCGTCCGGTACCTCAAGTCTCTCAAGGTCGAGGTCAAGAAGCTTGGCGTGCGCGGCTCCGACAACTGATCATCATCATCTCCAACACCGGCAGAACGGAGGAAACAAACAAACAAAAAAAAAAGAGAGGCAGCTGCAGCGGCAGCAACAGCACCAGCAGTCAGCAGCAGCGATCGAGTGCTACTACTGACAGTACACTGCATCTGCATGCACGACATGTACCCTACTCCATCATCCTCCATTTCTCCATGCCTTGGGTCGGCATTGGCATCGCCAAGCTAGCCATAGCTAGTTGATGCCCTTTTCGCAGTGCCATGATCTGGCCAAACTCTTTTTGTGCGCTCTACTTTTGGCGACGGGCTTTATGCTCCGTCCATGATGAGAGAGGGAGCATGGGAGGGGGCAGAGGAGAGGCAGCGATCATCATCAATGTACTACTAGTACTAGCTAGTGCTCATTTGCTTTGGGTGTACTATAGTAGTAGTGGAGAGATGATGGATATGGATTATGGAGTTCTAGTTAGGCAGAGGAGAGGAGAGGGAGAAGGGCAGCATTGCAATCGCATATTTGCATGCTTTGGCTTTGTCTGCTACTACCCCTCTTCATTTGTTGCTTGCTTGCTTTTTTCCTTTCTGCCCCTGCCATGTGGCCCCCCCTTCCCCTGCTGGATGAATTATCCATTGATGATCCCCTCCTTCGTTAGCTTGACGTGTTCAGTTATACTGGTTACTGTTTCTGCCTTTGTCTTGTTCCATTTGGTCTCTCCATCCATCGATCCATGAACTAGCATGATGCCATGATCCATGCATGCATGGATGGATGCACTGCTAGTGCTTACACTCTCAATATGCCATCATTGTGACGATGTGTGGGTGTGCTGCTAGCTCATGATGGCGATGGCACGTTGCCACCCCGTCTCCCGTGGGTATATGTTTGTGTGCATGCTTTGCTTGCTTGTGTAATGCACAGCATGTTCGTGTTGGGGTTGGCACTAGCGGGAGCCTGCCTTTTTGGCGAGAAGTGATCGAGCAAGCATCGATCCCATCCCGGCCGTCTCTCGCCCCCTTTTGTGTGCTCGAATCCCACACGGGAAAAGGGGGGGTTTAGCAATGTCAACTTGATGCATGCTTGGTAAAAGTTGTCCTAATGATGCTCATTAACTATTAGTTGTTCCTGCTAATTAACTCCATGGATCTGGTCTTAAAGCACTGGGATGAGTAGCGTGTCATTTGCTTGTTGATGTTCAGATCAGAGGATGGGTTTGCGAGTAGTAAGCAGCTTTTTAGGGATTAATTCCCTTGGCCAATGATTGGACAAGAGGCTATATGTTTCTTGGCGTACTAGTAGGCTTTCTGCATGCTTTGAGTGCCACGATCTTGACCCAAGCTTTCACGTAACAGTTGACAATTTCTACATCGCCATCAGGCCGTATCGGTCGGGCTACAGTACACCAACCAATATTTTAGCTTTGGTTACCTCAGCGAGTCAGGAGCCTCGTTCATTCGTTCTTTAAAGATGTGACTCCTGGCCTTTTTTTTAAGTTCCAAACTTTTTTTTAAAACTTTTAACTTTTTCATCACAACATTTTAATTTTAACCAAACTTTCAATTTTAGCGTGAACTAAACACATCATCTATTGAGGAAACTCCACCCAAACAGTAGCGATTTACGACACAATCGAAGAGACCACCTAACCTCTTTTTTTTTCTTTTTCTTTTTTTTTTTTTTTTTTGCTGTGGATGAATGAGAAAAAGGGGGGAGGGAGAGATGAACTCTATTTGTCAGACCGCTCAGCTCAATATACGAGCAAAAAGTACTCGCAGAGTAGCGACATGAAGGGAGTATATATTTGTATTTTGATCTAGCACAATAGCCAGCATATTTGGGTTAGATTTACTTCAAAGCTTAGGCCTCCTTTGATTTGTTGGAAAACATTTTGAAACTTGGAGGATTTCAATACTATAGAAAAAAAATTCGTACAAAGGTCTTTGGAAAAAAGATTGAATCAAATGGATAATCCTACAACGATTTTGGAGGAACATTTCTTTTTAAATCTATACCTCTCATTCGATTCCTGCGGCTTAATCAAAGGACCATTCCTATGTTTAGCAAATTCCTATGTTTTGCAATTCTTTATTTTGTACTTACGTTTATGTCAAAATCTTATGCTTCTTTTATTTCTTTGTTTTCTCAATCTTGCGTTTGAAATGAACCCTTATAATTGCATATAAATTTGTTCTTTTGTCATCTTTGAATGGTACATTAGATTATTTGGTTTATCTTAGTCGTTACCCCTCCTAGTTTAATAAACTCTGTTTAATATTTGTCTTCCATATATATATATACGATTATAAATTTGTAGTGCTGTGACACTAAGTGCAACCAAGTGCTATTATTGTCTACATTGGCCAGCTCGCCACCTTGCTCCAATTATACAAACCTCCTTTTCCTAAGTTGTCATTGTATGAACTTATGGTTGCATAATCTTGTATCTCTCTTTCTAAGTTGTCATTGTCTAAACTTATGGTTGCATACTTGTATAGGTATTTAGTACATTGTTACTAGCCATATATGGGCATGTGTACTACATATTTTAAATAATTTATATATATATATCAGCGTGGTATTTATTAATTCATTTAGAATTATTAAGTCATGGATATATTATAATTCAGATTACAACAAAGAACAAGCCATTATCAATTTATTTTCCAAGTATCAAGCCATAAAAACACTAATTGAAACTTGGGAAGTACAACACAATATATTTATTTGCGGGGTACAACCCAATATTTATCAATTTCGAATTCTAGATTCGTTACCGAGTACAACTTGGTTTATATTAATTATAAATTTCAAAATTATTAAATCATACAAAAATATATAAAGACTCTAGACCGAGTACAACTTTATATTTATTAGTTTCGGGTTTTACGATTTCTAAACCAGGAAAAACAACAATTAGGAGCCCATTAGAAGTTGATTATAATCTTTGTGGTAGAACCTACCTACTCCCTTCGTATCAAAATATAACTAGCTTTAGATTGTTTAGATTATATGTAAAGATTAAGGAGAAGGGGTAAAATTAAGTAGGGATGATTGTCATAGGTTGAAATGAGTAGGCCGATGGAGAAATTAAATACGGAAATAGCTGTGATGGGTGAAGATGAGGAGGTAGGTAGAGCTATATTTTTAGAACAAATTTCGTATTCAGAAGGTACCTATATTTTGAGATAAATACTTGAGGTAAGTTTTTGACTCAGTAACAATGCTCAATAATTATTTTTTTAAGTAGTAGGCAATATGTTTGTCGGCAACAAGATGTATGTACGGTGATTTTGTTAATCTTGAAATATATGCTGCTTAGTCTTTTAGAGGTGTTCTTAGGGTTAGAATATGCATGTGTGTGTTCATATGGATGAATATTGCATTTTCAAAAAGAATAATACAATTAGATATTTAATATTTATGAATTTAATAAACTCATTTTGTGTGTGTGTGTAAGATTTCAATGGTAGATTTGATCGATGGATGAAGACAATATGATGTTGCCTTTTTTTTATTAACACAGGAATTTCTAGTTTTTCTGATTGAGAATTTCTATTTGACATATGGACGCATATGCATATATTAGGATAAATCTGGGTTTCAATAATTGGGAAAAAGAAAAAGAAAACACCGATTGGCGATATCGTGGTCCACTAGCCCTTTCCTGCGCCCTGCAGGTTGTCTTCGGAAAAGACGACCGATGTATATGCCATCCATTTGTTACATTTCTTCCACAGGAGCACAGGACGCACGCATGCTAGTTAGCGTTCGGCGCCAGCCACGACGACACCAAAATGGCACCAGCTAGCATCGTGCAGCGCTATGTGCGTTCGCATCTATTCTACGCCGACCTAACAAAATTAAAAGTCACTTCTTTCACTAGCTACAAACACACGTACTCGTGCGAGTGATCCAGGAAAGCTCTCCGCACTGCTCTGCACTCGTGAAAGGAAATTTTGTTGGCGCGAGAGAGCTCCCCGCATTTCAACCGGTCGACCATCCATCTATCTATCAGCGCCCCGCGTGCGCACGCGACGCGATCGAGCTACCGAGATTTCCACCGGCCGGCCGCTACTATAGCATCGATCGATCCAACCATCGCATCCTCGGTGCGCGCCGCTCGTGCGTGCATGCCTCCATCCACACCGGCCACTATATTTGCAGTGCAGTGCAGATGGATAGCGCGCGCGCGTGCACGATGGGTGGGTGCTTCCGCCACTATTAGTTGCGCCGTTGCACGCACGAGTAGTACTACGGCCGATTAATGGAGGCGTACATCGATCCCTGCCAACGTCCACGCGGGATGGCTCCATCGATCGTGGCATGTCAACTCGATCGTCTCGAAATAAATTAATGTTTGCGTCCTTGTTTGGATTCGATTCCGCTGGCACTGCCTCGATCATTTTCTCTGTTTGTGAGTTGTGACCTGCACACGCACTGCATGCTTGCAGATGGTTGGAAGGATCACGTAGAGCTAGCTAGGGTGGTCCAGATCGGGACTTGAGATGAGATCACCGTGCACTGCACACGCGCACGCAGGGGTGCACGGCCAAATCCATCCTGCTACTAGCTAGCAGCCACATCCATGCATGATCCATGTCTAGAACCTTCGATTGTGTCTTCACTCCGTTTTTTCTCTGCTCTCATGCACAGCCCACTCGCGCACAGCACAGTGCACCCGCAGCACTCGGCGAATTGAATGGCACACGGTGCGCGGTGCGCGCGAGAGACAGAGCACGCGCACGCACCGATCGAGTACGAGCGTAGCTAGTTCTCGGTTGATTCCACCGTACGTACGCCGGCCGGCCGGCAAATGCACGATGTAGTGCGGCAACGAGACGGATTAAGACTATCTGATTGTGAAGTTAATTAGAAGAATCGTGGTTTCCATCGTTCACAGGCCAATATATATATCAGTGACTAAGTTAAGAGAAAGTTCACGTCAGAGTGTGCGCTTTCTAATAACGAGATGTGCATGCGTATGTTGTGCGTACCGTCTTGTAGCTATCCGTGCCGGTGGATACGTAGTACGTAGTGCGACACAGCGAGGCGCCCACCCACGCGTACGTAGTGCATGCGGCCGTAGTAGCACCTGCACGCAGGCGCGGGCGCGCGCGTGGTGATGGAGCGGCCCGATCGATCGATCCAGCCGGCCGGGGGACGTCGTACGTACGCCAGTGCGCGCACCGCACGCGGGCACGCGGCCCGTCGCACGTACGTCTCTCGATCCCTTCCGGCCGTCCGCCACGAACCGCGCGCAAGGCCCGTCACGTCTCCGCACTGTACGTGCGCCACCATCGATATCATCGGTTTAACAGGGTGCTGGGTATTGTGTTGATTGGCCAGCTACACATTCTCTATACCGGCCGTACGTGCCCTGGTTTTGGCACACAATATCGCCCTTTCACTTGCCAGATTGGGATAAAAACCTCTGGATTATACTGTGACCAATTAATTACCTTGTGAGCGTGAAAGAGCACGAGTCGCGTATAGCTGGCCATATTGGTTCTGCGCCAACGAATATGGAGGATGGGGGATGGCAACAAGCACGAAAGTAAACTTAGGGTGTGTTCGAGGAGAAGTGATTGAGGAGATTGGGAAGATACGTAAAACGAGGTGAGCTATTAGCTCATAATTAATTGAGTATTAACTATTTTAAATTAAAAAAATGGATTAATATGATTTTTTAAAGCAATTTTAATATAGAAAATTTTTTAAAAAAACGCACCGTTTAGTAGTTTAGGAAACGTGCACGCGGAAAACGAAACAAACGAACTCACTCTCTCACCCTCTCGAACGCTGCCTTAGCGCCAATGGCAGCTAGCAGTCCACCAAAAGCTTTTATATATATATGGGATTAATCGGATCACCAAAACCATATATACGTAGTGACGGTACGGGTGAGCATAGATTTCTCTTGTGTCACCGATGGTCGGCACGAAGAAAATGGCGCACGATCACAACTGGACATAAGGAAGAAATTCAAGTGGTTGGGTTGCAATGCACCAATTGTGGCACTAGGAGTATGTGGTGGTTCTTTTTCCCGATTATATGGGAATACTATACGCATACACAGACCATTACATAATACTTTCTCTATTTTTTTAATATACACGACGTAATTGAATTTTAGACATATTTAATCATTTGTCTTGTTTAAAAAATACATTAATATTATTTTTTTTGTTAGACTTATTTTAGCACTATTTTAATCATGACTTATATTTTTTATATATGTATAAATTTTTTAATAAGACACAAGACAATAAGTATATCCAAAAGTTAATGACGTTCTATATTAAAAAAGAAGTATTCCATCAACCAACAATTTCTTTTGGGCATATACAAATATAGAGTCTAATATGAGCTCTTTATACTAATCAATATCATTAGAGACTATCCTCCTACAATAGTAGAGACTATAAGGTTTCTAAATCATTAATGCACTAAATAATTTTTTATTACACTTCTTTCCTTTTCTCTACACTCATGCAACAAATTTTCTGTTAATAAATGCTAAGAATCAACTTTAAGCCGTTCTCATGCGTAGCAACGATATTTCTCATTCCTTCTCTCTCTTTATTCCACATCACTAAATTTACTTGCATGACAATGAAGAGAGCCCGTCATTAGACACCATTGTACATGCCCTTTTATACGTGTGATTAAATGTACTCCAACACCATTAAAATGGAGAGGTAACAAACTCAGCACTTGTACATATCAAACAAAATCTCATGCACGCAAAGATTTTTCATACATCCATCCAAACATCTCATCTCACCACATTCAGGATCAACCAATCAAGTCAACCAAATAACCTTCTTGCATCTACTCAGCCATGCTAAAATCATCCTGGATGACACGTTGAGTAAGGGCCAGGTTCAAATGGTTCAGGCAACAAAACAGACCCTAACCCTCTTAGCTTCCACTCAACCAGGCTCAAACCATCCTGGATGACATGCACGAGTCAGAATGAAGCGGTGCAGGCAATCAAATAGGCCAATAGAGAGCAGCTGATGGGATGGGCGCTTTAAGAATTGTGTTGTCATGAATTGGAGGGGCCTAGCGTGATGGATAATAGACATGATCTCATAGGACCATTTTTCCCCAATTTTCGTATATACATGTAACCATTTAGAGCACATTAGAAAGTACATGCGTTTCGATGCATTGCCAGGAAAAAAGAACGGGTATACATATCTAAACTTTCATTCAAGTATCACAAGGTAAGCAATTAACCATAGTCCTAAAACTTTCATTTCAACCACATTTTGGTATGGAAACACGCTATATCTGCACATACTTTCTTAAGGCAATGCACGTATTTGTTTCTCAAGACCAAAGCTCCAAGTCTATAACACTACAATAACAAGAGTAACAAACACACTTTCTCCTCGGGTCAGTGTTACGTCAATGAAATAAACAGAACTCCAATGTCCAAGCTTAATCTGAAACATGTTACTTCATCGACATGTTAACTTAATCTGTTCTTTAATTATTTTACAAAGGTAGGGGGAAACTGGTTTTATCATTTAAATGAACCAAGCAATCTCTCCTGTTTCTGTTACCTGCCTGAATATATTAAAGTTCCTGTAGAAGTATGCACAAATTATTCTGACTTTTTCCAAATAGAACTCATGCCAAAGTATAGCCACCCTTTGGCAGGAAAACATGTTATCGTTCTAGAGTATCAATTTTTCTGATAACTCACATTCAAACAACAAAAAACGTTAATATAGCATATAGACTGTCCAAAGCACAATAATACATAGCTAGAAATTCTGTATTTTTGTCTAGAATGTGAATCCAACAAAATCCATGCACAGTACAAGAATTCTGAGAACTAATCCATAGCTCCACACAAATTCCATTAGTATATATGTTTCTCACATTTTATTTTCTCTGCAAAGGTCTATTTTCTCATAATCATATCATTCACCCTTTTGCCTTACTACTATGGACATCAGATGATTAGCTTATAATTGTCTCATGAAACAATTCCCACAAAAATGTTTGGTAGAGCACCAAAGCCTAGAAGCTGCTTACACTCATTTCCCCCTTCTTCAATGAGGATCTAAAATCTGGGGTTAATATTAGAAACTTCGTGGCACAGTATTAAAATTTATTGCTTGAAAAATCTAACCTATGCTAGTAAAGAAAGAGAGTAACTAACCCAAGAAACTGGTAACCCAAATTGAAAAGCACAACATAATCTATATTAGCATGGATATTTGTATGAAAGGTTCTAGCACTACAAAAGTGTTATGGTAAGGTGAAAATAGCAGGGAACACAGACAGGACAGCATATGATAAAGTGAAAATAGGAATATTCAAACCATTGTTAACTTGTTAAGAGAAAAGTGTTTTGCAGCAAGCCAATTTCAAGCATTCAAAATGCAAATATGACCAGTATAAATCCCTAATAAACTACTACCTCCGTCCCATAAAAATTGTATTTCTACTAGTGAATTAAGGACAGATTAGTAGGATAGAGAAATGACCACAATAACCTTATTTATTGAACACAATACATGCACACATTCCATATATAAATTTAATTAAAAGGAATGTTAAGACAACAAGTTAGAGATGTGATGGAAGGAATGGAGATTACAAGGAAATGTATTTTGATGTAATCAATTTGCTAGATCCCACATTAGTAGAAATACAATTTTTATGGGACAAAGGTTCAAAGGTAAAAATTCATTTTCTATGGGATGGAGGTAGTACAAAGTTTAGAGTTTGAATTATAAAAATCAAACATAAAACGGTAGGTTCACAATATCATGTAAAACCTGAACAAAAAAGTTATTACCACTACAAATTCAAAATCTCAACCGAGTGATCTATGAAGTTGAAATTAATCAGCATACAGTAGTTCCCAAGGTACATCATCTTGTAGGAAATTGGTTTTCCATAATTTCAGTATCGTTCCTAAACATATCATCCAGGCAATCCCACCTCATTCCTATAATTTATAAAGTTATCACAACTTCCCTATCTCCAAAAAAAATCCAATCGAGACAAGCAGTCTAAGATACACTTAGTTCCCACCTCATTCCTATAATTTATAAAGTTATCACAACTTCCCTATCTCCAAAAAATATCCAATCGAGATAAGCAGTCTAAGATACAGTTAGTTAAAAACTCGTTGCTAGACATCTAGCAATATCCCAAACTACACTGCTCCAATCAAAAGCAGAAAGCAGAACTAGATAGAGATAGCAGCATTTTTATGCAGTCACATTTCCATGTAAGGCCGTGTTTATTTCTATTTCAAAACGATAATCTTCAGATAACTAATTTAAACTCAAAATCATCCAGAATTTTACAATAACATCATTAGGAAGCGCAATAGTTCCTCAGCAACAGCAAACAGATCTAGAGGTAGAGAATCTTGTTACAGATCTGATCTAACGATCAAAGTAAAGAAGCTTGTTCCTCACCATAGGTAGCCCGGGATCTTGATGCGGAGGAAGAGCATGGCCATGGCGTACGCGATGACGATGGCGGCGACGCCGGAGCCACCGAAGGAGACGCGAAGGCTCCGGGGCCTGTTGCGGTCGACGGCGAGGTCGAGGAGGATGATCCCGATGCCGCCGATGACGAACATGATGCCGGAGGAGAGCCCCTCGATGATGTACTGGCCGTTGACGCGGCCGGGGAGGAAGACGACGGGGCGGACGGCGCCGGTGGCGGGATCCTGGACGCTGCCGATGCCGGGGGGCTCGACGATGACGTCGTAGACGAGGCCGGAGACGACGGCGAAGTAGGTGAGGAGGATGAGGGCGAAGACGGTCATGGGGGAGGGGAGCGCCAGGTTGGAGGGCAGCCTCAGGCGGGTGCGCGGCGGCCGGAGGAAGGAGAAGGGGAGCACGCGGAGGACGTGGAAGAGGGGATCTATGGAGTCGAAGTCGGATCCGTGGGCCTGGGCGGCGGCCGCGCCGCCGGTGGCGCTGTCCGATCTGGGGGCCATGGCGTCGAGGAGGAGCAAGAGGAGAGAAGTCTCTGGGTTTTGGTGATGGGGGATTCTTGCGTTACCTCGCTTGTAGGGATGGCAATCGGGCGCGACGGGCACGGGTAGTGTCTACCCATATCCATATCCGTGAGATTATCTGTATCCATGGGTATACCCATTACTACATGACGGGTAAGGATGATTGCCCATACCCATTGCCCGCGGGCTCCTTATGCCCACGGACGTGCCCGTTTACCCACTACAACAAAAGCAGTTGACAAAAAGTCTACAAGCTTCTAAGTTCGAATCGAACTTAAAACATCAAATATTCTCCGCCTCGGTGTCGTGTCTCTCCTCTAGCGGCGATAGAGTAAGGGGAGAGAAATAATAAGAGAAATAAAAGGGAAACTGTAAAAAACAAAGAACACGGCTTATGTATTCTAGTGGATTTTGCTCCTAGCCTACATGTAAGTTAGATTTCGCGGGTAAACGGGCAAAGCGGGCATGGGTAGTGATTACCCATACCCATGCTCATTTACCCATCGGACATAGCTTTTGACCCAATAAGATACCCATGGGTATAAAATGGAGAACAAACCCAACCCTAATAGGGTTTTTACCCACGGATAAACGGGCAAACGGGCACAATTGCCATCCCTACTCGCTTGTTCCATCTTCCCGAGAGAAATTGGACATTCTGCCACTGCCAAGAGTGGGTTTCGCCACAATGCCATTCCCCAGAATGGCGTCGTTAAAATGCCATTTCCAACCGATGCCATACCTTTGCTTTGCTATATTCACCATTTCACAAGATTTTCACCATTTTTCCCACTTCAGCTGACCAAAATACCCCTCTCTCTCCTGCAGTTTTTCTTCTTCTCCTCCGGCGAACAAAAGAGGCGGCGCTGCTCGGGGATGGGGGAGGAGCGGCCGTGTCGCAGCGCCAGACTCGACGACGAGCCAGAGAAGCGCGGACGATGCGAGCCGGCGCAGGTAGTACGACCTGGCCGCCGCGCTCTCCCCGCACCGCCCTGTCTCCCCGCGCCTCCTCGGCATGCTCCTCTCCTGCCTCCCCGACGCGCGCCGCGGCGTCGCGCTGCTCGACCTCCTCGCGCCAGACCTCCCCACCTCTGCGATCCTCATCCTGTACAACCTCCTGCTCTGCTCCACATGCCGCGCCGGATGCTCCGCCTCGCCTCCGGCCTCCTCCTGGATATGCGGGACAGAGGGGTCGCCCCCAACGCGTTCTCGTACTCCACGCTCCTCGCGGCGCTCACCCGCGCGGACCACCTCGACCACGCACTCACCTTTCTGCCACTCATGGAGGATGACGCCGTGGCTCCCGACCTCGTGCTCTTCTCCAACCTCATCCACCTCGCCCTCCGCGAGGGCGACGCGCCCAAGGCGCTCGTGCTCTTCTCCCGTCTTCGGGGCGCGGGGTGCCGCCGGGATCAAGCCCGACCTCAAGGCCTACAACGCCGCCATCGCCGCGTACTGCAAGTCTGACCTGCTCCGGGACACCAACCGGCTCCTCCTCCACGACATGCCCTCTAACGGCGTCGCGCCGGACGCGGAGTCATACTCCCCCATGCGCCGTGCTGGTGTCGCCCCGAGCGTGGTCACCTACAACACCATGCTCCGCGTGTACGGCGACGCCGCGCTGTTCGGGGAGGCGGTTCACCTGTTCGGCCTCATGCGCAGCGCCGCCTCCGATGGCAGCGACCGTGGTGGCAGCATCATCAAGCCGAACGTGGTGACGTACAACACCATGATCGCCATCTACGGCATGTCGCTGGGAGACGAGAAAGCCGGGAGCCTGGTGCAGGACATGCAAGCCAATGGCATTAGTGTCCAGAAGTTCAGATGAGAACCTCCAGTTTCTCTGACGACAAATTCAGGTGCCAGACATCAATAGACACCACACACCAGTAGTGTCACTGAAAATTCACCACACACCAGTAGAGAAGCGGGGACGACGCGAGCCGGCGCAGGTAGTACGCCTGCAGCGGGCGCCGCGCCGCGCTCGACCTCTTCTGCTGCAGAGCCACCATGGCCTCCGGCGGTGCTAGATCCACGCCACAGGGAGCTCGAGCAGTAGCTGCAACCTAGAGGCAACAGGCGTCGGGTGTCCCCGATGTCGCCGCGGCCGTGGCCTGGCCGGGGCGCGACACCGTCACCGCCGCCGCCGCTTGCAGTCACAGGCTAGCCAGAGCCAGGGCCGGAGCCGGGCCGCCGTGGCGTCGCCGGTGCTCGATTTCGTCTAGCTCGACATCGAGCTACACATGGATGGAGATGTACTCACCGATGGCCATGCTGCAGGCGTCTGTGACGAGGCCGGCTAGCCCAGACAGGAGGACGGTGCGCTTGTCGGGGGGGCGCGCTGCGCTGATGCCGAGCATGAGCGATGCGGTGGAGACGAGGCCGTTGCTGGCACCCAGCACCACGGCACGCAGCCACTAGGAGTGCACGCTGCCGCCGTCGTGGATGGCTTCCTCTTCCTCCTTGGCCTCCGCCACGATGAGCTCGGCGTCGCCATTGATGGTAGCCATGCTCGTGCTCGTTGAGGAGAGAGCAAAGTGAGACACGCGCGCCAAGCATACTCATCGGCGCTGCGCCGCTCCTCGCTACTGGCCAGCGTCACCGCCCCGCTCTTATCCTTCGCCGACACCTTCTCCTAGTCCCTTGTCGTCGCGGCACACCGCCGCCGGCACTGCCACTGTGACGATGGCAGCCCAAGGTAGAAGAATTAGACTAAAGGGCATTTTGGGTAGCCCGGGTGAGAAATTAGGTGGAAATGGAGTGAAATGGCTCAAATGGCAAAACAAGTGTAAGCCAAGTCTTAGCAGTGGCATTTTAACGATGCCATTTCGGGGATGGCATTGTGGCGAAACCCACTCTTGGTAGTGGCAGAATGTCCAATTTCTCTCTTCCCGAGCAGGCAGTGGACGATTGGCCCCTGGTAGGACATCCAAAAAGACAAAAAAAAATTAACCGAATACAAAGGCAAAATTTACACAATGGTGGTGTTTGGGATAGTTTAGTCTCTCTCATGAAAATATAAGTCCCTATAATAAGTTTCTTCCATCCCAAACACCACCTAACTTTAAAATTTTACTTATATGACACCGTAAAAGTAAATCTTTAGACTAACGTACTACCGAAAAATGTATATTTATCGAAAAACACCGTCATGCACTATTTTCTTCTTTGTGATTTGATTAGGAGAGATAAAATGGGGCAATTGCTCGTTTGACCCTGTTTTAATGTCTAACTACCAATATGACCCTGTTTTTAGGTTTGCTCATTTGACCCTGCTTTTTAAAACTAAAGATCAGAGATGACCTATTTTGTGAAGGATAGATAACGGTGTTAACTAAGAGAAAAATTGTCCTTTTTACCCCTGCTCAATTAACCATGTTAAATTTGGCATAGTTTTAACAAATTTGAGACAGATTTGTCTATCACTCATTTGTTCATTCTTATCCTCTCTCTCTCTCACAAGACCGCTGCGAGGGGTGGCGGGAGGAGCGACGGCTCGGTGGCGGCTACAGCTGCGGAGGGGCAGAGGGAGGAGCGGCGGTGGAGGAGAAGCGTCGGGCCAGCGATGAGGAGGGCCGTCGCTGGCGGCAAAGGAGCGGCGGCGGCAATGGTTGCTGAGGAAGGAGCGGCGGTTGCGGCGGAGGAACTGCGGCGGGGGAAGCTACGGAGGGCTGACAGCTGCGGAGGAGCGCCGGTGGTGGCTGCGAAGGGGTGGTGGCGGCTTAGCGACACCAGCAGCGGCAATAGAGGGGAAGTGTCGGGTCAGCGACGAGGAGGGCCCGCATGCCGCCGTTGCCCCTCCCTCCCTCTGCTCCGAGCCCAGCAACCGCCGCTGCCGCTCCCTCCCTCCGCTCCGAGCCCAACAGCCGCCGCCGCCGCTCCCTCCCTCCGCTCCGAGCCCGACAGTCGCCGCCGACGCCACTGCTCCCTCTCTCCGCTTCGAGCACAGCAGCCGCCCCGATGCCGCTCCCTCCTCCCGCGTGCCGACGCCACTGCTTCCTCCGTGCGCCGACGCCGCTGCTTGCTCCCTCCTCGAGCGGCCGCCGCTACGCTCCATCGGCGCTCGGCCATCGCCGCCGCCGCCGCCGCTCCCTCCAGCCTCGTCGACCGCAGCACTCGCCGTTGCCGGCGACGAAAAACTATGGAGAGGTGAGGATTGGGATGGGGATAGGGTTAATTAGTAATATGGGGGTATTTTGGTCACTTTGGGGTAGTATTTATTTTTTCTAAATGATGTTCTAATGGTGAAGGGAAAACAGGGTCAAACGCAAGGTCAAATAAGCAAACTTGAAAAAGTAAGGTCAGATTAGTAGTTGGGCTTCAAAATAAGGTCAAATAAGCAATTGTTCCAAACAAAATAACTATGACAAGAATGATCGCAATAAACATCGGTCGTACAACTGAATACATATAAAGATGACTGTGATCACGGTGAGAATCATAGTCCCCATGAAGATCATGGCAACTATGAGAATCGCAACTATCACGGGAGTTATGAACGTATAAGATTCTGAAGTCCTCGGGAAGATAAAGGATGCTGTCCTCGGGAAGTCGTACCTAACCACAGTGATCCCTCCTCTCCATTATCATCTCAAAAGTCAGACAAACATTCTCAGAGACCTTCTCGGGATGATAACCGCCGTTCGGCTTTTCAGCCTAGGGGAGGCTACAAGGCATTCATCCCTTCCTTGCGTAAGGTAAGGATCTATCATGAAGTACAACATACGATGGAAGTATAGACCCCAAAAATTTCTACCATGTCTATTCCACGGTCCTCTATTATGGGGTACATGGTACCCGGGTACTCGTGGTAAGGCTTTGGGCCAAGTAGCATAGGGTGGGCCGAGAGTCCTAGGCCCATGCAGCACACTTGTAAATTAAGTAAGAGATAGAGGATAAGGCAATCAATCATATTCCATGTAAATAGGTGGTAGGTATCTGGATTATAAGGGATACCAAACCCTAGTTCTATATAAAGGGCGCCGGGAGAAACCCTAGGGGGTTACTCCTAGCGGCATTGGCTAGGGGTAGCACGCTACGAGGAGGCGACGCTGGCCAAGGGCGATGGACTGTGAGGAGGTGACAACGATTAGGGGCGACGCGCTATGACAAGGCGGCACTGTCCAGAGGTGACGCGGAAGAGGCAGCACCAACTCGGGATGGTGCAACTAGGGATGGCACGTGAAGAGGCAGGTTGGCTAGGGGCGGCGCGCTAGGAGGAAGAGATGTGCGAGTCAGAGAGGAGAGAGTGTCGGCTTTATTTTGGAAAAGAAAGGGTTTTTCTTATGTAGTCCTTCCCCTAATGGGCCAAATGGACCTTAGAATGTGCGATCTTTTGACTTGTAACTCATACCATCGAGGTCCTGTGGGTCACTTGCGGGTCAACTCCCATCCCTGCCCCCGACCCCGCTCACCTGCGGGTGAGAATTTTCCCCCACCTCGGCCTCAACTGGAAAATTTCCACCCCTCGAGATAGATGGTGGAGAGGATTTGGTTTTTATATTTAGTTTCTAGTGATTTTCATAAAGGGCATCTTAAAGGATTTCCCTGCGAAAATCTGATTTTCGCATGTGACCGCTTAAGAGGTCCATCTGGAAAAATAATTCTATTTTCTCAGGCGAGTCTCTTAAGAGGTCGCATGCGAAAAAGCATTTTCACATGCGGCCCTTGAACTGACCCGAAGGAGTGATATTTGCAAGTGGGAGCAATTATGGTCCACTTGCAACCTAAATGGGGCCTCATCAAGAAAAATTAATTCTGTAGTGTGGTAGTTAGAGTCATATTAAGATATGATTTATTTGTATGGACTCCTTTATTATCTCTAGATTCGCTCTTATCTCCTCTACATTTACTCCTATATAGATTGGTTCCTGAGGCTTAATATACAACGTGTCCAATATTAGCAGTATTCCTCTTCCTCTAGCATTCAACATTGTATCATAGCAGGACTTAGGGCTGCCTGTCACGCTTCCACTGCGGTCGCCCCCGTTGTGCATAATGGCAGTTATGACGACCGTGTGTCATGGTGATGACTGGGGGATCAAGGCAGCTACAATGGTGGTAGGAGTGCAAGGTAACGAAGGAGTAGAGTGGGGAGGGGGAACGGGCAGGGGTGGCGACCCTATCAACCGGCCCGCACACAAGGGTGCAGCGTGATGCACGCTGTTGGTATTTCTTAACGACATTATTAAAAATATAATTCCCAGCAATGGCGCAGAAATACTCCTGGTATATTATGGTTACAGAGTTCATCCGCAAGCGCATAGATACGCCATTGTAGCATTTCACCCGAGAGTATTCTAAGGGTGTCGTATTTGTTTAATCCCGTGGGAAGATTATAATAGAGAGAACCATACTAATAATTTATGTTACTTGTAATAACCAAAGTCTAAACAGGGGTTAATGTAATCCAAAGGGTAGAGTGACACTAAGCAGAAGCATTAATATTCTCATACATAATTATCTGAGCTAAGTGGAAAGAAGGTAGAAAGAACTTATTCCTATACTTCTAGTATACATACATATTATACATACATCCTAGTTATATGATTACTTACCTAATACCCTCTTTCCAATGCCCTCCTGGTGTTTTGAGAAGCCACCCCTGATTGCCGAGTTTCTTACGACAATCCGTCATGACCATCCAACCGGGGCTAAATACGGAGGAGTACCCTCCCCAGGAAAGTAACTTAGGACTATATACACGCGCGGAGGAATACCCGTATTAAGCTGTCACCATCAGTGACCCACCTCGCTTCCGCAACATATAACCCCAAATAATGACATCTAGTAATCTAAACACTACGCTTAAATTACCAAATACTACTCTAATATCATCATCATGACATAAAGTCATCGTATACACGATCATTATACCCACACCATTGCATTTCCTAGATAAGCTAGCATCATAATCAATATGACTCGGATATATAGTAAAGTTAGTATTCATAAACTCGAAAAGTAATACAATACTAGAGTAGTATAAAGAAGAATATTCTAATAAAGTACAAGTCTTACAAAAGAAGGAAAAGCTACTAGAGCCATACCCGAACTCTTCCGAAGACTCCGAGGATTGAAGATTCTATTATATTTCTATTCCACTATACTCTAGAGACTATACTAAACTTGAGAAATGTATGAAGCTTCTTGCTTGAGATGTGCGGTGAAATGGAGGAGGTGAAGGCCTTATATAGCCTCCCAATGACGGTTGTGACGGTTGAAATGGTCGGAAATACCCTCCAACCGTCATTGGGGGTTAATCCACACCATCCAGCCGCAACCCTGCATCCAACGGTGCCAGGATAGGTTCGGTCGAACCATGGGATTGTCCAATCCAGCCCATGTTCGACTGGCGACCTCTTGGACTTCTTCTCTTTGCAGACTTGTGAACTTTAGGCCATTTTGGTCGTGTCAATTTGGTCTTTCTAGTCCACTTGTCCGCAAGTCTGATTCCTGACAGCGTCCGATTGATTGATCGTCCATTTTGCTGTCGATCCGCCTCCATTTAATATTTATTATCTGCAAGAGGTTAGTAATCCTAGTGCAAGTGGAATATTTCTTATTCTAACACAAATATGCGTTGCAAGCATAACTAGTTCTCATTTATTAAGATAATATTGACTGGCGAAACTGATTGATAACGACCGTCAACACACCCCTCGGACTTGGCTGATGTACAAAGCTCAAGTAAGTCGTTTTCACTTGTAATAAGTCTATTTTACCTTTGTCATCTATTGTCACTAGTTGAATCGCCTCCCTCAAAAGTAAAACCGGGTATAATGTCTTCTACATTTTCGAAAACCAATGCAAATCGACTCCTTCGTGGTTTTAGAAGTGGTTTCATCCTATGCGGCGCTCATGGGACCCACTTGCCAGTGAAAAAAATTAAAAAATTAACAATCCCACATCTCGGTCATCCCCTCTCTTGTTCTCTCTCACATCGGCATAGTAGTGCTGTATTGGTCGGCGTGCTCCTCCCAGTGCACGCCACAGACGACGGCTTCTTCCCCTGTGGGCAGTTGGTTGGCGTTCTTCTCCCCCCACGTGCCGCAGCAGACCAGGTCCTCCCCGCGTGTGCGGCTAACTGCGGCGCGCGGGCGACGACACGGTGAATGAGTCAACCCTCTTCTTGCTTCTACCTCTTCCACATATGGTTCTTCTTCTTGAAATAGACTCCACGCCACGAAATGCAATTCAAGCATCTGTGTTGAGATCGATTGCGGTTGACTCTAGCGAGTTGTGACTTGAGCTAGCTGTTGCTGCAATGATTTTGGTTTGCGTCGTTTGATTTGGTTTGGTTGATTGGCTCTAGCGAAAGTGTTCAATTGATTGATTGCTTTCTTATGATGGAGCTAGATTTGAATGGCATAGTGTAAGGGGTGCCGAAGAAGTAGGAGACGGCGGCGTGGAGCAACTCCGGCATGTTGGAGACTTGGAGTCGTCGGTGCTCAACGCGGATGCGTCGTGCATGGCCATGCCCTGCCCACGGAGGAGGGGTCCAGCTCGACGCCACCGCCTTCCCCGGTGGTGCTCGAGTTCATCATCCTGAGGAGGTTGGCGTTGGGGGAGAACAATGACAACGACAAGGAGAAGGCCACCCTGTCGCCTTGCAGCACCAGCAGCCCATCATGAAGGAGTTCATCCTAGCGCACAATGATGCCATGGAGACAAACCCAACAGCAGAGAGGGACATCGCGGTGGCGACCGCGTCCTCGCGCTCGTGTGGATTTGCTCCCAACTTCCAGCAGGTGATCCTCACCACCACGGTGCTCGCCGTCGAGCTGTGGTGACACGTCGACAAGGTAGTGGGTCCGGAGGCGAGGGCACTGTACAACATCGGGCAAGCCTGTTGGAATTAAAAGATGGGCCTTAGACCACTCGAAGATTAATTCTTTGGAAAATCACAAAAGCCCACCTCATGGGATGGCATGCATGGGGAGTTTAGTACCACCTTGCTTATTTTAAGAGGGGGGACCTCCTTAAAAGGGAGGATGCTCTCCTAGCCAGTTGAAATATGTGAGGTGGAGAGAAGAGGGGGAACACATGCGCGAGCTTGCTCGCCTCGCCTGGCACTGCATGGCGGCACGCGTGCACGACGTATGGGTCGAATGATCCGCCAAAATTGGTTCCCGCCATGCCTAGCGGCACGACGTACGCGTCGAATGGTCCGCCAAAATTGGTTTCTCACCCTTGCGCAGATGCAGCCTCTTTTGACAGTTTTGTTTTTTTTTGCGGAAAATTCGAATTTGTTTGTTTTGGAAACATTTCGAAAAATCCGGTGCGTGAAAACGGCGTGGAGTCCGGATAGGTTACGCGCGACTTATCCGGTTCAATTACGCGAAGTGGAGATCGTGCGGGCGCCTTGATCAAGCGACATTTCTATAAACCGAGCCGCTGCCTCCACGCAACAGACACGAATTCAATCTAGGGTTTGCCTCCTCCTCTGTTCTACACTGTCGCTCGTAGTCTACTCCATCCAGCTCGTCAGCGTGCACCGGCGATCGGGAGAGCAGGTCTCCGGAACCTTTGCCTTCGACATCCTGCACCGGGAGAAGGCGGCAATAAGGTTTTTGGGAAGCGCTTCGCGCGACTGCTCCCTGTTCGACCACAACGGCTCGTCTTCCTATTCGTTTGCGTGCTGTGTGCCTTTGTCAATGCCCGCAACCACGAGTAATTCCTGCTGAGCAACCGGTCCTCCGGTACCATCGATACGTGTTCAACATGTTGCTCATATTTGATCTATTCATGTTTTACGGGTTTGTTTACATGTGTAGATCTAATGATGCGTTCATGCTAGTTTACATCTGCAATGTCATGATTTATTTATGGAATAAATTAAATCATTATGTGAGCCTTATTATAGGCACTATGGTTTTACTATGGCTGGTTTTGCCGACGCACTGAGGCTGAATAAATTCACCGGTGTGCACTTTAGGAGATGGCAGATCAGGGTCACTCTGTGGCTGACCGCTATGAAATGCTTCTAGGCGAGTACTGGCAAACCTGTGGGAGTTCTTACTCCTGACCAGCAGAAAGCATTCGATGAGGCCACTACTCTCTTTGTGGGATGCATTCTTAGCGTTCTTGGCGATCGTCTAGTCGAGGTGTATATGCATATGACCGACGCTAAAGAGTTATGGGATGCACTGAATACCAAATTCAGTGCTACTGATGCTAGCAATGATCTGTACGTCATGAAGTAGTTTCATGACTATAGGATGGTTGACAACCGTTCTGTAGTTGAGCAGGCTCATGAAATACATACCACGGCTAAGGAACTCGAACTCGTTAAGTGTGTCTTACCCTTGTGGCTGGGTGCATTATTGAGAAACCATCTCCATCTTGGAGAGGTTTCGACACTGCACTCAAACACAAGAGACAGGAATACTCCGTTGAAGGGTTGATAGCATATTTTGATGTTGAGGAGAAAGCTCGGGAAAAAGATTCCACGTCTAAGGGCGATGGTGGGCAGTCCAGTGCCAATGTTATGCACAAGGCCTAGAACAAGAGCAAGGGAAAATAGAAAGCTCAGCAGACCACCAACTTCAAGAAGCAAAAGAAGAACAATTGCAATCCGAACCAGGATGAGAGAATTTGCTTTGTGTGTGCCTTGACTGGTCATCTGGCCAAGAAGGGTCCACAACGCAAGGGGATAAAGGCACCTGTAGGGCAGACTTCCAAGTCTGCTAATGTGACCATTTGTAACACTGGAGAAGGAAGCAGGTATGGTAATTTACCTACTGTTTTTTCAGTTAACCAGTCTACTAATTGGTGGGTTGATACAGGGGGCCAATGTACATGTTTGTGTTGATATTTCGCTGTTTTCTTCTTATCAGGTCACACAGGATTCCACCTCCCTAATGGGGAATGGGCCACATGCTTCTGTTCATGGTGTTGGCACGGTAGATCCGAAGTTTACTTCGGGAAAGATCGTGCAGCTGAAGAACATGCAACATGTCCGTACTATTGACAAGAATCTTGTTAGTGGCTCCCGTTTGACTAGAGATGGATTTAAGTTGGTTTTTGAGTCTAATAATGTAGTCGTGTCTAAACATGAATATTTTATTGGTAAAATTATGAGTGCAGAGGCCTGTTCCGCTTTTCCCTTTCTGATTTCTGCAATAAGTCTGTGAACCAAATTTGTGGCAGTGTGGATGATGAGGCTAATGTTTGGCACTCACGTTTATGTCATATTATTTTTGGCTTGATGTATCGGCTTTCTAGCATGTGTTTAATTCCTAAGTTTTCCATTGTCAACGGTTCTAAGTGTCATAGTTGTGTGCAATCAAAGCAACCTCGCAAGCCTCACAAGGCTGCCGAGAAGAGAAACTTGGCACCTCTAGAACTCCTACATTCAGATCTATGTGAAAAGAAAGGGGTGTTGATGAAGGGCGGAAAACGATATTTCATGACATTGATTGATGATGCTACTAGATTTTGCTATGTGTATTTGTTGAAAACGAAAGACGAGGCTCTAGACTATTTTAAAATTTATAAGACAGAAGTTGAAAATCAACTTGACAGAAAGATAAAAAGACTTAATTAGGTTTGATTGTGGTGGAGAGTTTTTCTCAAACGAGTTTGACTTATTCTATGAGGAACATGGCATCATACATGAGAGGACGCCTTCCTATTCTCCCGAGTCTAATGGGATTGCCGAAAGGAAGAACCGCACACTGGCTGACTTGGTGAATGCCATATTGGACACCGTGGGACTACCTAAGACATGGTAGGGGGAGGCATTGTTGACCTCGAATCATGTGTTAAACTGAATTCCTAACAGAAATAAGGACAAAACACCGTACGAGATATGGATGGGGAGGAAACCATCACTTTCTTACTTGCACATATGGGGGTTCTTGGCGAAAGTCAATGTACCAATAATGAAGAAGCGCAAACTTGGACTAAGACTGTGGACTGTGTCTTTCTGGGATATGCTCATCACAGCGTTGCCTATAGATTTTTAATAGTTAAATCTGAGGTACCTGGCATGCATGTTGGTACAATTATGGAGTCTCGTGACGCTACCTTCTTTGAGAGCATTTTTCCAATGAAGGATACATATAGTACTTCTAGCCAACCCTCTAAAATAATTCCCAGTTCAATCACACCACCAGAACAAAATGAATATACGCGTGAACATGTCATTGAGGAGGATGACAGTGAAACTCCTCGGAGGAGTAAGAGACAAAGGACGGTTAAGTCTTTTGGTGATGATTTCACTGTGTACCTCGTGGATGACACTCCTAAGTCAATTTCAGAAGCATATGCATCTCTTGATGCAAACTACTGGAAGGAGGCTGTCCGTAGTGAAATGGATTCCATTATTGCTAATGGGACTTGAGAGGTGACAGAGCGAACCTATGGGTGCAAATCTGTGGGGTGCAAGTGGGTGTTGAAGAAGAAGCTTAGGCCTGACAGTACTATTGAAAAGTACAAGGCTCGGCTTGTTGCTAAGGGCTATACTCAGAAAGATGGCAAAGATTTCTTTGACACTTACTCACCTGTTGCTAGATTGACCACAATTCGTATGCTACTTTCCCTAGCAGCCTCACATGGTCTTCTTGTTCATCAAATGGACGTTAAGACAGCTTTTCTTAATGGAGAGCTAGATTAGGAGATCTATATTGATCAACCTGATGAGTTTGTAGTTGAAGGTCAAGAAGGCAAAGTGTGCAAATTGTTGAAGTCTTTGTATGGTCTGAAACAAGCTCCTAAGAAATGGCATGAGAAATTTGATAGAACATTGACATCTGCAGGCTTCACAGTCAATGAGGCAGATAAATGTGTATACTATCGCTATGGTGGGGGTGAGGGAGTTATTCTGTGCTTGTATGTTGATAACATACTAATATTTGGGACAAACATTGAGGTGATAAATGAGGTTAAATCATTTTTGTCTCAAAGTTTCGATATGAAGGATTTGGCAGTAGCTGATATTATCCTAAACATTAAGCTAATTAGAGGGGACAATGGGATTACACTCTTGCAGTCCCATTATGTGGAGAAGATCTTGAATCGCTTTGTCTACATTGATAGCAAGCCTTCTCCAACACCTTATGATCCTAGCTTGTTGCTTCGCAAGAATAAGATAATAGCTAGGAATCAATTGGAATACTCCCAAATCATTGGCTCGCTTATGTACCTGGCTAGTGCAACTAGACCTGACATCTCCTTTGCTGTGAGCAAGTTGAGCCAGTTTTCCTCTAACCCGGGAGATGATCACTAGTGTGCGCTTGAGCGAGTGATGCGCTATTTGAAAGGTACTATGGAATTGGGGCTTCACTATACTGGGTATCCTGCGGTATTGTAGGGATATAGTGATTCTAATTGGATCTCTGATGTGGATGAGATCAAAGCCACTAGTGGATATGTCTTCACACTAGGTGGTGGTGCTGTTTCATGGAGGTCTTGCAAACAGACCATTTTGACGAGGTCAACCATGGAAGCAGAGCTGACGATACTGGATACTACTACTATTGAGGCAGAAGGGCTGCGTGATCTATTGATGGATCTGCCTGTTGTTGAAAAATCGGTGCCGGCTATTCTTATGAACTGTGACAATCAAACTGTAATTATCAAAGTGAACAGTTCTAAGGATAACATGAAGTCGTCTAGACATGTGAGAAGACGATAACATTGGATTACATCCAAACAGCTAGAAACCTAGCAGATCCCATTACGAAGGGACTATCACGAAATGTGATAGACAATGCATCGAAGGAGATGGGTTTGAGACCCATGTGAGTTATACTATGGTGGTAACCCAGTCTATGTGATCGAAGATCCCGTGAATTAGGTCCTAGGAAGAACAAGCCATTAGTTAACTGAAGGAGAGTACCAATATAAACCCTCTCTAAGTGAAGATGCATGTTCTCTCGTGAGCTGCAAGGCAGGTTGGCTATGCCTTAATGAGTTCTGTTGGTTTTAATTAGCGAAGATGTTGTCCTGCAAAGCATTCTTGAAAGAACTCTCCTTTGTGAGCTTGACTGTTGGTCGTAGTCTATGGAGCTTTTGGGTGAATCTTCTAGGAAGCTTACTAAAAGACCAAAGAGTATGACTTATATGCTCCACCTGAGGGGTAGTCTACAGACGGTCTAGTATCAGATAAAACTCTGAGTAAAACTTGCTTGCACAAGACTTGCAATTCAAGGCATAGTCCTTTGTTCAAGTTGTGAGTAAGTGTAGCTTGGAGTTCTAGATGGATATTCAACCTTAATCGGTCTCCATCAAACCACTGATATATAAACAGTACATTGGGAAAGGCAAATCTCAGTGAGATTTTGAGATTTGGTGGGGGATTGTTAGAATTAATAGATGGGCCTTAGCCCACTCGAAGATTAATTCTTTGGAAAATCACAAAAGCCCACCTCATGGGATGGCATGCATGGGGACCTCCTTAAAAGGGAGGATGCCCTCCTAGCCACTTGAAACATGTAAGGTGGAGAGAAGAGGGGGAACACGCGCGCACTCGCTTGCCTCGCCTGGCATGGCATGGCGGCGCGCATGCACGACGTACGCGTCGAATGGTTCGCCAAAATTGGTTCCTCACCCTTGCGCAGATGCAGCCTCCTTTTGCAGTTTTGTTTTGCTGTGGAAAATTTGGATTTGTTTGTTTTGGAAACATTCTGAAAACAAAAGGATTTGTTATGTTTAGGGAAGGTTACGCGACTTATCCGGTTCGGTTACACAAAGTGGAGATCGTGCGGGCGCCCTGATCAAGCGACCTTTCTCTATATAAACCGAGCCGCCGCCTACACGCAATAGACATGAAATCAATCTAGGGTATGCCTCCTCCTCTGTCCTGCGATGTAACGTCCCGCCTCTCCCAGGCCGGGCCCGCTTACATCTGATAGCTTTCATAGGTCATAGACTGCCCTCACAGACCAACACATGTCTTTTCTGCACACTTTGTCCTCACTCGTGTGCACCCAGGAAGAATTTCCCGGTCGGTCACCCATCCCAAATTTTGTAACGTCCCGCCTCTCCCAGGCCGGGCCCGCTTACATCTGATAGCTTTCATAGGTCATAGACTGCCCTCATAGACCAACACATGTCTTTTCTGCACATTTTGTCCTCACGCGTGTGCACCCGGGAAGAATTTCCCGATCGGTCACCCATCCCAAATTGCTCTAGGCCAAGCATGCTTAACCCTGGAGTTCTTTGGAGATTGGCTTCCGGAAAAGAAGTTGCAACTTGTTGATATGAGTATTCCATTAATCCTATTAAGCCCTAGGCCGGGATGTCAGGTGACAGGATAACTCAATTATATAATTCCTAGATTTTTCTGGGATTATTTGAGCTAAGGAAGTATTTTTAATAAATGGAATTGCATTTCATGAATAATTTAAATTGAAAAAGGTTTCTATAAGTCTCTTTTGGCTTTGGGCCGAAAGTCGGCCCAAAACCCTCTCTCTCTCCTCCTCGGCCCAAGTCGGCCCAGTCTGCAGCCGAGCCGCCGCCCGCTCGCGCGTCCGCCCGCTGACAGGTGGGGCCCACCTGTCAGTCTTCGTCTTCCTCGCGCCGCCGCCGCCGCCCGAAACCCTAGCCGCGCCGCGCCACCGCCGCCATTCCAATCCGGCCGATCCTTTCCGTTTCCGATGAAATCGATAGAGGGGAAATGATCTTCTCGATCTCCTCTATCTTTTCTCTTTTGGAATCATCGGCTAAAATCGTTTGGAAAGCGGAGGATTCGATCTCGAATCGGATTCGTCTCTCTCTCCCGAACCCTAACCTTTCCTTCGCGTCGCCGGTCGCCGTGGGCCTTCGCCGCCGCCTCCTTGCCCCTTTAAAAGGATCCCCGGTGTCTCCGCTACCCGTCGCCACCCTCGCCTTCGCCTCTCGTCGTCGGTAGAGCCCTAGCACCGTGTAGCTTAACGCCGCCGTCGCCGCCGTCGCTCCAGCCGTGCGCCGCCGTCGCTCCGGTCGTCACCGTCGCTCGGGAAGGCCGCCGTCGTGGTCGCCGTCGCGTCGCCGTCCTCGTCCGCCCCTCCGTCGTCGCCGTAGACTGCCGAAACACCGTCGCCGTCGTCAAGCCGAAGGTCGCCGCCGCTTCTTCCTCGTCGCCGACGTTGTCCGGTCCTCATCCGCCGTCGCTTTGGTCACCGGTGAGTTCGCCGTGCCGTCCGCTACCCGTAGGTGCTCTCCGTTCGCGCCGCCGCGCCGTCGTTCGCCGGCGAGCAGGCGCGCCCGAGCCACTGCCGGAGATGACGTCACCGCTGACGCCATCGGTGCCGACCGCCGTGGTCTGGCTGTGGACCGATCGATCTCGGCCGTTCGTTTTGGATGGATCAATCTCGGCCGTCCGTTCCCGTGAACCGTCGCCGTGCGCCCGGTCCACCGCAAACCCTAGCCGCTGACGCAATAAATCCTCTTTTCCTTTTCAAAAATAATTCATTATTGCGTCATAATTCAATTAAAATCTAAATAAATGATTTAATCCGATTTAATCTTTGAAAATTCATAACTAATTCATCTTAGCTCGGATTTAGTTGGTTCAAGTCTCTAAATTTTTCTAAAATTGAGATCTACATGTTAAAAATATCCACATGTACTGTTCATGCTTGTTTATGTGCTGTTTTGGTGTTTTTGCTCTTTTCTGTTTAGATTCCGACGTTTCCGGAGAGTCCGTTTTCGCAGGAGAAGAATTTGAGGAGTTCCGAGGCCAGCAAGGCAAGTCACACAGATCCCAAACAACCCTTTGAGCATGTTGATCCCGTTTAAAGCTATTGTTTCTATTCAACTATTGCATTTATTTTCGAATGTCATTGGGTGGAATTAACCTATTGTTTGTTATAGCCCCTTTGTTCTTGATTACTTTATTCCTTGATACCTTGGGTTATTATAACTTGACTAGTTGGGCTTTATATATTGGTTCAGCTAGATATTAGATATGATTGCTTAGCCATGCTTAGAAACATTAGCACACTATTGGGATAACTTATGACTCACTATTATTTAATGATGGCTTAATGATAACTTATGATGGTTAATCATGATTGGTTAATTAATTAATTTGCCAACTAAAACCTGATAATGGTGGGTTGTGAGCACATGGTTTTGTTGGTCGTGCTCATGACAATTAAGGACCGGTTCACGAGTTTCGGTTGTGAAACATTAACCGTACCAACCACAAGCCAGCGTGGGCAACGGCTTTACCTTTTGTATAGTATGGTTCATTGCGGGGCACCAGACTGAGAAGTGGCGGAGATAAGCCCACGGGGGTCGCTGGGGAGTCCATGCCTTGTTTATAAGGGAGTGATTATGATCCAGGAACGGTGCACTGTGGTGGATTGTGTTGTGCGAGGGGTACTGTCACAGCTCCTCTCCGAGGTACCGTGGTGGTATTGAGGCACATGGTGACATGTGGGGCTGTGTCTTGTGGGTACAGTGGTACACCTCTGATCAGAGTAAAACTATTCGAATAGCCGTGCCCGCGGTTACGAGCGGGTCTAACAATGTCTTTCGTGATTAGTCCCACACCTCTCATCATAATAAAAGATGCTATAACTGGTAATAATTTGATTAGCTCCTGGTTTGGAATGGTATATTCCTGGTTTGGAGATAGAACTATGCAGTCGGGATGGTTGTTCAGATTGGTTGGGCCTATGCAACAGGGTATGTTGTATAGCGTTGGATTAATATTGTTTAATTATTACTTAACTGTTTTATTAAATTTTGAAATGTTTATTAAATGCTGTTTATGCAAACGAAACCCTATTATGCCATCCTTTGTTATCCTGTGCACTTGCATATTTGCTGCGTGGCTTACTGAGTATGTCATATACTCACCTTGCAATCATTCATCAGAGGAGGAGTCCTACAGTGATGCTGATGGTGTGGAGGATTAGGTGTAGCCCTGGTCAAGATGCCTGTGGAGTGGAGTCGTCTGCGCCGTTTACCTTATTTTCCGCTGTTTAGATCTTTATTGATTGAGAGGAACTATCTACCTCTGTAATGACATTTTATTCGCTTATTAATTAGAGTAATAATTGTACTCTATTATCAATTTGTTATTGTGTGCCTCGGCTGATTCCTGGACGAG
Organism: Oryza glaberrima; assembly: GCF_000147395.1. NCBI lineage: Eukaryota > Viridiplantae > Streptophyta > Magnoliopsida > Poales > Poaceae > Oryza > Oryza glaberrima. Next base: position 12,090,215 of record NC_068327.1, on the reverse strand, counting down.
GGTTCACACACATGTAAGCGTTTGGAATTTTGGATAGAAATTCCGGGCGTGACATGCGCCATCGCTCGTAGCCTACTCCATGCCGCTCATCGGCGTGCACCGGCTATCGGGAGAGCAGGTCTCCGGAACCTCTGTCTTCGACAACCTGCACCGGGAGAAGGCGACAATAAGGTTTTTGGGAAGCGCTTCGTGCGACTGCTCCCTGTTCGACCACAACGGCTCGTCTTCCTGTTCGCTCACGTGTTGTACGCCTTCGTCAACGCCTGCAGCCGCGAGTAATTCCTGCTGAGCAACTGGTCTTCCGGTACCCTCGGTACATATTCAACATGTTGCGTATACTTGATATGTTCATATTTTACTGCTTAGTTTATATGTGTAGATCTAATGATGCGTTCATGCTAGTTTACATATGCAATGTCATGATTTATTTACGGAATAAATTAAATTTCAACAAAGCCAATGGGCTAACCATCTGGTCACCAAACGGGCTGACCCGAGGTGGGGCCGTGGCCAGGAGACCCCGATGAGGACCCGGCCACAGCGAACAGATATGCCGCGGTGTTCATGACGGGTTGCAAGCGATCGGTAAGGGCTCGCCGGAGACGACGACTCCGCCAGGGAGAGAGATAGAATGGGACAGAGAGATGTGATCAAACCAAAATAAAAGGATGATTAACATGTGTGGGTGTAAATTTTTTATTTTTTTTCTTACTGACATGTGGGTCCCACGAGTGCCACGTATGATAAAATCACTTTCAAAACCACCTAAGGAGTCAATTTACACCAGTTCTTGAAAATGAGGGAGACGTTATACCGGTTTTGTGATTGAGGAAGGCGATTTAACCAGGGGCAAGACATGAGGGACCTAATATAGACTTATTCCTTTCCACTTTAGCATGGTTGCGAGCCCTTTTTGCATGCGTTGGGGTTGGTGTTGGGCAAGGCTGAAAAGGCCACAAAGACAACCAAACAAGAGGAAGAAACACCCATAAATACGGGCCAAAGCTAATAGTGCAAGCAACTAATAGTATATCTGTAAGACTGTAACGGCACAAGAGAACATCAGCACGCACCCTACAATGACTTTTCTTCTGTTCATGGCCATGCTGATGAGCTGCTGATTGGTCTGTACTAATGTCTGATCTTAACTTCAACTTCAAGGATAAGTGTACGGTCGCTGCACACGTGTTTTTCCTTTTCCCTTTTTCTTCTATTTTCTTTCCTTTTGGGGGAAAAAGAATCACGTGTGTCCATTTTTGCGGCCTCAACACATGCATGGCCAGGACGGCCACATATATAATTTGCATATTTTTATTTTTCACTATTTCAAAACGGCAACATTGAAATAAACAAAACTAACTTGTTGGTTGTTGCTCATAATTTCTCCAGTCGATTGGTGCTATAGATTACATTAGCGACTCAAGACTTATCTAACTTTGACTACTGATATGTCGAAAACTAATTAAAATGATCAATGAAAAAAAAGACATGATTACATATCTGGTGAGATACTATTGATTTTCTTTGCATGTCATTCATTTTCGTTATTTTTTTGCTTACACGTCTACCAAAAGGTGATGGTCAATGTTGCATGTTGACGATCGCCATCCAAATTAAAATATAGTATATTCTGGATATAGGTTGTTATATCTTTGTCGAATTGGAGATTAGGCACATGACTGATTTGCGGCCAGGTATTTTTACCATAGTTACATTGAACTAAGACAACCATCCTTTTAGACTTAACACCAGCTGAGTTATATCCTCAACTTTCCCAACTTACATATCTCGTTTTCCACGTGCACACTTTTCAAACGGCTAAATAGTGTGTTTTTTTTAAAAAAAATTTCTATACGAAAGTTGCTTTAAAAATTTATATTGATCCATTTTTTTTAAAAAAGTAAATACTTAATTAATCACGCGCTAATGAACCACTCCATTTTCCGTGCACAGAAGATTAGTTCCCAACACTACCAAACGAACACAGCCATTAGGGCAGTCCCAACCCATAGTGTCCATAAGCAGTGTTTGTGGTGCCATGTCAATAAGACATCACAATAGAAACTAGACTCTACAACCCATGGTTTTCTTAAAGTGGACCATTAATAAATACATCATCTCTCTTCTCTACCAATCATATTTATTCTTCATCTATTATGAAGACACTGTTCTCTCCCAATGCAAAACTTGATAGTGTCTAGTGCATAGGTTCTCGTGTTGAAGCTGTGTCTTGCATGAGACCCAGTTTCTTGCTCTCTTCACTCTCTCTCTTAATTAATATAGTGCCACATAAGCTAAAAATCCTACATGGCAATGTAGTTAATGCCATAGACACCATTCTAGATGGAGGGTTGGGAGTGACCTTAGTATATGTTTGCACATTAGACAGGGGATTGCATAGATGATGTAAATTTTGTACTTATGGCAAGAATAAGAACCGGTGCCAACTATAGTATAGGCCGGTGATTGATCTAGTTAAATCGCATATTATTTGGTATAGCTAATTTAGGGATTTTGTGCAATGTTGCTTGCTTTATTTGTCCAATCAGTACGGATACGTCACATCCCTCCAAAATCCCTTATATTATGGGACGGAGGCAGTACTTTGTCATATTTGTATATTACTTCCTCCGTTTCACAATGTAAGTCATTCTAGCATTTCCCATATTTATGTTGATGTTAATGAATCTAGACATATATACTATCTAGATTCATTAACATCAATATAAATGTTGGAAATGCTAGAATGACTTACATTGTGAAACGGAGGAAGTATAAGATTCTAAAGAAATAGTACAGTAAAATTATATAAGTGGAGCTTTCCTATCCAGATTCGTATTATCAGGCATATATAACACATCTATTCATAATCTCTTATATTATGGGATGTAGGGATTACTTCGTCATGTATGTATATTCTAAGACTCTAAAGAATGAATACAACAAAATTATATAGGTGGACCTATACAAATTACCATATCATATCTATCATGTGTGAAGACAAGAAAGAAGAAAAACAGATTATAGGTTTGTAGCCAGCTACAGCACGAGCTCTAATAAATAATATGAGAGAGATGTGTGCCATATATTAACGGTGTACTCCCTTAGTAACATAAAAAAACTAATATAGTACTAGATGCGATACATTTTAGTCTAATGAATCTGGGCATGTCTCTTTTCAAATTCATTATAATATAATGTGTCACATCCAGTTCTAGATTCATTTTAGGGACGGGGGAGTAGTATATATGTAAAGTTAATTATTATTATTATATAGGTGAGCTATTAGATTAGATTAACTGTGGATGATATGTTTACTGTTTTAGCTAAAAGTAAAGAATATTATTAAACTTTATCCGATACATACTGGTTACCGCCCTGAGTCCTGCAATGTGTCCTGCAATGTGTCATACAGGGGTGGATCTACAGTATAACGACCGGTGTCAGACGACACCGACGACTTTCGGCAAAATCTATAATTAAATTGCTTATCCACATATTATAAGGCTCCCATCGGATGGTCCAATAAGCCAAAGAATAAGCCAAATTTTAAATTTTCAAATTTAATTTTGAGATTAATTTTGAGATATATTCAATGTAGTATTTTTTCAGGATTGGCTTTTAAGTTATAAAGAACACATATATAAAAGTTTTACCTATAAATTTATTTTTATTTCCTAATAAGCCGTTTTGGCTTATTAGAAAAAAAGCCAACCGATGGGGACCTAACACTATGATCTAAACATAATTAGCATACTATGACACTTACGATACCGACGAATCAATTTTCTGGATTCGCCACTGGTGTCATATGTGGTCAGTGTACTTCCTTCGTTAAAAAACTAATCTAACATTAGATTGGATATTTTTAAAGATTTGTTGCATAAAAAAAATATCTCATCCAATATTTTTTTAAGACGAAAAGAGTATAATATAGCATCTGAATCGGTGTGCTAGATCGACTAAAATAAGCCATACAGCATCAATTTTGCACACAACCGTGACTCATTGGAGAAGCCGCTAAAAAAACGTTGCCATCTTTTAATCCATTTACATGGTCCAAAGCTGATCAGTTGGTTACCAACTCAACTCACATCACACGAACGTGGCTGACAAAACTAGCTTAGGAAAGTGAGCAGCGCACACACAAAGTCCTACAGATCTGAATAGTCAAGTGGTACTGACTTGTTTGCAGTTAAGCTGTGGTTTTAACTTAATGTCCTCCATGGAATTTGCAAGGAAGTCTTGTCCATAATTGATATTGCTTCCGGGCTTATCCCTGAATGAGGCAGCTGGAAAGGAGGAGAAATTAAGCCCCGAATTAGCAAAAATTCTCCGAATCGAACGGCGAAAGGCCAGGTCGGCAGCACGTACGGTCAGTGCACATGCCCCTGTGCTCGCGTTTCCATAGGTCAGAGAAACGACACGGCGTGGTCGGGAGAGGGATTCTTGCCTGGCCCAGCGTTTGTTCTCAGGTACAAATCTATTGCAGTTTAGTGTGGCTTGTGTAATCCAACAATATTGCATGGTTGAAAACCTACATATTATAACACAAGAATTTCTCTGGTGCTTAAAAAAGTATCTATAAGTATCAAAATTTTATAATAAAATTAAAAAATGATATCTTGCGTATTTTCTCAAAAAAATATGTTTACAACACGATAGGGAGAGTTGTACATAATGTGGAGTTGATGTGGAGTTGATGAGTTTACACTACTACAAATCCGGTTTTTCCATACGATCCAATCCCGGTTTTCGCAGGCAGCAGGGTGATCTGCACACACTAAATGATATGTGAAAATCACTATTTTTACGTGTGGTGGTGCACCCGCATGCGAAAGTCCGATTTTTGCGTGCGGGTGCTTACATCGCTTGTACGCAAAAATAAAAAACCAAAAAAAAAACCAAAAATGGTGAAACCCTAACCCTCGAAGCCGCTGCTGTCATCTTCACCGTCGTTGCTTGAAGCCGTCGACGCCGGCGAGAACGAGGTAGGGGGCTAGGTGCGGCCAGGTCCGCCCGCTCCCGTCGTAGTCGCCGTCGCCGGATCCGCCGCCACCACGCGGGTGGAGGGCGGCCGCCGTCGGATCCGCACAGGCGATGCAACCACGCCTCCCCACCGCCAGATCCGTCGTTGCTACGTGGGTGGAGGGTGGCCGCTGTCGGATCCGCGCGGGCGACGGCCGCCGCCGTCAGATATGTGCCTTCGCACGCCTCCTCCACCCTCCCCTGCTGCTTGAGTGCTCCACCGCCGTCGAGAGGGAGGAGAGGGGAGAGGAGGAGTGAGGGAGAAGAGGAGGAAACCGTCGCCGTCACCACTGCCGCTGCCAGGAGGGAGGGGTAGGGAGAGGAGGTGGGGAGAGGAGGAGTGAGGGAGAGGAGTGGGAGAGAGAGAGTGCCGGGAGAGGAGTGGGGGTGAGGGAGAGAGAGAGGAGTGGTGAATAAAAAAAGAGTAGGAATTTTCCGGGGGTATTTTCGCATGCAGATGAGTTAGAGCCCCGCTTGTGAAAATACCATTATTTTCATGTGCAGATATTTTAAATAGTCCGTCCGGGAAAAAATATTTTTTGCATACGGATTTCTTAAGGAGCTGTATGGGAAAATGAGAGTCGAATTTCGTAGACGCGAATACTTTTGGTCCGTCTGCTACTTATTGGGTGCTCGTCCAAAAAAATATTTTTTATAGTGTTTGTGTTAACTTCTGCCTACCTCTGCACTATATGATATAGTCATGAATCATCTATGTTCTTTGGGTTGATAGCATCCATGCCACTGCAAATTTGCCTATTCAGAAAAATACCATTACAATTCGTCTATTCGTAACCGTGCCACTAGAATTTTACAAAACTAAAACCGTGCCATTGCCGTCACGTTTTCCATCCATCTCTTTTTTTTTTCTATTTTCTTCCTTCTTTCTCCTGTCTCCTCTTACTCTGCTTCGTCAACCACGGCGACAGTGACCTCGTCGATGAGAGAGCGAGGCGAAAGGAGCTTGGGTCGTCGTCGCTAGCATCTAGCGCGGCTCAAATCTGGTCGTCGTCGATCCCGTCGGTGGCCTGCCTAGACAAGAGGACGGCGAGGCGCGCGGCGTAGTCAGAGTTGCCGACTTGGGCAGGGACGCCACAGAGAAGGTCGCACCCGGCACCGCCGTGGAGGAGGTCGCCCCCGACGTTGGATCTAGCGAGCCGGCAGCTGGATCCATGCGGCGGCGGAGGAGGAGGAGACAATGGATTTGGGGATTTCGCCACCGCTCCCATTTCTTCCCGGAGCCAAGCCGGCGACCTCCGAGGAGGAGAGGGAGCTTGCTGGCGACCCAACCATGGTAGGCGGTGGCAGTGGGCGAGCGGCGTCAGATCTGAGCTGGCAGCCATCTCCACCGCCAGCCACTGCGTGTCCCACTTTTAGTATTTCTTAACGATATTACTAGAAATATAAATTCCTAGCAATGGCGCTAGAAATGGTCCTGGTATATATATGATTCACAGAAAGAATCCGCAAACGCACGGATATACTATTATAGCATTTCACCCGGGAGTATTGCAAGGTATCGTATTTATTTAATCCCAATGAAAGATTGTAAGAGAGAACTATGCTAATAATGTATACATGCACTTGTATAATCAAAGTCTAGGCAGGGGTTGTTGACGCAGAAAACACACGCTGGCCTGGGAGATCTGCTTAGCTCAAGTGCAGGTCCAAATCTCGATGAGATGCGGACGTGCTAGTCAGTTTGATCCTACAACTGACAAGATATGTATACAGTAGATCAAATAGCCGATCGGCTGACAAGCCGATGGAGTAATCCCAGCCGATGTCGATTGGGTTTTGAGCAATCGGCTATATGTCCAATGTAGATAATGATATAAAGGCAATTGGCTGATGATAATAAAATATAACAGTAATATAATCCAGTATAAACCAATCGGCTAATAATGATATGATAGATAAGCATCGATCCGAAGGTTAAAGCATACATCGGCTGGAGGTCCGATGTCATTAAATCCATAAGATTAGATAAACAATAAAATCATTGTTGCGATCGGCTAAATCCAACTTGTATGTAATCCTTGTAAGCCGATGCAACATCCAGATAACTTATCGGCTAGCACCCCGATAAAACACTAGCATGAACCTATCGGCTTAACAAGATTTATATTATCAACAACAATCTAGTAGGTCGAACCTAACCGATGCAGCACGACATTGTATATGATAATCTAATACTCGATAAGCCGATAGATCTATCTAATATGATGGATATAACAAATTTATTTATAATAGCATTGTGATTGTAAAGATATATCTGCTAAGACAGAAGATCGGACCTAACTAAGACAGTTCCAACTAAACCGATGCGTCTCTAAACACAATGCAATTAGAGATAGAATTGAGATATCAGGTAGGCAAATATATCAACCAAACCAGAGCGATCCAAGAGATCGAAGCGGTGCAGCCTTGAACAACACCAATGTAGCCGATAGATTCACCAGGGCCAGCAGAACGTAGGACTTACCCCTTCGCCGGAGATCGAACTGAACCGATGCAGCCCCGCGTCAGGTGCCAAATTCCGCCGGATGATAAGTAAAAATCTCAGTAAAGAGGGTGGCGATGCGCCAAGAGCAGTTGTATTGATCGAGAGATATATTACAATGACCCCGGGTGTATATATTTATACCCATAAGTAGATACCCATAAGTAGATACTAGTCCTTGTAGAACAAGAAAGAAACTTTTCTAAAGATAAAAGGAAAACATAAAGTCTTTATCGGACACTAAACACGCATTCCTAAAGATAAAAGGAAACTAACAAATACTGCCTAATTAATAGATAAACTGCTATGCCGCATCCTCCTTGAACTCGGTCACTTCTGGATAAACTTCCTTTAATAGATTAATTTCCTTAACCGAATATAGCAAGAATCCGGCTATTGGCGACTTGATAATTCCCATCGGCTGATTCCAGGACTCTGAAGCCGATACTGACTCTAGGCCAACGGTGACTTCGGGCTTACCAAATTTTGGCGTTAATAGGGGTTAAGATATTTATATGGGTAGAGTGACACGAAGCAAAGCACTCATATATCTCATTTAATCATTCCTAAACTAAGTGGAAGAAGAAATAGAAAAACAATCAATTCCTATAACTCTAGTATACACTCAACTTTAGTTTACACCTGCTAATATACAACCATATAGCCAATACTCCCTAAGAGTGCCCTCCTGGTGTTTCGAGAGACCACCCCAGGTTGCCAAGTTTCTTACGACAACCTGTCATTGCCATCCAACCGGGGCTAAATATGGAGGATTACCCTCCCCAGGAAAGTTTCTTAGGAATATATCGTGGAGGAATAACCGTACTGAGCTGTAACCATCAGCGGCCCACCTCGACTGACCCGTAACATATATGCCCAGATAATGATACTTAATAATCTAGACACCACATCTATACTATTAAATACTACTCTACATCCCTCGAGATGACATATAGTAACCGAGTGATCAGATATTAAACCCACACCACTGCACCTCTCTGGTAGGCTAACTATACGACTGCGCCGATACAGGTGTAAAGTAAAGACAATACTCAGATATACTAAAGTATCGAGAGTATATAAAGAATAATATTTCATTAATTCCGAGAGTCTTACAAAAGAAAGAAGGAAAACTACTAAAGCCATACCGAAATTCCTCCGAAGACTCCGAGGACTCCGAGAGCTATTCTATTATAATTCACTTAGCACTAGAATACTAAACTAATGTGTGGAAGAGATATCTTGAGCTTACTTGAGTGTGTGAAGGAGTAGAGGAGGTGATGGCTTTTTATAGCTGAAGAATGACGGTTGTGGTAGTTGGAAAGGTCGGTAATACCCTCCAACTACCATTGGGAGTGAATTCCCACCGTCTAATCAAAGCCCTGGATCAAACGGTGCTGGGACTGGTTTAGCCAAACCCAGGGTTTGGCCGAACCCTCGGCTGGGCAACCAGCCCAGTACTTGGCAGTCCGTCCCCTGTTCTGCTTTTAGACTAAGATCAGTGAATTATGGGCCCATTTGATCGTGTCAATTCTAAGTTTCTGGCCCATTTCTCCACAAGTCTGATTCTCGACAACGTCTGATTGTTTGTTCGAGTATTTTGATGTCGATTCTCCTCCATATTGTGTCTCTTCCTCTACAGATAGATAGAATCTAAGTACAAGTGGAAATAGATTATTCTAAAACAAATATGCATTGCAAGTATAGTTAATTCTCCTTTATTTTAGTTATATTTTAGTTAGTTCTCTATTTCTTGTTGGTTGCAGGATCAAATCAACTGGCACGCTAACACACCCGAAGGCGAGCTTTGAAACTGCACTGGAGTTAAGCAAATCTCCTAGGCCTCATATTTTTCGTCAGCAGTTCTTTAGCTTAAATATTTGAACGGAAGACAAGGAATCAACTGGAGGCATTACTTCTTTTGAGTAGTAAATGTGTTATTATGGATAGGTTGATGTCTTGTTTCTTTTTGGTGTACTTCTGTTGACCACACAACTTAGAGCCGGCACAAGGAGTAGTCATAGTCTCTTCTGTTTAATATAACAAAAAAAAAGAATAATCATAATCTCTTCGGTACAAATTTGGTCTCAGTTTATCCCTCAACATTGAAATGAAGAATTTCACATATTTCTAACCATTTATTATTGCTCAGTTTTTTTATATCTTTCTTTATTATCACTATTTCACATTTTATCTTTTTATTGAACGGAGACATGATATATGTTTATCTAGTATACTTATCAGCAACTAAATCAAACAAGATTAACTATGTAGTGTTCATTTGGTCTTAGTCCACGCGCACTAAATTACGCGCACTAAATTATGCATCAAAATAAGTATTTTATAAATTTATAAATTTATGTAGTAGATTACACTTACCAACAAGTCCGTGTAATACCACAATTTACTTAAAAAAAACCTGCACAAACAAAAAAAAATGCCATTATACTAAGTCACAGGTTTTAATACTAGTACAGACTACAGTGAAGTTTAACGCAGTTCCATACCTAGTAGACATACTCCAGTGCAGATTAGCCTGGAAATGCTCGCACGCATATGTTTATACGCAGTTTCTGATGGCAATTAAATCGATCAATCGATCTTGGGTAAACGATTACGATATAATCGAGGTAGATGAGTTTATGGGGGCAATCAATGGCACGTACGCAGCATCCCTCCGGCCACCGGCACCGCACCGGGTTTGCATTGGTCGGTGCGTCTAAAAACGATGGGAGTATACAATTCCAACTAGATCGTTCGTCCGTTCGTTGCTCCTACCAACCCAGACCGTACGGACTTCCGGCCGGCGACTTCTGTTGTTAGACCATGACTACCGTGTTTTCCCTTTCACTTTCATCCTCCACTTTGTTTAGCCTTGAATGGATTTATGAATAGCAGTGCACCTTCTGTTAATTAAAGATAGGTTAGGAGAGGTGAGAAGGGGACAACTTCATTTTTACAGTAGTAAAATATATTTTAGATCATTGATTTATGGTTCAATATATATGTTTAATTGTTAATTTCTCTAACAATATATTTATAAAGCTTATTAAACTATACAAATGTATTTTTCATGGTGGATTAGTCTATTAATATTAATAATCTTCGCTATAAATCTTTGTATCATATATATTCTGTAATAATTAAAAAAAATTAACGTTTGGAACGTCATCTACTTAGGGAGTACCAGCTGGTTCTTAACAGAGATGCTCTATATAATATTCCCTCCATCCACAAAAGTTACATCTATTACTTTTGTCACCAAGACCAAGAAGAAATTAAATCATTTTGAAAGTAACAAAATGAAGAAGTAAATGCAAGCATGCAACCAATAAGTATTTAGATGACTTCTTGGATTCTAATCAAACATTTAATTTATCTCTTCATTTAAGTTTTGAATGAATAAAGATTACAAATATAAACAACTTATTTGGAAAAACTCAAATGTGAAATAGGTGTAACTTTTGTGGATGGAGGGAGTACTATGATTACTGGGGCTGTTTGGTACAGCTCCAACTCCTAAATATTACTCCAGGAGTTGAGTCTGGAGTGGAGTTGTGGAGCTGCCTAAAACCAGCTCCACAACTCTAGTTTATTTTGTGAGAGAGCTCCACCTAACTCTACTTCTAGTTTTATTGGAGCTGAAACTGTTTGGCTGAGCTCCGAGCTAGAGCTGGAGCTGGAGCTGTGCCAAACAGGTTACTACCTCCATACCATAATAATGGTTTTTATAGGATTTAAATTAATCCTAAAATAGTTGTCACAGTAGAGTATTAATTGCCCGATCAATCATTTCACATTCAAAATTTTCCCTATTATACCATCAACCACTCTCCTACTCTTACCTACTTCATTTGTCTCATAAAAAAACCTACACATGTATGTCAGTTTTTTTTCTCAAACCTTAATATATACTAAATATTTTAGAATTACAATTATTTTAGGACAGAGATAATATCTTACTACTCCATCCGTCCCAAAATATAAGCATTTTTGGATCCTGATACGGTCTACGAGATGCTACTTTGACCAACAATACCTATAAAAGTAAGATGCTTTAAATAAAAAGAGTTGTATACGATGATAGTTTGTTTAATGATAAATCTAGTAACATCAATTTTACATGATTGATCTTTTTTATTTTTTTGCTATTATTAGTTAAAAATATTTGATTTGTCACTATGCTAAAAATACTTATATTTTAGAACGGATGAAGTAAGTTACTATGCATGAGAAACTGAAGTTAGTACAGTACTTATCCTAGCTGGCACCTGGCAGTCATTGACGTAGTAGTAGTGATTTGTTGACAAGGTCCTAGATTCCTAGTAGGGCATATGTGTTCTTCAGCAGATATGCTAATTAATTACTCCAATCAGGTTTAGAACCGAGGATGCGTAAATTAGCAGGCACAACTGTTTTTTGGAAAATTCCGAGAACCAGGCTGCTGTTGCCGGACCGGCCGGAAGGTTGAGAACCATCCAGCCATCTAGGCAATATTACACGATCTCAAACCGGCACGTGTCGTCTTAGAAATCGGTAAAACACAGACCCACGAATCAACCCCATTTTGAATGGAAAAAGAACCAAACTGTCCTGAAATTCTCCATTGAATATTACAATTTGTAGACTAAATCAGAAAGAATAATTCGTACCTCCAATCCCTTTTCTTAGAAAAAAAAAGTGAAACAGCTAGCCCAGCAATTAGGCCTCCTTTAATGGTTGAGCTTGTGCACTAGCTCATACTTGTCCACCTCGTACAAGAAATAGCAAAAAGTCTACCTCTCCAATAGATTGTCTCACAGCATATTGTTTAAAATGCTTTGGGTTTTCACAATTCCTCTCACATTTTCTTTACTAGCTTAGCTCTTGAAGAAGAGATAGTGCATTCTCTCTCCTTATCTTCTCTCTCTTCTACATCATACAAAAACTGATGTGGAGATTTATGAGCTAGCTGACTCACCTTATAGGAGACCTTAGGCCAGCTCGCGCGCGGTCCATCACCATGCGATCCAATCCCATCCAATCCACCTGTGAGGCTGTGACGGCAAGATCGGCACCGCCAGCCACCGCGCGCTCGAAACGAACTGCGCGAGTAGGTCGAGTCGTGCGCTCCGAAGCAAAGCAAAGCAAAACCACCTGCGATTCTCTGCGAGCTCGACCAACGAACGAATCCAACCAACTCCTCACGCGCGCGCCTATGAGTTGACAAAAGAAAACCGCGGTGTCAGCGTTGCATTCGCCGAGCGGCACACGACTCTGATCGAGGCGGCGTTGCAGATTTCCAGCTTGTTCAGTTGTTCTTTACCGGCTACTAGTAGACGAGACGTTGACGCCACCAGGGAAGAACACTGTTTCTGTCCACGCCTCCACGGCATCAGGAAGAAAGATTGCAATCATGTCATACCCTGTAACTCTGTATCAATTCGTTTGCTCAGCTATGCCCAGGTGAGATTTCGGTTCAATTATGCCTGAGCGGTCACGTTTCGCAATGAAGAAAGAAAAAAGAAACTGTTCTGATGATTGATTTCTGTATAATATTTGCACCCAGAAAGGGGAACCATCACACACAAACAGGACGACAGGATCCAATATGTCACGATCCTAACAATACTACTAGTTGTACTACTAAGCTATCAACACCAGAGAGATCAGAGCAAGCTGGAGAAGAAAATTCTTGCGAAATGTTTTGAACCAAAATCTGTATACAAACTGCAATCTTTTTGGTAAAAAAGTATTCCTAATTATTCCTAAAAAAATCTCTGTTACTTGGAGATTTCGAAACCTTTGTGCTACATACAACTTTGCGTGTCAACCCCCTCCTCCTGACCTTTAATTTCCGCCCCCAAAATTTCTACACCCAAATTTGCCCCAAATTTGGCCACACCTAAACCCGAATTCGATCAAAATGAGGACCTTCAAATTGGTGGATCCTCTCGTGGCCGGCGCCGGCTTACACCTCGGCGCACCGCCGCGGCGCAAAGCCGAGGCGGTTGTTCTGCAGGTCGTAGAGGACGTGGAAGTTCTGCTGCTGGAAGTTGCCGATGATGGACATGGCGGAGCGCGGCGTGCCGAGGACGGCGAGGCACATGATGCCGTCGGGGTCGAGGCGGACGAAGTAGTTCTCCGCCGGGAAGTCCCAGACGGCGCCGTCGGCGAACAGGAGGGAGAACTCCGGCACCTCCACCCTCTCCACGCCGGACACGTTGTAGCACGGGCTCAGCACCGGGAAGTCGGCGACGAGAGGGTACGCCTTGTCCATGCGCTCCACGAACGCCCGCCGGATCACCTCGTACGCCGGCTCCGCGAAGTAGCTCAGCGTCGTGCCGGAGTCGATGATTGTGCCGCCGGATCCGTCCTTGCCGACGTCCCACGTGGACGGCGAGATGTTGAGCTTCTCGCCGCCGACGAGGACGCCCTTGAGCTGGACGTAGTAGAATGTGTCCGCCGCCGCCGCCGCGGACGGCGCGAACGCCGTGTAGTTGAGCCGCGGGTGGCCGAGCAGCGCGTCGTCGTCGCCGAACACGATCTTGCTCCCGACGCTGCTGCCGTGGTCGACGAGGCAGTAGGAGAAGGCGTGGCCGTACACGGCGCGGAGCTGGGACGCGAAGGAGAGGGCGCCGCGGCCGAGGCCGAGCAGCCCCGCGGCCCCGTGGAAGAGGCCGCGGTTCGAGTGGCCGCAGCCGAGCACCACGTCGTCGACGCGCCGGGACGCGCCGGGGGCGGTGAGGTTGACGGTGAAGGCCTCGAGGGCGAGGTCGCCGGTGGTATTCGACTGGTCGCCGTACCAGTAGTAGTACGGGCACGGGTCGGACTGCGGGCGGCGGCACGCCCTGGGCGCCGTCGGCGGCGCGACGAGGCCGCAGCGGGGGTCGCCGCAGGTGACGTTGCGGTAGGAAAGGGAGGCCGCCGGGTCGAACACCGGGCCGCGCTGCTCGAAGCAATCGAGGCAGGGCACGCACTGCAGCCAGTTGAGGTCGCTGCCGGTGTCCATGATCATCTGGAACCGCCGCGGCGGCGTACCGACGTAGAGATCCACCAAGTACTCCCCGGACCCGACCGCGACGCCGGACTCCACCGTCGCCACAATCCGCTCTGCCAGCGCGCGCCGCGGCGTCGAATTCGTCGCTGCCCTACCTCCGCCTGCTCCGGCCACCCTCCTGAGCATCGTGTGGATCCGGGCAACGTCCTTCCCCGCGGAATCCAAGAACGACTCCTTCCTCGTCCTGCCCGCCGCGGCGGCCTCGGCGGCGGACCGGTGGGTCATATGCAGCTTCAGCGAAGGGGACCGGCTCACCTCCTCCACCCCCTGCACCATCAGCTTCCCGTCGCATCCGCCATCCGCGACGCCGGCGTTGAACGGCGGGAACTCGATCCCGTACAGCGGCGACGACGACGACGACGCGTTGAGCTTGGCGCCACCACCACCAGCAACAAGAAACGGCGAGGCCACAGCCAAGAACAAGACCACCAGAGAGCGCACGGCGAGCCGCGTCATGGCTAAGCCCACATGAGACAGGCGGCGCCGATGTGGTGGTGGAAGAAGAGGAAGAAGAAGAGGGCGGTGGCCGCGCGCTGGGAGAGAGAGGAAAATAGCGAAAAAGGCGCGAGGTGGGGAGAGAGGTTGGAGGAGGAGGAGGAGGAGGTGGGTTTTGAACGCGGCGAGAAGAGAAGAGGGAGAATGTTAGGGGGAGGTGGCCGTGGAAAAACGCGGCTTCGTCCAAGATGGGGGAAGAAGAAGACTTCGGACCAGAGCTCAGCTGAGCTCAGCTGCCGAACCTTTTCAGAAATTTCCTTCTTCCTTTTTTTTGTTTGAATTTATTTATTGATGAGGGGGAGATTCTTAAATGAAAATGCTCTCAAGCTCGCGGTCGCAGCACCTGCTAGGCTGCTCTGCGTAACTGCGTTGGTGCGCAGCTTACACACACGCCCTGCACGAAATGCACGTTTTTCTACCGAAAATATTATAAAATTTTCAGCAAGATTTGGAATTCTCTTTAATTGCAGGTTCTAATATTTCTTAACTGCTGTTGGATGTGGAATGACAATTTAAGATTCGGCTCCCATGATCATCTCCTTAACTCCTTTATGCTAAGTTTGATCCAGCAACTTCCTCATTTCTCCCTGAGCACACTTCCCAGACTTTTTAATTATGTGTTTCGTCCAAAAACTTAATATATAAAAGTTTCTTTAAAAATAAATATTTTTTCAAGTTTGCATTAGTTAATAGTTAATTAATCACTCGCTTTATCTTCCCCCTTTTTCATACCGTGAAAAATCTTACCGAGTTGCTTAAAAGGAACGGACCTTAAATTTGTGGTTGTTGAATATGGAATCCAGAGTTTATGGTTCATCTTCCATGTTCATAACTTTAGGCTCCGTTCAAATGAGTGGTACTCCCTCTGTTTCAGGTTACAGGTTACAGGATGTTTTCACTTTGATCAAAGTCAAACTGTTTTAAATTTGCTAAGTTTATAAGCAAATATAATACTAAATTAGTTTCATCAAATCAATAATTGAATACATTTTTATAATAAATTTGTCTTGGGTTAAAAATGTTTCTACTTTTTCTACAAACTTGGTCAAATTTAAAACAGTTTGACTTTGACCAAAACATCTTATAACCTGAAATAGAAGGAGTAGATTTTAGCTTTTTTAATTGCACTAAAATTAGATGAGCCATTGTCACACGATAAACCCGAACCACAAAACCAAACATTTTATACCATGAACTTTCCAAACCGGATGAACAACCCCTAAACCCAATACATATCGGTTTTGATCCTACGTGGCACCAATGTGGTCATCTAGTTGGCCAAATTTTAATAAAAATAATTAGATCAAAAATTTTAATAAAAAATATGCGAGCTCCACCTGTCAGCCACTTTTTGTTTTATCCTATCTCCATTTCCCTTCCATCTCTCTATTTTTCAATTACTACTCTACCTATCGAGTGTCACGGCGGACTAGGGTTGTGGCCGCGGCGGAAGCATTACCGAGCGTTGGAGAAGGCGCCAACGCTACTCGGCTTGTCGGGAGAAGCAAAGGTGGTGGGGCGTTGTGAGAAGCTGTAACCGATGGCCTGCAGGGCGTCAAGGGAGGCGGCAACGACATCATGAGGGGGAGGCCGCAGGGTTTGGGGAGGGGGTGGATGGGCGGCGCACTACTACCTGTGTTGCCTAGGCGACATCATCGTCCTCTTCCCCCTAGGTGAGCTGAGGACGATGGCTTGGTTGTCGAGGCCAGCTCTAAGCCAGCGAAATAGGGAGAGCTTCGGTGATGAGGTACGGATCTAGCAACTGCTTTAGAATGGATCATGCGATAATGTCAAGATTGACAATTCACCTTCCTTCACCACGAGCTCCTCAATTATAGTACGGGGAAGCTATCACCGATTGGTTGGTGGGCATGGAGCGGGAACAACCTCGATGTTGGTGGCCTCTCCTTGATCCGGTGCTGCCAAGCGTTGATCTAGTGGGCTAGTGCCTCGAGTAGGAAAAATCTAGGGTGGTATGGTCCTGACAACAAGCTTCTAGGCTATGTAGACGTCGGGCGTGGTGGCCACCTCCCCCTCATGCTGTCGTTGTCGCCTCCGCCTCCCCATACAGAGTACCGTTATCACCTCTGCCTCCTTGACATGCGAAGTGGCCGTTGGCTCTCCCGACGCCCATTAATGTTGTTGTAGCCGCCGCGAACCTAGTGCACCACCTCTTTCATGCTTTGTTCTGGCCTTTTGGGAGAGAGAGATGGAAGGGTAAGAGGTGGGAGAGAAGAGAAAGGGGTTCACAGGTGGAGCCCAGTTTCTTTAATAATTTTTGGCTGACTAGACCGTCATGTGTGATAAAAGATCGCTTCGGATTGGGCTAAAGGTTATTTTCCGATTTGAAAAGTCCGGGGTGTAAAATTTTGTTTTTTCAGGGATAATTCATACAATCACAATAATTCAGGAGGTAATTCATATTTTTTTATTATTAAAATTTATTTTATATAAAAAATGTATCATGCAACAATATAAAAAGCGTGTTTATGAAAGACAAACGAAGTAGCTCATCCAAATAACCAAATCGAACCAGGCTAGGTAGTATTAATATGTTGGATGGTAAGATATACCGAGTAGGAGTATTCGTTCATGGTTTTTAGATATCACTTTGACCATAATTTTTGGGCTTGTTCACTTTGCTACCATTTTCAATCTCACCAAGTTTTGGCATTGCCAAATTTTCGTAAGGTTGCTAAAATTTTGGCAATGTTTGCCAAATTTCAGCAAGATTTCATATGTACTTACTAAAATTTGACAACAAACTAAACATAGCCAAAATTTTGACAACTTTATTAAAAAATGGTATGGTTGAAAATGGCGTCAAAGTAAACAGGCCCTTTGTATCAGATACGATTTTAAATTATAACAAGTTTTAGAAAGGATTAATAAGAAATAATTTACTACTTGGGCATCTTATATAACTTACGACTCTATGTATGTACTTTTGCATAAACCATCTAATGTCAAAACTATATATACCACCTATAACACTGAAGAAATTATAGGAGACTAATAATTTACAATAAAGAGGTGCATCATATTGGCATAAGCTAAACCCGTATGTGAAAGGGCATGTAGCCTAACAGTTGCAGTGACCTAAATAGCATCTCAAGATCCTAAGTTCAAATCTCCATATAAGCGAATTTCAGATTGGGTAATTTAAAAGCTAACTTCCCAATTTAATGTGCTAAGTTTTCAATTTAAAAAGACTGTATATATTCGGTTGGATGTAAAGACCAGATAAAAATTACACTTTTTTTAAAAAAAGAAGCTAAATCCATCTGTGAACAAATTGAGGAGAGGTGATGGACCAAAATGCGCACTGAGAAATTCAGGTGAGCCAGTAGCCTAGTAGTGAGACCACGCTATGTTGTTTCTTTTATTCTTTGCAGTTAATGTGCAACCTACCATGCTGCCTAACTGACAACATGGTTAGTTCGCAAGACGAAAAGTTTTAGCGTATCACATCAGATATATGGATACACATTTAAAGTATTAAACGTAGTCTAATAATAAAGCAAATTTCAGATTCCGCTTGTAAACTGCTAGACGAATTTATTAAACCTAATTAATCCGTTATTAGCAAATGTTTACTGTAGCATCATATTGTCAAATCATAGCATAATTAGACTTAAAAGATTTGTCTCACAATTTACACGTAATCTGTGTAATTAGTTTTTTTTCTATATTTAATACTCTATACATGTGTCAAACATTCAATGTAACAGGTGAAAAATTTTTATTTGGGAACTAAACATGGGCTAATAGAATTCGCAGCAAACGACTCTACTACCACGACAAACCACCTCAACTTTTTCTTTCACACGTGGATAGTTGAATAACTCAGTTGATGAATATTTTTTAATAATTATTTAAGGATACAGATAAATGAATTAACTATTATAAAATTGAAAAAATGTTTATTTTTTAGATTTTCATATAAAAACTATTTTTAAATTAAGCTTGGGAAGCGTGCATGTTAATGCAATCATCCATTTCATGAAAAAGAAAAGGGAAAATGTGTCATGATCTTGATCTTATATTTAGCAATTGATGGTGTAAGATACGCTCTTTCTCTCCAAAAATCCCAAAATATAAGTGTGGTCCTAGCATCCAAATTTTGTTTAGAATAACTACTTACGTACCCAACCAATCGCCCCTAATTTAATTGGTTGGAACGTTAAAGCGATTTTATTAAATGTTAGTTCGTGTAGCGAAAAAATGGTTTTGTTTTGATGTTATTCAATGGGTTTACTTAGAAATATGGGCAACATAGTTTTCACTTAATTTCTCCTATATGTATGTATGCTCCTATCTCTCTATTTCCTATTATAAGTAGATAATAAATTATTTTTAATCCTAATTCTCTTATACTCTGTGTATTAGAAAATTTATAATATAAATATTGAAACTTACTCTCTCCATTAAAAAAATAACTTCTAACTACGAATCTAAATATAGAGTATGTGATTAATAGGCAATGTTAAGTTTTTTGAAATGAAGGCCGAGTTTACAATATAAGTTTTAAAATTTATAGTGTAATTATAATATAAATGTAGGTGTAGGTAATTTATTATGACTGTTTATTAAAATATAACGTCATAAATATACTGCTTATGAATGGTCAAGTCGGTTTCGTGGGAAAAGGACACCAGCGGAAGTCTCCTCTTGTCGTGTCATTCGGCGTGACGTCAGGGTCATATATATCTTGAGACCTCAAATACTAATGACGTAGTATTCTTGTAGTGGAATGCAACAAAATGTTTTGAAGCTCTTTTTATTTAGAATAAAAATACATGGTGGTCTATCTTTTTTGGGAAAATATATGTGGTTTATCCCACAAAAAGATGGGTCCTTGCTTCCAACTCGATGTTGCACCTCCTTCAGGCTGTTTTAATTTGTTAGAAAAACAAATGAAATTTCGAGGATTTTAATGCTATAAGAAACATGCACATAAATGCATATGAAACAAATGATCCTACCTTTTCTTTTTCAAAATTCCTATGGAATGAACAATTCTACGAAGATTTCAGAGAAAAGTTACCAAAAGCTCCAACCTCTTCGAACTTTCTTATTTTTAAGTCTATTTATTTCATCCGATTTAAACCGACCATTCCTGTTTTTTCCTATGTTTTACATTTTTCTATTTTGCACTTACGATCTATTCAACATCATGTGTTTTCCTTGTTCCTTCATTTTTTTTTCAATCTTATGTTTCAAAGGAGCCCTTAAAATTGTGAGGTTTTATATGATTTTTAGCTAATTGATCTGAAATTTCTATAAAACTTATGCATTCGACCTCTATAAACCCAATCCACATAAATACCAGAGTTGTAGAGTTACAAATAAGAAATTGATATACTATGTACTACTCCATTCCAATGACGTGTTAGGCCTATTTTTTTTCCTTACACATAAAATGAGATGAGTCATTAATGTAGAATTGATTAAGTATTAACTATTATTAATTAAAAAATATTTTTAAAATAAATTTATACATAGAAAATTATTCACGAAGTACGCTATTTAACAGTTTTGTAAACGTGCTCATAAAAAAGGGAATAGCCAAATCGAATAGCCCATTTAGTGAATGTTGCATGCATCACATTCCCTACAGCTTAATTCTTTTTTTAATTTTGATAGTGAGTTTAACTGGCACAGAGGATGCTTATTTGGTCGGTGCAATTGCGCCGAAATGCTGATGGCCGGCGTCATCCATGCATGTTTCGACAAATACGAGACTGACCACTCTGACTCGGTAATTACTTTTCTTTCATTGGAAGTAAGTACAGCAGAATGGATCGAGTCAAAATGTTTTTTTTTTTTATGGCTGAGATAACACCAATCTTACTTTTTTTTATAGACTAGATGAACATATTCCTGTCGGATTTGCCATACTTTTTTTGTCTTCATTTTTTTTCTTCTTTTGAAATGGTCTGCTAGCTAGCTGTCCGTGAGAATCTTTGTTGGGAGTAGAAAAAACTCAAAATCATGCCTTTTTTACTTGGACTTGCTGTGCTGTATGGTCATATATATATTTCCTCTTGTCCAATTAAAAGTATGAAGGGGGAGAACATCTCAATCGTGTTGTTGAAAATTGAAACCAATTTGCCTTCAATCTGGTTAAAGGATGTGGATTAAATAAGACACATGATTTGGCCTCTTAGCACTGATCTCCTTTCTTTTTCACTCTTCTTCCCGGCATTATTGGAGATGTTTAATCACGAAAGCTAGCATGGAATATTAAACACGTCTCTCCATTCTCAGATTTGGTTACATGATCATGTAAAGAAAAGAATTAAGCCAACAGCTCACAGAACAATCAATCATCGTGTTAATTATGTGTCTTAATTATCGTCCAATTTGTTATCTAGATTCTGTTGAAATTAAGGCGTTATTTTTATGTGTAATGTAGAGCTTTTACGTCCCATCATTCCAATTATGCTTATACTTATCCATATGGTTCAACTAAAACTAATTTATGTATAAAACCTTTATATACATGTCCTTAGCAATTTAAAAATAAATGTTGTAAAATATAGTACGACAAAAAAAAATACAAAATCAAGTCTAAAATTAAATTTCAAAATTCAAAATTAAGTTTTAATTTATCTCTCTATCTCAATTTACCAGAAAGCTCTTTGTTATTTGTGAGTAATGAGCTGATTGGTGAAACTATACGTCTGCATTAGCGCGCTGCAATAGGTAAAGCTTGATCTAGTGGTGAACTGGTGAAGTGGTGATGGCACTTTGGTTGCGTGCAAGTCAGAGTCAATCCTATATCGACATGTCAACGGACTACAAATGGGATTTGAAGGGACGATATAAAGATTTTGAACGTGGTATTCATGTGTTCAATTAAAAATAACAAACTTTCTGTCCTAAAAATATAGTTTGGTTATTTTATAAGTACTATTTAAAAACGATGTGACACCAGCATGTGTATAAATTAATTAATTTCTGATCCATAATGATTAACAATAACTTGAATTTCTCTTTGTAATATGAGACTTTTTATGGTTCTTTAGAAAATACTGGAAGATATCATGCTTGTATGTAAATTTTGGTATACCTCTCAATATCCTTATAATTAATGTATCAGGAGGTACTATATATAAATTAACAGTAAATATTTTTGGTATCTACTAGTACTATCTTATTTACGACAGTAAAATTTCTCCTAGAATACTTTCATAATATAAAACGAAATAATGCTCCTGTATTCTCTATTTGAGATTATTCTTCCCCCCTATGGCCATACCGTACATCAAAATCAGACGGGCTTGCTTCAGTTCTCTGGCTCTTGAAAGTTGAACAATCCCAAATTTTCTGGCTCTTAAGAGTTGAACACCCATTTTTTCTCAGTTAACTTATAACACGCTATGACGATTTTCTTTTCCGTTGAGATCTCCATGTGTTCTCCTTTTACCCGGCACCAAAAGGCCACAAAAACTTTCAGATTTCTCCGCATGAGGCTTTACACATATGCCTCTGATGGCGACCAACGTGGTTGGACCGCCGATAACTAACACTAACTTATCATATTCAGCAATATCCCCGGAATAATTTTCAGTCACAGAGGGAATGAACGAGCTAGCTAGGCATGCAGCCAGGTCAACACAACTTGCTTTGAACGCTTCTTGCAAGGCCCATGACGACGTAACCAGGACAGCAATTCACAAGGTTGCAACACGCTAGCAAAAAAATGGGATTATCTGTGGCTAGCTTCGTCAAGCCGTGTGCTACTGCACTTGCACTACCAACTTGCAAGTCCAGTTCGTCCAACTGAAGTACATGACCCTGCTATATGGCTAGGCCAAGTAGTCGCAACTAATGAAGGCTTGTTCGGACGGCAAGAATTTTCGCATGGACTGCTAGGATTTTCGTGTGTTTCATACATTATATATAAGTTATTTTAGTATATCGTAAGTCAAAATCTGGTCAAATTTAATTAGTTTCACAAAATCCACGAGTGAAAATATATTTTTAGTATATTTATCTCTTTATCTTTTTTTTAAGTGTTTCTATATTTTGTGCAAACTTAGTCAAACTTAAAGTAGTTTAGCTTAGACTAACGTAACTAAAATGATTTATACTATTTAATGGAGGGAGTGATGTGGATAAATCGTTTTAGTTTTCTCGGCGCTTTACTAAATGTAAGTCACCGTTTTTAATCTTACAGTACTTTTGCACAGATGCATGTCCATTTGCCCTTGCTAAATGCAAGCCATTACTCTCACAAATAAACAGATCATCTTTTTCAATGTAGTAAAAATGAAAGGTAACTTAGTCATTTCAGCTGGTTTCTTAATTTATGTGTACAAGTTTAAACAACTTACATTTGAAATCAAAAGGAGTAAACAAAATTTCTTTGAAAATCCTCCATATTGCGGATTAGCAATTTTAAGATAATGTAAATATGCAAGATGATAAGCTTTGACGGATCATATACACTGCCATTCCCATGCTCGTTTGTCTCGACGTGATCTGAAATGTTGCAACAGAAGTAGGGCAAAATACAGTGAATTATATTTGTTGATATTTGCAATCGTGGTCGATCTGAATGCAGTGTCCACAATGTCGATCTGAATACAATATATCGTGGCACGGTGGCACCCCAGCTGTCTTGATGTTCAGAAAAGGAGGAGCAAATGATGTTCTCTTTTTGAAATTGTGTGCTTTTTGTCACCCCCAATATAGCTTGTCGATTCAGACCAGCCAATTAGTTAGAATATTTAAAGTACAGGCTACTACTTTGTATATGTTTGACTACCCATTTGTTAAGAAAACGAAATATATGGTATGTATGAGAGTCAAGAAAATGATGTCTTTTGCTCATTTTTCTCTTCTGATCTCGTTTTGGACGACAAAGACTTCATACCGGTTCAAGGTATCTTGAGGGCCTGTTTGGCAAGTTACGTCAATTCTGTATTTCTGTTCACCTGTAAAGTTGTCAGGCGTACATTGACACTTGACTTTAAAAAAGAGAGAGAATTTCGTTTTGTTTAGTAGATGCTAATAAAGAGAGCACATTTTCTACGATAAATTTGTAACACCTTTGGATACTTCAAGACTACGAGGTTATTTCGATTTTCGAATGTGTAGTACATAGCTCGCTATCGTTGCTCGCCTATGGTGAAAAGGGTTTGTTTTTTAGAGATTGGGTAACTGACCGCTGTGTCACTGAGAGACAAAACCCAATGATACATCTATACCTTCTATACCCACTACTTAGTACTATAAGCTTAACATCTAAATATGACACATGATCACTCACTAGCAATTATTATCTATGGTATTTTAAAGCTCATGGAACCATGACATATATACAATTTATTACTCCAAGCATACCAAATCATGTCAATTATCATCCTCACATCATTTTCACATTATTTAACATATATATCCATAATTTATATTATATATAGCATAAAATCATCCATGTATTCCATAGCAAAGCGCAGGGTTTCAACTAGTTAATTACTACAAATGATCCACCCTAAGTGGAGTTGAGTTAAATAAAGCAACCAGTTTTCAACAAGATAAAGAATTTCAATTTGAGTAGATTCTACTGTTAGACCTGCATAATACTCTGCTCATCAAAAACCTGCACAAGACGTTTTGATATTCCTCGGGTGCATTTGCATGCTTTGGCAACTATATATATTAATTTTTTCTAGATAATGGATTAAACCAGCCTCTACATCCAAACGGATATACACAGCCAACTATATATATTAATAGAAGTAAACCACCTTTTAGATTAAGAGATGAATCTTTCTTGTGGGGGGACACAATATGAAGTTAATGGGATCTTTCAAGGCTATTGCAGATTTGCAAGTGGTCTGTCTAACAAACCGAACCCTCTTATGTTATGGAAAGATCAATGGAATGGGCATCAGGCACATTCTTTTCATTGATAACAAGGTCTAATATCATACTGGAACTAGTTTCTGAACAGGATGAACTAGGCAACATCTTTAACCTGTCTGTCAGTGGAAGCCTACAACCAGTTTGAGGACCAACATGCCATCCTACAAGATCTGAGTCTCTATGACCAGAAGGATGTTTGTACTATTTGGAACTCGGATCAATACTCATCATCAATAAAAGGATACAAATGTTTCATGGGGGACTGTAAACATTGCAGTTTCTTTTAACTGGTTTATGGAAATGTTGCTCACAACCAAAGCACAAAGTCTTTTTTTTTTTCGCTGATACTCAATATTAGATTGAATACAAGAAAATTTTTGAGACCAGATTACTACTTGTGTTGTGTGTAATCTGAGGCATGAAGAAACTCTCCAACATCTCTTCTTCACATGTCCTTTTGCGCTACAATGCTGGGATTTTTTTTATCGATCTACAAGAATGAGATATGTCTTACTGCAGGAGGCAATTGAACTATTGAATATATGAAAATCAAGTTGTAAGTCCCTATCTACATGGAGATCGTAATTGCAATGTCCTGGATAATCTAGATAACAGGAAACAACAAGATCTTCAGAAGCATTAATTCTCTAATTTCTGTTTGTCAAGATCATTTTAGAAAAGAATTTGCCATGGTTATCCATAGAGAAAAAGCTAGATACCTTCCCATCATTCCACAATGTCTAGACAATTAATTACTACCAATCAATGAGGAACAATGTTTGATGGTCTGGCCAATTAATTCTGAGGACTAGCACTCACGCAATCGTTACTCCATCCTTTCGATTTTGATTGTTATCAACCTTTCCTTGGTACATTGACCTCATATGAAGGTTAGCTCCTACAAGACAATGAAAGAAAGATGCAAGAGAACATGGAAAGGACACTAGATCAATATCATAAATTTGGGGTTTTAATGTGAACGTTAAGGGATTATGGTTACCTATTTATGAGAGTAAGGGTAGAGAAGTTTGGCCAGAAGGCGTATGTGTTATTGGCCGATTAGGATTGCAGGCCGCAAAAACACTTCGAATGAGTTCTGAAAGACTACAACCCAAGTTCAGTAAATATAAAAGTATTCCTCAATAAGATTCCATTTTAAGTTATGCTTGTATGTTCGGAGGAAGAAGAGCTAGAATACATACCCTTCGTGATAAGTTTGCACCTTGACTTGATCACTTGGCTTAGAAAGTGCCTCCTCATTGATCCATGCCATGATTCCTAGTTTCCTACAAACAATATATTTATATATACCTAAGAAAGAATGATAGTGGGAGTGATGAGAACCATTGGATTGACATCCAAGTGGGTAGAGAAACGACTAAAAATTTCAATCTAGACACTCCCAAACCTAAAATTTTTCTCATCTAGAACTTTTCATAAGGAGCATGATTTGAGTGGGTTGATAAAGTCATGGTTTACTATGTTTAAACTTCATACACCTATTTTGCTATCGCTAGGCAAAATTGACAATCATGTGCCAGTTTTTTTTTTAAAAAAAAAACCAAAATACATGTTCATATTAATAGTATAAGCACTTCCATGACACATGCATCCAAATGTCTATGACAATGTCTATCGCAGAACTGAGCTTTGACCATTCTGAAGTACCTTTGAAATTATTTTCTAGATTAAGGTCGCTTGAGCAATGTCGATCTTTTAGGAGAAAACTGTTTTTACAGACCGGCCACCCCTCATTTGCAATTTCGAAATATCCATCATGGTCTTCAGTATTTTGATGCACTCCTCTCATTCCTGATGTACTGTAGCTTATCTGGCACATCAATGCAATTACAAAACAGAGCAAAGATTGCACTAAGTAATGTTAATTAGCCCCTGATCAAGGCCGGGCCTGCATTCAGGGGAGTAAACACCATGTCCTACATCACTCATATGCAATTACTGAGACCATATGCATGATTGTCTGCTTGCTTGCACGCTGCTAGCACAAGAGTCAACAGATGGGGTACCTGTACTCCTTTGGCACCTAGCCTGAACACACATTGTCACTGATAACATTTCTGGAATCTAGAACACTGGGTATTTGTCTGTGCAATTCCATGGAGAGACCCCCAAAAAGACATCAATCGATCATCAGGCAACTCTGACCATCAGGATAGTAACAATATTTTTTTTAATAGATAATGGAGGATAGCAACAAGAAGTTAACCTCTGCGATGTCGGAAACAAGCCACATCCATGTATGAAACTTGCAGCTGCATTATATTGGAGATGATGAATTGATGATGTGAATTTATAGCACTCTGGATGCTGTAGGACAGCAGCAATCAATGATCAATATGTTGGAACTTTTGTGGTTTTATAATGTCTTCTTGGACGGCTGGACCACTCTTGCTCGATCTTCTCACATGAATTATGCATGAGAACTGGCTATATTTTACATATATATGATCGAGCAAATAATGCATCAAGAGTCACATCACAGTGCAAACATTGATGTAAGTATGTAACGAGATGGCTGGCCTAGTACAATGTTTGGTCTTCTGTTGCCTGACCATTAGCGGAGCATGTATAGTACTAGTACTGCTTGCAATGCTTAAAATAGCAGACTTGCAAGCGTTTGTTACCTGAATAAATTGAGAGAAAATGCAAGAAGGGGACCAATAATTTACACTCTTAAACCTACAAAATACAGGTAGTAGTTAGTTCTGACATGAATCCCATAAGCACTACAGATAGGCAGCAAGTGCTAGCAAATGGCAAATTCCAGTGCAATGTACTGAAAGATAAGTTGCATATAGATTCAGTTAAGTATTGTCAAACAGTGCCTGTAATCTTCTTTTATATTTTTCAGATCATTTACCATCTATCTAGCCATCTGATCTGCTTCATGGAAAGACAACCAAAATATTTGTTATTGCAAGTGGAGAACTCTGAAAACTCAATTACAAGAGCATTTGCAAGTATGCAAGAACGAAACCTAGTATAAAAAAATATAACTTGCAAAGACTGAAGGTGAAAGACTAGCTACAGTACGGTAAGCAAAAATAGATTCAGGTACGATGAATCTAATCGATCGATCTACTGGATCATACATGATGTTTACTAGATTGAGTTTTCATCAATACCATAAATAAAGTTGCACACACCTGTTCTTCATGGTAATCTTAGTTTATATTTCTGAAGCTCTAGGCAAGGGCCGAAGTAGTAAGAACCTCCGCATTCGTCTTACCTACCTTACAAGATAGCTTCATAGTTTTCAGACAGGAAACAACAGCTAGTAGCTAGCAACAAACCAAATTAGTCATCATCAACAAAACTAAAAGAAAAGGTTCCATCTTAATTTATAGAGCTTTCATGCATGCCCTGAGATAATGATGGACAAGGAAATCACAGAAGAATAAGAGCGACCAAACCATTCAAGAACATGCAGACGAGGAAGAACAGGAGACAAAAACTCAGTAAATGCATGCATTGTTCCATCAGAGGAGTAAAGAAAGGAAAACTTTGGAGAGAGGAGAGGAGATCGAGATCAAAACGTTATTGCGCAAGAACCGCACAACCATGGCCATAACCAGCGCATCGCCGTCGATACCTATCCTTGACATGATCAATAAACAAGCCTTCTTTAATTTTGAGCTTTTCTCTTATCTAAAGATCAACAGGGGCTCTGGATGAACATGATAGGCATGGACAACGATGCGGTGTCATATGGAATCGTTGCGCGGTCTTGAGCAAAACGCCTCTCAAACTTCATGTACACACACAAAGAATGTGCAGACACATTACCTGGGGGCAGCAGGTAGGAGAAGGATCAGAGAT
This sequence comes from Oryza glaberrima, assembly GCF_000147395.1. NCBI lineage: Eukaryota > Viridiplantae > Streptophyta > Magnoliopsida > Poales > Poaceae > Oryza > Oryza glaberrima. The sequence continues at coordinate 12,061,434 of NC_068327.1, read as the reverse complement.
AAGCGAGAGAGCTGGGCTACGGACATATGTCAAGATAGTCTGGATGGCTTATAGACTGCTATACAAGGTGCTCCCTCCGTTTCATATTATAAGTCGTTTGATTTTTTTTTCCTATTTAAAATTATTTAGGTTTGACAAAAAAATTAGCAAAATGCACAACACTAAGTTAGTTTCATTAAAATTGAAATTAAATATTTTTCGATAATATGTTTGTTTTATATTAAAAATACTACTATATTATTCTAGAAACTTGGGAAAACTTAAAGAAATTTGACTAGGAAAAAACTAAACAACTTATGATATGAAGCAGGAGTACAAGTTTGCCCAGATGGTACTTTAAGATTCGTGCAAACTTTGATACAGGTTTTTTTTTAAAAAAAAGAATATATTATATTAGTGGTATACGAACCTGTGAAGTGGGTGCAATATTGTCAATTTTAAAAAAAGAGTATTTTTTTATAACCTAAACTTATAAGATGCCAATTTCCATGTAGGAACATTCGTAGTTTGTGTAAACGAAGGCTAAAACAACAAACCATGCATGGCTGATCTTACTAACGTCTACTCCTCTACGTAATTAGAATGCCACATAAGCATATACATGTTCACTTAACCATAAGTTATACATATGCTCAGATGAAGGCCAGGTGCAGGGATAGAGAGAGGTAAAAGAAGAAAAAAAAAATAGAAACCAAGTACATAGTTTGTTTTCAAATATAACATGCCTAGTACCCTAGTCATGTACTCCCTCCGTCTCAAAAAAAGACAAACCCTGGTTTCCGTGCCCAACGTTTGACCGTCTGTCTTATTTAAAAAAATTATGAAAAAAATTAAAAAGACAAGTCATGCATAAAATATTAATCATGTTTTATCATCTAACAACAATGAAAATACGAATTATAAAAAAATTTCATATAAGACGAACAGTCAAAGTTGGACACGGAAAACCAGGGTTTGCCTTTTTTGGGACAGAGGGAGTATGCGCGTATGTGTGGCATCTTAATCAGCATCCACATAAGCAAGATTAGGTATGGTGTACTATGTTGACTTCGGATCGCAAACATTTTGTTGCAAGTTTATGAACTGAAATAAGCGTTTATTAGAAGTTTGTGTACAGTTCTTTTTTTTTCTGATAATTGTGCTATAGAAGTGTCGTTCAAGAACAGAGTTCTTTTGGATGAGGGAGTAATTTTCTTCCCTTACCGCTAGCGTAATTTACTCTTTTACAAAAGTTTGGATAGAGCCCTCCACCCATAACACGGGAAAAAAAATCATGTACCAGTTTAGAATCATGAGCGACGACCAAAACCCTAACCGGCCACCACCTCTCCCCTCCCTCCCTGACCTCGTTGCCACCTAAAGCGGGTCACCGGAAACTATGTGGCAAGATAGGACTACGTCTTAGGACTGGAGCTCGGCTTTGGCCACTGTCTATTTAACACGGAAGAAATGGGTGGCACGTGAGCGACAACAGCGGCCGGTGCAGGGCAGAGTAGGTGGTGCACCTGTGAGGAGAAATTGGTGAACATGGCGGCGCGAGGTGGAGTTGGTTGTGGTGGCACGGAGAGAGGCCTACCATGGCAACGACGCGAGAAGTTGGACGTGCAAGGGGCGCACTGGCGAGGCGTGAAGGGAGGAGGTCAGCTGTGGGGTGGGGGTGAGGGGAGGGGCCGTGGCCGGTCTGTTACTCTGTTGGTGTCTCATAGAAGGTCCAACTACATATCTTGGTGCTCCGTGTGGGTTTTACCAATTTCCCTCAAATTAACAGTGTTACAATAAAGTTTGATCTCAGGCCATGTTACAATTGTTATTTGAATTAAATCACTTATTAGCTATTTCCTTTATAAGAGTCCTGTACTCATATAGTAACTCCCCACAAGTAAGACCATTATGTTGAAACAAACATATGGTGTATATATTCATTATATGCACCACAAAATTTCCCTTGTATAATATCTATGTGTGTGTGCAAACCACTAATTAAGAAATCCAAAGTGTATAACACTTTTGGTTGCAGTGACCTGAGAAGTACCCTAAGGTTCTGAGTTCAAGTCTCCATAGGAGCGAATTTCAGATTGGATTATTTTAGGGCTAAGTTCTATATTTGATAGGCTAAGTTTCTAATTTAAAAATACTATATATATCCGGTTGTATGTAGAGGATACCCTTCTCTAAGAAAAAAAAAGTGCATAACACGGATAAAATGAAACTAAAATAAGTGCTGAAGAAAAAGTTGTTTTCCTCAAGTCAGACTGTCGCTCGACCACACTAGGATAGGCAAAAGAACCAAGGCTACTGTGATCTTGTTTGTTAAAATAAAGACGGAAGCTCTGCCTCCTTTCGTTAATAAAGAAGATAACGCATTGACCCAATAAATGGTTTACACTAAAAACACCATCCTACGAATACCTCAAGATCATTTCCCAAATCTACACTAATCACCTGAAAACACCAAAGCAATCAAAACATCTATCAGTAATCTTGTTCCCGTCGCTTCAGATGAACCTACCATATATTCACTGCTGTTGTTGCTGATTAATTAGCTGAACCCGTCATGATGATGAACAGCTTGATCAGGAGCTCACCGATCTAGCTACAGTCTTCAACTCACATGCATGCATCGTCTCATCGGTCTCTTGATTCGGTTCAAAACAACACATTTAGTCATCTTCCTTTTTTGGCGCTGTGTCACCAAGCAGATAAACAAAGGAGTCATAAGTTATTTAAGGATGTTACTCTATTTACATAGATAAAAATCAGCCAATATCTTCCACAAAATGTGATTAATTTTCTGTAGATTAGTATATATGCTTATTTTTCTATCTCGGTTAGATCAAATCCTTGTTTTACTTAACTTCTGTAATATGCAGAAATTTATTTACATGAATGCATTAGATTAAATGGTCAGGCATGATTATGTATTAATGTGCAGCGTGCTTACTTGGGAGAGCTTTCATGACGAAAAAGCACACCGCTATGACGATATAGGAAAATACTAGATTCAAACCCTTCAAGTAATGCCATTTGTCATCCTGTAAAATTATAGACATCAAATTCATCCGACATGTGTTAGTCTTGACAAAAAAAAATTGGTGCATCTGTTAGCAATTATTTTTATTACCTGAAGTGTAAATGCGGTGGTGATTACTGCCATTGCCAATGATCCAGTCTCAAGAAGGTTGAAGTCAAGATCCATAGGGATGGCATTCACCCAGGACACAATTAGAATGACTGGTACCTAATCATGAAGAATAAATACACTCATGAAAAATCTAAAGATAATCATACCAGAAAGTCCTTCAAAGTCGAAGAACACTACTATTAATTACGCACCACAAGCATCGATATTTGAGTTGCTGATCCAAGAGTAATTCCCAGACTGATATCCTACATAACATCTACCAGTTAACTTGGGTAATCTGAACTCACATAATATGTACAAACTTGACTAGTAGAAACATTGGATACGTCCTTACGATTTTGTTCTTGAAGGCAAATATGATAGCGCCTGCATGCTCTGCTGCATTTCCAACAATAGGTAGTAGGATAATACTAATGAACCTGACAGAAGATACCCATTGATTCTGATGCTTCCTGTTAATAGAGATTGTTACAGTAGTCAATCCAATTGAATTTTGGGTGATGAAAAGAAAATGACTACCATGTTTATAAATGTTCATCATCTTCCAAATTATACCTCTATTGTAGTAACAACATAACTAGACAACATAGCAGTGACTATGGCCATCCCTATCAACCAGACCACTGCACTGGCAAATCCTATAACTGATTTGTCTGTAGCATCATCTTCACTGCTACTGCTATCTGAACTGTCCTGCAATTTAATGCTCGCCCAAATAAGTGTTATGAGAAGATGGATTTAATCAGTAAGTTTGAAATGGTGCACCGTGTCCAAAAACAAGAAAAATAACAATCTTGTTTAATGTGTTTTTATTTGTCAAACTCCACAGTACCTACATTTCAAAGATTCTGAAATTTTAATTCAAAACAGAGAAAACATACTGGTAAAAAGAAACAAAAAGAAACAGAGTATAAATTTTAGACAGAATTAAAATATGGGTAAATGATCCCAAATTGCAGCTAAGTGGACAATGCCATTACTGTGTAGGTTTTTCCCTATCTGGCAACCCAAAGAAATGTTTGCCTACCTGCAGTAGAAAATGCAGTTGTTCTGTTGTTCACAATGATAATTACAACTATTGACACCATTCCTATATCATCCCTAGGCTGCGTTCTATACCAAAGGTTCCCAACTTCCCTCACTCATTTTCCACGCGCACGCTTTTCAAACTACTAAACGGTGCGTATTTTACAAAAAAATTCTATATGAAAGTTGCTTAAAAAAATCATATTAATCCATTTTTGAAAAAAAAAGCAAATACTTAATTAATCACGCGCTAATCGCTGCTCTGTTTTCCGTGCCAACGCAGCCTTAGTTGAGAATTGAGATACAGAACTCGACTATACTAGTGCTACATGCAAAAACTTTACTAAACTTAGGGAGCGTTCGTTCTGGTGAGTTAGGGTGAGAAAGCACATCGTAGTCCGCGCACACGCTTTCCAAACTACTAAACAGTGTGTTTTTGGCAAAAAATTTCTATAGAAATGTTGCTTTAAAAAATCATATTAATCCATTTTTGAAATTTAAAATAGTTTATACTTAATTAATCATGCGCTAATGGCTCACCTCGTTTTGTGTATCTTCCCAATCTTCTCAATCCCCTATCCCTCAAACTCACCCTTAGGGCTCCTTTGGCAGCCCAGGATCCCACTGGGATCCTAGCCCATTCCTTGGGAGAAAGGCCCGCGGGGGAAATTGTCACGGGTTTTATTCCATGTCCATTTGGAAGCCCACGAGGCAGGGATTTCCCGGCCCAATCCGCGGGGAAACCCTAGGGAAAGGACCCCGACCTCCGGAGGTCGGGAATTTTTCCTCTCTCGATCCGCCGCTGCTTCTCGCTCGCGCAACAGGAGTCCCTTCTCTCTCGCGCGAACAACAGCGGGCGCCGCCGCGCCTCCTTCTTCAGCGAGACCCGCCACCGCCGGGACTCCTCCTCCGGCGAGAAGGGTAAGCCCTTCTCCTCATTCCCCTCCTCTCCTCCTCCTAGGGTTTTCGTTCTCCTCCTCCTCTAGGGTTTCCGCCTCCTCTAGTTAGCTCCCAATCTCGCTCTCCGGCCTTAGCGCTTGCATCGCAGGCACCGACGCGTGGGCGCGGCAGGTGGCACCGCGGCAGCCGGGGTAATGACGACGAGGCGGCGCGCCGGCAGCGTGGGCGCACGGCTCCAAGCAGGCGGGGACAGGGGCATCCAAGGCGGCACGACTCACCGGCGGAGGAGGCGCTGAGGCGCAGATCCGCCTCCTCCTCCTCGCTGCTCGACGCCCGCCGGCGGTTGCCCGGCTAGGTTTGTGCCCTTGTAGCTGCTGCTTGATTCTTGGGGGTTCGTTCAGTACTTCAGTTTTCTTGGTGTATGTCTGGTCTGTTCTTGATTTGGTTTGGGAGAGTTGTACTCTGTTCTCCTGTTCTTTCTAATACATTGTAGTATTGTACCCTGCAGTAGCAATTCATTTTGTTATGGAAGCGATTCAGAATGGGATATGGGTGGGCGTATGGTGCTCTTGTTTTAGATCATGAAAGAGTTTTGGTAAGATGATGTTCTAATTTGATGGAGTAGGTTGTGCTCTAGTTTTTTCTACAGTGTAATTATCATGCTTAGTGCAATCTAAATATGTGAGATCAATGTGCCAGTCCCAAGAAATGAGGAATTATCACACATGCAGTGAGGATCTTTCAACTAGTGAGGTATATGAGAAATTTTAGTCTGCAAACCAGTAACAGTTTTTTTGCAGTTAATTAGAGATGCAGTTCTTTTAGTTGGATGCTGTCAGCTCTGTTAACCTAGAGGTAGATCTCAATACTGGTTGAGCTGCTAGCATCAAGTTTTTTTGTTTTTTCTAGAGGCACTTTTTAGTTTGATCCATTCTTGTAGTCTCTGTCAGGGAACTGTAGAATTAGTGGTCAATTTAGCATGCATGTTGGGACTAAATAAATGGTAACAATCATATTTTTGATAGGAACTCATACTTACTACAAAATGAAGTCTTTTATGCTCTATACTTATACATTAGTCCAAACTTTAGTTGCATGTCATGTATCACAAGCAGAAAATGAGCAAGGTGGCATTGTGCATTCAAAAAACACAAGCTTTGGCGGCAACCTATATACAAAGACACGCACACACAGATATTTCAATCTCCTCTCTCTCTCTCACTCCCTGCACAATACACTGGCCAAACAAAGTGACCTAGTAGTACTGATTAATTAAAACAATTACTACTACTACTACTACTACTACTACTACTACTACTACTACTTTTTTTTCCTTATCATGTCCATAATGATAATTCATAATTGTGCTCTTGCATTCCTCCTCTTGCCAGGATTCAATTTGAATTGCATGCTCAACTTACTTTCAAATATGGACTTGAAATAGAGTATTGTTGGAAAACTATCAGTACAAAAACATGGACTTCAAATGTGTTTGATTTAAAAATAATGGTGTGTATCTGCATGTAGGGTGTTTGATCTAAAAAGAAAGTGCTTACACCAAGAGTTTGTTTACACTGATGTAGCTGACAATTGCAATATGTCGGTTGATGTGCATGCATTTTTTTTCCTAAGCTAGTATCAATGGCCGTCCTTCAAATTTGATTGCTGAAGTATCACTATTTTATATTTATTACTTAAATTTCAGATTATATTTTTCATCCTGGCAGATTTATTAGAACATTGAAGATTTGTAGAAGAGATGATGAAGAAGATAGAAGAGATAAAGATTTAAATGGACCCATGTCTCATTCTTGATCAAGACATTGTAACCCTGTATAAATATGATGTACAATTCTATATTTGTGGATGCAAGGATGATTCCAAAGATTTTAAATTTTATATGATATGGATGATTCTAAAGTTTAACTTATGTCATGTCACGAAGTTGGTTTCCACATAAACTCATCTATATTTCTTTGTATTTTTCTGAATTTCTAATACTTGTTGATTTTTTTATGTTTTTATATTTTTTCTGGAATTTTTGTAGGTTGTTTCCTATTTATATGGATTTTCTATATACTTTCTATTTTTCCTGAAATTTCTATAATATTTCATAGAGACATGTTTTGTTGTTCAAACACTGTTTAGCAGTTTGCCTCTCTAAATCCCCCTTCCCCCATCAACCCCCTCCCCCTACTCTCAAATGGTAGCAGGGAAAATTCCCCTAACAGGAGTGATTCCCCTGGTGGTGGAAGGGGATCGGTTGGTGCAGGGGAAAATCCCTGTACGGGACTTTTTCCCAGGGGTTTCATCCCCCTGCATCCAAAGGAGCCCTTAGTGAAGTAAGTGAAATCGACTCAGCATCTTGACTTAGTGAAGTAAGTTTTGTACCTCTTCAAGCGCAAATATTTGACGATGAGTTTTCAACTGGAACATGAGGCTTCCAAAGTAAGCAATTAGCATTACTATAGCGCATGATCTTGATAATTGCATAACTGAGCTTGAGTTTATGCTATCTCCGGTGCTACTTGTGTATTTAGACACTAGGGTAGCAATATGACAAAGAACACCCAACAACAGAAGGCCTATGCTTACATCTGCTTGTCTCTGTTAAAATAGATCGATCACAAAAAGTTAACACGGTTACATATGTTATAGTTACTGCCTGTATGTGCACTTTTACACTTACCTTATCTAGTGGACGCTCCTTGCCGATATTAACGATCCCTCCAAAGAGGAGTGATGAACCAAGAACAAGTAACAAATTTGATAAGATGGAACCTAACAGTGACCACTTGAGAATTTCCATCTTATTCTTATGCAGAGCGAACAGTGCAATGATTAATTCAGGTACATTCCCACATGTTGCATTCATAAGCCCACCAGCTATAATAAAATAAATTCCATATTAGAGGAAACTATCAAGTAATTAAAGACTGTAAGACTGTAAATCTGTACTTGGAAAAGCATATGTCAGAATAGTACAAAGTCCTTGGAACAAAATATATATGTGAGGCTCAACATGTTTGTATTCCATGCACTTTTAAGTGCCTAATTCTCAATTCTCAGTATCAGTGGAAGTTGTCAAAAGGAATATCAGAGTAAACTTTAAATATGAGTTCATTTCAATTTATATAAGTCCAAATTCCAATGGCAGCTGGAGATAGTAGTATATTTTAGGCCAATGTACCAACTTATTGACCTCTTTTTTTTTTAATACTAGCAATACTGACAACACACGCATTACAATACACAGTATTTGCATATTGATCAGTTTTGAGAGAAGTTTAAATTTGTTCAGAAAAAATGACTTAAAATAATAGTCCAATCCCTCAATTGTCCTATTTGTACATGTTTGTGCGTACATCAGTAGCTTGAGTACATGTGTTTCCGCATGATTTATCAATTTGGTTTGACGTCATAGTTTTCATCTTCTACATAACCTATGTTCCTTTAATAAAAGTACTGGTGGTGGCAGTAAATCTGCTACCCACCTACCCCCATTGTAAATTTTACAAATTATCTCATAAATTTATTAATATTAAAAAATAATCAAATCTAAATGGATAGCCATGTAAAATTAAATTAGGATGAATATTCTCTGTAGAAAAGTATCAGCAACACATTTCATGGTAAATATGTTTTTTTTATTTTTGACAATATTATAATATATATTTTTAATCGGCAACTAATAAAAATCAAGAACAATTAGAGATGCCACATACCTGTTGGTCCTACAGTATTGGCAATATGTCTGAAAAAGCAGAGATCAGGCTAGTGATCAGTGACAGAAGAGTGAACCTCGAAATAATCATACAAATCACAACAAAACAGATCACAATTGACTCTGAGATATTACTCGCTCAGGAAGCTCACACGTTCTGCAAGCGGTGCCAGGCCTATCAAGCTGAAGGCAAACACCCAAACCTGCCGATAAAATATGTCACCATATATTAGTGAAAAGACAGGACATCAAAATGCGTAAAAACACATTATGATGATAATATGCGTGAAAAAGATAAGCGTGTGTGTATCATTTTAACCTACTCGTTTCTATTTTTTCATGCCAATAATGTGCAAAACTGATTTCTTTTCTATATTATTTGTATTAGGAAATTCATCAAACAATGTGCATGCATTGTTAAGTAGGCACGCCATACATGTTACAATTGCTAATGATCAGTACTGTTCAAATACAGAATCATTCTGCAAACGCAACAACGTTGAATGTTGCCAGTTCTCGGGGCAACCAAGCAATTTCATTCTTACAAAGAGCTCCTGGTATTTATTCCAATTGTTTCACATGGTTATATGTTGTACTGCTTGTAATGTAGTCCCTCTCATAAAGAAAATATATAATGAATTGCAGTTTGGGTCATCTTCTATTACCAAAGTTTTTTTTTTTTGAGAGGAACGACGGCAGGAGAGCTGCCGGAATTTAATTGAAAGGAGAAAACAAAACAAAAAACAGTTACAATCCCGTCAAAGGGACAAAAGTTCCAGGTTCCATAGGAAAATCAAGGAGGCCTAAATGTTGTCTTACGCAGGTCTAGATCCTGCTTAACAAGACAAGCGACCTCAACAGCTGTACAAGAAATGTTTTGAAAAATTCTCCTATTCTTTTCTAGCCAAACATTCCACCAAGTTGTTAATAAAGCTCCTCTAACAACTTTCTTTTGGGACTCTGAGCCTTGTCGATTGATTTGTTCCCACCATGAGGAGGTTTCGGCCGGCTGTGAGTTGAGGACTACCAAATTATGCCAATTACAGACTAAACTCCAAACCTCTCTGATGAAGTTGCATTCACAAAATAGATCATTGGTGTCCTCGAACGCGCAGGTGCAAAGTCCGCATATCCAGTTGCAAGGCCGATGTCTCTGGAGTAGATTTTGAGCCATTAGAGTTCTTTGGTGGAGAATAAGCTAACCGAAAGACCTCACTTTAGGTTCAGCTGGGGCCTTCCAGAGAGAGACAAAATCCAACCGAGAGAAAGATCCTTCAAATTGATAAGAGTACGCACTTTTGCTTGAGTAACAGCCTACGGAGTTCCAATTCCAAGTTATGTCATTAGAGTTTTGAGAAAATTGGAAATCTTGAAGCAACCCTCCCAACCGCACAAGGTCATGGATCTCCTCGATCATCGTAAATTGTCTGAAGGAAACTAGCCAGTTGCTTAAAGACATTTCCAGTTGAACACTTCTTTGCATTCGTTTTGCCAATTGAAAACAAAGGAGGGCAACATCTTTAGGACAACTTCCATGCAGCCAATGATCTTGCCAGAAACTAGTTTTTGCTCCATCGCCAATTACAATCGTAGTTGCTGCTTGAAACAACCGTTTGTCAATATCATCGCATGGTAGATTCATGCCAGCCTAGGGTTTATCAACCTCTTTCCATTTGAGCCACAGCTAGCGGAGACGAAGAGCTCTAGAGAATCTTTCCAAATCAGGGAGGCCCAACCCTCCCAAGGATTTTGGTCTGCACACTGTCTGCCAGTTTACCAGACAACTTCCAGGATTCAAATGATCAGGTTCCTCTCCCTTCCAAAGAAACAATCTCTGAAATCGATCAATCGTCTTAAACACCCGTTTCGGTACTTGGAGGGCTGAAAGATGGTGGATTGGCATTGAACTAAGAACTATTTTTACCAGAGTCTCTCGCCCTGAAGATGAGAAAAAACGTCCTTTCCAAGTTGGGAGGCGCGCCCAATTTTTTCAATTAGGGGAAGAAAATCGATTTTCCTCAATTTTCGGAAGTGGAGAGGTAAACCAAGATAACGACAAGGGAAGGCCATAACTGTACCCGGGAATATCTACAGCAATGGAGTTAAATCAACTTCGTCACACCTTATGAGATAAATTTCTATCTTGCCAATATTTGTATGGAGACCTGACACTTGTGCAAAGAGATTTAGAATCTTGAGGAGAGTGCTAAGCTCTGGCACATCTGGCTTTGTAAACACGGCGACATCATCGGCATATAGCGAGCAGCGAAATCTATTACGGTTACCCTCAACCGAAGCAAGAATGGAAGCACTTTCAGTCGCTTTGATAATCCAGTGGAAGGGCTCCATAGCGAGAATGAAGAGCATTGGTGATAGAGGGTCACCCTGACGAAGTCCCCTGGCGTGAGGAATAGGTTGCTCAGGTGCGCCATTGAGGAGAACGCGGGACGATGAAGTGGAGAAAAGATTAGAGATCCAATGTAACTAGCGATTGCCGAAGCCGAATTGTCGAAGAACATCAAGTAAGTAGGACCATCCAACTGTGTCGAAGGCCTTTGCAATATCGATCTTGATGAAGAGGCTTTGTTTTCTTGATCTATACAGAAACTAAACCATGTTTTGGACAAAAAGAAAATTGTCATGAATTGTTATTTTGCGTATGATCTATTACCAAAGTTTTAGTTTGGACGTGATTTATAAACCACACTTATGAGATTTATTCGGGTTTCATGGGCAAGTACTATTGTTCGTCCTCCTTTCCACCCTTGACCTCTTGCAGCGCATAGAAACACTAGCCGAAGTTTCCCTCTCTCCACCAAGTTCTCAAATGGATTTCCCAAAAGTCCAATGTGGACAAGGCGACCATACATAAGCTCCACGCTTTACCTAAACTATTCACTTTAAACTAGGTAAATTTATCTCAATGTTACTTTAAACTAGCCCAATTCTCTTATCCATTAACTATAACTGATCATCCTATGTCGAATGTGTGATTTACATATAGCATCAGGGGTTTATCATTATGCAGGAGTCGGTGTAATCAAGGTTATTGATATATTTTAGAAGATAGTTGAGGGTGGTCCAAAATGACAAAAAGGTAAAAGCAACTAATCCAAACAGAAAAAAAATGTGGATTAAATGGTGATCTAGCGAAACTTTGGCAATAAAATGTGTCCAAAGTGAAATTTACTCAATAATATATAACATTTTGGAAACTAGTATTCAAAATTGAGTATTAAATATTTTACTACGGGTCTACTGCAATCAATATTACATGATATCCCAATATGCCTTCATATTTCACTATATATGAGCACAGGTAAACATAAAGAACGACTAGATGCACTGTAAAACATAATGCGATGCATGTATAACTCTGAAGGTATAGAGTATATCATATTTAAATCTGGTGAGATCTTATCCATGGTTGGAACTACTGTTGTGTCCATAACAAGTTTAAAAGTTCTCTTCCGGCTAACTGTGTGAATGCACAACATTAGAATATTTTATGATAGAAGTGATCCAAGCCACTGATTTGTACATTCTACTATCATAGAAAACAATTATACACTCTTTAATTGTACTATCAATAATTGAAGATGATAATATAAATATATATGGTCTATTGGATGAAAAAATATATAAAAATTTATTGATTACATTACAAGTAGATGCCGTAAAAATTATCAAACATTTAATTTTCCACAAAAATTACAAGAAGACAAACCAATGAAGAAAATGCTACGACGAAGCTTCAAGCTTCTCTAATATTTTTCTTTCCCTGTCAGCAGCAAGTGAAAGAAGCTTATTCTGTTTAGAATCAAGAGTACTTACAACATGTGTGGTCATACATACGTCACGTGGAGAAATTTTAATGTAAGTCATATTCTTTGACATTTCTAATCATGTGCTTGTACTTGTTAATAAAGGTTAATTTGTCAACTATACTAGTGACCAGTCATGGTCAAACGCATACGCGTATTCTAGTACTCAGGTGTATCACGCCCTCGGTTAATTTACACTGCTTGGTTTATCTCCATTCTTAAATCGCAGATAACGAAAAAAATGCTGATTTAATGGATTACAGATAAAAGCGATGAACTCTTAATCAGACTATTACAAAAACGAACGGAAATGAGTTTTTTTTTTTACTTTGACCAATATAATATGATATTTCCTGCATTAGCGTTTATATTTTATAAGTTTGGACATTTAAACTTCACAAATAACACTTCCTAAAATGTCTAATTACGCAGTGTAAGGATGCATCTAATTACACCTTTTATTTGATTGTAACTTCAGAAATTATGTTTGCTTTTATGTTGCCTAAGACGCAAGTTAAGATTATTTGAACCAACAGGACGGAAAAATTGACACCACATACAAGAGAAGATAACACTATACTCTTCAATGATTTTTCTGGATGAGACCCTCTTTAGGTTGCACACGGATCGTAACTAGTCACGTCTGCAAAAATCAATTTCTATTTTTACATACGGCTCCTTAAGAGGATCGCATGTAAAAATCGATTTTTGTAAACTGGCCTCTTGAGAGTCCGCATGCAAAAATAAACATATTTTTACAAGCGGAACTCTTAATGGGCTGCATGCGAAAATATATTTTTACAGGCGTGCTTCTTAAATATTTGCCTAAACTCTAAGTTACCTCCTCTTCCCTCCCAATACTTTAAAATGTTTCATCCTTATCCTCTTTCCATCTCTCTCTCACATCCTCTCCTCATACTCCTCTCTCCCGGAGCTCACTTCTATCCTCTCTCCCTCGACTCCCCTCCCAGGAGCAGTCAGCGGCAGGTAGCAGTGGTCGAAGAGCGCATGACGGCGGGCGGTAGCAGCGGACGGCCCTGCCCCACACGTCGAAGGAGGCAACGACTGCAGTGGCAGGGCCATTCCCCGAGCAGATCCGGCGGTGGCGGCCATCCTCCGCCTGGATCCACGTGGATCCGGCGGCAGCGATAGGCACACAATGGGCAGCAGCGACAGACGGCCCGACCCTCCCCACACGTACGTCGAAGGATGAGACGATGATGACGTCCCCCCGCATGGATCCCGCGGCAGCGGCCATCCCCCGCGAAGATCCGGCGATAGCGGCGGGCGCGCGGGCGGCATCGACAGTTTTGGTGACGACTAGGGTTTTGATTTTTGGCTATTTTTATTTTTTATTTTTGCGTGCGGACGACATAAGCACCCACATAAAAAAATGGCGATTTTTGAGACACCTTCGGGTAGACAGGTGGCTTAACCACACGTAAAATTGATTTTGACCGTTTGGAAAAATACCTTTTTAGTAGTAATGCACACAAACACCACCCACAGAAAATATATACCCCGAATCCACTGGCCCCATCAACGGATCCAGCTCTTGTACACTTATGCAGACCCAGCTGCATCAATGACAATGACAAGGTGTAGGCGTGTAGCGTTTCACCTGCATTTCCATTTATAACGTCCTATTCGTTTGTCAAATAAAATCCCTTGCCCACAGGTCCGTACGTGCAAGTCACACCTGTACAGACAGCTCGCCTAGGCTTACCTGCCTGTCTGTTTATTGTACATACTCCCTCTAAATTAATAAATTTGTATTGCTAGGTAGTGTCTAATCATCTGTCCAGTTTTATACTTACTTCTTCCATCCAAAAAAAACACAACCTAATACTTATATGAAACATAATCTACATAATTCGTTATATTAGATTTTGTCCCATCCAAATACTAGGTTAGGTTTTTTTTTAAACGGAGAGAGTATTAAATGATGTCTAATTAAGTACTCCCTCAATTCCATAATATAAGGCACAACTACTTTTTTTGATGTTACATAATATAAGTCATGTATGCATGCATATAATTAACTATGACCTCTTCTCCATTAAATTATTACTTTTTAAAATCCTCCACCTCAAATCTCTAATTCTACTAGATACATGCATTATATTATTAGGGTGTCCAAACTAGGAGATGATAATAATTGTTTTTTTTGTTTTTAGGTTAAAGGTGGTTGTGCCTCATATTTTGGAACGGAGGGAGTCCTAAGTTATTATTATATTTTAAAACCGACGGACGCTGTAAAGGCATGCACGCAGCAGCTCTTCCAGACTCCTGACCCTCCGCTATGAAAGGGGGCAACAACCAAAATCTTAAATATCTTGATGTGGTCATTGACGACAAAGACAGTACAGGTGAAAGGGCATCTAACCACGTAAAATAGTATTGGTTTGACAGGAATTGTGTTGTGGAAGGGCTTCAGTGTTGGTTTCTGCTAAATTTGTGTGGTCTCTCTTTATTTTTCTACCGCAACAAATCCAAAATGTCCAAAATGTGTTGGAAGCTGAGTGGCTTGGTTGTACCTATAGCTAGTACTTAAACGTCCATATATATGCCGGCCCACAGTTTGGAAGTATTTGATGTATATATCTGATCATGTTCAATCGTGTGTTTATTGTGTATGAGAGTGGGTGTAGCTTCTTAAACGTACCCAAAACCTAAATGTTCACATGCATGGTATAATCTACCATCTCCGTTTCAGTTTATAAGACTTTCTAGTATTGTTCACATTCATATAGATGTTAATGAATCTAGACACACATATATTACTAGATTCATTAACATATATATGGATATGGGCAATGCTAGAAAGTCTTATAATATAAAACGGATGAAGTACTTTTTTGCAACTCCTGTCCAACTTGACTCTTGTTTGTCAATGAATGCATGTCCTGATAAAAACCAATGCCAAGTTTTTTCTTTTTTTGAAAAAAATAAGCAAACAAATGATCGGTAGCTTGCTAATTCGTCGATGCACATCTTATGAATTAGATACACACGCATGTAAAAGTAACTATAATTAGCTTATCCTGCTGCAAACTAAACAAAGGATTAAATTTCGGTTCACTATCGTAGCTCTCATCACCTCGCCGACCGCACAACTTGCATTGCTTACTTACGTTCAGCCTCTCAGCTGTATGTTTAACTAATAGCGTTTAGTCACTAACTGCTCACAATTTTTAGCAAAACCACCCCCGCCATATATATTGCATCCTAGCTGTAACATATAACCAAAGAATTGTTCCCTTGGTTCTAAAATATGCTTCCTCTATTTTATAATATATGACGTCATTAATTTTTTGATAAACGTTTAACCATTCATTTTATCTAATTTTTTAGGTAAATATAAAAAAAATTAAGTCATGCTTAAAGAACATTTGATAATAAATCAAGTCACAACAAAATAAATAATAATTACATAAACTTTTGAAATAAGACGAATGATCAAGTATTTATTAAAATGTCTATGGTGTCATATATTAAAAAACTAAAGCAGTAGTAAATTTTAACCTTCGATACGGATATTATGGAGAGGGGTAAAATGATTTGGTTGTCTCCTTGGATGGGGGAGGTATTGGCTAGGACTAATTGAGATATGTGTAGCATGGGTAGTTTAGTGTATTTTCATCCGTGTCATCTTTTTAATATTTCTAAATAAATGTAGGAAACAAAATAAAATTTCAGCCTATTTTTCTGATCATATCCTACCCTAGGCAATTGGTATAAATATTTCAGAACCATGACAAATAGTATGTCCATATTAGTATTAGGTCGTACAAAACTATGCACTGGTGCTCACTAACTTATCTAACCAACCAGACTAGATGATGCGTACAGAAGAGACATGCAAGTCCTGTCCAACTATTGGCTGTATTCTGAAATTTTTTTAATTTTGCAACTCTGAAAGGTATAAGCAACTTGTAATAAAGTGCAGGAATGTTCTGTAGTAGGTGACTACTAGTAGCCTAGTAGGTCCAAAATCCAGATGTGTACTCTGCAGTCTCCAGGCGCAACCTCCGGTGAGAAGAGAAGCGTCTCTGGTTTGTTTGGCTTATTTGGATTAAATACAATTTTTACCATACTAATTTTTTAACTTCAATATTATTAAATGGTTATTTGGTTTTCTATTAATTTTTATCTATATTACTCCCTCCTTCCCAAATTGATCATCATATAATGGAATTAAAAATTACTTAAATTGATCGTCGTATAATCGCATGGACACGGATTTCATCAAAATACAATTAATGCAGCATGAAAGGATATGTGAATGCTAAGGCATTTTAATCGATACATACATTATTAGAGAATGTGTGCATGGCGTCTTGATTGATATGATTTAAATTATCCTTAGTCTTGGTGCATAAACATATATGATGGTCAATTTGGGAAGGTGAGAGTAATTTATAAATTTTAGTGTAAAAACTTGCTAAGGTTTTGATACTACAGTACTATAATTTTAGGGTGGGTAAAAATTGACTTCAAACTAGACAAGTCCACAGTTATAGTTAACCCCTGGAATTTAAACCCAAGGCTTCTTCTTTGTGCATTGCTAGTAATCTGATGAAGCCATATGTGCACATTTCACTCATTTCAAATCCATTTTCTATTACTTTTCTGCATACGTGTGATTAATTCATCCCTATTGTAATACTACTTAATTGTTGTTTTAGCCATTAATATCCAGTTTTCTACCATGTTAAGAATTGCTATATTCAGTCAGAAAAAAATGTAATGCTTCATTCAGAAAAGGTTAAACATATTTAGACGAAGCCCTTTTATTTGGAAGAAGAAAATAAAAGAGTTGGACATGAACCCGCAATTTTTATGGCTTAATTTTCCTAATTGTGCCGTTAAATTAAATTCAAAAACCATGTCATTAGGCGAAGAAGAAACATATCTTTGGTCTTTGCTAAGTTTTTTTTAAAGAACGAATGGTAGAAGTTCTATCCGATATATTGAGAAGAAAATACTCCCTCCATCTATTTTTGATAGTCATATTTCCAAATCTGAAAATTTTATTTTTTGATAGGCGTATTTCAATCCAACAACCTATCATCTTAATGATTTTCTCGAATTTAATGCATGACTCTCCATTCTTCCACATATGATTGGCTACATGGGCTTTGAGAAATGTAAATATTAATGAATCGCTTGTTTACGAGGAATGACTAGTAGCATGCTTAAATGAATGATAAGTAGAACTACTTATTCTTGGTCTGTGTGTCAAGATGAAATATGACTATCAAAAGTAGATGGAGGGAGTAGTTTATTTTTTCTTTGCTAAGATATAAACTAGGCAGACAATTACTCAATTAGTATGATCAGAAATTGAGTAGAAATGTCATTGTAACGTGTGAGCTGGACTTATTTGCGACTAAACTTCCTCAAACGAAACGTAGCAACTCAGTCAAAAAAAAAATCGAAACGTAGCAATCGGGGTAGTACGAAGCACTAGTACTAATGGAGGAATTGAATTGAGGGGAGAACAGTTTGATGCAACGGTAGGTCGTATGGAAATACTGCACGGTACTACGGCGCGTTTCTGGGGTCAGGATTTGGCTTGGGTTGGGGCACGTACCCGGCCGAGGCGGAGGGACTCGGCGGCGACGGCGAGCGGCACGGCGGAGAAGAGCGGGTACAGCTTCGTGCCCAGGAGCACCTCCTGCAGCTGCGCCGCCGCGCCCCCCAGCAGCCGCCGCAGCAGCGGCGACGCCTCAGACTTGATCTTCCGCCCCGTCATCGACGACGACGACGACGGTGTCCACGCCGCCGCCTCCTTCTTCTCCTCTTCCTCGGCAGCCACCGCCGCCGACGGTGCCTTGCTGACTTCAAGCAGGCCACTCTCCAGGAGGTGGTGGTGGCTGCTCTCCGGCGGCGCCATGTCGCGCGACGCGAGGAATTGAATCGATCAAAAAACACACGCGTGTTGCGGTGAATGGAGGCGATCCAGCGTGGTGTTTGGGTAGAATGGAAACGGCGGAAAGCGTGGGTGTATTTATATAAGAAGGGGAAAAATAACCGGCAGTGCGCACAGTAATTAATTCTAGTATCACTAATTATGCTCATATTCCTTCCATCTTTTTGAGGAAAAAAAACTGAAGCAACTAATTAATATTATGTTTTTTTCTTAAGAAACCGTACTACCGTGTCTGTTTCATATTATAAGTTAATTTGACTTTAGTTTTTAATCAAATTTTTTTAAGTTTGATCAAGTTTATATAAAGAAATATAATACAATAATTTGAACTTAAAACAAACATATTATGAAAATATATTACATTTTGGTTTTAGTGAAACTATTTAGTGTTAAAGAAACCATCCATATCTTGCTAATGCGACTTATTTCAGATGACTCATCTCTAACAATTCAAAAGGTAGTATTACATTTAAGATATGACTACCAGGAATGACTCGTCACCGATATAAGGTCATCTTTGACAGATTGTAATTCTAACACATCACGGATAACCTATAACGGATCACAACCATGTCCCGTCATGGATAATATGTCATCCGTCATCCGTGACGGATGTAATGAGATGACCCGTCAAAGATGAGAGCACTTATCCGTGACGGGTCTTAATTACTACCCTTCACAGATAATGTTATCCGTGAAGGGTGATAGTTACGAACCGTCATGGATAACGAAAAATTCAATCTTTTGAAATTTTCAAATAATCTCACATTGAGACATATCCTATATGAAAGTTGTAGATCTCAATGAGATATGTAACTTCAAAACTTGACTACATTTGAACTTGAGATAGATTACATGTCCGAATATTTTATAAGTGGTGAGATCTATTTTGAAAAACGTGATTTTAATTTTTCAAATGATCTCGGATGGAGACATGGCCTATGTAAAAGTCAAAGTGTTTGATGAGATCTACAACTTTCTAATTGACAATATTTTCATGTAAGATTGTTTTCATCCCCGAATTTTGTTATAGGTGATGTGCTCTATTTCCAAAATATTTTTTGAATTTGTCAAATGACCTTTGGACCATGGATGGAGACATACCCTAAACTAAAGTTGTAGAGCTCAATGAGATCTGCAACTTTGTAGTTGAAAGCATTCTCATTTGAAATCATCTAGAGTTTCATATTTGAACATGAATAGTTAAAACAATAACATGTGATCACCTATATGGTCTATAGGTGAGCTGGTAAGATTGGTTTGTATGTGTTGAGAGATCTTAGTTTCAAATCCACATATGGCATGCATGCACATATCACTTGAAGAATCATAAACTTCTATCTAGTGACGTATGTGTGACCATGGTTTGAATATGCTTGTAATATTTAGAATTTAGAATATTTTTAGGGCTTCTTGATGCACTTAAAATTAAAAAAAATGGATGACTCTCATCCCATTGAAAATTTAAAAATGTGAATATCCTAATATTTAGAATATTTTTAGGGTTTTTTATGCATTTAAAATTAAAAAAAAAGTATATTCTCATCCATGAAGGTTCATAACTAAAAATAGTGAGATTAGAGACTTCATTTTGCCGCTTTGTCTTCCATATCCGCGCATACCTTTGAAAGTCAATAGCATCATATTTTTTTCATTAAAAAAAGCATTTTAGAAAGCTTTCCTTGTTTTGTAAAAACTCACAGCGTATACATGTCTTATCGTGTTTAATTACACCCACGGTACAACTTTGCAAGTCGGTGTGATATAGTGCGAGAACTTAAGAATTGAACGTCTAAGTGTAACAACTTAACAAGTGGGTGTGCTCTAGTACAAGAACTTAACAATTTAACAATTTAGTATTTTGGTATATCAACTTGACTAAGTATATGCTAGGTAAGTTATTTTCATGATGCCAATATGCCATTACATAGAAATCCTACGGATATTACCTTATAATATTAAATTTAATCTTGAAGAATTATACTGCACATAAAATTTACATCCAATTACCTTTAAGAATTTTTTTGTTTTCTTTATCTTTTCAAATATCAACCGAAATATAATAATTTCTACATCCATTTTAATTGACTTTCAATTATTAGTTATTATGATAAAAATATAATTACTGCTTATACAAATCCACATTAGTATATTGTCAAAAGGTTGAATCTATATAAAAAGGGCTCCAAATAATTAAGTTGTCGCAAAAATCGTACCAACCTTGCAAGTTATTGCATTTATACGATCACTTATAAAGTTTTTATACTAAATTGCACTTACCTGCCAAGTTATTGTATTAGAACGCACATTTCTCAAGTTCTTGCACCAAATTGTACCCACATGCTAAGTTGATACACCTTGGGTGCAATTTACTCTAAAACGCTGGACACATCACGATAAGAAGCGGTGAACAGGTCTTTTTTTATTATTATTCTAGTGAAGAGGTGTCTTTTGAATGTAAGTGGACATGAATTTGGTATTTACTACTTCCTCCATCTCATTTTAAGTGCACTTATGGGTTTCTAGTCCAAAGTTTGATCGTCCGTCTTATTTAAAAAAAATAAAAATAAGTCACAAACATATATACCCCTAAATATCACAAATATATATAAACATTAACCCCTCCTCTCCCCTCCCAATCTCTCCCTGCACCTCCTCTCTCTTCGCATCTCCCTTCCCTAGCGGCGCCGCCTCTCCCCTCCCCGGTGCCGGATTGAGGCGGCAGTGGCGGATCGAGCAGCGGAGGTGGCGGATTGAGGCAGCGTCACCGGATCGAGCAGCAGAGGCGACAGATTGAACGGTGGCGGTAGCGGATCGAGGTGGCGGCGGCATCAGGATCGGGGCCATCTTCTTCTCCCCGACCTAGCTCCTCGCCATCTTCGCCATTGGCATCAGAGGTAGTTGGCCGCAAGGTCCCGGGGCTACGACACGGGACAACGCCTCTCCCCCAACGCAGTTTCTCGCCAGCTCCTCGCCAAAACCTGACGAAACTATTTGATGCTCTGTAGGGGGTCGCGGTGCTCTGTGAGGGAGCGGTCCCGGCCGAGCTGGCGCAAATATACCCCTAGGGAGGAGTAAAACCACGCTCCAGCGTGGAGCGTGGAGCGTTGGCCATGGCCGTATCCGCACTTCGTGGGCACACCTCCAGTAACTAGCTGTCCATGACTCCATCTCCATGTTCAGCTGGCACGTGGCAGTGGCAAGGAAAAAGTACAATCTGACTCCCTTAAATATACGTCGAATCTAATTCGTATCCCTAAACCACGAAACCAGATATGACGACTCCTCCAACTATTAAAACCGTCTAAAACGACTCCCTCAGCTATTTTAAGAGTGGTTTTCGCTGACGTGGCATCCACGTGGCATTCCAGTCATCAGACAAATTAAAAATAAACATGGGGCCCACATGTAAGTCACAAGAGAAAAAAATAAAAATTGTGGGGCGGCGATCAGCAGCATGATGAGGGAGAGGGGCGGGTGGCGGAGTCCAGAGCATCGGCGGCAGTGGTGAAGAGGCAGTCGTCCCCACTGGGGGCGGCGGAAACGGATTCCCCGGGCAACGGCAGTGCCGACGGAGGGCACCGGGCGGTGGAGGAGGAGGCGATGGGGTCCGGTGGCGTGGTGGGCGGCAGCGGCCCACCAGATCGGCATAGGGCCCTCCTGCGGCGGCGGCCAAGAAGAGGCTGGCTGGTGGTGGAGAGGCGGTCGGGGGGAGGTCGTCGAGGTGAGCTCACGGAGGATGACCGGCGCACAGGCAAAGGACGGGCCCCGATCGGCGACATCGTCCCCTCCGGTCTCCGGCGAGAGGGCGAGAGGCCATCCTCCTGGAGACGACAGGGACGGAAAAGCCCAGCGCCGACGCAAGCAGACGGCGCACTGCGTTGCTGAGGGGACGGCGCGTGGTGGGGCAGAGATGTTGGAGCCGGCGGTGGGGTGGTCGACGAGGAGGAGGACGACGAAGGAGATGGGCCCAGCGGCTGCAAGCGACACCCTCGCCGTCATGCCCTTGTTGCCGCCCGCCGGATGCCGTCATCGCCAGCGCCGGGGCGGAAGAGGCCGAGAAGGTGAGAACCCCACCGCCTCGCCGTCCATGGCCGCCGAGAGGGAGAGGGTCTGACAAACCTCTTCAATGCCACCACCGCCGCTACCTCACCCGGCCTTCGCGCCGCCTCCAGATCTCCTCACCCTGCCTCCGCACCGCCGCCAGGAGAGAGAGTGGGGAAGGTGCCGCCAGATGAGAAGGGGAGAAGGGAAGAAGAGTTGGAGAGAGAGGGGATGACATGTGGGTCCCACAATATATTTTGTGTGTTAATGACATATGGGTCCCACTGATATTTTTTTAATTCTAATGCCACATAAGTGCCACGTGGGACTAAGACTAGGTCAACACCACCACGTTAGCAAAACCACCCTCCAAAACCGCTGGGAGAGTCAAATTGCACTGGTTTTAATAATCCGGGGAGTCATCCTATCCAATTTTCTGGTTGAGGGGTACGAATTAGATTCGGCCTACTTTTTTAAGGGAGTCAAAGTGAACTTTTTCCCAGTGGCAATGATGAAATTGCAATAGTTGGGCCCGTAACCTTTTTATAGCTGGGCCTTTATAACTTTTTTAGGCCATTAGTAGGAAGGCCGTTCATGGTCCACCGATGCCGGAGCTTCCGTGGGAAAAGTCTATTTTATTTTCCTTAACTGCAGATCGAATTTCTCACTTTCCTCAACCACAAAATCAGTTATAGAGCATCTTTTAAAACTCAAAACCAGTATAAATGAAATCCCTCAGCGTACTACCTTTTTGTCCAATATTATGTCTACATAGTGTGTTGACTTGATCTTCGTTCTTGGTTAACACCTACTTCCTCCGTTCTACAATGTAAGACTTCATAGTATTTCTTAAATTTATATAGATGTTAATAAATCTAGAGACAAATACAAAGTATATATATTGATCAATGGATGAATAGGTGAGTCCAAAATGTCTTACAATATGAAACGTAGAGAGTACTTGTCATCATAATTGAGGGATGTGAAGTGGACTTTTTCTGCTTCAGTGTGCCCAATAACTTGGGCCTTTGAGTCCACGACGTTGAGAGATCGACATTTGTCAGTTGCAAGTAAGCAAGTTCGTCAAGCTGTTTAATGATGGAGGCATGAATTAAGCATAATAACATATGATATGACAACGGATCATTAGGCATGTGATGTCCGTAAGTGATTTATTCCTTTTGGGATTTGCTATTTGCCTATTTGACACCAGTGTGTTTTCTTGTTGGTTTGCACTCAAAATTTAGACCGTCCAATCTGGTATCAAAGATTTGTGCTGTTATGTTATTGGGCCCGCAACCAGCCCATGTCCGGACCCGTTTTCAGGGAGAAAACCGACCCGAACCTGAGGCTTTTATTGCTATTTGTATTTTGGAAAAATTGTAACAGCGTGCGGTCAGACAGCTTTTAAGATGTAGGCTACTTAGCATGTTATTTTATCTTCTAAATCTAGACTAATATAAAAAGTACGAGTTCGTCAAACACCTGTCTTTCCTAACCCTTAGATCTATTCATCCAATGGCTTATATCAAAAGTTGGATCACCCCAGCAATTAGCGATCCGCGTCCTCCCGCTCCACTTCGCGTAAAATTAGCGTCGGTTAACAAAAAGGGAAAAAGAACAATGCTTTTCTCCACCCCGACTGCTCCCAACGAGACCTCCACTACGTCTCTCGCCGCCGTCGACGGCCTCCACCGTACCGCTGCCATTTTCTCCCTCTTCACCGCTCGCCCTACCCTTTGTCCCGCCTCCTCGCGTGCTTGTGCTGCCGGCATCAGAGGCCGGAGAGCGTGGGGTCGCCGTTGGCCACTTCCCCGCTCTTCCCCTTCGTCGCTGCATCACCGTCCACCATCACCGTACGTGCAAGCGGAGATCAACCTCGCCGCCCTCCCCAGACCTCTCTCCGGCGAGGTGCATGGACTCATCGCTCATCCCGGCTCTCCCTGAGCTGTGCAATCGTCGTCAGTCCGCCACGCCCGACGACTTCCCGGTCACCGCCACGAGGGACCTCCATATCTAGCATTTGGAAACAGCGGTTCGTTCAATTTCTACTATTCGGTTTACTCCTTTTCTTGGTTCTATTTGATTGTAACTTGAACAATCAACCAATGAAGTAAATTCTTTTATGTACATACGTGTGAAGAATCTACTATGAGTGTATTGTGCCCTGCGGGGTGTTGATGAATTGCCGTTGAGGGAGGGATGGTCTAAGATAATCAGTTCACACCCTTTAATTTGGTTGTTCACTTGCTTTCAGGTGACATAAAGCTACCGACATTGTGACCTATTTGCATCTCCTATTTTTTAGGTATTTAGAATTCACCATAGATGTAAAGTATTTAAGGGGACATCACGAATGCAGGCGATATGCTCTTCTTCCATGGAGAGATCTTCAATTATCGAGCTGAAGATGCAGATGGATATGTTCAAGATCAAGGGCAGCTACTTCAATAAATCATGCATCTTCTCTCTTAGCAACTTAAACACTACCATATCTTAGCTAAGGTAAGTACCTGAATCAGCTAAGATTTCGAAAAATCATATATATGGCAGTTCCTTCATATTTATCACCCTTTTTTGTTTTTGTGGAATATTGTTCTTTGATTACCCTGCTTTCGAATAGAAGGAAATGATGTTTGCTAATATTATAATTTCATTTTTAAAAATGGCTATTAAAGAAATTAAAAAAAATGTGTACTTATACTACTCAATTTCTTCTCTGGTCTTTAACCTTGCCAATTTGGCATGTGTAATTTTTTTTTTTACAAAATCAGTCTTGCATAGCTACATCTGTGTTTAACGTAAGACTGACTGGGAAATTATTCATGTCTTCAGGCATATTATCAACAGTGAATATATATTGATGAAACAAGTTGATCTGCAGATCAAGGTGAAGGAGAGGGTACTCTTTTAATTGAGGCAAAAACATTGTTTGGTTGTTCAGTTAGGTCTCAGATGAATTTGAGACGATATCGTCTCTTTTTAGTTCATTCTTTAGTTTACATTCTTTGAGAATTGCATTGTAAATAATTTTGGTTTTCTATATCTGATGCATTACAGTTTCATGCGGTGCGATCTGAGATGATATGAATATGCACAACATCTTTTGACTTGCTGACTGATACAACTTAAATTGCAATTGGAATGAACGAATAGTCCAAACACTATTGCCTTTCTGACAAGAGTCCTCTTTTGCTCCTAGATTTTTTTTCTTCCTTGGATTGGATTGCTGCCAGAATTTTTTTTACCTTGGATGGACTCATCGCAACCCCAAGCTGGATTCTGCATGTTGTCCTTCATAAGTTGGACAAAGTGCTACAATGCGTGCTGTAAACTGTGAAAAAGTCTCATATTTTCTTTATGTTCCCCCTGTACCTAGCTGCTTGCTTCCGTATTTTGTCATGTTTACAAACTACTGTCTTTATACATGATGAAACACAAATTCTTAGCCATTTCCATGTATTTATTCTTAACCACTTTTGATATTACTCATGTTTACAAATTGCTGCTATCTTAACTTATTATTAGACCATGTTCCGTTAGCACTATTACCACCAAAACTCCATAGTTTTAGACTGGTGGCTTCAGAATTTGCCTTCAAAAACTCGATTGTTTCTTGCTGCGATATTGTAAAGTTAGCACAATCTGTGAAATTGTTCATGTCAACTGACATCCTGTTTAGACGATCCTATAGTAATTTTGAAATGTGTTTGACTATACAATCTGCATTATATTTTTGCATCATATTGGTGTTTTCAAATCCTATGAATTCTAGAGCTCTGCATCTAGAACCCAGGCAATGTGAATTCTAGACCTCTATTCGAAAAGTTGGCAAAATTTGAAATCCAACTTCTCCTATAGTTTAGTACATACTCTACACATTAGCAAAGTGTGATCTACAGCTACCCATGGAATTCACGTGCAGTCAGCACACATATGCCTATAACAGTTAACATGAGATTAATTGCCACGCTTCAAATTATTTTCCTCCAATTCAAAATAATTGAAATGTTATATGTGTTTATGTTCTCCTTCCAATGCTCTGCCTGCACCATGGTTCTCTCCTTTCACTCTTTTGTACAACAGCGTGGCTATTGTTTGTTTGTTAAAAAGCTCACCATATATTTGTTGAGATGCTCTATGAATATTTGCTCCAAACAGCCGTTGATATTTGCTCCAAACAACCGTTGCTTCACCACCAGGCACCTACAATGGACATCACTATTAGGGCCTCCACACCAATATCATCAACAAGCTCGGGTAAATTGTCTTGCTGCTGATGTCAACAAAGAGGTGTTATATTTGTACATGTTGTAGCTTTTATCTTACATTAACATGACATGCTACCATACTTTTATGTATGTTTGAACAACCTTTGTAATATTACTAATTTGAGCGCGTAGTGCAGAATGTAGTCCCTTTTCCTCTTTCTTTTTTTCCCATTGAAGAAATATGTTCTCTGAAATATGAAGTTTCAGGAAACCTCCAAGGTGAAATTGTCCAACCTCCACATCAGACAATTATGCATGAAGTTCAAACCACTGTTTTTCTAGCATCAGGATGAGAAAAATGATTACTCCCATTCACCAAAAGACGCACAAGCATTCATTCAGTGAGTAACCACTTTTAATAGTGAACTACCTAATGGGCACATCACCAACTGGTTAGCCTAACATATTTGATTATTTGAGACGGTTTTATTACATAATTCGTAGCACAAATGAACACCATCAACTGGTCATGGTCTTGATGTGTGGCTGGCATCAAGTAAATTGGTTATCAGTTATATCGTGTTTGGCATTTTGGAAAAAGTTGATAATTGATGTTATTAGTTACATTCTTCACATTCACATTAGTTCCTCGACGTTTTACATTTGTAAGATCCTTTTTGGTGTCCTTGGTTTTTGTCTAGAAATTAAATTGACATTGTTCTTCTGTCCATTATGTATTCTGGACGCTTTTAGGTGGTAGATAGCTAGATACTAAACAGAAACACAAGAAAGGTATTTTTACCAAGGAATGTGGAACATGCATTAAGTATATATGTTGCATATGCACTTAGCCCTTTTCATGGTGGCTCCCATCACGTATCTTGCTGATAATAGGTATTAAGAACGCATTTTTTACAATACCGTAGTCAATATGGTAGTTTTTTCTCCATTTTATTTTGACTTAAAACTCAAAACTCAGTCGTATGAATCCAAACTCTCCTATGATGTTTTTCTGACTTACATTTCAGTCTAACTTGTAATGATTACTGTAATTCAAAACTAAGAGATCAAGGCATCGAGCTGTCTTTTGTTCGTGTAGATGAAGGATGTTTGATGATTTGTATTATTTTCCAAGGCTGATGGTTTGTATTTGTATTAGACTGATGAAGACATGACTAGCTAAATGTGTTCTCATCCTGAACCAGAAAGTTTAATGTGTTGTGATGATGATTTTGACAAGCAAGTAAAGGCACATATAGCTTGATAGATTTCTTGATAACTTTTGTTGCTCCTTATACCTGTGGTGATCAGCCTCCATGAGGAACTCCAAGTATTTAGCTTTTAATGAACACAAAATGCATTTTTCGAAAGTCTTTTAAGTTTCTTTGATACAATTGATTGTCACTCTACTTACTTCTACTGATTATTTGTGAGTAACAATTGATAGTGCAATACATGAGTAAATCAAGTGTACACGTAAATCATTCGCAACATATATTTGCTTCCATATCATAGGCATTGTCTGATATGCGCTTGAGACATAAATTATCATTAGTAAACAAGAGTTGTGCTTGTGCTTTAGCATAGGCATATTACGGTGTTATGTTTTGCTTGCATACTTGAAATTTATGAAATAACATAACTCAAATGAATTTTGATTGATTATGTTCTTCAATTTAATCCTTTAATATATGTCGACGTGTCTTGTATATGCACGCTCACTAGTTATTCAAATGATGCACATATCGGAGTACATTGATGGGGGCGCAAGGGGCGGGCGAGGAGGGGTGCCACGTCAGGATTTCGCTACAGCATGTTCGGTGTGCGGGGTGGTCTTTTTGCGAAAAAGCCCTCCGGTTCACGCGTAATTCGTCCGCAGTCCCCCGTGAATAGTACTTGTGGGGTGTTATTTTCCGTGGAGACCCTTAAAAAAGACGAATATTACATTTTAAGTAAGGAAAGTACGCGCGTTAGAACCGCGCTGTAAAACTTAAAACTCGAGGGTTTTTTTCGCTAAACTGCCCGCACTAACCCAGACCCTAGCCGCCGCCGCCTGCATCCCCTCCCCGGCGCCGCTCCCGTCTCGCTCACTCCCTCTCCTGCCTTGCCTCGCGCCGCCGCCGCCGCCGCAGTCTCGCGCCGCCACCGCCTCCCCCTCGCACCGCCGCCGAACGCCGCCGCCGCCCCTCCTCCCTCTCCCTCAACCATCCTCCTCCTCCGCCGCCGGTCCACTCACCCCTAACCCTAGCCGCTGTCGCCCGCCTCCCCTCCTCCGCCACCGTCGTCGCCGTCGCCGCCGAGCGCCGCCACTTCCGCCTTCGCCTCGCGCCACCGCGTCCACATCTGCCTCGCCCTCGCGCCGCCGCTTCCACCTCCACCGACGCCGCCGTCGTGTCGCCGTCTCCGAGTGCCTTCACCTCTGCCTTCCCCTCGCTCCGACGCCTTTCCGCCGAGCGTGGGCTTCGAGGTGAACATGGAGAAAGCGAGGAGGCGAACACTCCTCTCCACCCCCGCCGACGCCGATGCCGACGCCGCCGCCGCCTCCCCATCGCGGTGCCACCTCCTGCTCTACCCGGCCGCCTCCGCCTCGCGCTGCCGCTGCTGTCGTCGCTGTCGATCGCCGTCTCCGGCTGGCTCACCTCCGCCAATGCCGAGCAGTGCCTCAACCTCTTCGGCCCCAACAAGCTCAAGGAGAAGAAGGTGACCCACCCAATCCGTAGTCTCTCTCCCAAGATTTAGTAGAGAAAAGTTTCTAGTTCTGTTTAGGAATCGATTCGATGGTGCAGAGTTTTTTTTTCATGTTTGTTTGTGTGTGTGTGTGTGTGCAGGAAAGCAAGTTCTTGAGGTTCTTGGGGTTCATGTCGAACCCGCTGTCCTGGGTCATGGAGGCCGCGGCGATCATGACCATCGCTCTCGCCAATGGAGTAGTAAGTAGTAATGAATTTAATGAATCATGATGTTCCAGAGCATGGCATGTGAGGAACTGTGAGAGGTTTGATTGAATTGACGAGGGTTGATTTGTTTGGTGTTTTCAGGGAAGCTGCCGGGCTGGCAGGACTTCGTGGGCATCATCACACTGCTCATAATGAACTCCACAATCAGTTTCATTGAGGAGAACAATGCCGGCAATGCCGCCGCCACTCTCATGGGCCGCCTCGCCCCAAGGGCCAAGGTGTGCAGCTGTGATGATTGTGTGTTGTGATCTCAAGCAATACTGACTTTTGCTTGTGGTTGATCTAGCGGACACAGAATCGAGCTCTCCTTGAGCAGCTTGCCACCATTGTCAACGATGACAAGGGGACGAATCGGCCACAACAGGGAGGCTAAGGGTCTCAGATCCTCCTTCCCCTTGTCTTTGCTGCGGTGTTCGTCCCTTTCACAACAGAGAAAAAATTACCGGTTCAATCGGCGACAGCAATGGCCGCTCAACCTTGGTGGCAGTTCCTCGACCTGCTGCTTCCGCTGCTCGTAGCGGTCGTGAGGCAGGTGGCTGGCGGCGTCCAAGCCCCATCCCCAAGGCTCTTCCCAGTGGCCATCTCGGTGAGTTACAGGAAGAAATCTCCTCTCATCCCCGATTCTTTACTGATGCAGCACGATCCCAATTTGTATGGATTCTATTATTCACAGTATATGAGGATAATGGAGCTGCACAAAATGACTGATCCTTTATCGTGTTCGCACGATCAAAGGTTGTGTGTTTCTCTGGCTGTGGATAATTTTTTTTGTTTCATGAATGTGTTTACATCACTATGCACTGATAATTAAGAGGTGGCAAGACCGTGCTCAGAGGAGTTGCTTGGTTGTTCTTTGTTGCACAGAGTCATTTCTGATGAGCTTCAATTTTGCATGCAGTGAGGGTGGCCGGATTTCTGACCATGTTGCGCGGGAGAGATGGCAGCAGCGGCTGGAGCGATGTGATGGGGAACAAGGGAGGAGGCCAGCATCAGGTGGGACAGGAGGTTTGGGCCTTTTTATTTTTAATGAGGTGCAACCATCTGTCCATCTCACTCGTTGGTACAATTACAAGTTTTGCTTGATTTTCTTCACTGCTTATGACAGCTGAGATAAAAGCTCATCTGTGCAGCTTCATATTTCTGATGCAGGGGTAGGGTAGTTGTCTGGTTGTCCATGTTCTAATTTACCTCATTAGTGTTGTGCTAAATCGAAGGGGAGTTCCAGTAGTGCCATTATTCACGGTACATCCTTATATCTAATATCCCCTTCCTTCATCTCATCTAATTGCCCCCACCAAATCTCTATAATCTTTTTTTTCACTGTTGCTGTTGCAGATCATTAGGAAAATAAATCAATGATGTACACAAAAGCTTGCAGGTTGGATGATATAGTAGCTTTTCCATTCATGTAACTACGTAATATTGTATTTGTGCAATTAAGATTGTTTATGTGCTTCTTTTTTCTGATGCAGTGCAACATTGCTGCCTTCCATGAAATGATTTCTTCCAAAAGAATGGAATGATAATGTCATCATTCAGCGTGCTGCATTTTTTCCACTGTATGTCTGTAGGACCCAAACTTCTTTTTTTTTAAAATGCTCAATCATCGGTGCAATTGTGTATCATATGTCAGATTGTTGCTGCAATTATGAATCATGTTACAAGCTATCTTGGTGGCCTTTTTAAGTTCATTAATTTCTTATTTCAGCGCTCTTAGTGGAGTTTACCAAGTCTCAAGTTGTTACATCGATCCCAGGATTTTTCTTTTGCATATGGTATTCTGCGAAGAAGCATTGGCTAGCAAACAATGTTTTGGGGATTGCTTTCTGCATTCAGTATGCTCTTGTCTTATCTTGAGATATAAGGTTAATGTGCATTATTGAAATGACTATGGTTCAAGAGCTTCACAAATATGTTCTGTTTTCCTCCCAAACTTCTTGGAGATAAACCTACTGATTCTCTCTATCTTACAGGGAATTGAGATGCTATCACTTGGATCATTCAAAACTGGTGCTATTCTCTTGGTATGGGTGGTTTGTACTGAACTGAAACTTATATTTTCTTGCAGAAATCTTATTACTTTTTTTTTCAACATTCTTCCATTAAAATCATTACTTAGTGGAGCATGACAATACAATTTGAATTATCTGACATTGTAGAATTTATGCTTGTCTTTCATTTGCCTATGAAATTAAAATCCGGTTATATTTGTAGAAACCATTGCACTGCTTGCTGTACTGTGTAAATCATTATTTATTTGTAACGCTTGTGTATCATGGGATTTCCCAAATCCGCTCCTGCTCCTAGCCTCGCTCGCCGCGCCCATCATCATCTCCACTGGCGATGACACCGCGGCCTTCGATTCCACCATCGTGGGGCGGTCCATCAAAGGTATAATCGTGCCCGCGGTTTGGTGCACCATGGGCGGATTTGGGACTGCTGCTGCGTTTGCACGGGGATCGTAGCACCGTTCTATATAGGGTTTAGGGCCTTTGGGGTGGTTTGGGGTTTTCGCTGTAAGATGCGTCTGATAGCATCTTGGTATTTTAGGTTTTCTTGGGGTTTAATCATAGAATTGGGTTTTGGAGTGGGTTTGTGGAGGGGTGATTGGAAAGTTGCAACTCTTTTGCCGTGAATAAATCTGCAGTAACATGCCTTTCCTTTCACTTCAAAACCAATGCATTTCTGTAATGTCTCAAAATTTGTTTTGTATTTGGTGGTTTCGGCCTTTTTGGTTGAAGGATAAGTATTCCCGTTTTACGAAGTATACAGATGGATGGTTTTTACCTGAATAACATCTCTTAATAGCTAGACCGTACCCACTTTGTTTCGATTAATCTCTGTGCTTGGTATGAACTTCTTTTCGTGTATAGTCCTTTTATTTACATATTCCTTTTAGCGCAACACTTGGATTTTCGTATGGTTCGCATATTTGTGTTGTTTCATAATCCCCTTGTAAGTTTGTATCTTAAAACTTTTATGGTTCCAATGTCCTATTATTATTTTTTTCTGTGTTTTTTTGACAGTCTTCTACATAACATGATGGTCTAATTGATTACTTATCAGCAGACAACATTGTTAAGTTAACTGACTGCATTTTGTTATTGGGAACTTCCATCAAGCTTATTATTAAGTATATGAAATTGTTAAGTTAACTTACTGTATTTTGTTATTAAACACCTCACTCTGAGTTTATTTATAGAATTTTCCAGTCTAAACATAGAAATCTCTTGCTCTAATTAGCGAAGATAGTTTTCGTTGTAATTTTGTTAGTTTGTTGTAAAATACACCATGAGGCAACTCTAAACTGTGTGGGAAGACCAAGAAGTAATACCATTTTCTTTTGATAAGGAACGTTCAGTGACTCAATTTTAACTAGGATTTTTTTTTTGCTTATGGAAAAATGTGTTCTATCAAATTGATTGTTGGTGTGACCTATTATTCGTTATAGGGGATGAAATTGTTACCAATGGGAAGGAAAAGTTTATTTTACCTCACAATTTATGGATCTGTAGTAAGTTCCATATGCCCACAGCTTTCTGGTATAAATTGTGTTGGCACACTCTTCAGGAAATTGCAATTAGTTCTGGTTACATAACATATCATTAGTATTCCGATGTTCAGGTAGGGGTTGGCTCCTATGCTGTACACTATTTCTCCACATTGGTTGCTTCTATTCTGGAAAATTTTGGTTTAAGTGAAGAGATGCACAACCCTGTAAGTTGGTCCTCTTGAATGTGTCAATGATATCAATTAACTGATCCATTTATTTACTTGACATGGTATATTTGCTTGCTGTCTGCTGGCTTATAATTTCTGCTCCATAAGGCAGAAAGCACATATAATCTATTGTTAAGGAAACATCTCGCAATGATCTACGGGGCGAGGTTGGAGTCCATCCATAGGAGGACGACGTGAGAGTGGCCGCAGCTGGAGCCAAGGCCAAAAAAGAAGCCGAAGCTGGTGGGAATGTCAGCGGCAAGCAGAGCACAGCCAGGGAGGGGAGGGGCGCCGTGGTCCTGCTGCATCCTGGTGAGCATCCACATCCTCTTTCTGATTCTGTGATTCATCTCTCTCACCCACACCTACTTTTGTCTCAAATTTGCTTGCATTAACCCTACCTTCTCTTCTACATCTGGATGAAACTCTTCTCTTGTTTTGTTTGTTCGTAGCCCCCAAAAGTCCAAGCTCGATCCGCCACTGCTAGGGTTAAATAAGATTCAATTCAACACGAAACACATCAAAATTATTCTGAAGCACAAGCCCCTTCACTCCCTCCACATGCGGTTCTTGTAGTTTAAAATGAACACAATGATTCATAGACTAAAATGAACAAATGGCAACGATCGCCATCTCTGAATCAATGGTAATTTACCCCCGAATGAATAATGCATGAATTTTCACTGCAATTTGAAGAAGTAATTTGTCTATGTTCTATTTTTGGCAATATAGTGCGTGCTTCGGAACTAGGGTCAACTACTATGTCGACTGTTGCTCACACCTCCATTGACATCAATCTCATATCCAAGGTACACTGGGAATTAGGATTCTTGGCTTCATTAAGACTGAATTATGATTCTTGGCTTTGTTATGATTGAATTAGGATTCATCCAAGGTTATCTTCTTTAACAACATAAATCTTAGTTTCTTTCGATTTATTACTGTATGACGGCTGAATGTTGCCCATCTGCATCTTACAAAATCAACTCCATGAGTTCCTAACACACTATATTTTTTTTTCTGGAAAATGGGAGTTTGAAGATATAAGACTGCAGTGATATTGCTTGCTGATCCATCATGAGTTGACGACCTGGGAACCAATTTTCTTGCCAGAAACTCTGTACTGTAGTTTTACAAAGTAGCATAAGGAAAAATTTAGGAGCTTCACATACTGGATGATTTTTTTAGTAGTTAGCATTTTGGTTATTGGCAGTCAATTTTTTTTAGTACAACTGGTAGCAGGAAGGGCTTTATATTTGGCACTATTATTCAGAAGATGCAAATCTCAATCTTCCATTTTACTGTACTGAATGTTTTCTTAAATGTTAAATACTTTAAATGGGACTGCAATGGGTCACTGATGGTTTCTTGATAGCCATAAGGAAAAGAGAGATGAAAATAATGAATTCATGCAGAGGTTTCAGTCAATTGCAAATAATATGAGTTTGGTTGACTTAAGATTGATGGTATGGTATGATGAGCCTCTGGTGATCTGATCATTTTCCTTTTTCATGTCAGGTTTGACACCTTTGGATTGCATACCAGAATTTTCCATGTTATTCAGCTCGCAATAATTCATCTTCAGGTAATATGACAGTAGTCCAGGTTTTTAGATGATTCGCAGCAAGGAGTGAAAATAAATTGATCAGCACTGCAACATTGATCTTTTTATGGGTTGTCGCTTTAGCTACCACTCTGCTTATTTGCAAGCTCGTGATATTCATACTTTGAAGTCCTTTCATATGATGCTAATTTCATATTCATTGGGAGCATAACATGGAATAAATTAATGGTCAAAGTATGTTATTGAACACCATGTAAAAAATATATCCCTTAAAAAATACATGCCTTCAGTAATAATAGGTTCCTTTATATCT
This sequence comes from Oryza glaberrima, assembly GCF_000147395.1. Classification (NCBI taxonomy): domain Eukaryota; kingdom Viridiplantae; phylum Streptophyta; class Magnoliopsida; order Poales; family Poaceae; genus Oryza; species Oryza glaberrima. Next base: position 12,026,077 of record NC_068327.1, on the reverse strand, counting down.
CTTTCAGTGCACCCAATTCTTGAGCTTGAGATGTGCAACTAAACATTTTCAGAGTACAGATAAGATAGATATCAAGTTTGCATTGGCTAACTCTTTCATGAATTATGTGTTTGTGGAAATGGCAGGTATGGTTTACAACCATACACTGAGAGCACAAAACGATAAATATTATGTTTGCAACTTTGCATGACTAGCTGGTTCTTGGGTTGGGTATTTTTAAAATGGACTGTGTTGTCTATCACAAACTCTTTGTTTTACCTATTATCCATACAGATCATACATCTTATTAAGTTCTATTGCAAGCTGCCTAGCTGTATGAGAAAGGAATATATGGTCGTTGCATGCTAGAAGGATATTCTTTTCTTCATATATGAAGTAAGTGATATGGGCCTAACAGTGACAATTAGAGATGAGATTTCTATCATTCAAGCAACATGCTTTGGGGTTGTTCTCCATTTAAGAAAATTGAGGTTGTCTATAACTTGGGCAGTGTAAATATTGAAGCATCAATGACAGATATGCGCAATGGAACACCACCATCAGTTTTCTTCCGTTGCTTTGTATACCCTATACCATTTCTGAAGATCACTACAATAGCAAACCAACTGCTAACATTTTCTTTATGAAACAGGCAACCATGCGGTCGGTGGAAAACGATTAGAGGTACAGTGTGGAGTGGTTTGCAATCCAGTTAGCAAGCTTATGCGCACTCAAGATGAAGGAAGGGGATGATGCAATTTGGAGCACCTCTTTCTGACCAATTGGACTCAATTTTCACGGGCTCAAAAACTAATGAAAAATTAGTTCATATGTATGTTGTGCAGGCAATAGCTGTCTCTTGAAAGGTTCTCACAGCCTTACAGATCAGTAGATCACAATGGGCAAGGTCAAGATTGGAAGGAAGTGAGAACATAACATGCATCTGATGAAGGAATTGACAGCAGGATAGACTGAGAATAAGCCGGTCCTTTTCTTTTCCCTTTGTTTGGACATAATATTGAAGAAGTGGGTATACATTTTTCAGAAGAATGTGAGCATAAATGTTGATTTATACAGTACTGAAAAACAATTACATAGAGTTTTTTTTTTTTTTTTTTTTGGGGGGGGGGGGGGGGGGGGGACAATTACATAGAGTTGATTCATTTGTTAGTACGAAATTAGTAGTGCATACCTGAATTCTGAACATGAGCGGTCTCGACAATAAAAACTTGAGATCCTAACACCATTCTGGTCAATTGTTTAAATTTTATATTAGAAGTATATTGATATATTCAAATTTAATTTAAGATGAGCCCATTGTGCCGTGCGACCAGTGATGAAATTGGATATGCGTCATTGGGACCATAAGTGCTTACCATCCATACTGCAGAACTGCACTACCTTGCAGATGTTAAAGACCATCTGTATATGTGCCTATTACTACTAGAGACCACTAAGTATTAAGATGTCTATCTTATTAGCTGCAGTTTGCTTCTCTGAGTGCCTGCATTCTTATTTTTTTTAGCCAAAACTTGCTCATTCTTTCCTCCATCTACATCTCAACATCTGATGTTTTCCTAATCATCCACTGCCTCTTCACCATCATTCCACCCAGGCGGCGCGCCAACGGGCGTGCCCCAGGCTCTAGTTTTAGGAAGAGTCTACGCACCGGGCGCCCGATGGGGGTGGGAAAAATCAGACACCCACGTCAGCATGACATCATCAGCATGCATGCATGCAAAACTAATTAAAACTATTTTTTTCTCTTAAATTATTTATCCAAATCATGATCCAATTGCACGGTGCACCATTAAATTCGTTGCAATTAAAATTTTAAAACAAGACCACACATGAATATATTCCGATGAAAAAAATAGCTTATTATTGAATTATTTTTAAATATTGCATGTTGTTCCACCAAGTATATTGGGAT